>NC_142697.1:32037678-32691115 GCF_029641045.1 Salvia hispanica | reverse complement strand
TGCTGGGCTATCAAGATGGTTCCAAAGCCTACAGATTGTGGTGTACTGATCAGGGGAGTGAGAAGCTTTTGATCAGTAGAGATGTTGTTTTTGATGAGAAATTGATGCCTTATATCAAAGCTAATGCTACATCTGTTGAGGTGGAGTCACCAAGAGATGATCAGGATCCACAAGTCAGAAAAG
Source organism: Salvia hispanica (assembly GCF_029641045.1). NCBI lineage: Eukaryota > Viridiplantae > Streptophyta > Magnoliopsida > Lamiales > Lamiaceae > Salvia > Salvia hispanica. The sequence continues at coordinate 32,690,932 of NC_142697.1, read as the reverse complement.
GAACTGGACCAGACACACATGAAGAGGCTTCCCCACAGCCTGCTGTCACAACATCAACACCTGTTGTTGAAGCTACTGGAAAACCGAAGAGGGTGAGAAAATTGACTCAGAAGTTCAGTGATTATGAGATGGCTTACTTTGCACTTTGTGTTGCTGAGAATATTGAGTTTGATGAGCCTGCAAGTTATGAAGAAGCAATGAAGAGCAGCCAATGGGAAAAGTGGTTGGATGCATTGAGGGAAGAGATTGACTCTTTATTGAAAAATGGGACATGGATACTTGTGGATAGGCCAAGTTCTCAAAAAGCTGTTGGATGTAAGTGGATATTCAAAAAGAAAGTGGAAGTATTTGAGGAAAACAGAATAAGGTTTAAGGCTAGACTTGTTGCAAAAGGCTATTCACAAAAGGAAGGAGTCAATTTCAACGAGGTCTTTTCTCCCGTGGTTAAACACACCTCTATAAGAATCTTGCTATCTGTTATTACTCAGAGAAATTGGGAACTACATTAACTAGATGTCAAGACGGCTTTTCTCCATGGAGATTTAGAAGAAACAATCTACATGGAGCAGCCTGCTGGTTTTAAAATCCCTGGCCAAGAAGATAAGGTATGCTTGTTAAGAAAGAGTTTGTATGGATTAAAACAGAGCAGCCGTCAGTGGTATAAGACTTTTGATGCGCACTTGTTAAATATTGGTTTTCAAAAGTCTTCATACGACAGTTGTGTTTACATCAAGGCAGAAGATGGCAAGGCTGTCACATACTTGGTCTTGTATGTAGATGATATGCTAGTGGGAGCCAAGAATCTTGCACAAATCAATCTGATAAAGAGGGAGCTACAAAAGCAGTTTGAAATGAAGGATTTAGGAGAGGCTCGAAGGATACTAGGAATGGACATTCATAGAGACAGAGGGAAAGGTGAACTATGGCTGATGCAAACTGATTATTTGTCAAAGTTGGTCCAGAAGTTTTATATGCAGCATTCTAAGAGTGTCTCAATTCCTTTGGGACAACATTTCAAGCTATCAACTGACCAAGCACCCAAAACAGATGAAGAAAGATCTGAGATGCAAGATATCCCTTATGCTAACATAATAGGGAGTATTATGTATTGCATGATATGCACCAGACCAGACTTGGCGCATGGGATGAGTGTAACCAGCGGATATATGAAGGATTCCGGTAGAGAACATTGGTCAACACTCAAATGGCTTTTGACATACATCAGTGGTAGCAAGGAGATTAGGATACTGTTCAGACAGCAAAAGGAGGAGTCAGAAAATCCTTTGCTTGGATATTGTGATTCGGATTATGCCACAAATCTGGATACGAGGAAATCTCAATCAGGTTATATTTTTAAGTTGAATGGCAGTGCTATAAGCTGAAAATCTACTCTTCAATCGGTTGTTGCTCTTTCCGCTACGGAAGCAGAATACATAGCGCTCACCGAAGCAATAAAGGAAGGGAAATGGCTAAAAGGAATACTTGGTGATTTTGGGATCAAGCAAGACAAAGTAAGAGTAATGTGTGACAGCAGCAGCGCCATCAGCTTGGCAAGACATCAATATTTCCATGAAAGGAGTAAGCATATCGATGTTCGACTGCATTTTATCCGAGATGAGATAGCAAGTGGTGAAGTTGAGGTATTGAAAGTCGGGACGGAAGATAATGCAGCTGATGCGCTTACTAAAACACTTCCAGTTTCAAAGCTGAAGCATTGCTTGGAGCTGGTTAGTGTCTTACCTCAGTAAGGTGGAGTTTGGAAGAAGGAAAGAGAGGATCTAGATTGTGATTTTGGTGGCCAAGGTGGAGATTGTTAGTTTGGTGGCCACATAAGCTGACACACACACACTTTAGCTCAGGTGCATTGGTGCACAGGATACTCTGCTGCAGCTGATTCAAGCCAATCAGCTAAGGGAGTTTTAGTTGTAACTAATTGGCTATTGAGAGAGATATAAATATCAACTCAAGAGTGTTGAAGGCACAGAGTCTTCATTCGATTTCAAAGAGAGAAAGAGGGGAAATCAAAACAGAGAGCTAGACATCTTGTGATTAGATTGTAGCTGGGTTTAGTTTTGATTCTTGTAATTCAGCTTTGTAATCGGTGTGTGAATGTGTGAAATACAATCCAGATCCAAATCTTTCCCGTGGACGTAGGTTTATACCGAACCACGTAAAATCCCTGTTGTTTGTTCTTGAATTCGTCGGAGACACAACTCGCGGTGGTATCCCAACACCAAACAGCCCCGAAACCACTCCGAAACACCCCGAAAGATAAGTTCTCATTCCAAGTAATATTCTTTTTCGCGTTTTTTTTATTAAGCCGTGGGAGTGATCACTTCGTGATGTTTGTTTGATGTTTGATTGTGTTGTTTGATCCGTGATGTTCAATTAATATTGATTTATTTATTTATGTGGGAGTGATGTATGATGAACAAGATGCAAATTTCAAAACTTTAAATTGGGAAGAGATTTGGATACCTTCTGTCAGAGCTATTGTGGTGCGAGAAGGATGAATCAATAGTCCTCTCTGGTTATGATCTGAACACAATGAGTGTGCCATTTGATTTAGTTCTTGGTTGTGGTAAACAATTGGGAAGATCAAAAGAATGGTAGGAAAAGCATTACCGTGACTTGGAACGGCACAAACATGGAAATCAAAAGCTCTTCTACTACTCCTCTCTCGTCTCTCTCTCTCTATTTTACTTTGCTAAGACTTTGCAGATTTGTGAGGTTGATGGAAAGGAGTAAACCGTGGATATCATGAGGTAGAAACCTGAGAATTTACTCGTGTAAGAGCAACTCTAAATGGAGGGGGTAAATAAAAAGGGTATATCATGTATATACCTTCTCAAAAAGTGTAATATACATTCCCAAAAAGTAATCAACTCCAAGGATTAAGGGTATATTGAAAAGGTTATTTTCTTTAATGTTAATTTCAAGATTTCATTGTACAAAATGCAACGACAATATTTTAAATACTAATCATACTTCATTCTACAAAATGCAACAACAATATTTTAAATACTAATCATACTTCATTCTACAAAATGCAACGGCAATATTTTAAACAGAATGATATTTAGGATTATATTGCTGCAACAAGATGAGTTAATGGACAGTTGATTCTCTACTCAAATGTTTCCTTTTCCAAATATTTTAGATTATATGAACAATGATTCAGATGATGAATTTGATGCCATTATAACGGTCGCACAAGAGGAAGAGATGAGTCGTCGGCGGACGAGGGGCCATCGCGGCTCCATTCCGGGACATCGAATGATTAATCGTGGCAGACAAGAAGGTCATGAAAGACGATTCCGCATGAGTCGTCCTCTTTTTAGCCGAATTGTTGAAAACGTGGTATCTCACAATGCGTATTTTCGCCAAAGATGTGATGCTACCGGTCTTCCCGGTTTGTCCTCTCTCTAGAAGGTCACGGCAGCCACAAAGATGCTTGCCTATGGTCTACCTACAAAAAGCATAAATAGAACTGAACTAAAGCAAATAAAGGCAACCAAGACTGAAAACACCAGATCACACTAAAAACTCCATTTCATTAAAGGATCTCCGATGAAAAGCGAAGGAAAAAGAATTCTAGCACAAATGTGAAGATTAAACAACAACGACCATGGAACTAAAGCAGCAGCTGAAAGCAAGCATGATAAAACAACTAAACTATGAGAGAGATACACAAAAAACAGAATTAAAAATTGTTTAAACCCCTCGGGCACTACAAAAACTTCGAGCTAAGATGACTTTTACGTGAATACGGTCTATCCTTCCTTGTCGAGGACGAAGAGGTGAGGACTTGAGTAATGCGTGATGATGAATCTATGCGCTCTCTCCATATTTATAGAGCGAATGTTGGGCCCAAATCCCTAAGGTAAGCCCATCCTAATTCTTGACAATTTTGCCCCTTTGAGGTAGCATCTTCTCTTTCTCTATCTTGTGACTCAGCATTGCAGGTGGTCGACTCCATTGGATCAGTTTGTCAGCTGATGAGGCCTGTTTCATGCATGTGTTTTATAGCAAAACTTCACTGAAATCAGCAAAGCAACGACCCCTTATGAGCCAGGTGTGTGTAGATTTAACCGGAAACCGAAGATCACATCATTCCAGAGGGCTAAAGCAAAAGTTGGGAAAAAAGGAGAAAAGAGGCGGCATTTGAGCTGATCAAGTCATTATTCAACCGGAGCCAGTGATGCACCTTTTATTAGCACTAAATAAACCTGCAAGTATACAAAGTAGATCTAGTATAGCTAAGGGTCAGTACCGGGATATCGAACACAGGGAATATAATTGCAATTGACTATTATGTATTAAGCGTCAAATACTATCTAGAGAAACAAGAGAATTATGAAAACTTTGGAAACTGAAAACAATGAAAAGCAATCAAACAACTAAATGCAATTAAATCACAAATATGAGAGATAAGAGAATTCCATGGATGTGCGTTCATAGTTATGGTTATACAAATTCCAACTATAATACCCTAGCACAGTTTATACTTTGAAAGGACGAGTCACCTAGCGATGCAAACGTTGATTACAAGATTAGGGTTGTCAATCCTAACATGTAACTCCATAAAGCTCCTAAGACCCTTGAAAAGTCATCACTCTCAATTAACAGTGCCGTTTTAAGGAAAGCTAACTGGAGCATCTACTAAGTGAATCTAACTCGCTAGAACTTTGTCACAGTTATGAAGCAAGTTATATTAAATCATGCAAGATTGTGTCACTCAATCATGCAACATCAAAACTACTTAGAGAAGAAACAAAGTAAAAAGAAAATGGATATTAAATAGAAAAAGGAATTGTATAAACCAATAAAAGTTACTAACACATCCAAAGAATCCTATGAATTTAGTTAGACATAATTGTATAAGATAAAAACATCGATTGGAGTGAAAACAATTGGAACATAAAACTAAAGCAAATAAAACCCGTAGGTTGAATCCTTGTCGTTCTTGATGTTCTTGCTTCTTTCTCCAGCCCCTTGCACAATGAAGAACTCTCAAATTTATGCTATGGAAATAACTTGCAAAAAGATGATGAAGAATTAGGGTTGGAGGAGAAGCTATGAAAGCTCCCCTTTTGGGGGCTAAGGAAGGGTTGAATTCTATGAATGAGGTTATAGGGTATATATAGACTTGAGAAGGATTTAAATTTGGTAATAAGTTTCCTCCAAGCATTAGGAAAGATGTAATTTTCGTTCCCCATAATAGAAGGAAAAGATTTGGCTTCACAAGGTAATATCTCTTTTCCTTCTTCAAATTTCCGCCTAGGATGCAGCTGACAGCTTTGCACGACTTTGGTAGAATGGCCATAACTCTCTCCACAAAACTCCGATTAAAGTGATTCTTGTACCATCATGAAGCTATTTTCAAGACGAAGAGAATGGTGTGTAGAATACCCCGATCGGACGTCTGTATCGCCAGTAAATTGACTTTGAAGACAGCTGTCGCGCACCACGTTTTTGTGGCGGGCCGCGCACCTTGGCCGGCGGTCGCCGCACGCAGTCCAGAAGCTTCTGACTCCTCGTGGCCGTCGCCACGCACTTCCCGGCAGTCGCCGGAAGTGTTGCGGCAGTCGCCGGAGAAGCTCCAAATTTCCTACTTTCGCGTTTTGACTCCCTTTTTAGGCTCAAATATGCACATTTCTTACAAAACATGTCAAAATACCAAAATAGACAAAATATGCAAATAATGGACATGTAATGCAACTTTGACCTTAAAAACGGGCCAAATAATGGCCTTAAAACCGTGCAAAATCCGAGCGTATCAGCCAGCCAACCTTTGCGCTGGAGAGAAGACCTAGAACTCAACTCTTAAGTGAGAAGCGCAAAAGCGTCATTTCAGGGGGTGGTACCCTAGGGATCAGAGTCCTACGCCTCCCTATATAAAGAAGCCTTGCAGACTAAGAGAAAGGAGTTCCCCCATTTTCATTTCTTGGTTAGTAGTTTAGGGGGGTTCTCTTTCGAGTAGGTAGGATTTCTAGCTCTCTTCCAGAGTTGAAATCAAAGTTCTCATCGTTTTCCTACTTTTCAATCTCATGCACACACTTGGTTCTGTTTAGATAGCTGGTAGTTGGCTGCTTTTCCTTGTTGTTTTCCCGCACATTCAAGTTTCTGTTCTGTAATCCCACTCCGAGAAAGGGTGATAAATCAATTACCGCTTTCTTAGATTAGTTTTTGTTTATTCTCATGTAATCGACTCTTTCCTGTTTTCATCTTAGCTTAATTTGTAGTTTCCTTTTCGTTTTCTTTGTTCTGTGTCTTATTTTATGTTTTAATCTTTAGATCTGTTTTCTCTTGCAAGTTTTCTTTCGAGTGTTAGCTTAGATTTGTTGTTTTTGTTTGATTTGCTGGTTTCTGTTCAGATCTAGGTGTTCTCTTTTCGTTTCTGCATGTGATAGATGTAGTTCTTGTTTTTACGTTGTCGTAGCTTAGATCGTAGGAGTAATTTTATTATGTGTTTTTCTTTTGTTTCGTCTTCTTCAGCTTTTCAAATATGTCACTTCTCTGTTTCTTTACGATGATATGTTGAGGAAGACGATTCTGTTAAAGTTATTTTGGTTTTCGTACCTTTCTGTAGGGGCCCCGTTTATTTTGTTTCTCTTTCTATAGTAATGTTTTCTGAGTTGATCAGGTAGGTAGTTTAGTTGCTCAGCTTAGTTAGTTTTAGTTAGTTTTTCTCCTTTCCGCACCAGTAGATTCTTAACCCACCCCCAATGTAAAGCGTGGCAGCAGCCAAGCCCCAAGTTGTATCACACAAACAATTCACAACGCCTCATTCTATGTGGGATCGATCCTTACTTCCCTATACTAATCAAATAGTATTAGTGGGTTAAGTTTTTTGTTTGATCGCCCCCTATCACCTTTTTCCTTCTCCTCACTCGAGTCGGAGCCACTCAGCTTGATCAGCCTTAGCTTTTACAGGATCCACTAACCTGCATTTTGCAGTTAAATAAGCAGAAATAAGCTGGCCTGATTAGGTCGATTGCCAAACTTGAGCAGTTCACGACGACAAACACCAACTTTAAAGAGGAAGAAGAGAGCGTATGAAAAGGGCGCGAACATCGGTTTAACGGATCAACGTGGCTCTTTTCCATGTTATTTTTACTCCTTTTCTGAATTGATCCGGTCATTCCTGCTCTTGCTGTTTTCTTCGTTTTATCATTCATGCACACTCAAATTCACCATTCTTTTTTGCACATTATTAGCCATGTTAGTGAAATAAACCTTACAAAACCATGCATGTAACAAGCCCGATCACTTATCTATTACATTTATTTGAAGCATCTGAAGCTTCTTTTGTAATAGTACTCCCTTCGTCCCGCTTTAGGAGTCCCGGTTGAGTCGGGCACATGTTTTAAGAAAAAAGGTATTTGAGTGTGTAATAAATAAATATTGTAGTGGATGTTGGGACCCACTTTTAATTGAGTGTCCAATAAATGTTGTAGTGGATCTTGGGACCCACTTTTAACACTTTTTTATTAGTTGTAGTGGATTTTGGGACCCACTTTTAACACTTTTTTATTAGTTGTAGTGGATGTTGGGACCCACTTTTAACACTTTTTTATTAGTTGTAGTGGATGTTGGGACCCACTTTTAACACTTTGTAGAAATTTTTTTATTAATTTATCTCAACCGTGACACCTAAAGCGGGATGCCCAAAATTGGTCAACTGGGACTCCTAAAGCGGGATAGAGGGAGTAGTAAATTAACAAGAAATTAAACATCCAAACAAGAAAACATATAAGTTGATAATCATGGTATTTAGGCTCCACAATATTCCTTGAGAGGCTCCACAATATTTGTGGTGGTAAAATTAAAGAAGTTATAGTAATCAAAAGGCTTGTAGAGGAAAGGGTAATCTTTATTCACCAACTCTTCTGGAGCCTTAGTCACGCACCCTTCTTTCGGAAATGAAAACAATCTGATACTCTAGAGCTTCTTCATCAACGCTCACCATCACCATGTGCAATGGAGCATACAGTCGTCCGTTTGTCCATGCCTACAAATGACACATATCAGTGAAGTAAAATAAGAGATTCATTACAAATGAAAAGGCCAAGAAATTATTAAAAAAAATTATGATCTCCATTCATGGAAAAATAGTCTCAACAGTATATGACATGTATTTTAATGAAAAATTAGTGAAGTGAAGGAATTACATGTTTTGAGTACGTTGTAAAAAAATGGAAAAATAAGATTATTTTTTGTAAACGAGGATAGTAGTAACATACATGGAAAGTGGTCCCGACTATGACAACGAATGAATCAAGTGATGTTGGATCTGCAGGGATCCAAGTTTTGCCATCTTTGTTAAGAATCTGCAAATCGTTAACATGATTAAGCTGATGCAATATAGTTATGATGTTCTTGTCTGTATGGGAAACTAATCGGAAGCGCCTCGTACTTCTGGAAACGACAAAGGTAATCCATGGAGTTGATGTGTTCGTCTAAGTATTTTTCCAGTCCAAAACTCTCCAACATTATCCGCCTCACAATCTTGTCCAGTTCACACAGTTTCTCATAGTATAATTGTAAATCTTTCCTGTTACAATAGTAAAATCAAGAAGGAAGCTGCCTTAATGCACAATTTTTTTAGTCAAAATTTAATGTTCGATGAAAACTTAAAATATAATTGACATACTTGGATTTTACATGGTTTTAGAGGGTGGTTTTGTACGAATTTGATCATATTTTTTCTATTATTGGATATGCTTATATCTGCTTCACTGTTATGTTGGTATGTTGACCACTTTGTTAAGAATGTGCAGAAAAAGGTAAAATATAAGTGGATGTGCAACAACCTTGTTTTGAGACAACTTTCACTGAAGATTATGAAGCCTAACCAGCCTCAAATGCATGTCAATCTCTTCGTCATTGAAAGAGCTTCGCGTGGGTATCTCGCACGCCTCAATCGGAGTTCGGTAGAAGAAGTTATGGCCGTTATAAGAACACTGCGCTGTCTAGAAACTTTCTCTCGGCCGGGTGAATTATTACCCTATAAATTCACCCGGCCGGGTACGGTAATTCAGCGCTGAAAGAGTCAGAAAGGGGTCAAAAACCTTCACGCGGCCGAGTGAATTTATAGTGTATTAATCACATGGCCGGGTGCACTGTCTTGGCGAATTATTTTGCAGAAAACTTGATTTTCGAGAAAAGAAAAAGAAGAAAAAGGCTAGGGTTAAGAAACATTCTACACCCTACTGCCTCCAACACAAGACACACTCCCAAGAACACCTTTGAAGAGTGATTTGAAGCTTGAAGACTACAAATCGAGAGATTGAAGTTTCCATTCCATAGAATCATTCCACGCGAGTATCTATTTGCTTTATTATGTATTTGATTGAATCCTTTGTTTTGGTTTTCATGAGGAACGTGAGTTGCTAAATTTCCGGAGGAGATGATTGTGCACCCAAAAGAGTGCAATGCCATTGGTCTGAAGAGTGGTATCAATCAAGAAATTCTATCTGTACCCGAGAAGCAATCCAAAGTAAATCATGGCGAGGATGACAAAGGCGTGGTTGATGGAGAAAAGAATGAAACCGAGGAAGAAATGACTGCAAGACTGGAAAAAAAGGCCTCGAAAGAAGAACAAAGTGGCCAAAATGAGGGAGTTCTACTTTTTCAAAGCTCAATGGTGAGTCGGTGGATGAAGCAAATGAATAAACTTATTCATGCGATAGTACCAAAGAGCAATGATACGGATTCCATCATCCGGTTCAGAATAAATTGAGAGAACGTGAAGACATCGAGCCAACGACGATAACCAAAGGAATTATAGGGGAGGTAACCCCTAGTAGGTAACTTCTAGATTGTTTCCATTTTAGTTTGTCTATCATGTAAGTCTCACTTCTCCACCAACTTTTCAAACTTATTCTATGCATAGCTTTTGTTGCTTTTATTCATGTTTTAGGATAGATTTATTTTGCTTTAGACCTCCGTGAGTTGTATTGGTTTTGGGTTGTTGTGGAATTGAAATTGAATTTGTTCGAATCTTGGTTTCTTGGGGTAAAGACTAGTTGTTAATGATGAACATATCATCCTTGGTTTAAGCTATCATGGTCTTTGACTTTAGAGTTTGAGTAATAGGTGCATAAGTAACAAATTGTTTGTTTGCCTTGATTCATGCTATTACCCGAGTTAGAATTGAGCCTTAATCCTTTTATGTGTGATGTATCATCAATTGTGCTATATGTGTCTAGAACTTGTTCTTGGTCTTCTTAAGTCTACAAGTGATTTTAGAAAGAGAGGATGATGTTAGGCCATTTTTGTTAGCCATATCTTTATCCAAACACGAACCGTATTTATAACCTTTTCTTAGCCAATTTTGAGCCTTAAGTCTTTACATTTGACAAGCTAATCAATTAAGTTGGGAATCCTAGACTTACATGTAATGAAATATGAAAAATGAGAGCTGGACGAATAAAGATGTGGTGAAATTGTAAAGAAAAAAAATGGAAGTACAAGCTAAACGAAATCTAGAGAGAAAAAAAACAAGACAATTTTTGGAGGTATAAGCTAGACGAAGTCTAGAAGAGCTATTGGTTGGGTTTCTAAATAAGTGGGGACCAGATGTGAGGAAGAAGTTCGACAAAGTCTTACTTATTTGAGATTTGTTTTGGGAAATGGTCTTTTGTTGGGAATTGTAATATGTGGGTACTTGTACTTCTTATACTTTTCAGCCACTTTAGCCTAAATATTCCCTACAGTCCAAGGAACCACATCACAACCATAAGAAAAGGCCTTTTGGATCCTTGATCTATTGTCCCAACGTAGTGTTAGAGTTTGTATACTAGAAATCACGTTTCGAGTGATTGAATACTGTAAAACTCTTATTTAATTTTCCAAAGAATAAAACAGATTATTTTTGTCATAATGTTGTTATGTTTTACATTTAATGAATGTTTATGCATGTTTAAATGTATAAGTTAACTTAACAAGGTCTAAGTCTTTGTTTTAGTAAACCGGTTGTGGGCGGCGTCCACTTTAAGGTAACTTAACAAAGAAAAAGATGAATTTCACAACCTAGATGGAATTTGACTATCCATCGAGAAAGGTTGCAATGCCAGTCCACATATTTCTAAGCCTTACTGATGAACGGATCTAACGGCAAGACTTGCCCTTAGGCTATCTACTGAAAGGCGAGGTCTTGATGAATATTTGTTTCTTAATCAATGTAGGTTAGTATTGAGCATACGGTATTGATATATTGGGTAGTGGTGATTAATATCTAGCGGTGCTAGGATTGCTATTATATTGAATCGTGCGCGAGGAGAGTCTCGTTTGATAATGTCCTCAAGAGGAGCACGAAACAAGGTTTTATTATTCGGAACCTAGCTAGTTGGAGTTTGATTACGCTATGAATAATAAATAAGCGTTTCATGCTAAGTCCACTCTTGGAATTAATAAAACATTAATTAATTAAGTGCATAGCAGACATCAATTAATTAATGAACATTTTTATCTTAAGCGCGGGAAATGAAAGATAAAACGGAAACCCGGATTACTTATTATTTCGGATTTGGATGGGGAGAGTTCAATATTACTTCTGTAGTGGTTGCTCGTAATATTCCAATTAAGCTTATATTAAATTATGGGTTTAATATAATTAGTAAAAAGTAAATTGGATGAGCCCATATCCAAAACCTTCCATAGATCTCTGTCTGGGCCCAAAAGGAACTTAATATAAATAGGAGAATAAATGAGACAAAAATCATAAGTTTTAACACTGAGATTTTCGTCCCCCTCTAGCTGAAGAGGAGCTCGAAATTTTGTCCTATTCCAAAAAGGATTTCTCCTGTCTTCTTTATTTAAGTCCTAGTATTCTGGTGAGATCATCCGACACTGATATCGGAGTACAGTTCGGAAACCAGAGAGAAGATTTGTAGTCTAGTATTCAAAGCATCACGTGGAGAAGCTGCTAGCCATGTTCAATTCTTTGGAGAATTAATTAGGTATTATTTCTGCTCCGTAGAAAAGCATGTTTTAGGTTTCAATATTCTTAAAGCATGATTAATTCAAGTTATGAGCATGATACATGTGAGAATTATGCGAATAGATTTTGTTTAAATAATCCGCTAAATAGATCTGATTATTATGTGATTTATTTGTGCGATTAATAATTGTTAAATTATGTTAATCACCGCACCGCTTCCGCTGCCAGTTCCTTCAACTGGTATTAGAGCCAGTCTTTGGCTCTGATTATTTGGATTTAAATTTTGCGAAATTCATGTATGCATGTGTTAATTTGATTTCGAAGCATGTTCTTGTTTTATTGTTTATTTATTTTATGCATGATGAACTCAAGAACGTTCGAATCAAGGGCTCGTGGGAGCCGAGGGTCGACGGGCATGGGGCGATGCGCCGACGAGCAAGGGCTCATGCGCGCCACCGGCCAAGGCCGCGAACCCTAGGCGGCACCCGATGCAAATCGAGAACGACGATTGAGTGGGAGCCGACGGGCAGCGATCACGCAGCGACGCCCTGACGGGCATGGGCTCGTGCGTACCGCCGGTCAAGATCGCACGCCCTGGCCGGAGCCCGCTGTGTCGCGGGGAGGAGACGAGGTGCGGTGGCTCGTCCGAGAGTTTTCGAGACAAAAAGACTCCACCGGAAACACTAACCCTAGTCGCCCAGCCCTAGCGGCGCACAACCGAGAGCTCCACGCCGAGACCGGTAGCTGTTGGTTCGCGCGAGGCCGCCAGAGTAGTGGGAGCTCACCGGAGCTACGCGGCCATGGTTGCATGGCTGGTTGACGATGACGGAGGGAGTGTCTCTGCGGTTTTCCGACGGGAGAGAGGGAGGAGGAAGCAGCGCGTCTTCGGGCGCAGGCTGCCGGCGGCGGTCGGACGGTGATTTTGCCGTTCCGGCGAGCGTCTCGGCGGAAAATGTTCGTATCTTCGTCGTGTTGATTCGTGCAAACCTCGAACAACAAGATATTGACGAAAGATTATTTTAATGATTATTTAATTCCTACATTAAAAGTTATCATTATAAATAATATTATTTAATGAAATAATATATTTTGGGAAGATTTCCCTAGATTTTAGGAATATTTTGATTATTTTCTATATCTATGGAATATTTTATATCCTAGATGATATAGATGAGAATAATTTAATAGTTTCCTAATTATGATATATATCTAGAATCTCTAAATAAGATAGATATATAAGATTACATTAAATAATATAATTATTTTCTTCCTAAGTCTTGAATATGGAAATTATATGAATTTAATTTTTCGTGTCTAATTAAGATTTAAATAATGTACTTTATTTTAGATACATCTTATAGTATGACATGAATAAGAATTAAATTCTAGATTAATTAATTCCCGAACTAAGATATTAAAGATAATAAAAGATTTAATTATGCAGTCAATTAAATACCAACAGAATTTAATTAGTCTTAATCTGCTTTAAGGCTAAAGGATAATTAATGAAAAACCATAACCCAAATATCTAAGCGATAATCATGAACTAAAAGTTTATATATGGTCTCCATCGGTTGGACTGCCAAAATTTTGTGAAGCTGATTTTCTAATATTATTGCCACCTGCATCTTATAGTAGGGACAATAATCCTACGAAAACAGTAAGTTTATAAGGGCGAAATTCTCACATAATAAATAGAATGAACTAGAAAGTGGTTCCCAATATTATTGTCACCTGCAAAGTAGGGACAATAATCCTAAGGAACTGCGAGTTTCAGAGTTCAATCAGAATTTATGAGATAGCTTGGTTTTGTTATCAGCACATGAACATTGTTATGGGAGTGTGTTGTAGAAATAAAATTCTTTAATGCTAAATCTGATGGTCGTGCTTAGGCAACATTAGGCGTATTAACCCCCAAAGGAGGATACAATTTAATGCGTCGTTGTTGTGACCAGTAAAATTGTCAAAATTTTAATGCGTATTAACCTCCAAAGGAGGGCACAATTTATTAATTTTGTTGTTGTAAGATTTTGAAAAGTTTTATGGTTAATCTCCTCAATTTCCTTACATAATTTTATGACAAATTGTAAATTCTTCTGTTTGCAGTGCAATAAAATCCGTCAAGATGTCTTTTAATCCAATTTCTGCAATTCTCAAAGAAAACAAACTCGAGGGCCAAAATTACATAGAATGGAAACAAAATTTGGATATCGTTCTCACAGCAGAAGAGTACAAGTTTATGCTCACTACTCCACAGCCTCCAGTTCCCGCGGCTAATGCCTCGGTGGGAGTTCAGAATGCGCATAAAGGCGAATGAGATGGCTAAGTGCTACATGTTGGCATCTATGTCTTCAGTACTCAAGCATCAACATTCTGCCATGGCAACTGCCGCCAAGATTAAGCAAAATCTTCCAAATCTTTTTGGTTCTCAAAATCGAACGACTAAGTCTCAAGCCTTTCGGAGTATCATTACGAAGTCTATGAAGGAAGGCACATCTGTGAGGCAACATGTCCTCGAGATGATGAGCCACCTCAATCAGATTGAGGTTTTGGGAGGGTGATGCACTTTTTATTTGCACTATAAATACCTGCAAGTATACAGAGTAGGTATAGTATAGCAAAAGGTTAGTACCGGGTATCGAACACGGGGAAGATGTACACAAAGTGTCTATCTTCTACTAGAACTCAATTACTATCTGGAGAAACAAGAATTTTTGGAAACTTTTGAAAACAGTAAATATTAAAAACAGTAAACAACTAAATGCAAGCAAATCACGGAGAGAAAAGTATAGAGATAAGGGGAATTCCAGGGATGTGCTTTCACTTTTATGGTTATACAAATTCCAAACTACAATACCCTAGCACAGTTAATACTTTGAAAGGACGAGTCACCTAGCTTATGCTCATGCGATACAAACGTTGATTACTAACATTACGGTTGTCAATCCTAACACGTAACTCCAAAAAGCTCCTAAGACCCTTGAAAAGTCCTCACTCTCAATTAACAGTGCCGTTTTAAAGGAAGCTAACTGTAGTGTCTACTAAGTGGATCTAACTCGCTAGAACTCTGTCACAGTTATGAAGCAAGTTGTATTGAATCATACATAATTGTGTCACTCAATTATGAAGCATCATGATTAACTTAGGGAAGAAACAAAACGGATATTAAATAGGAAACGGAATTGTATAACCAAAGTTGCTACTAACACATCCCTAGAATCCTATGAGTTTAGTTACACATGACTGAATAAACTAAAAACATAGATTGAAGTGAAAACAATCTGAACATAAAACTAAAGCAAATAAAACCCGTAGGTTGAATCCTTGTCGTTCTTGATGTTCTTGAAATCCTTCTTCAACTCCTTGCACAATTGAAGTACTCTAGCTTTTGATCTCTATGAATGTGTTCTTGTTGTGTGAAAAAAACTCTTCTTTTGATGAAGCTTGAGGTCCTATTTATAGGGGAAGATTATTCCTCATCATAGAAGGAAAAGATCTTCAAAATTTGGTAAATCTTGGAGCAAATCTAGGGCTGGTCGGATTCGCCGCCTTTCTCCGGCGGGCCGCCGCACCTTGGCCGGCGGTCGCCGCGTTGGAGTCCAGAGACTCTGACCCTTCGGTGGCGGACCGCCACATGTCCTCCGGCGGTCGCCGGGCGAGACTCTTCTCCTAGCGTAAATTTCCGAGGCGGGCCGCCACATAGCTCTGACCGCCGGGCGCCGGCGGTCGCCGTACAACTTCGCGGCGGTCGCTGGTCGCCGTCTGACTCCAGATTTCCCGACTATGCGTTTTTACTCCCCTTTTCGGCTCAAATATGCACATTTCTCACAAAACACGTCAAAATACCAAAATGTATAGAATATGCAAATAATGGACATGTAGAGTGATTTTGATAACAAAAACGGACCAAATAATGGCCTTAAAACAGTGCAAAATCTGGGCGTATCAACTCCCCCAAACTTACATTTTTGTTTGTCCTCGAACAAAACACTAAAGACACAAGAATAGACGCACGGAATGCACAAGGACTAGACGTCATAATTGCCTCAAAAGATGAAAGAATAGATTAAGCATGGATTAACACAATCAAATCAAGCAAGGCTTAATAGTGCACTTTCATTACTAACTCGTGGAACACCTTGAATTCAAGCACTCACATGTGGCAAACTTCCAAAGATGGGAAGTGTTCTTTCTCTCACTCTCAAAGTGTATAAAGGTAAAGTGTAAATCACTCAAATCATGCATCATGCAAAGTTTACCATAGGCTTGCTCAAAGTCTAATCCCTCCTCTACTCAATGTGATTAAGCATCAAAAGTCCGAAAGGTCTTTCTTTTCGGTTGTAACATAGGCTCTTTGGTAGGTGAGGAATATTTGGCTAAAAAGTGACTCAAATATAAAAATATCCCAAGTAGAGTTAAGATGACTCCACTTTTCTAAAACTTAAGGCACTTCTAACACTTTATTTTTCTCCTTCAATTTACTTTCAATCCTTTGATTTTATTTTCTTTTCACAACCTTTCACAAATTTGTTTTTTCTTTTTTTTTTTTTTTTTTTATTACACATCCTTTCTTTTTTTTTTCCTAAGATCAAGCACATATTTGGAATTTTTCTCAATTTCACAACTTGTACTTTCTTAATATTAAGCACACTACTTTTTATACTTTCCTCCTTATCTCTCCAATTCCTTTACAAAAGAAGATAACAAAAACTATACTAACCCAAGGAATTGTCCCCCCATTTATTTTGGCTTCCAAAAAAAAGGCTTAAAGGCTCAAAATTGGCTCCAAAGGAAAAATTTGAGAGGGTCAAAAATTTTGGATATAAAAGTAGCTAAGAAAACACGGCCTAACATCCTCCTAAATCAACTTAAACACTATGTAAACTTAGGCAGACTAGGAGCAAGTTCTAGAAACATATACATGCATACAGATAAATCACACAAGAAAGAATTTAAGGCTCAAATCTCACAAGGTAAAAGCACGATTCAAGGCGAACAAGCAATTCACTAATTATGCACCTTTTCACCCAACCATCATATCAAAACGTTAAGCCACACTTAAACATAGATGGAATATAATATCATTGGCAACTCGGTCTAAAGTGTCCCTAAGCATGCGTGTTTCTAAGTTCTTCATGTTATGTTCATGACATGGATTCAAGAAAACATTTTTAGAACACAAAAATCTCCTACGGGTTTTTGGAAAATTAAAGCAAAAACAAACTAACAACAAAAAGAAAACCCTAAACTCACGGTCCACCACTTCATCCCCCCAAACTTATTTACAACAAAGTGTAAAATAAGTTTGTAGAGTCGGTAGGGACGTGAGTATACTACTAAAAACAAAAACGTACCCTGAAAAATTTCGCGTAGAGGTTGAGCGGGGCGAAAATTTGAAGAATTTCGAAAAATCGCGCTGGAAAATTGTGCCCAGGTGGCGGTCCGCCGCAGCTGTTCGGCGGTCGCCGCACGTCAAAGATGCTTTCCAGCGTTCAGGTGGCGGACCGCCGCAGAGCTTGCGGCGGTCGCCACGGAGAGGTCAGAACCTGCAAAAATTTTTGCAAAGCACAAAATTAAACCAAAACCAAAAATACTTAAAATTAAAGCAAAAATTGTTAAAACAAGGAAATAAATCGTCTCAAAAATATCCAAAAACATGGTACAAATGCTCATTTAAAGTCATCGAGCTTGACTTCTTCAATCTTGAGGAGGTGGAGGGAAACGGGCGCTAAGATCCTCGAAAGCTCCAACGAGGTACGTGATATCACTCCTCATTGTCTCTCGTTCCTCTCTAGCTTCGGCGGCCATCCTTCGGAGCTCTTCATATTGTTGACGCCGATGAACGTCTTCCAAACGTTGTTGCTCCCAAAATTCTTGCTCCGCCGTGCGCCAATCGCCTTGAGCCGTCCACCCTTGGCGGTTGTAGGCATTCTCCGCTTTCCTTTTTGATCTCATTATCCTACAAAAGAAATTACACTCTTAAAAGAGCATCAACAAGTAGGAGATTAAAAGTTCCCCCAAACTTGCATTCAACCAAGTAAAAATCAAGAGATAAGAACTTATATGCAAGCTTGGGTAAAATAGCATCCTAATTTTTAGCATAATAACATTTTAAGCAAAAACAACCAAATTAGGACACAAAAAAACATCCCCCAACGTGAATTCATCCCCCATGCAGAGACGTATCAACCAAATATCCATAAAAACCAACAATCTCTACAAAATCACAAATATTGCAATTCATGGAAGTAATAATAGCCTCACAATGCTATGAACATGATTGCTACTTTTAAACTCTAAAAACCAAGAGAGAATCATCATTCACAACTTAATAATCACCAACCAAGCAAATTTTAAACCATAGAATTCAAAAATTCATACACATAATCATCCCCCATCATGAATTAAGAGATTCTACCGAACAATTCACCCAAAATAAAGCACAATCCATGGAAGAAGTAAAGAAAAACCCAGAAATTGAATTAGGATTCATACCTTTTTGTGGAGAGAATTTGTAGAAGAAGAGCTCTAGACTTTGAGAGAATTGAGAGAATGATAGTGTGGGTGTGTGAATTTGGTGATTTATATAGGTGGGGGTTGTGTGCAAGGAAGGAATTTGAGAAGGAATGTGAAAAGGAATGGAAAACATACCTTTTATGGTGGAAATCCCGTCTCTGGACTGCGTGTGGCGACCGCCGCGTCTCTCGTGGCGGGCCGCCACACGGGCCTTCGTAAACAGCAATCCTGGCGGGCCGCCGCGGCCTGTGCAGCGGTTACTCTGGCCCGCCCTAGGCCCGATCCTTCCTGCACATGTTAACACACGTGTGGCGACCGCCGTGCTTTAAGTGCGGCGACCGCAACCATTTTTTTTTTTTTTTTTTTTTTTTAACAGAACATAAAAAAAAAAACGAGAAAATAAAAAAAGTAAAAGAAAATTGGGTTGCCTCCGAATAAGCGCTTTTGTTAAAGTCGTTAGCTCGACTTGAAGTGGCCCACTAGTTGGGCGGATCAATAACTCGAGTGTTGAAAATTGGCATAGGGAGCAATTTGGTCCCTAGCTTCTTCCACCACTTGTACTTCCCCTCTTTCGTTTTGATGACGTATATCTCGGGGTCCTCTTTGGGTGTTTTCTTTCTCTTCTGTTTCTTCTTCTGTGGAGCAGATGTATAAGAATTAGCATCACCCTTTTTAGAAGAGTGTCTTACCTCTTTGACAATGTAGATAGTGGAGGTAGAAGGATCCTCCGCTTCAAAGGGATCTTTGGACTTGGTCAAGTCGGTAGCCATGACTGCTCTGCACTGTTGTTCCATTTTTGCCCGCTTTGCCTCCTCAAACTTTAGCATCTCGCTCTCGATCTTATAGGTGGATTGACCATGATTATCACTGATTGTGATCTCGCCACGACCTACATCAATCAAAGCTTTGCAAGTGGCAAGAAAATCTCTCCCTAAGATTAGAGGGACGTTCTTGTCTACTTTCATGTCAAGCACAATAAAGTCGGCAGGAAAAATAAAATCATCAACTTTAACTAAGACATCCTCAATCATACCTACAGTCTTGATGGACGAGTTATCGGCCAACCTGAGTGTTACATCTGAAGATTTGAGTGGCCCGATGTTGAGCTTTTCGTAGTATTTCAGTGGCATGAGATTGATGGACGATCCTAAGTCGCACAGTGCTTTGTCAACCTTCCCTTCTCCAATTCGGCACCTAATGATGAACTGGCCCGGATCTCTTTGCTTCACTGCCCTTTCCTTTTGGATGATCTCGCTGCAATGATGCGGTAGCTTAAGGTCGGCTTTAGTCGGCTTTTTTTTCCTCATTACCGCCTCCCTTAGTAGCCTCGCATACTTTGGTATCTCCTGCAACGATTCAACAAGTGGAATGTTAGTATGGACTTTGCAAAACATGTTAAGGAATTGCTTGAACTGCTCTTCAAGCTTGAACTTCCTCTTTAGCTGAAAAGGGAGTACAATCCCGTTGTGCCGCACAAGCTCCTGCTTAGTGGACGATTTTGCCTTCTCAGTGGCGGGCCGCTGCGGGGTGTGTGGCGGTCCGCCGGCGACTGGGCAGTCCTGCGTGGTTGACTCTGCCGTCTCAGTGGCGGGCCGCTGCGGGGTGTTCGGCGGTCCGCCGGCGACTGGGCAGTCCCCAGATTTCTGCTTTGCCACCCACTTCTTGTTAATATCATCCACTCTTGCTGCTGCCTTTGCTCTATCCTCATCTAACTTCTTCTGAATTTGCTCCATTTGAGTGGTAATATTGGTTACAGCTGCCGAGATTGTGTTCATTCCTTGCTCGAGGTTGTTTATCCTTGCTTCGACCACTCCGATCTTGGTGTCATTAATCTTCCTATCTTGCGTAATTACCTCCAAAATCTTCGTGATTCTTGTTCATACTTGTCTTCCTTTCATCGGCTCAACCACTCCTCCTTTGCTAACATTAAATCCTGCAGGGGGTTGCAAGTAATTATTGTTAGAATAAGAAAGATTTGGGTGCGGACGGTTCCCATTATAATTATTGAAATTACCGCCCCCCTGATTAGGGCGATAATTGTTATTGTAGTTTCTGGGACCGCCTCTTTGCACGTAGTTGATTTCTTCCACAGTTGATATGGCAGTTTCGGGTGCCTTGACCGCCACTATGGAAGTTGCCGGAATTGGATCTTCCTTCCTCGAGATGTCCATTTGATCAATCCTGACTCTAAGTTCTGCTAACTCCTTAGCAAAAGAACTTTCTTCGGCCTCTTCTATGGCTGCTACTCTTCTCGTGGCATGCCTTTCCTTCGACCACCCCCGACTGTTGGTGGCGAACTCCTCGATCACCGCCATGGCATCCTCTCCTGTCTTTCTTAGAAATCCTCCATTTGCCCCTGAATCAAGAATAGCACATATTTTCTCATTAAATCCATTATAGAGGATTCCTACCTGATGGTCTATGGAAAAACCATGGTTTGGGCACTTTCGAAGAAGAGAGCTTTGAAACGAGCAAATGCCTCATAGAGGGGCTCGTCATGGCCTTGTGTGAACTGAAAGATCTCACTTTTGAGCTTCAAAATAGTGCCTGGAGGGTAGTATTTGTCGAGGAAGGTAGCTACGATGTCCTTCCATGTGGAGACCTTTTCTGGTGGCATACACTCAAACCACTCCTTAGCAGAATCAATCAATGAGAATGGAAAAAGTCTTACCCGTATGGCATCGTCGTCGACACCATTTAATTTCAGAGTGTTTGCGATTTCCACGAATTTGGAGAGATGGCGGTTAGCATCTTCAGTCGCCCTACCTGCAAAAGGAGTTTGCTCGACCCTTTGGATAAGGGGCATGCGTAACTCAAAATTGTTAGCATCAATACGAGGGCCGTTAGGAAAAGTGATCATATTCCCATGATTGAACATGTTCATCACAGGTAATGTTTCTCTGTTCTTCTTTTCCATGGCTTCTCGGGCTGCTCTCTCCGCATCTCTCTCATCCATCAGCAACTTCACCATCTCCTGCAGCTTCTCAATATCTGTTCGGTCACCCATTGTTCCTGATCCTTTTACACTTCTTATTATTCTACGAGTTCTTTCAAGTTCTAAATCAAGTGGCTCTAAGATGTACTTCCAAGAACGCGTTCGCATACAAAACCTGCAAGACTCGAAAACAATAAAAAAATTAAAACAAAAAGCAATAAAAATCCAAAGTAGTAAAATTATCGTTTGAAGATATCACTCCAAAGTGAATTGTCTTCCCCGGCAACGGCGCCAAAAACTTGATGCACTTTTTATTTGCACTATAAATACCTGCAAGTATACAGAGTAGGTATAGTATAGCAAAAGGTTAGTACCGGGTATCGAACACGGGGAAGATGTACACAAAGTGTCTATCTTCTACTAAAACTCAATTACTATCTGGAGAAACAAGAATTTTTGGAAACTTTTGAAAACAGTAAATATTAAAAACAGTAAACAACTAAATGCAAGCAAATCACGGAGAGAAAAGTATAGAGATAAGGGGAATTCCAGGGATGTGCTTTCACTTTTATGGTTATACAAATTCCAAACTACAATACCCTAGCACAGTTAATACTTTGAAAGGACGAGTCACCTAGCTTATGCTCATGCGATACAAACGTTGATTACTAACATTACGGTTGTCAATCCTAACACGTAACTCCAAAAAGCTCCTAAGACCCTTGAAAAGTCCTCACTCTCAATTAACAGTGCCGTTTTAAAGGAAGCTAACTGTAGTGTCTACTAAGTGGATCTAACTCGCTAGAACTCTGTCACAGTTATGAAGCAAGTTGTATTGAATCATACATAATTGTGTCACTCAATTATGAAGCATCATGATTAACTTAGGGAAGAAACAAAGTAAAAACAAAACGGATATTAAATAGGAAACGGAATTGTATAACCAAAGTTGCTACTAACACATCCCTAGAATCCTATGAGTTTAGTTACACATGACTGAATAAACTAAAAACATAGATTGAAGGGAAAACAATTTGAACATAAAACTAAAGCAAATAAAACCCGTAGGTTGAATCCTTGTCGTTCTTGATGTTCTTGAAATCCTTCTCCAACTCCTTGCACAATTGAAGTACTCTAGCTTTTGATCTCTATGAATGTTGCAAGTAGTCACTCTCTTTCTCTATGAATGTGTTCTTGTTGTGTGAAAACTCTTTTTGATGAAGCTTGAGGTCCTATTTATAGGGGAAGATTATTCCTCATCATAGAAGGAAAAGATCTTCAAAATTTGGTAAATCTTGGAGCAAATCTAGGGCTGGTCGGATTCGCCGCCTTTCTCCGGCGGGCCGCCGCACCTTGGCCGGCGGTCGCCGCGTTGGAGTCCAGAGACTCTGACCCTTCGGTGGCGGACCGCCACATGTCCTCCGGCGGTCGCCGGGCGAGACTCTTCTCCTAGCGTAAATTTCCGAGGCGGGCCGCCACATAGCTCTGACCGCCGGGCGCCGGCGGTCGCCGTACAACTTCGCGGCGGTCGCTGGTCGCCGTCTGACTCCGGATTTCCAGACTATGCGTTTTTACTCCCCTTTTCGGCTCAAATATGCACATTTCTCACAAAACACGTCAAAATACCAAAATGTATAGAATATGCAAATAATGGACATGTAGAGTGATTTTGATAACAAAAACGGACCGAATAATGGCCTTAAAACAGTGCAAAATCCGGGCGTATCAGAGGGACGATCGATCCCGAGTCCCAGATTACTATAATCCTTCAGAGTCTTCCCCCTAGCTTCCAGCAGTTCAAGCTCAATTTCGAGATGAACAAGCGGTATTACACTTTGGCTGAGCTGCTGACTGAACTTCAGTCGGCGGAGGACCTTATGGTTCAAGCTAAAGTAGCTATGCTGAGTCCGGCGCCTAATTCCTCTGGCTCTAAGCCTCGCATAGGAGAGAAAGGGGCACCGAACCTAGTGGCAGCTAAGATTGCTAAGGGAAAGAAGAAGAAGAAGGCCGATAAGAAGCCTACTGGAAAATGCTTCAAGTGTGGAGAGAACCGTCATTGGAAGCCAGACTGCCCTAAAAAGGGCAAGGCTACAGGTATGCACCATGCTCTAGTAGTCGAGTCATGTTTGGCTTCGACATCTACTCATACGTGGGTTATTGATACTGGAGCAACTGATCATATATGTTTTGATCCTGACTTAATGCAGGTGACAAGACGGTTACATGATCGTGAGATCGAAGTCCGGCTGGGCGACGCTACTAAAGTGGCGGCCGTTGCAGTGGGAGACGTTTATTTGCGTTTTTCTAGTGATAGATTTTTTATTTTGAAGAATGTTTTATTGATACCTGCTTTTAGAAGAAATTTAAGTTCAGTTTCTAAATTGTCTTTTGATGGATATTCGATTTCTTTTAATGACAATTGCGTTATTAAGAAAGATGGCTCTTATATCTGTCGTGGTATCATGGAAAACAATCTGTACACAATCACTTCTACACAGTTTAATCAACGTAAATCAGAACTCAATGTTACATCGATAATTTTTAAGAAAAGAAAAGAACCTTCAATTTCAATGAATGAAACGTACTTATGGCACCTTAGACTTGGTCATGCCAACGAAAGAAGGATTCATGCGTGAAGGGGTTGGCAGCGGAAGCGCTCACATAAATCAATTACAGATAATTCAGATCTATTTAGCGGATTATTCAGACAAATTCTATTCGCGTAATTATCTCACGTATCATGCTCATAACACAAATAATAACATGCTTTAAATTAATTGAAACCTAAAACATGCTTTTCTAAGGTTCAGCCATTATACCTTGATGATTCTCCAAAGAATCGAAGATGGCTAGCGCCTTCTCCACGTGAAGATCTTTAGTACAAAACCACAGATCTTCTGACTGGTTACCGGACTGTGAACTGATATCAGGGTGGGCTGATCTCACCAGTGCACTAGGACTTAAATAGAGAAGACAGAAATCCTTTCCCCCGGAGGAGAGAAAATTCGACCACCACTAGGAGTAGGGGGGCCGATAATTTTAGAGAAAATTTAAGTGTATTTTTTGTCTCCTTTATTCTCCTATTTATAATAAGTCACATATTGGGCCCAGACAGGGATCTATGGAAGGCTTTGGATATGGGCTCCTACAATTAGCTTTTTACTAATTAAATTAAACCCAATTTAATATAAGCTAGAAATTGGAATATTACGAGCAGCAACTACAGAAGTAATACTGTAGAGATAAGGAGAAAAAGTATTAAAAAAGTAGTGTGCTTAAATGTTGAAAAGTACAAGTTGTGAAATAGTGAAAATTTCAAATAAACATGGGCTTGATCTAGAAAGAAAAGAAAAAGAAAGAAAGGTTATGAAAAAGAAAAAAAAAAGAGAAAGAAAAGAAAAATCAAAGGATTTTTGAGAAGTGAGAAGAAATATAGACAAAGTCTAAATTTACTAAGATTTGAATCGTTGGTTGAGTGCTAAGTTTGTCGTGGTAGAAATTGATCACTTTTGCTATGTTCGGGTTTAGTCACTTTTTAGTCAAATTTTCCCCACCTACCAAAGAGCCTACATTACTACAGAAAATAAAGACCTTTCAGACATTTGATGCTTAATCACATCTAGTAGAGGAGGGATTAGACTTTGAGCAAGCCTATGGTAAACTTTGCATGGTGCATGATTTGAGTGCTATACACTTTACCTTTATACACTTTGAGAGTGAGAGAAAGAACACTTCCCATCTTTGGAAGTTTGCCACATGTGAGTGATTGAATTCAAGGTGTTCCATGAGTTAGTAATGAAAGTGCACTAATAAGCCTTGCTTGATTTAATTGCGTTAATTCATGCTTAATATGCTCTTTCATCTCTTGAGGCAATTATGACGTCTAGTCCTTGTGCATTCCGTGCGTCTGTATTTGTGTCTTTATTATTTTTTTCGAGGACAAACAAAAATATAAGTTTAGGGGAGTTGATACACTCGGATTTTGCACGGTTTTAAGACCATTATTTGGTTCGTTTTGAGTGTCAAAGTTACATGTCCATTATTCGCACATTTTATCTATTTTTGTATTTTAACGTGTTTTGTGAGAAAATGTGCAAAATAGAGAGAAAAGGGGCATAAAAAGGTGAATATCCGGAAGCTGGAACTGAAGAGATGCCCAGCGGGCCGCTGCAACATGCACAGTGGTCGCTGCAAAGGCTCTAGAGGGCTTTGACACTCTCCAACGGTCGCTACACCCTTGCCAGCGACCGCTGGGAAAATGCGGCGCGCAATAGCTGTCTTCAAACTCAATTTTCCGGCGATACAGAAGTCCGATCACGGAGTTCTACATGTGATTCTCTTAGTATTGAAAAGAGCTTCATAATGGTGCCAAGATCAACTCAATCGGAGTTCTGTGGAGAGAGTTATTACCGTTCTACCAAAGTCGCGCAAAGTTGACAGCTGCAGTCTAGGCGGAAATTTAAAGAAGGAGAGAAGATATTACATCATTCCTAATGCTTGGAGGAAACTTATTACCAAATTTAAATCTTTCTCAAGCCTATATATACACCATAATCTCATTCATATAATTCAACCCATCCATAGCCCCCAAAAGGGGAGCCTTCATGCCCCCCCCCCTCCTATTCTCCAACCCTAATTCCTTCATACATCATTCCATCACTATTCTTGGAGATTGAAGCAAGGCAAGAGGAGCATGGAGACTTCAAGATTCATCCTTGGATTTTGTTTGTTTATTTCATGTCTCGTACTTTAATTATTGTTTTAGCATGGAGACTTCAAGATTCATCCTTGGGGTTTGTTTGTTTATTTCATGTCTCGTACTTTAATTATTTTTTTAGTTCATATGTCTGTGGATTGCTAAACAATAGAATTTTGAGGTTTGATAGTATTTGACTTTTACGTAGTTCTTTTTATGTTTAATGTTCAGAACTCGTTTCCACTTGAACTTTGGTTCGACTAATTGGCCGTTACCTTGATTATTGTCAATCTTTGATCGGTGATAGCTTTGATTGGTTTATCGTATATGTTCATACAATAATTGTGACATGAGTATTGATGCCTGATAGGGAGAAATCGTGGTAAAACTTGAGTCGGATCAACGTAGAACTAATTATAATAACTAAAGAGTTAGTGAAATCATTATCCTTGAAATTCCTCTATTTGTCTGATTCTATCTTCTTTGTTTTTATGCTTTTACTTTATCTATTTTTGTTTAGTTTCAAATCCAAAACTCTTGTTTCTCTAGATAGTATTTGACGCTTAGTACATGATAGCCAGTTGCAATTATATTCCCCGTGTTCGATATCCTGGTACTGACCTTTAGCTATAGTATATCTACCATGTATACTTGCGGGTATGTTTAGTGCTAATAAATAGTGCATCACCCATACACTTGCGGATATTTCTCATGTTAAAATAAATCCAGTCAATAATGCACCCCAATTGATATTTGCAAATAAACATAAACAATATTCAACAAAAGTTAATGTAAAAAAGAAACTATGTAGAACACTACTACAAAGGTATCATAAGAGAAACTATTATATGAATCTCAATAGTCAATTCATCAAAAGTTAGCAACCTTAAGCTTTTTAGTAGACCCACATGTATTAAAATGGTCTTTAAGATGTTAATATTAATAAATTAAACAAAAGAGGGATTAAACCTGATAGTGGGATTGCCTTGATCAGGCCACATGAGGTTAGCGAAGGTGTCGACTTCGGGAAACGAGAGAACGCCATCGATGCCTATACTTTCCACGAGTGGAATGTTTTGAATGTAGCTTCAAAACAACCATATTATTGAAGGGTTTCTCGAATTTAGATTTTGGTTGATTCCCACCTTGGAGAATCATTTTCTCATAGGTTGCTCAAATCAATCAAAGGAACCTTCATGCTTACACAACTCATTTTTATGAATAAAAACTTAGGTAGCTCTCTTCTTGAATGATAACTCAAATGATCTTGGTTGTGGTTATGGTATAATTTCCATTTTATAGAGCTGTTTATAGATCTTGGTTGTGGTTATGCTCTGTTCGGTTTGTAAGATTGTATCCGAGATTAAATTTGTTGTGTGTTTGGTTCATGAGATTAAAATCCATAACACAATCCTAGATGGATCATGAGATAATTAGTCATAGCTAACCCCTACGACTAATATAATTTCACAACTCAATCTCAGGTTATATCTTGGTATTATTTTATCTTGGAAAGCAAACAGTTCATTTTAATCTGTTTAATTATTCATTAAAAAGCTCTGTTTAATTATTCATTAAAAAGCTCACTTTGTAGGGATGGGTATGCATGAATACTTGTTAACATAGTACGGACCTAACTAACCTAATCCAATCTAATACAGGCTCAAATATGACCCACAACAACTAACTCTATACTACTACTGGTACTACTACTTCTTCTACTACTTCGATTTTAATTATTTGTACTTTAAGTCTCTAGGATTACCCTTAATATCGAAAGACTATAAGCATATAACAAGAACAAGTAAATAATAGAAACAAGAGGAAATAAACACAAGTGAAAGATACCACAAAGAGGAGAGTAGAGTTTTGGATCCAACTACAATGGAATTGTTGTGCGATTGATTCAACAACTTCGATTACCCATTTTAAGTCTCTAGGATTACTAGGAAAGTCGCTAGTCTAGGTTGAGCCCCCTCGCGAGTGTACTCATCCCGTTGATTAACCCTTAATATTGAAGTCTCCTTCTAATACGTTTAGATTAACTCCATAGATCAAAAGACCCAAGCCCTCACTAAGGTTCCCCTCTCTCGAGTGTAGATTATCAAAGTGATGCTCAATCTTTTATCAAACCTAGATAGGTATCTCTCGATTACAACTATAAAGGGAAAAAAAACCCAATTGGTAGCTAATCAATTGAATTAAAAAAGCACAAGAATGAACAAAGAAACCACAAGAGCTAAGCAATCAAAAGAAGTCCTTGAATTAATCACATACATCCATTGTAGTCTTCACCAAAACTCCACAATAAAATTAACTACTCATGTTCTTCATGAAAACCAAAACAATGGATTCAATCAAATACATAAAAGAAAGCAAATAGATACTCCTGTGGAACGATTCTATGGATTAGAGACTCTAATCTCTTGATTTGTAGTCTTCAATCTTCAAATCTCTCTTCAAAGTGTTCTTGGAGAAGTGTAGAGTGTGTGGTAGGGGGTAGAATTTAGAATATGTGAACCCTAGGCGTTCTTCCTTTTAATCCCCAATCAAAAATCGCGTTTTTGGCATAAAAATACGCCAATATAGTATACCCGGCCGGGTGGAATTATAAAGAGTATATTCACCCGGCCGGGTGGAATTATAAAGAGTATATTCACCCGGCCGGGTGGTATTATCGACCAATTTCTGACTCTTTTCCCGCAGAAAAACTGTGCCCGGCCGGGTGGTTAATTCACCCGGCCGCGTGAAATTTTCTGGAACGCATTGTGTTCTTATAACGGCAATAACTTCTTCTACCGAACTCCGATTGAGGCGTGCGAGATACCCACGCAAAGCTCTTTCGAACACAAAGAGATTGATATGCATATGGGGCTGATTGGACTTCGAAATCTCCAGTTAATATTGTCTCAAACCAAGGCAGCTGCACATCCACATATTTTGATCCTTTTTCTACACATTCTAAACAAAATGGTCAACATACCAACATAATAGAGAAGTGGATATAAACATGCCCAATAATAGATAAAATATGATCAAATTCATACAAAACCACCCTCTAAAACCATGTAAAATTCAAGTATGTCACTCTCTCAATTTCTCTCATATTTTACTAATTTTGCATCAACCCATGTCATCCCAAAAGTGTATATTGTTATGGGACGAAGGGAGTAATATTTAACGTGATTTAAAAATCATCTAATAAATATATATGAAATAAAATTAAAATAAGAAAAATATAAGAATATATATGATTTAATTCTAAAATAAAACAATCTTTAATTTGGAGTACTACACTTTAATAAAAATACATTCAAAAATAGACTTTAAAAAAATTGATAAAACAATAATTTAATTTATGGGTTACCCAACCTAGCTTGGGCTAGATTGAGTCTAAATTTATAGAAAGAAAATGCAGCCCAATCCAGCCTACTTTAGTCATGGGCCCGGGTCTAGAATGGTCTGCAGGGCATGCGCCGCCGATTGACAACTCCTAAAAGGATGTAATGTGATGGGTTTTCTTTTCTTTTTTTTTATTGAAAAAAGAGGATACAATCAGTCGATTCCAAAAGTGGAAAGACTACCAAAGGAGGTAATTCAGAGCCTACACTCCCTCAAAACCAAACAATCAAACAAAGAAAAAAAATAAAAGTTCATATAAATCTAAAATTAGGCATGCCAAGTTGGTCCAATCTTGAAAGTGCTCTCACCTGAGCAGGCACCAATCCTGTCTGAAACATCAACAAATATGGGCTATCTTTTCCAATCCAATACAGGATCAAATATGAATCATAACAACTAACTCAATACTGCTACTACTATTTTAATTATTTGTACTTTAATTTATAGAAAGAAAATGCAGCCGAATCTAGCGTACATTAGTCATGGGCATGGGTCTAGAATGGTCTGGGCATGCGCCACCAATTGACAACTCCTAAAAGGATGTAATGTTATGGATAACATTTTATTTGCATTAAAATAAGATATTGATCAAATTTCAATAGTTGTTCTAAATTTTATTTTATTTTTGATAAGAAGAAAAATTCTTCAAGCCAGGCATGCAAAGGAAAACAACCCTCAAACGACAAGAACAAAACACACCCAAACTAACATCAAAAGTTAAGAAAAGCTAAAAAGTAAAAACTGTTAGGATTGGTATACTGAAAATCATATTTCAAGCATGTTGCACGGATTGAAATTGTTTGTATACAATATATTCTACAATCCACTTTTAACCCAAGGCGAGAAGAAATAATTTTATCGCATTGGTGTTTGCTTGTGCATTTATAAGATGTTTCTCAAACATTTAAATGTATAAGAAGCAAACAAGTCTGATTCTTCTGCATAGTAGACTGGTAGTGAACGATGTTCACATAAGGTGACGCAGTCGATCCTTTGTAGAAGAGAATTAGAATTTCACAACCTAGATAAGCTTTGTCTACCTATCGTGAAAGGTTGCTGTGTCAGTCCGCATGTTTCCTCACCTTAGGAAATACACGATACTAGTGTGGTATAGCACTGAAGGATCTAACCGTTGATATAAGTCTTTCTTGCTATTTACTGAAAGACGAGGTCTCCGTGATTGTTATTTTTTATCATTGTTGACATAGCATTGAACATAAGATATTGATTATGCACTACTTTGATTTATCAAATGGTGCGGAGTTTTCGCAATCCAAGAATCCTGATATCTTGGGTAGTGGTGTTCAATGTCTAGAGGTGGCAGTATTGTTATTGCAATGAATCGTGTGTTGGGTGAGTCCAGTTTGATAATATCCTCAAGTGGTGTTCGAAAAAGGTTTTATTATTCAGAAAACCGCCGGTTGGAATTTATTCCAAAATAATAAATAAAGATTTTGAACTAGACTACTCTTGGGAAAAGATATTAACTAATTAAGTCAAATAGCAAACTTAAATTAATTAATGGATATTTATATCTTAAACACGAGAAATAATAAATTAAAGAGGTAAAGCCCGGATTACTCGTAAGTTGGTATTGGACGGGCAGTCATAGAGGCTGTTAATAATATTCTGTTGGACTTGTATTAAATTCGGTCTCAATTTAATTAGTAAAAGTCCAACAGGTTTGGCCTAAGTCCAACCTCCATCGATCTCTAATCTGGCCCATCATAACTCGATATGAAAGGAGATTAGAAAGGAGATTAAATGAATAATTAATGCTAACAGTCATACATTGTCTTATGTTTTATGTTTTATGTTTTATGGTATTGGACGGGCGGTCATACATGTTTTATGTTTTAATTCCTTTTACATGAATTATTTATGTTCTTGTATGTAATTTTGTGTTTAACATGTGAATCAATTAATCCGATAATCAATCAAAAAGACATGTATGCATGATTTATTTGTTTATACATTGTCTTCCGTTGTGCAAGGGGCACCAAACCCCAACAAAAACATCTATACCAAATCTCTAGCCTCTAGGTATCAAAAACAAACACCAACACAAAAATGCTTACATGTTGTTAATGGTTTTGGAATTTTGTTTATAATTTAGTGTGCATAAAGTAACTCTGGATGAATTGTCTATGCAATTAATTATACACATTAATATGGGTTTGATTCTAATATAGTACTATTTAATTGTGATCAATGACGAACTAATTATAAAGACTAAATTATAGACCAAATTAGGGCCATTAGATGTACCTGATTGAGTATAGTTTTTGTGATGAGATTCGTTGATGTGTAAATTATTTCGGTCTTCATTACAAACTCATTTTACTTCATTGTAGTAAGTTTATTATTTCATTTCGGAATGTAGTACATTGAAACTACAGTATGTTTTTACTTAATTCCAGTAGGTTTTAAATAATTCAAAACATGCTTCATTCATTGAACTGGATTTTTACTTGCTTCAAGTAGTTTCAATTAAGTCTTGGGGCATTTATATTTAATAGGTATTTGGGCTGGACTATAATAGTTATGAGTTGGGCTGAAGTTTTGATTAAGTTTGGATGACAGATTGAATAATAAACTTTGTCGGGATTAAATCTTGGAAAATTGATTTTTATCATGTAAATCATGTTTTAAATTAGGAATAATTGTGTAATATCAAGTTTTAATCGTGTAATATTGGGTTCAGGTCGTTCTCACGTCGTGTCAACCCTTATTATATTGTATCGTTAACGGGTTTGGGTCGTATTCAGATTTGAAGGTAGCAGGTCGAGTTAGAGAAGATATCAAAAGACATACATAAGGTAAAGAAATTCCGCCCCTCCAGAAAACATTTCTCGATCCATCACCAAATTCAAGGATCTGATTGGAGTATTGCCGCAATCATTACTACAAGACAGACATATAACTATAAACTTAATTCCATTGGTTTGTTAATTATATAATTTTTTTCTTCATTATCATATGTATATCAAGCTATAGAAACATCTATAATTTGAATGGTGGTGTCATTGCTTGCTATATTAGAGGGTGGATAACTAATCAGCTAATTTTCCAATTAAATAAAAATATAGTATTGATCTCGGGTTCAACTTGCATGTGTCCATGTAATTTTCAACTCATATGGTCCAATGTAGAATTTTGCAGCTTAAATGGCGGTGTGATTCCACTGATTGTGGCATCAATATTGGAACATATTTGTGATATTGTTTCATGATTAATTGTTTCACTTTTATTATGTTTCT
The DNA here is from genome assembly GCF_029641045.1 of Salvia hispanica. NCBI lineage: Eukaryota > Viridiplantae > Streptophyta > Magnoliopsida > Lamiales > Lamiaceae > Salvia > Salvia hispanica. Next base: position 32,658,176 of record NC_142697.1, on the reverse strand, counting down.
AATATCATTTAATTAATTAATTGTTTGATATATATCAATGTTAAAAAATATCATAATCCATGTATCCATATATATGGGTGTGATACTAGTTTAAAAGTAAAAATAGAGTTATATATATAGAAGGTGTTTTTTTCAAATTAATTGTGATTTTTTTCAAAATAAATGAAATAGTAAAATATGAAGTATATTACTCTTTCTGTTGTATCAAGCTATTTATTTTTTGAAGCAAAGAACCTTTTCATATATATATTTATAAAATATCAAAAACTAAACAATGTTAAATATAATTTTTTAGAGGATAGAGAGTTGGAGAGTTAGAGGATTTATTTCAACATTATGACTGAAAACAAACTCCAAATATATACTATCTATCTAATATGCGGTTCCACTCTTCTTTCGCGATACGGGAAAGAACCAACAAAGAAAACCCGGAAATGAGCTTATTTGTTACATGTATTTGAAGCATCTGAAGCTTCTATTATAATAGCTTTAAATTAACAAGAAATTAAACACCCAAACAAGCAGACATATAAGTTGATAATCATGGTATTTAGGCTCCCAAATATTCCTTGAGAGGATCCGACACAGCCCTACCAGCATCTGTGAGGGTAAAATTATAGAAGTGATAGTAATCAAAAGGCTTGTAGAGCATAGGGTAATCTTCATTCACCAACTCTTCCGGAGCCTTAAGTACGCACCCTTCTTTCGGAAATGAAAACAATGCGATATTGTGTCGAGCTTCTTCACCACCGCTCAACACCACCCTGTGGAATGGAGCATACAGTCGCCCGTTTGTCCATGCCTGCAAATGATGCGTATTGGTGAAGTAAAAAACGAGATTCATTACAAATGAAAAGGCCAAAAAATCATTTTAGAAAATTATGATCTACATTCATGAAAAAATAGTCTCAATAGTAGATGATATGTATTTTAATGAGAAATTAGTGAAGTGAAGGAAATACATGTTTTGAGTACGTTGAAAAAAAATGGAAAAATAAGATTATTTTATAAAAACGAGGATAGTAGTAACATACATGGAAAGCGGTCCCGACTATGACAATGAATGAATCGAGTGACGTTGGATATGCAGGGATCCAAGTTTTGCCATCTTTGTTAAGAATCTGCAAACCGTTAACATGATTGAGCTGATGCAATATGGTGATGATGTTCTTGTCCATATGGGAATTTAATCCAAGCGTTGAGTGAGGCGTTCGAGGCGCCTCGTACTTCTGGAGACCAACAAGGTATTCCGTGGAGTTGATTTGTTCGTCTATGTATTTTTCCAGTCCAAAACTCTCTAACACCATCCGCCTCACAATCTTGTCCAGTTCAGACAGTTTCTCACAGTATAATTGTAGATCTTTGCTGTTACAGTAGTACAATCAAGAAGGAAATAATCTGTCTTAATGCACAATTTTTTTAGTCAAAATTTAATGTTCGATGAAAACTTAAAATATAATGCACCCCAATTGATGTTTGCAAATTAACACAAACAATATTCAACAAAAGTTAATGTAAAAGAGAAATTATGTAGAACACTAGTACATAAGTATCATAAGAGAAACTATTATATGAATCTCAATAGGCAATTCATCAAAAGTTAGCAACCTTAACCTTTTTAGTAGATCCACGTGTATTAAAAATGGTCATCAAGATGGTAATATTAATAAATTAAATCAAAAAGGGATTAAACCTGAAAGTGGTATTGCCTTTATCAGGCCACATGAGGTTGGCGAAGGTGTCGACTGTTTGAGACGAGAGAACGTCATCGATGCCCATACTTTCCATGAGTGGACCGTAATCGTTATGGCCAACATAGCCAATATTGTAAGGTTTGGATGATTTTTTGTTGAGTAGTTTGATGGGTAAAGGGAGATCGAAAAGTTGTCGAATCCCATCACTAACTGATTTCCTCAACTCAAGAGGAATAAAGTTTTTGAATGTAGCTTCAAAACAACCATATTCTTGAAGGGTTTCTCGAATTTGGGTTTTGGTTGATTCACACCTTGGAGAGTCATTTTCTCCTAGGTTGCTGAAATCAATCAAAGGGAGCTTCAAGCTTACAAAACTCATTTTTATGAATAAAAACCTAGGTAGCTCTCTTCTTGTAGGAAAACTCAAATGATCTTGGTTGTGGTTATGGTATAAATTCCCTCTTATAGGGCTATTTATAGATCTTGGTTGTGGTTATGCTCTGATTGGTTTGTAAGATTATATCTGAGATTAAATTTGTAGTGTGTTTGGTTCATGAGATTCAATTCCATAACTCAATCCTAGATGGATCATGATATAATTAGTCATAGCTAACCCCTAGGACTAAAATAATCTCACAACTCAATCTTAGGTTATATCTTGGTATTATTTTATCTTGGAAACCAAACAATTGGCTGTTTAATTATTCATTAAAAAGCTCATTTTGTAGGGATGGGTAAGCATGAATACTTGATAACATAGTACGGAGCTAAATAACCTAATCCAATCCAATATAGGCTCAAATATGATCTACAACAACTAACTCTATACTACTACTACTACTATTTTAATTATTTTTACTTTAATTTTAATCTTTTTTAAATTATATTCACTCACATTATTTATATATTTTTCAACATCTCTATGCAATTGATTTTTCTTTTAAAATAATTATAAGAAGATAAATTTGAATATACATATTTAATGTTCCATTTGTCTTATATAAATAGTCCATTTTTATATTTGGTGACATTTTTCTCTAATGAAGTGGAGTTCATTTGCCACGAATACTCCAATAACTTTCTCTCTCAATTTCTCTCTTATTTTACCAATTTTGCATCAACCCATATCATCCCAAAAGTGTCTATTGTTATGGGACGAAGGGAGTAATATTTAACGTGATTCAAAAATCATCTAACAAATATATATGAAATACAATTAAAATTAGAAAATTGTAGGAATATACATGATTTAATTCTCAAATCAAACAATTTTTAATTTGGAGTACTACAATTTAATAAAAATACATTCAAAAATACATTTAAAAAAAATTGATAAAACAATAATTTAATTTATGGACTACCCAACCTAGTTTGGTCTAGATTGAGTCTAAATTTATTGAAAGAAAATGTAGCCCAATCTAGCCTGCTTTAGCCATGGTCCTGGGTCTAGAATGGTCTGGGCATGCGCCGCCAATTGACAAATGTTTACATGTTGTTAATGGTTTGTCTATGCAATTAATTATACACATTAATATGGGTTTGATTCTAATATAGTATTATTTAATTGTGATTAATGACGAACTAATTTTAAAGACCGAATTATAGACCAAATTAGGGCCATTAGATGTACCTGATTGAATATAGTTTTTGTGATGAGATTCGTTGATGTGTGAATTATTTCGGTCTTCATTACAAACCCATTTTACTTCATTGTAGTAGGTTTATTACTTTATTCCAGAACGTAGTACATTGAAACTTCGGTATGTTTTTACTTACTTCCACTAGGTTTTGAAATAATTCAACACATGCTTCATTCATTGAACAAGAATTTTTACTTACTTCTAGTAGTTTCAACTAAGTATAGGGGCATTTATATTTAATACTTATTTGGGCTAGACTATACTAGTTATGAGTTGGGATGAAGTTTTGATTAAGTTTGGGCCGGCAGATTGAATAATAAACTTTGTCGGGATTAAATCTTGTAAAATTGATTTTTATCATGTAGATCAACTTTAAAATTAGGATTAATTGTGTAATATCAAGTTTTAATTGTGTAATATTGGGTTCAGGTCGTTCTCGCATCGTGTCAACCCTTATTATATCGTATCGTTAACGGGTTTGGGTCGTATTCAGAATTAAAGGTAGCAGGTCGAGTTAGAGAAGATATCAAAAGACATACATAAGGTAAAGAAATTCTGCCCCTCCAGAAAACATTTCTCGATCCATCACCAAATTCAAGGATCTAATTGGAGTATTGCAATAATCATTACTACATGACACACATATAACTATAAACTTAATTCCGTTGGTTTGTTAATTATATAATTTTCTTCATTATCATATCTATATCAAGCTATAGAAACATCTATAATTTGAATGTTGGTGTCATTGATTGCTATATTAGAGGTTGGATAACTAATCTGCTAATTTTTCAATTAAATAAAAATATAATATTGATCTTGGGTTCAACTTGCATGTGCCCATGTAATTTTCAACTCATATGATCCAATGTAGAATTTTGCAGCTTAAATGGCGGTGTTGTGATTCCACTGATTGTGGCATCAAGAACATTATAATTTTTTATATTGTTTCATTATTAATTGTTTCATGTTTATTATGTTTCTAATATCATTTAATTAATTTATTCTGTCATATATATCAATGTTAAAAAATATCTTAATCCATGTATCCATATATATGGGTGTGATACTAATTTAAAAGTAAAAACAGAGTTATATATATAAAAGGTATTTTTTTCATATTAATTGTTATTTTTTAAAAAATAAATGAAATATTAAAATATGAAGTATATTATTCTTTATGTTGTATCAAGCTATTTATTTTTTGAAGCAAAGGACCTTTTCATATTTATTTTTACTAAATATCAAAAACTAAATAATGGTAAGAATAATTTTTTAGAGGATAGAGAGTTGGAGAGTAAGAAGATGTATTTCAACATTATGACTGAATACAAAATCCAAATATATATACTATCTATCTAATATGCGGTTCAACTCTTCTTTCGCATCCAGGAAAGAACCAACATAGAAAACCCAGAAATGAGCTTATCTATTACATTTATTTGAAGCATCTGAAACTTCTATTATAATAGCTATAAATTAATGAGAAATTAAACACCCAAACAAGCAGACATATAAGTTGATAATCATGGTATTTGGGCTCCCATTGAGAGGATCCGGCAAAGACCTACCAACGTTGTGAGGGTAAAATTATTGAAGTGATTGTAATCAAAAGGCTTGTAGAGCAAAGGGTAATCTTCACTCACCAACTATTCCGGATCCTTAATCACGCACCCTTCTTTCGGAAATGAAAACAATGCGATTTTGTGTCGAGCTTCTTCATCACCGCTCAACACCACCCTGTGGAATGGAGCATACAGTCGCCCGTTTGTCCATGCCTGAAAATGACGCGTATCGGTGAAGTAAAATACGAGATTCATTACAAATGAAAAGGTCAAAAAATTATTTAAAAAAAATTATGATCTCCATACATGAAAAAATAGTCTCAACAGTGGACGATATGCATTTTAATGAGAAATTAGTGAAGTGAAGGAAATACAAGTTTTGAGTACGTTGTAAAAAGATGGAAAAATAAGAGATTTTTTTTGTGAACGAGGATAGTAGTAACATGGTAAGTGGTCCCAACTATGACAACGAATGGATCGAGTATTGTTGGATCTGCAGGGATCCAAGTTTAGCCATCTTTGGTAAGAATCTCAAAACCGTTAACATGATTGAGCTGATGCAATGTGTTGATTATGTTCTTGTCTGTATGGGAAAATAATCTGAGCGTTGATTGAGGCGTTCGAGGTGCCTTGTTGATGCACTATTTTTTAGCACTATAAATACCTGCAAGTATACATAGTAGGAATATTATAGCTAAAGTCAGTACCGGGATATCGAATAGGGAGAATATAATTTCAACTGGCTATTATGTACTAAGCGTCAAATACTATTTAGAGAAACAAGAGTATTTTGGAGTTTTGAAAACTAAAACAATTAAAAGAAATCAAACAACTAAATGCAATTAAATCACAAAGATAAAATATGAGAGATAACAGAATTCTAGGGATGTGCATTCACAATTATGGTTATACAAATTCCAACTACAATACCCTAGTACAGTTATTACTTATAGGACGAGTCACTGATACGCTCGGATTTTGCACTATTTTAAGGTCATTATTTGGTCCATTTTGGATGTCAAAGTCACTCTACACGTCCATTATTTGCATATTTTTTTCATTTTGGTATTTTGACGTGTTTTGAGATAAACGTGCATAATTGAGCCGAAAAAGGGAGCCAAAACGCAAAGTCTGGAAATCTGGAGTCAGACTGCGACCGGCGACCGCCGCGGATGTGTGCGGCGACCGCCGGCACCCGGCGGGCAGATCAATGCAGCGGTCCGCCTCAGAAAAATACGTTTGGAAGAGAAGTCTCGTCCGGCGACCGCCGGAAGTCGTGCGATGGTCCGCCGCCGAGGGAAAAGACTCTCTGGAGTCCAACGCGGCGACCGCCGGCCAAGGTGAGGCGGCCCGCCGGAGAAAGGCGGCGAATTCGAGAAGCCCTAGATTTGCACCAAGATTTACCATATTTTGGAGATCTTTTCCGTCTACAACAAGGATTGCCTTTTCCCTATAAATAAGACCTCAAGCTTCATCAAAAGAGAGAGCTTCTACTTGCAAAATACTTCATAGAGATCAAGAGCTAGAGTACTTCACTTGTTAAAGGAGTTGGAGAAGGATTTCAAGAACATCAAGAACGATAAGGATTCAACCTACGGTTTTTATTTGCTTTAGTTTTATGTTCAAATTGTCTTCCCTTCAATCTATGTTTTTAGCTTATTCAATTATGTGTAACTAAACTCATAGGATTCTAGGGATAGCCTGAAACTCCTACCCCGACAGTGGAAGAAATCAACTACATGCAAGGAGGCGGCCCCAATAGAAATTACAACAACAACTATCGCCCTAACCAGGGGGCGGTAATTTCAATAATTATAATGGAAACCGACCTCACCCTAATATCTCTTATTCTAACAATAATTACTTGCAACCCCCCGCAGGATTTAATGTTAGCAAGGGAGGAGTAGTTGAGACACTCAAGAAGGAGGAAAAGTATGAACAAGGGATCACAAGGATCATGGAAGTAATCGCACAAGACAGGAAGGTTAAACACACCAAGATCGGAGTGGTCGAAGCTAGGATAAACAACCTCGAGCAGGGAATGAACACGATCTCAACAGCCATAGCCAACATCAACACACAAATGGAGCAAATCCAAAAGAAATTGGATAAGGATAGGGCAAAGGCAACCGCACTAGTGGACGACGTCAACAAAAAGTGGGTGGCAAAGCAGAAAACTGGGGACTGCCCAGACGCCGGTGAACCGCCGCACACTACGCGGCGGGCCGCCACAGAGAAGGCGGGAAGCACCCGCTCAACAAGAACTCGTGCGGCATTATGGGATCGTGCTACCTTTCCAGCCAAAGAGGAAGTTTAAGCTCAAAGAGCAGTTCAAACATTTTTTGAACATGTTTTATAAATTTCATACTAACATTCCTCTAGTTGAATCGTTGCAGGAAATACCTAAATATGCGAAGCTACTAAGGGAGGCAGTGATGAGAAAGAGAAAGCCGACAAAAGCCGACCTTAAGCTACCACATCATTGCAGCGAGATCATCCAAAAGGAGAAGGCAGTGAAGTAGAGAGATCCGGGCCAATTCATTATCCGATGCCGGATTGGAGAAGGAAAGGTTGACAAGGCCCTATGCGATCTAGGATCTTCTATCAATCTCATGCCGCTAAAGTACTACGAAAAGCTCAACATTGGGTCACTCAAAACTTCAGACCTAACACTCAAGTTGGCCGATAACTCGACCATATAAACTTTTGGTATGATTGAGGATGTCTTAGCGAAAATAGATGATTTCATTTTTCCCGCCGATTTTATTGTGCTTGACATGAAAGTAGACAAGAATGTCCCTCTAATCTTAGGGAGAGATTTTCTCGCTACTTGCAAAGCTTTGATTGATGTAGGTCGAGGCGAGATCACAATTAGCGATAACCATAGCCAATCCACCTATAAGATCGAAAGCGAGATGCTCAAGTTTGAGGAAGCAAAGCAGGCAAAGATGGAATGGCAGTGTAGGGCAATCATGGTCACAGATTTGACCAAACCTCAAGACCCCTTTGGAGTGGAGGATCCTACTACCTCCACTATCTACATTGTCAACGAGGTAAGACGTTCTCCCAAAAAGGACGATACTAACCCCTCCGCCTCTTTCCCGCAGAAAAAGAAGCAAAAGAGGAAGAAGGCAACCAAGGAGGACCCCGAGATTTATGTTATCAAAACAAATAAGGGAAAATACAAGTGATGGAAGAAGCTAGGGACCAAGTTGCCCCCTATGCCCATTTTCAACACTAGGGTCGCTGATCCGCCCAATTAGTGGGTCACTTCAAGTCGAGCTAACGACTAAAAACAAAAGCGCTTGTTGGGAGGCAACCCAATTTTTCGTTGATTTAGTTATTTTCTTTTATTTTCATTTTTTTTTTCATTTTCGTTTTTGTAAAAAAAATAAAAAAAATAAAAATTAATTCAACGCGTGGCGGTCGCCGCATTTAACACAGCGGTCGCCACACGTATTATCACATGTGCAGGATAGGATGGGCTTAGGGCAGGCTTAGGGTGGGCTGGATGAACCGCTGAATGGGCCGCGGTGGCCCGCCAGAAATCGCTGTTTTAGAACACTCGTGCGGCGGCCCGCCGCGCGCAGTTCAGAAGACGGGAATGCAGTTTAAAAGGTAAGTTTTCCATTCTTTTTCTCATTCCTTCTCAAATTCCTTCCTTGCACACAACCCCCACCTTTATAAATCACCAATTTCACACACCCACACCATAATTCTCTCAATTCTCTTCAAGTTTAGAGTTCTTCATTCAATTCTCAATCAACACAAGGTATGCATCCTAACTAAATTTCTGAGTTTTGTTCTACTTCTTCCATGGATTTAAGCATGTTTTGGATGAATTCTTCGATGAAAACTCTTATTTTATGATGGGGGATGATTGTGTATGCTTATTTGTGAATTTCCATGGTGATATTGTGTTTTGGTGATAGTTTTGAAGCTTTGTGAATAGTGATTCCTTCTTGTTTCTACTTGTTTTTATGTTGCAATCATGTTCATAGCATTGTGAGGCTATTATTACTTCCATGAATTGCAATATTTTAGTATCCTATAGAGATTGTTGATATATATTGAATTGTTGTTGATACGTCTCTGCATGGGGGATGAATTCACATTAGGGGATGGATTTGTGTTTCCTAGTTTGGATAATTATGTTTCTATATGTTTCCACGCAACCATCTAGGAAGTTTTATACACCTAAGCTTGCACTTACATGTCTTACATGTTGATCCTTAGGTATTGATTATAAGAGTGCAAGTTTGGGGGAACCTTTGATTTTCCCATTATTGGTATACTTTCTAATTGTAATATTTCTCGTTTGTAGGAATATGGGATCAAAGGGAAAGCCCGAGAACGCTAAAAACTACGGCGTTAGCCTTGCCTCGGATGAGCAAAAGGCTATGTGGAAGAAGTTGTCGATGCGAGAGTCGGCGTCTTCGCGGTATCCCCATGATTTTCCTCTTCAAACTTTGGGGATCGCGGAGGACTTTTGGGCATTATGTGATGTAGGTGACGGGAATGGCCTTCGGTACATGTTTGAGAGGAAGTGGCCGTCGTTTAGGTATACTCTCGAGTTCCTAAGCTCGTTGAAGGTCACAAAGGATCGCCGGCAAAACATCCCGCTTAGCATCGATTTCCGCCTAGGCAACCGATGGCACTCGCTCACCATGGAGGAACTTTGCGAAATCTTCCATTGCTTCGACCCCGACCTCGAGACCGATAATGAGTACGACTTTGATGAGGTTTGGGGTGCGATGACAAATGAGCATGAGCATGCCGCGGGCTACGCCAAGTCTTCCTCAATCCGCATCCCGGTTTTGCGGTACCTCCACCGAGCCATGACCCAACTTATGTTTGCTAGGGTCGACGGGGGAAGTGTCTCCCAAACGGAGTTAAATGTGATTTGTTGCCTCCTCAACAAGAAGGGATTCGACTATGGAACCCTTTTTACTATCTATGTGGATCGGATCACGAAGAAGGATGGCGGCGTCAAATGTTGTGGTGGTTTGATCACGGCAATCGCCGAGCATTTGGAGGTGTCTTTCGCGGGTTTGACGCAAGATGGCGGGGAGCGCTTCATCACTTATGAGGTGCTATTTTCAGTGGGGCTCTTGAAGACCGATTATTGGGGGCAAGGATTTTTCCTACAAGTGGCGGGGGATCACTTCCCCGTCCCCATCCGCAGTTGACTAAGGTCGACGTTTGGGCGAACCAAGCCAATTGGAAGCTCAACACCCCGGCTCACCGGAGAGCCATTGAGGGTAACCCCGTCAATGGGGAATTTAGGAAGAGGAACATCCCAGCTCGCATCCCCATCTTTGAGGCCGATGAGGACTCCGCCTTCGATGCTATCGATCACTACACCGAAGAAGGGGAGCACTCGCACGCCCAAGAGAGTCAAGTGCCGCCGCCACCGCCACCCCAACGCCGCCAAGAAGAAGAAGAAGAGGAGGAAGTCGAGGGACATCGCCGCCGGACTAGAGCAAACCGCCGCCGCAGAAGGCCGAACCCCGATGAGGAGTTTCAAGCAAACACCTCCGCCCAACTAGGAGATATCTACTCCTACATGCAAAACGTGTCCAACACTTGGGACACCCGATGGGCGGAACAACAAAGAGAGAACGCCTACAACCGCCAAGGATGGACGGCTCAAGGCGATTAGCGCACGGCGGAGCAACAATTTTGGGAGCAACAAAGGCTAGAAGATGTGCATCGCCGTCAACAAATTGAAGAGCTCCAAAGGATGGCGCCGAGGCTCGACAAGAGCGCCAAAAAATGAGTGGCGATATCGCCTATCTTATTGGCGCATTCGACGACCTCAGTGCCCGTTTCCCTCCTCCTCCTCAAGATTGAAGAAGTCAAGCACAATGACTATAAATGAGCATTTGTATCGTTTTTGGATGTTTTTAAGACAATTTGTTTCCTTTTTTTTGACGATTTTTGCTTTAAGTTAAGTATTTTTGGGTTTAGTTTAATTTTGTGCATTGAAATTTTTTCGCAGGCTCTGACCTCTACGCGGCGACCGCCGCATGTGCTGCGGCGGTCCGCCACCTGCTCGCTGGAACATTCTGTTGTCGTCCGGCGACCGCCGGACATGTTGCGGCGGGCCGCCGCCTGGGCGTATTTTTCCAGCGCGATTTTTCCAAAGTTTCTCAACTTTCGCCCGGTCAAGCCTCGACACAAGAATTTTCAAGGTACGTTTTTTTTCAGTAGAGGTGTTGCAAAAGAAATTGAGAAAGAGTGGTGGAAGTATGTACGAGAGTTGGATTGGTGTGTAGAGTGGACTTTTGTACTTGGGCCACTTAAGTTTTCTTTCTTTGGACCCATGATAAATGAACGTGAGTGTTGAGCCGATGGAGATAGGAAGCTTGGGCAGCGGCCTTGGAAACAATTGAAAGAGAAGAGAAGCGTTCAAAGAAGGGATTTCTCTGCGGACTTGAAGTAAGGAATTCAAACTTAGAAAATCAAACAACAAGATGAGAGAGATAACATAAATTTTTCGAAGGACATAAGCAAATTTCGGGACGAAATTTTGTTAAGATGGGTAGATTGTAACACCCCGACTTTTTTTTTTTACCTTTTTAATTGTTCTTGAAAGGACGACGTTTGTGCACCTAGAAATTTTTCGCCTTTGTTTCTTTTGTCGAGAGAAGACTTTTACAAATTTGGGATTTAACAATTATTCTTTTACTAGCTTATTTGAAGCCATTTATTAAGAGCCCAAAACATATTTTTATTCTTTATTTTGAAACCTAATTATTCCATGAGAATTTATTAACCAACGCCCAAATTTCTGTTTCACAAAATATGGGGATGAACTACAGTGCTCCATCAACTGAAAAAGAGGAAAATCGTTCCAAGTAATCTGGACAACAATCCGAGATTTTTTTTTTTTCTATATATACATATCCCCAATAATCCCACGTTTCTGCAGCTTCGTTTAAAATCACAAGCCACCCTCAATTTCTCACCTTTTCCACAAATTTTCTCACCTTTCAATCCAAAACTTCGAAGATAACCGATGACAATTGACAGCAGCCACATCGGCAGTGGCGGCGAGGGCGACAGCGACGAGAAGCAGCGGCTGACCGGCCGATGCATCGGCAACGACGGTGCGCAGAGCGATTAACGGCGGCGGCTATTGATGCAGAGGAGTAGTGAGAGTCAGATTAGGATTTTCGATTTGTAGGCGAAATCTGGTGGAGCGATGTGAAACCGGACTCGAGATGATAGTGCGGCGCCAGCTTGCACACCGGCGAGTTGTGGAGGAACATGGCGGTGCTGGAGTTTCACGGCGATAACGACGGCAACAAGCCTGTTGGTCGAGAATAAGAAAGGAAGAAGATAGGCGGAGGGGAAGCTGAGCTTGTCGAGCTCATCGCCGATGATTTTGACGGAGGTAGGCAGTGGACGGAGATAAGTCGCTGAGAGAGGAGGCGGTGACTTCTGCGATTGGGGATTTGACCGAACCAGAAAAGAAGAAACGAAAGAGAGAAGGAATGGCGAGAGAGAAGGCAGACGTAAATGGATGACAGAAGCAAGAATTGGACATTTTGAAATCCCATTTCTGGAATTCACGTCATGAGAAAAGATATGTAAGTGTGGCCCTTGTTCTATTTAATATATATATTAGATCATAAGTTTGGATTCTGGATAAATAGTAATTGGGCCGGAGTTACTTATGTTTATAGAGGTTGAGCTAATGATTTAATTAGGAGTGGGCAGCTCGTTTATTTGAGTTCGACTGAAACTTGAATACAAGATTGACGAGAGTTCGGATGGAGGCAATAGAAGGATGAATACATTGTGATAAAGTCATAGAAAATTTTAGAATTTCCGAGGAGAGATCAAAGGGTAAGATTTAATATTATATAGAATGCATGCATAGTTTTTAATTGAATTATTTTCTTAAAGTCTAATTTTTGCATGTTATGTTCTTTGAAAAAAATGGTGATTTTTTGCAAGCTATTTGAGAACAGAATGGAAAGACAAGTCGAAAATTTTAAGCAAATGAGGTGGGCTTTCTTTTTAAATAAGGACTATGTCCTAAGCATGTTATTTTTGAAATGATGGGAGATATGTTTGTCATGCCATATTTTTTTGTGATGATGTAGGACCTATCTGAAGTGGCTTTTGCCATGTATGGTTAATCGAATTCGGGTCTGACTAGGGAGTGAGTCCCTACTCAGGCTGGTGTACTCCCTGTAGATCGTGCGCTATATCTTTGAGTTGGCCGGTCTAGTGACTTGGAATGTGGCCACATTCCTTGTCATGTAGTTCAGATGTGGTATGGTGATGTTCATGATGTTGAGGTTCATGGTGATGATGATGTTGGTGAAATGTTTTACTGACTCGGGCCCTTTCAAAGTTAAAACCCCGAGGTCACTCGTTAATGGCATGATAAACAATTTTTTATAAAAATGTTTTCGGCATGAGTCCACCGAGTGCATCAAGTACTCAGCCCTGCATTTGTTTTAAAAAAAATGTGCAGGTTGAGCAGTGACGAGCGAGGTGGGTGTTGAGTATAAAAGTGAAGAATGTCTATCAAATGTTCGGAATATGTTGTGTCTTCATACATAGCATTATTCTACTCTCGAAATGCTTCCGCTGAATGTTGTTTCTTTTGAGTTCGTGTATTGTTGAGATATTTTCATTTGGAGTTGTTGATTGTTGAAACGATACTCTGATTTTATTCGACTTATTTCTATTATATCAAGATTTGGTCGAGTTTTGTTGTTTCCCCTTTCTCTCCCGCTTCTTTAATCCTCCCCTAGTCGCGATTCACCGTGTTTTCTATCCTTAGAAAATGCGGTCGTGACACTTAGAAACACGCATGCTTAGGGACACACTTTAGATTGACTTGCCGATGATATTACATTCCATCTATGTTTAAGTGTGGCTTAACGTTTTGATTTGATGGTTTGGTGAAAAGGTGCATAATTAGTGAATTGCTTGTTCGCCTTGAATCATGCTTATACCTTGTGAGGATTTGAGCCAAAATTTATTCTTGTGTGAATCATCTGCATACATGTATATGTTTCTAGAACTTGCTCCTAGTCTTGTCTAAGTTTACCTAGTGTTTAAGTCGATTTAGGAGGATGATTGGCCATCTTTTCTTAGCCTACTTTTATCTAAAAACCATGACCCTCTACAAAATTTTAAATTCAAAACTTTTCCCTTCAGAGCCAAGTTTGAGCCTTTAAGCCTATTCTTTGGAAGCCAAAATAATGGGGACAATTCCTTGGGTTAGTTAGTTTTTGCTATCTTATTTTGTAAAGGAATTGGAGAGATAAGGAGGAAAGTATAAAAAGTAGTGTGCTTAATATAAAGAAAGTACAAGTTGTGAAATTGAGAAAAATTCCAAATATGTGCTTGATCTTAGAAAAAAAAAAAGAAAAGATGTGTAAGAAAGAAAAAGAAAAAAAAAGATTAAAAAAATGTGTGAAAGGTTGTGAAAAGAAAAGAAAATCAAAGGATTGGAAAGTGAGTTGAATGAGATAAATGAAGTGTTAAAAGTGCTTTGGGTAGAAAAGTGGAGTTATCTTTACTCTACTTGGGATATTTTTATTTTTAGTCATTTTTTAGCAAGATAAAGACCTTTCGGACTTTTGAAGCTTAATCACATTTAGTAGACGAGGGAGTAGACTTGAGCAAGCCTCTGGTAAACTTTGCATGATGTATGATTTGAGTGCTTATGTACACATTATCCTTATACACTTTGAGAGTGAGAGAACACAATCCATCTTTGGAAGTTTGCCACGTGTGAGGGCTTGAATTCAAGGTGTGAGTTAGTAATGAAAGTGCACTTATGACATCTAGTCCTTGTGCATTCCGTGCGTCTATTATTGTATCTTTATTGTTTTGTTCGAGGACAAACAATAATGTAAGTTTGGGGGAGTTGATACGCTCGGATTTTGCACATGTCAAAGTCACTCTACACGTCCATTATTTGAATATTTTGTCTATTTTGGTATTTTGACGTGTTTCGTGAGAAATGTGCATAAATGAGCCGAAAAAGGGAGCCAAAACGCCAAGTTTGGGAATCTGGAGTCAGACGGCGACCGGCGACCGCCGCGGATGTGTGCGGCGACCGCCGGCGCCCGGCGGGAAGATCAATGCAGCGGTCCGCCTCGGAAAAATGTGCTTGGAAGAGAAGTCTCGTCCGGCAACCGCCGGAAGATGTGCGGCGGTCCGCCGCCGAGGGAACATCTCTGGACTCCCACGCGGCGACCGCCAGCCAAGGTGCGGCGGCCCGCCGGAGAAAGGCGGCGAATCCGAGAAGCCCTAGATTTGCGCCCAGATTTACCATATTTTGGAGATCTTTTCCTTTTACAACAAGGAGTGGCTTTCCCCTATAAATAATACCTCAAGCTTCATCAAAAAGAGAGAACTTCTACTTGCAAAATACTTCATAGAGATCAAGACCTAGAGTACTTCATTGGTGCAAGGAGTTGGAGAAGGATTTCAAGAACATCAAGAACGACAAGGATTCAACCCACGGGTTTTATTTGCTTTATTTTTATGTTCAAATTGTCTTCCCTTCAATGTATGTTTTTAGCTTATTCAATTATGTGTAACTAAACTCATAGGATTCTAGGGATGTGTTAGTAACGACTTTGGTTATACAAATTCCGTTTTCTATTTAATATCTGTTTTGTTTTTATTTTGTTTCTTCCCTAAGTAGTTTTGATGCTGCATGATTGAGTGACACAATCGTGTATGATTTAATATAACTTGCTTCATAACTGTGAAAGAGTTCTAGCGAGTTAGATTCACTTAGTAGAAACTACAGTTAGCTTCCCTTAAAACGGCACTGTTAATTGAGAGTGATGACTTTTCAAGGGTCTTAGGAGCTTTTTGGAGTTACGTGTTAGGATAGACAACCCTAATCTTGTAATCAACGTTTGTTTCGCATGAGCATAATCTAGGTGACTCGTTCTATCAAAGTAATAACTGTGCTAGTGTATTGTAATTGGAATTTTGTATAACCATAACTGTGAACACACATCCCTTGGATTCCCTTATCTCTATTGTCTTTCTCTCGATTTATTTGCTTTTAGTTGATCTATTCTCTTATTTGCTTTTAGTTTTTCAAAAGTTTTCAAAACCCAAATGTTTTTCCAAATAGTAATTGAGTCTCAGTAGAGGATAGACACTTTGTGATCGTCTTCCCCGCGTTCGATATCCGGTACTGACCTTTAGCTATACTATATGTACTCTGTATACTTGCAGGTTTATTTAGTGCTAATAAAAATTGCATCACATACTACCTCCCTCTTGTTGATGCATTGCAGGAAATATCTAGTATGCCAAGCTCTTGAGAGAAGCAGTGATGAAAAAGCAAAAGCTCCAGAAATCTTATCTAAAGTTACCTCTTCACTGTAGTGATATCATCCAAAAGCAAAGGACTGTCAAGCAGAGGGACCCTGGCTAATTCATCATTCGTTGTTCCATTGGGAATGGTAAGGTAGACAAGGCTCTTTGTGATCTTGGAGCTAGCGTCAACATAATGCCATTGGAGTACTACGAGAAGCTCAACAGCGGGCCGCTCAAATCTACAGATGTCTACCTAAGGATGGCCGATAACACTGCGGTAAATGCGGTAGGGGTAATTGAGGATGTATTGGCGAAAGTTGATGATTTCATATTCCCTGCCGATTTCTTTGTTTTAGACATGAAAGTTGATAAACAAGTTCATCTAATTTTAGGCAGAAATTTTCTAGCCACATGCAAAGCTCTTACTGATATAGGTAGAGGAGAAATCACAATAAGTGACCATGGAGGAAAGTCGACCTACAACATCGAAAGCGCGATGCTTAAGTATGAAGAGGCGAAACAAGCTAAGATGGAGCACGATTGCAGGGAGGTCATAGTGACCGATTTGTCTAAGCCTTATGATCCATTTGGAGGGGAAGATCTTTCTAACCCTACTATTTTCATTGTTAACACTTTACCTCAAGCTCCTAAAAAGGGCGAGCCTAATCCTACTAAGCCTACCTTGCAGGAAAAGCCCAAGAGAAAGAAGAGGAAGAAGACTCCACCTCAAGATGACCCCGAAATCTACGTGATCAAAACCTCGAATTGAAAATTCAAATGGTGGAAGAAAGTTCTCAACAAGTTGGTTCCATTCACGGTGGCAGACACTAAGATTGTTGGTACAAAGGCATCATAAAGGAATCCTCACGATGGGGGATAACTCATGAACTTCAATGAACGTCAAGCTATAGACGAAAAATAAGCGCTTGTTGGCAAGCAACCCAACCATTTTTCATATTTTTTGCTTTAATTTTTAAGTATTTTTGGTTTTGGTTTAATTTTCTGCTTTGAAAATTTTTTCGCAGGTTCTGACCTCTTCGTTGCGACCGCCTCATGTGCTGCGGTGATCCGCCACCCGCTCACTGGATCAATTTGTTGCTGCGCGGGCTGCCACCTGGGCGCAATTTCCAGCGCGATTTTTCGAATTTTTTCGAAATTTCGCCCCGTCAAGCCTCGACGCGAAATTTTTCAAGGTACGTTTTTTTTAAGTAGTTTACTCACGTCCCTACCAACTTTACAAACTTATCTTACACTTTGTTGTAACTAAGTTTGGGGGGATGAAGTGGTGTACCGTGAGTTTAGGTTTTTGTTTTAGGGTTTTCTTTTTGTTTTAAAGTTTTTGCTTTTGTTTTTTAAAAAAACTGCGTAGGTGAATTTTGTGTTCTAAAAATGTTTTCTTGAATCCATGTCGTGAACTTAACAAGAAGAACTTAGAAACACGCATGCTTAGGGACACACTTTAGACCGAGTTGCCAATGATATTACATTCCATCTATGTTTAAGTGTGGCTTAACGTTTTGATTTGATGGTTTGGTGAAAAGGTGCATAATTAGTGAATTGTTTGTTGGCCTTGATTCATGCTTGTACCTTGTGAGATTTGAGCCTTAATTTCTTTCTTGTGTGATTTATCTGCATGCATGTATATGTTTCTAGAACTTGCTCCTAGTCTGCCTAAGTTTACATAGTGTTTAAGTTGATTTAGAAGGATGTTAGGCCATATTTTCTTAGCTACTTTTATTCCCAAATTTTCGAACCTCTCAAATTTTCAATATTTTTTCCTTTGGAGCCAATTTTGAGCCTTTAAGTCTATTCTTTGGAAGCCAAAATAAATGGGGACAATTGCTTGGGTTAATATAGTTTTATATTTATGATCTTTTGTGGAGGAATTGGAGAGATAAGGGTGAAATCATAAATAGAGAAAGTAGTGTGCTTAAAAGTTGTAAAAGTGCATATTGAGAAATAGAAAAATTCTTAAGTGTGCTTATCTAGAAAAGATGTCTATGTTATAAAATAAAAGAAAGAAAGGAAAAAGAAAAAAATAAAAGCTTGTGAGAGAAGAGAAAAATTAAAGGATGGGAAAGTGAGATGAAGGAGAATAAAAGTAAAATTTTCTTGGGTTATTTGAAAAGTGAAGTATATTTTACTTTGCATGGGATGTTTTTATTTTTAAGTCACTTTTTAGCCAAATATTCCTCACCTACGAAAGAGGCTACATTACAACAAAAAATAAAGACATTTCGCGCTTTTGATGCTTAATCACATTTAGTAGAGGAGGTATTAGACTTCGAGCAAGCCTATGGTAACTTTTCATGATGCATGATTTGAGTGCTTATACACAATAACCTCTATACACTTTCAGAGTGAGAGAAAGAACGCTTCCCATCTTTGGAAGTTTGCCACGTGTGAATGCATGAATTCAAGGTATTGCACGAGTTAGTAATGAAAGTGCTCTAATAAATCTTGCTTGATTTGATTGCGTTATTTCATGCTTAATCTATTCTTTCATACTTTGAGGTAATTATGACTTCTAGTCCTTTGTGCATTCCGGGCGTCTATTCTTGTGTCTTTATTGTTTTGTTCAAGGACAAACAAAAATGTAAGTTGGGGGAGTTGATACGCTCGGATTTTGCACTTTTTTAAGGCCTATATTTGGTCCGTTTTTTATGTCAAAGTCACATTACATGTCCATTATTTGCATATTTTATCTATTTTTGTATTTTGACGTGTTTTGTGAGAAATATGCATATTTGAGCCGAAAAAGGAAGTCAAAATGCAAATCTGGAAATCTGGAGTTTCAAGTGGCGACCGCCACAACAATTCCGACGACTGCCGATGCCCGGCGACCAACATTCTGTGGCGATCCGCCTCAGAAACTCTGCGCATGGAACGAAGTCACGCCCGGCAACCGCCGGAGAGAGTGTGGCGACCGCCACGAACGAGTCAGAAGGTCTGGAGCAATGTCTGGCGACCCCCAGCCGAAGTGCGGCGGCCCACCACGAAAAAGCAGCGAGCAGATTTAACCTAGATTTCTCTCCAAGATTTACCATATTTTGCAGATATTTTCCTTATAGAATGAGGGGCGATTTTTCCCTATAAATACCCTCAAGTTTCATCAAAACAGATCCTCTTTTAGCAACATATTTTCCAGAGATTAAAAGCTGGAGCACTTCATTGTGCAAGGAGTTGAAGAAGGATTCAAGAGCATCAAAGCTACAAGGATTCAACCTACGGGTCTTATTAGCTTTAGTTTTATATTCCAATTGTTTTTCCTTCAATCTATGTGTTTAGATTATTACATCATGTATAACGGAATTCATAGGATTCTAGGGATGTGTTAGTAAAGACTTTGGTTATAAAATTCCTCTTTCTATTTAATATCCGTTTTGTTTTTACTTTGTTTCTTCCGTAAGTTAATCTTGAAGCTTCATAATTGAGTGACACAATCGTTTATGGATTAATATAACTTGCTACATAATCGTGAGAGGAGGTTAGCGAGTTAGGTCCACTTAGTAGACACTACAATTAGCTTCCCTTAAAACGATACTGTTAATTGAGAGTGAGGACTTTACAAGGGTCTTGGGAGTTTTTGGGAGTTACATATTTAGGATTGACAACCCTAATGTTAGTAATCAACGTTTGCATCGCATGAGCATAAGCTAGGTGACTCGTTCTATCAAAGTATTAACTGTGCTAGGATATTGTAGTTGGAACTTGTATAACCATAACTGTTGTAATACCCGCTCTTTTATTATCCCATTCTTTATACTTCATGTCGAATTAGAGAAATGCTTGTTACTTCTAATTACTTTCGAGTTGGGAAATATTAGTTGATGATCCTGCTCGTTTGCTAATTTGAAGGGTGTCGTTCGGACTAAAACAAATTAAATATAAACATGTATTAAATTCAACAAACGTCAAAAGAGAACATGAGCTTACATTTCCGAACGAGATTGTTCGAATACTTATCAAGCTCCTTATTAGTTACAAAATTTATTACACTTGAGTGAATGAGAAAAGAAATTAAGAATACAAGTATGCAAATGTTGGGCCTCTCTTCTCGAGCCAAGCCACACCCTTCCCGGCCCGCAATGGCCCGAATCAGATTGCCCGCTTGGCAGCCCAAGTCTTCTACCCACCTACAAGATAAAAACAAGTTTTAATGCTTAAGGAATAAGAGAAATAAGAAACTACTATTAGATGAAAAGAAGCAACCCTCCTATAAGAATAAGGGACCAAGGACTCACCATAGAAAGCAAGTCAATCCCTGAACGTCTTCACCTCATAGCAGCTCCTGCATTACTCCATGTACCACCTGCCACAATCAAACAATCGCCATGAATAAAAGAGTACTTAGCTCTAAGCAAGACACCAAACTACATTTAACTGAAAGTGCTAAAGAATCAGCAAAAGAGATGTGCTATAGCAGAAAGATCAGCCCCAATAAAAGTTCTCACGAGTACATATCCTTGGTACAACCTAAAGGAGCCAATGGCAATACAACAACAAAACAAGTTACAGATTCTTTCTGCCAAGGCTCCCACAAATTACAAACACATATATATTTGTGTTTGCCTTCAAATCTATCACCTTCACAACTTATCACATCATAAGCACACTCTGTTTTCTCCCCCCACAACCGAGAGTAAGAGAGTGAGTAGAGGTTGCTGTGCCTTTCAAAGACCATTTGAAGTGGGAGTTTTTTTTTTCCAATCCACCAGCCACAAGGAATCAGGTAGCACATACTCACCCTTATACCTCATTTTTCATCCACTTAGAACATCACAGCATGATCATAACTTGTTCGCATATAAAGCACAAGCATAACTTGTTCGCATAAAACTCAAAGCATAGTATGCAAATTTCCGAAAATGTCATGCTTTCAAGCCTCAAACTATAATCTGTTCAACTCTAATACCATGATGTTAGGTAATCCCTTCCCTTAGCGAAGCAAATCTGTCCGGTTATGAGAGTAACACACCAAAATCCGGCGCCCCGCGAGCAGGGTCCGCGGTCAAACGAGAGTTGGCGCGGAGGAGATCTCCGTTGGCAACAAGATGGGGTTTGTAGAGTGTTAAACACGATATGTGGGCAAATAAATCTTCATTAATTGAAAGACGGAATTAATGAAGGCCCTATTTATATTATCTACGGACCCTAGGTGTAACAGCCCGCCCTCCTAGGGTACAATAAATGCGGCGGCTGCTACCCAAACGGACTCCAAAGAAGTAAACATAGGCTAGGGTTTCATTTAAAGAGTGTTGACCAAAAGATTAGAAAGAAGTATCAGAGTATTTAAAGCATTAATTTAACCTAGAAGCTTGAATAAGAAAAGGAAGGTATAATAAATGACGATCAAAATCTCAAGAGTATGACATAGTTTCCAAGATAAAAACCACAAAATAGTCTAAGGCCTCTAAACCGAAAGGAGAGTGCAAAATATTCAGAAGTAACGTAAGTGTATCAAAAACTCAGCGGAAAACGAACAAGAGAAAAAGAGCAGCTGTGTATGAAGACACAACTACACTTGAAGTTCAAATTATCCATCTTAAATAGTTAACAAGCTCAACACCCGCCACCGCTCGTCATCGTTCAACCTGCACATAAGGAAAACACATACAGGGCTGAGTATTTTGAAATACTCAGTGAACTCGTTGCCAAAACATTTTATAAGTTATGCCACCCTTACCAAGTGAACTCAAGTTTTAAGCAGTTATAAGAGAATATCACGAGTATCACAAAAATAAAATTTCCATAGACTGGCCAGTCAAAATAACTCCCCATTTTCTCATAAATTTCCACAATCACAATCACAATATTTCCATGGTGCGACAAAAGTGTGGCCACACTTTTCGCCCACGAGACCGGCCGACTAGCAAGGACGGCTCCCGATCCCCTCGTGTACACAGCCTGGTAGGATTTGCGGCCCATACTCAGACCCGAATTCGTATAATCACATCCATAGCCCTATAGCCCAATGGAGCGAACTCATAAACTAGGCATCAGGCACACAATATCACAATAAAACGAACATAGGCATGGCATAACAGTTAAACCACCCTTATAACACCAATCAATACTTTTGATAAAATAAAAGAGAGTTTTCAGAGTAAGGCCCACCTCGACTGTTTAAATTTCAAGTAGTTTCGCTTTTCCGTTATCCGGCTTTGCAATCTTGGTTTCACCTTTTAATCACATAGGCACGTATCACAAATTAGATTCAAGACAAACTCCTAACTCATGCATGTATCTACACTTTCCCTTTTCCCATCGATTTATCTTATAATTACCAAACAAAGATTATGTTCATCATATGACTTTCACTTGCATCTCAACTCTAAATCTAACATCAACATAAGTTACACAAGAGTATTTAGCCATCAAGCACACACCACACAACACAACACACACACACGACACGCTCACACACACGCACACACACACATACTACATGCATACATATTTACATACCCCTTTTTATCTCACTTTCACTCAAACAAGATGCATGAGGGTTCAAGAAGACCGATTCATTGGTTAGAAAGGAGAGGAATCAAGTAGAAAGAAGAGGATTAAATATGAGGATACCTTGTGAGAAAAACGAACGGTAGAAATTAAGTATTAGCCTTGTTTCTTCAAAATTCTTGGATTGAACTTCAATTCTTCTCCAAAAGATGACAAAATATGGGAGAATAGGAGAAGAAAAATTGGAGAGATTGAAGAAGGAGAGGGAGGCGTGTAGTAGGGGTGTGGGGGGGGGGCAAAAATTCTAGGGTTAGGTTTAGGAGTTCTCTTATTTATAGTGCTCAACAAGATCTTTAGGTAATTAAGATAGAATATTTGGTAAGATTTTATTCTCCACAATTAAATAAAATAATATTGTGGAGTGGGGAAGAAGAGTTAACAAAAATAGACTCTAGGGCAAATCCCCTAATTTTCGAAAATTAGGCTTTTAAAATAGACAAGACTTTGTTTTGGTATATTTTACGGAGTAGAATAAAATATAATGGAGCAAAATAAAAATAAAAATTCCTCTCCATTGGCATAGAAATAGGCGTGTAATGGCATTGTAAATAAGACATGGATTTTTGAATATTAACTAAAATAAGGTATGGCAAGATCTCAAGAAGTATGGAAAGATTTGGTAGAATATTTAAATTCTAGGTATGGAAAGATATCAAATAAGGGATTAACTAAAATAAAATAATTCCTTCCTCCTAATACATGTGATTTTCGAAAATCACAAGAAATAAAAGGGGCGTGTCGATTTTCTCATAGAGAAATAGAGAATAATTGGGTTTTGAATTTAATTTGGATAAATATCCCAAGAATTAAATAAAATCCGGAAAAATAGAATTCCTTCTCCAAAAATCAAGGGGGTTCGAAAATCACAAAAATTTAGATGGCTAGTATTTATGGAAATTTTCTCTAATATTCTCACTCACCCTTAAACAAATAATTTACCTCTTAATAAACCACATGCCACATCACATTAGTCAAAAAATATGACTTTTCAAACTTCCTGGTCAAAGAAACTCATGCAATAAATTCACTTATCAAATAATTCACATCTTCCACGTCATCAGTAATAAATTTTAGGGCTCTAAAAATAGGGTTCTGAATTCCGAGATGTTACACTAGGGTTGGTTGAACCTAATCCTGTACATCGGGAAAGAACCAACAAAGAAAACCCGACGGAGCTTATAAAACGCTCGACCCAAAACAAGTTCAATAATTAAAATATCCAAAATAAAATAAGTACGACATTAGAAAATAAAATAACATCTTCATCGCCTAACAGAATGCGTCTCTTATTTGGGGACGTAATTCTGGAGGCGCTCCGGAGGCTTGAGATTGTCTCTTGGTCTGAGTTTTCTGCCCTCCGTGACTGCTGCTACCTTCGGCTGATCATTCCCCTGATCTTGCCGCACCTCCTCTGTCAGTGGCGTGATCTCTTCTTCCACCTCCGACGCCACTGCCAAGTCTCTCACTCCCTCACCATTCTTGGCCTGTGGTTCTGGTTCTGTAGGATCTGTAACACATGAACCTTCTAAAAATCCAACCTTTAGCTAATTTTAAACGAACTAAGTGAAAGTAAGGACTTAGCTTCTGCCGACGAAGCGGCGTGGCTCACTGCCGATCCTGGCGATGAACGAGAGAGAGATAGCTCGGGAATTTGATGTCCAGAGATATCTCACAGAGAGAGTGAAATGGAAGAAGAGAGGTGGAGGGAGGACACGATGACGCCGGCGGTTGGCTGCCTCAACAATGGCAGTCGGCGTGAGGGAGAAAGGAGGACAGCGGTTGAAATTCCTTATCAGAAACTACAGAGCTATGGAATCAAACAAAGACTAATATGTAATCACTAAAGACATACACAAATAAATCCAACTCCACAAACAGCCTAAACAATAATAATCCAAAACCTTTTCTTTGGATCATGTCTACACATCCTACAATTTTTCCTTCAACCTCTAACCATAAGCATTCACTCACCCTCTGCAAGATCACTTCTCCTTTTGTTGTCGTAGAAGTCGAGGCGATGTTAGAGCAAACAAAACATATAAAGCATCAACCTTTGTATTTGCATCTTATAAGAAGAAATCTGAGTTTGTAGTAGAGTTTTGTGATTCGCATAGGCACCTGCATTATGGCGTCATCAGAAATCTGACTTTTGAGAGCAAACTTTTCCCCCAACCCCTTTTACGCGCTGCCTCCATTTCTGATTCCTCTGTTTCTCCTTTTTCATACACACAGCATGAGAATGCCGCCATGTCCTCCTTTGAAAGTCAGTTCGAGTAGCTAAGGATCCATACAGTTCAAGTAGTTTAAACTTTTTCACATTGTAAATCTGTAGGTGCAATAATGTAGTAGCTAAGGATCCATACAGTGGTAAATCCTCAACTATTTGACTTGTTCAATATAAAATTCACCTCTACGTACAATTCCACTCTTACTCTATAACATGCT
The DNA here is from genome assembly GCF_029641045.1 of Salvia hispanica. Classification (NCBI taxonomy): domain Eukaryota; kingdom Viridiplantae; phylum Streptophyta; class Magnoliopsida; order Lamiales; family Lamiaceae; genus Salvia; species Salvia hispanica. The sequence goes on along the minus strand of NC_142697.1, from coordinate 32,632,997 downwards.
CATAAATTCCAACTTCACAACATAGTCTTTTACATAATATGTGTTCGCTATTCTACAAGCATCAAAACCCATTATCGCGAATACTAACAGAAAAGGCATATGGTGGACGACGTTTTTCTGTTACCATTGTTGCATAGATCCTCTGGAGAGTAGTCGTTGCTTCAATCATGTTGATTCTTTCATGAGGTGCGGTGGCTAAACATGCCATTGCCAGCTCAAAAATTGACAACACGCATTGCTCCTTTACACATAAATCCTGATCTTCGCTAGATAGCAAAGCGGGTGCAATAGGAACTGATTTTTCTTGTAATTATTCACTTACCCACTCTTTCAACCTCATTTCCCCATCAAACATATCATCTGTTGGCTTCTTCCCTGTAAACATCTCAAGCAACATCATCCCGAAACTGTACACATCTCCATGTGTGGACACTTTCCCTTCCATTCCCAACTCTAACCATTCAACATGCATGATTATCATTCGATTAACCATTGATATTTTTAAAAAGAAAAAACTATAATATCGTTGAAGATGAATAGTTTAGAATTATGCATCACCTGGTGCTGCATAGCCGATAGTCGCCAATGTTTGTGTTTGGACGACAACTTCTCCATCGCCAAACAACTTCCCAATGCCAAAATCACCAAGATGAGCGACCATGTCTTGATCAAGCAAAACATTGTTTGGCTTTACATCACGATGGACAACGGGGAATGTATGGCCATGGTGAAGATATTCCAAGGCTGTCGCAACGTCTATTCCTATCTTCAGTCTCTGGATAAGATCTAGACAATGAATGTTTGGATATAACCATTTATCCAAGCTCCCTTTTGGCAAATATGTGAGAACCAGAGCTTTAAACTCTGGGCTACTGCAACATCCAATAACTCGAACAATGTTTCTGTGTCGAATGCTCCCAAGTATCTCAGTTTCAGTATCAAAGCTCCTTTCAGCTCCTTGTAATTGCAAGTTGAAAACTTTTACCGCAGTTTTCAACCCATCAGATAGTGTTGCTTCAAATACCGAACAAAAAACTTCCTCTTCCAAGAAGGTTGCTCTCACTAAAACTACTGGTTCCCTGCTCTAGTTCTACGTATGAAACTCTTCTATATTCAGTCACCGGTGAAATATCAGTGGGAAGTAGTGGTGATTTCCTCGGTTTAAATTTATTTATAAACACAAGGATGACAATCACCATAGTCACAGCTAAAATCACAGAAGGCACTATAAATATCATCAAGCTTTTTGATCTATGATGATTGTCGGTGCATGGTGGAACTTTGAATCTTATTGGACCACAAAGGGCAAGGTTGTTGGAAAAAGATTGATCAGTCAAGTTACCAAAACAACCCCTGTCTGGAATTTCCCCAACCAATTTGTTGTTGGAAACATTGAAATACTCAAGAAAACGAAGGTCTTCTAATGACTTGGGTATAGATTCTGAAAGGTTATTGTAAGATAAATCCAATGCGTTCAGATTTCTAACATTTCCTAAGGATTGGGGAATAGGTCCGTCCAGCAAATTATTCGATAAGTAGAGAGATTCTAATAACTGGCAACCACCAATTGAGCTGGGGATATTACCTGAAAATTGATTATAGGATAAGACTAGATAGGAGATTGACTTCATATTTCCGATCTGAGATGACAATTGACCATTCAAATAACTTGAGAACAAGTTCAAAAACAAGAGATCTGTAAGATTCCAGAAGTTGGGAGGGATGGTGGAATTCAACAGGTTGTAACCTAAGTTGATGATTCTCAAGGATTGAACTTCACCTAAACACTTTGGTATTGAACCCGTAAGCATGTTTTCGTGAAGGTACAACTCCCCCAAATTATTCATTTGGCAAACGTCGTTAGGATAGACCCTCCCAACTTATTCCTGTTAAGATACATTCTTTGGAGTTTCTTACAATTCCCAATTGCGGGTGGAATAGGTTCACTCAATTGATTCCCTCGCAGATTTATAAGAAGCACACTACTTAAATTTCCAATTTCTGAAGGAATGACACCTACGATGTGGATGTTTTGTGCCCAAATACCCTGAAGAGAAGAGGAAAAGTTACCAATCGAAGCAGGTAGGATACCATTCAGTGAATTGTCTGATACTGCCAAGTACTTCAAATTTCGACATTTAGTTAAACGAAGAGAGAAATGTCAACTCCTGAGTTGAAGATTCCTCTCTGCTCAAATGATTTTGATTGAGCATTAGCTCCTGGAGGTGTCTCATATTACCAAGGTCTGGTATAGAGCCAATGAAGGAGTTACTTCCCAAGTCCAATTGCATAAGTTTAGAAGCATTGTTGATGGTGCTTGGAATTGGACCATTGAGTCTGTTAGACCTCAAATAAAGTATTTCAAGATTGAGGTGAAATCCCCATATTTGAAGGAAGAGTACCTGAAAAGTAAAAACTCATTGAGTGAAAATATGGAAGATTTAACAATGCAGCAGCTTTCGCATGTTGTCAAAAGAAAATGTTCAAAGTGAACAATGGTGAAAAGAATGTTGGTGATAAGCTAAACGTATAAAAAACATAAATGTTGAACTTTCTTTAAACAATATGCCGAAATTGTATAATAAAAGCAAAAATATTGATCACGTATCTATTAATTCATTGTTCTATTGTAAAATAAGTATAACTTATACTCATATTTCCGATTACACATGATGGTGCCGCATAAATAGTTGTAAAATAATTGAAGACGTTTGCATTTGCAATAGTTCTCAAGTGTATAAAGTATTTTGCTCTTGCTTAGACTGTTGCATAGATCACTTGGGAGCTTGATATTTGAATTAGTTTAATTCATTGTTGTAAGAAACAAATCAGAAATTTACTTTGCAAATTAAAATATGTATGAAAGCACAGTGACTATATAGAGCATCCATGTGTGCAGGAAAGTTGATATTTACCCGATAAGCTGTTGATGGCCAAGCTCAGTAATGTCAAAGTAGACATGTTAAATATGGAGGATGGGATATTTCCAGACAAAGAGTTGTTTGAGAAGTCCATGAATTTCAAAGAAGATATGTTCAACACTGAAGATGGAATATTTCCTGTAAGAGAGGGGGACGGGATGCTTAATGTCTCGAGCTGGGGCAGAACTTCGCGCGGCGTGGGGTCGGAGGCTGGGGAAGGGTATTATCCGGCTATTCTCCGGGAACAGCGGTGGGGTCGGCCGAAACCCCCCCCCCCCCTGTTAGGTTTGATATACTGAAAAGCATGTTTCGAGCAAGTTTCGCACGAATAGAATCTTGCTTGTATACGTAAAACTCTACAATCCACTTTTAATCCGATTCAGTATTATTCGAGCAGTCTCGCACGAATAGAATCACTATTATTATTACATTGTGTTTGCTTGTGCATTTATAAGATGTTTTACAAACATTTAAATGCATAAGAAGTAAACAAAGTCTAAGTCTTTTGCTTAGTAGACCGGTTATGGGCGTCGTCCACTTTAAGGTAACACGGTCAGATCTATGCAATGCTTTGCAAAAGAAAAAAAAGAATTTCACAACCTAGATAGGCTTTGGATACCTATCGTGAAAGGTTGCAATGTCAGTCCGCATATTTCTAAGCCTTACTGAAATAAGATGACATTGGTGTGGTATAGCACTGAACGGATCTACAGCAAGACGTGTCTTTATGCTATCTACTGAAAGACTAGGTCTTGATAAAATACTATTTCTTAATCTACATATGTTAGCATTGAGCATACGGTATTGATTATACACTACTTTGACTTATCAAATGGTGCGGATTTTTCGCAACCCAATAATCCTGATATATTGGGTCGTGGTGATTAATATCTAGCGGTGCTAGGATTGCTATTATGTTGAAACGTGCGTGAGGTGAGTCTCGTTTGATAATGTCCTCAAGAGGAGCTCGAACAAGGTTTTATTTTTCTGAAAACTGGCCAGTTGGAGTTTTATTAATCTATGAATAATAAATAAATGTTTTTTGCTAAGTCTACTAGCAGACATTAATTAATTAAGTCCATAGCAAATGGAGCTCGAACAGCTTAATAAGATGTTAATTAATTAATGGACATTTATATCTTAAGCGCGGGAAATAAATAATAAACAAAGTGGAAATCTGGATTACTTGTAATTTCGGATTTGGATGGGGAGAATTCAATATTACTTCTGTAGTGGCTGCTCGTAATATTCCAATATAAGCTTGTATTAAATTGTGGGTTCAATCTAATTAGTAAAAAGCTAATTGGGGGAGCCCATATCCAAAACCTTCCATAGATCCCTGTCTGGGCCCAAAAGGAACTTAATATAAATAGGAGAATAAAGGAGACAGAAATAATTAATTATTATTACTCATAATTTTCGTCCCCCTCTACCTAGAGGAGTTCGAATTTCTCTCCTAATTGGAGAAGGATTTCTTTTGTCTTCTTTATTCGAGTCCTAGTATTTTGATAAGATCACCCCACCCTGATATCGAGATACAGTTCGAGAACCAGAGAGAAGATCCGTGGTCTAGTATCGACGATCATCACGTGGAGAAGGCGCGAGCAATCGACGATTCTTTGGGGAATCAAAATCGGTAACTCTAAACCGTAGAATTAATGTTTTAGGATTTACTTTCTTTGAGCATGAATTATTTGCGTTCTAGCATGCAATTATCTGTTTAACATGTGAATTGATTAATCGCATAATCGGTCAAATAGATCATACGTCTAATTTATTTGTTTTGTACAAGTCTTTCGCTCTGCAAGGGGCACCAAACCCCAGCAATTGGTATCAGAGCCAATTTTTGGCTCTGATTATGTGGATTAATTACATGTTATGTGAATTGCTTGAATGCATGATTTTATTCGCTGTGTCGCTGTGTTTTTGTGAATTAATTGAAGTATGACTAATTGCGATTTTGTCCGCTGCGCCTGCGAGAATCAATTATAAGCTTTGACCTTCTTTATCAATTAATTCATAATACGTGATCATTTATTTGCATGTAATGATTACATGAGTTAAATTTGTGATTACTTGGAGTGTAATTTTCATGCAAATCGTGTGAAAGGATTCAATCATGGCGCAAACTCCATTAGAGGCTGCGAATGAAAAGCAGGCTGGGCGAGAAGGTTCATCGATGAATAGCGGCAGCAGCGGTGACAGGAGAGAAGGATGCCCAAGCCCTTGGGCTGGGGCTCTCTCGACCGGATGTTGGCAGCAGCGACAGCGGGTGCAGTAGCAACGTCGCCATAGCGACGACGATGCACCGGCAGTGATGGCTGCGTGAGACGGAGAGGGGAAGACCAGCTTGATGCCGGCGGCGATGGCGGTCTGAGTGGGAGCCCTTCGTGGGCAGTTCCCGGGCTCAAAAGACAGCGCCCTTCGTGAGCAGCCGTGGTCGGAACAGGCTGGCGGTCCTCGTCCACGGGCAGCAGCGGCGGAGTTTTAGTGGGAGTACGACGACGCAAGATTAGGGTTTCCCTATGCATGACGTCACGACGCCTCGTCCCGTGACTTCGCTCTCCAAAATTAAATTAGGGTTTGTTAACTCTTAGAATTAATTTTGGAAATAATTCAAGATTAATTTACAATTAAGATTTGAATATATATTGTGGATTTTATATATTAAATAAGATTTGATTTTATATTAAATCATGTATTAATTATAGATTCTATCCTTATTTTATGGATTTGTAGGGATTTCATTCCTAGATTAATCCTAGTTAAATTTGGATAATGACAATCTAATTTTTATTTATATCCTATGGATTAATGTGGATTTATCCCTAGACAAATCCTAGTTGGATTTAGATAAATATAAATTCCTAGTTCGATTTAGAGAGTAATAATATAGTATTTTATTCTTATCCAATGAATTTATATGTCTAGATGGATTTGGATAGTGATAATATAATATTTTATTCTTATCTTATAGATTTATATGGATTTGTTCATAGATAAAACTTGGATAGATTTGAATAATTATAATATAATATTATCTTATTCTATGGATTTATATGGATTTATTCTAAGATAAATCCTAGATGAATTAGGATAAGCATTTATATTAATTTATTTTATCCTATGGATTTGAATAGATTTTATTCCTATTAAGACAAATCTTAAATGGGTTAAAATAAGTATTAATCCAATTTATCCTTATCTTTTGGATTTATATCCTAGATAGATTAGGATAAAGATGATATATAAGAAATCCTTAATTAATTGGATTTAGATAAATTTATTTATCTAAGAAATCCTAAGTAATGTTTGATATATTCTAGATGTCTATTCTAAATAGAATTAAGATTTGTACAAATCTTTATTGATTGGATTTTGTTTTTATCTTTTGGATTATGATGGAAGTGTTTCTATCTAGTAATATCATAGTACGATTTAAATAATGATAATCCTAGATCAACGTTATCTTGAATTGTAGGATTTGATTTTATGGAAATAAAATCTAGAATAATCCTAAATGGGTTTAGATAGTCAACCCTATCTTGATAAATCCTAAATAAATTTGGATAATTATTATCCAATATAAAACTTAATTATTTAATTGATTCTCCCTTGACTAGATTAAATCATTGTCGTTAATTATCCTGAGTGTTTAAAATGTCATGCATTAAATAGATTTATCTGTTTATTTGGTGTTTATCTATTTTAAGTGGATTATCTGTTTTATTTGCTTATGTGATAATTATGCAAAAACCATACAAAATGTCTAAGTGATGATTACAACAAGTGCGTTGTATACAGTCTCCATCGGTTGGTCTGTCAAATTTTGTGAAGCTGATTTTCTAATAATATCGCCACCTACAGAGTAGGGACAATAATCCTACGAAAACAGCAAGTTCATAAGGGCGGTCTTCTCACATAATAAATAGAATGAACTAGAAAGTGGTTCCCAATATTATTGCCACCTGCAGAGTGGGGACAATAATCCTAAGGAACTGCGAGTTTCAGGGTTCAATCAGAATTTATGAGATAGCTTGGTTTTGTTGTTAGCACATGAACATTGTTATGGGAGTGTGTTGTAGAAATAAAATTCAGTAATGCTAAATCTGATGGTCGTGCTTAGGAAAGATTAGGCGTATCAACCTCCAGAGGAGGAAGCAATTGATGCGTCGGTGTTGTGACCAGTAAAATTGTCAAAATTTTAATGCGTATCAACCTCCAGAGGAGGATACAATTAATAAATTGTATCCTCCTTTGGAGGTTAATACGCATCAAAAACTTTACAATTTTACTGGTCACAACACCGACGCATCAATATCTTCCTCCTTTGGAGGTCAACACGCCTAATGTTGCCTAAGCACGACCATCAGATTTAGCATTACAGAATTTTATTTCTACAACACACTCCCATAACAATGTTCATGTGCTGATAACAAAATCAAGCTATCTCATAAATTCTGATTGAACCCTGAAACTTGCAGTTCCTTAGGATTATTGTCCCCACTTTGCAGGTGGCAATAATATTGGGAACCACTTTCTAGTTCATTCTATTTATTATGTGAGAAGTCCGCCCTTATGAACTTACCGTTTTCGTAGGATTATCGTCCCTACTATGTAGGTGGCGATAATATTAGAAAATCAGCTTCACAAAGTTTGGCAGTCCAACCGATGGAGACCATATATAAACCTTAAGTTCATAATTATCGCTTAGACATTTTAGTTATGGTTTTTCATTAATTATCCTTTAGCCTTAAGGCAGATTAAGACTAATTAAATTCTGTTGGTATTTAATTGACTGGATAATTAAATCTTTTATAATCTTTAAAGTCTTAGTTTTAGGAATTATTAATCTAGAAATTAATTCTTATTCATGGCATACTATAAGATATATCTAAAATAAAATACATTATTTATAATCTTAATTAGACATGAAAAATTAAATTCATATAATATCCAAGTTCAAGATTTAGGAAGAATATTAAATTATATTATTTAATGTAATCTTATATATCTATCTTATTATAGATTCTAGATATATTATATTTAGGAAACTATTAAATTATTCTCATCTATATCATCTAGGATATAAAATATTCATAGATATAGAAAATAATCCAAATATTCCTAAAATCTAGGGAAATCTTCCCAAAATATTTTATTTCATTAAATAATATTATTTTTAATGATTTCTATTAATTAAGGAATTAAATAATCATCAAATTAATCTTTCGTCAATATTTTGCGATTCGAGGTTGGCACGAATCTACACGACGAAGATTTGAAGACATCCTCCGGAGACGCTCGCCGGGGCGACGAATTCGCCGCCCGACCGCCGCCGGTAGGCCGCGCCCGAAGGCGCGCGCTTCCTCCTCCCTCCTTCCCGGCGTATGACCGCCGCGATATCCCTCCGTCGCACGTCAGCCAGAAACGCGGCCGAAGCCGCGCCTTTTCCGGCGATCTCCCACTGCCCCGGCAACTCACGCGAGAACCAGCAGCTGCCTCGAGAGGCATGGCTGCTCTCGGTCCGGCGATGTCAGGGCTAGGCGACTAGGGTTAGGTTTTTCTAGGGTTAGGGTTAGGGTTTGCTATTTCCGGTGACCTCTCGGCGCCTCGGCAGCTCTCGGACGAGCCGCCGCACCTGGTCTCCTCCGCGCGACTTGCAGCAGACTCCGGCTCGGGGTCGCGGTCTCGACCGGCGGCGCGCACGAGCCCATGCTCGTCGGCGCGTCGCCGCGAGATCATCGCCCCTCGGCTCTCACTTTTACGTCGGCGATAGTCGAGCTTTGATCGGGGCCGGCTAGGGTTTGGCGGGTTCGGCCGGTGGCGCGCGCGAGTCCAATCTCACCGGCGCGTCGCCCCTTGCCCGTGACCCTCGGCTCCCACTCAATTCGACAACCCTACTCCGATCGCATGTAGTGCGATTCGTCCCGGCGTAAACGCCGACGAATCGCACATCTCGTGCGTTCGAATAATTCAAGTTCTATGATTCGAATGTTCTTGAGTTCAACATGCATAAACAAAAATAACAAAAACACAAGAACATGCTTCGTAATCAAATAAGACATGCATACATGAATTTCGCAAAATTTAAATCCAAATAATCAGAACCAAAGACTGGCTCTGATACCAATTGAAGGTGCTGGCAGCGGAAGCGTGCGAGAATAAATCAATCACATAATAATCAGATCTATTTAGCAGATTATTTAACAAAAGCTATTCGCGTAATTATCACATGTATCATGCTCATAACTTGAATCAATCATGCTTTAAGAATATTGAAACCTAAAACATGCTTTTCTACGGAGCAGAAAAATACCTAATTAATTCTCCAAAGAATTGAAGATGGCTAGCTTCTTCTCCACGTGATGCTTTGAGTACTAAACCACAAATCTTCTCTCTGGTTCCCGAACTGTATCCCAATATCAGTGTGGGCTGATCTTACTAGAATACTAGGACTTAAATAAAGAAGACAGAAGAAATCCTTTTCGGAATAGGAGAGGAATTCGAAAATCTCCTCAGCTGGAGAAGGGATTTTCGAAAATTACAATGATGAGAAACTGTTGTTTTCTGTCTCCTTTATTCTCCTATTTATATTAAGTTCCTTTTAGGCCCAGACAGGGATCTATGGAAGGTTTTGGATATGGGCTCATCCAATTTACTTTTTACTAATTAAATTGAACCCACAATTTAATATAAGTTATAATTGGAATATTACGAGCAGCCACTACAGAAGTAATATTGAACTCTCCCCATCCAAATCCGAAATTACAAGTAATTCGGGTTTCCGTTTAACTTTCATTTCTCGTGCTTAAGATTAAAATGTCCATTAATTAATTAATGTCTGCTATTGACTTAATTAATTAACTTCTTATTAATTCCAAGAGTGGACTTAGCATGAAATGCTTATTTATTATTCATAGAGTAATCACACTCCAACTAGCTAGGTTCCGAATAATAAAACCTCGTTTCGCGCTCCTCTTGAGGACATTATCAAGCGAGACTCAGCTCGCGCACGATTCAATATAATAGCAATCCTAGCACCGCTAGATATCGATCACCACTGCCCAATATATCAGGATAATTGGGTTACGAAAAACCCGCACCATTTGATAAGTCAAAGCAGTGCATAATCAATACCGTATGCTCAATGCTAACCTACATTGATTAAGAAATGAATATTTATCAAGACCTCGCCTTTCAGTAGATAGCCTAAGGCAAGTCTTGCTGTTAGATCCGTTCAGTGCTATACCACACCAATGTCATCTTATTTCAGTAAGGCTTAGAAATATGCGGACTGACATTGCAACCTTTCTTGATGGGTAGTCAAATTCCATCTAGGTTGTGAAATTCATCTTTTTCTTTGTTTATAACTGACCGTGTTACCTTAAAGTGGACGACGCCCACAACCGGTCTACTAAAACAAAGACTTAGACTTTGTTAAGTTAACTTATACATTTAAACATGCATTAACATCCATTAAATGTAAAACATAACAATATTATGACAAAAATAATCTGTTTTATTTATTGGAAAATAAAATAAGAGTTTTACAGTATTCAATCACTCGAAACGTGATTTCTAGTATACAAACTCTAACACAGAGGAGGATACAATTTATTAATTTTGCAGTTGTAAGATACATAATTGTTTTGTGGTTATTTGTGATTATGTATTGAGCATGAGTATGTGATAATAAGTTTCTTTGCCAAATCTTCATTATGTCGTTTAATATTTTTCTGCGATCCTTAAAGAAAGAAAACTCGAATGCCTAAATTATGTAGACCGGAAACGAAAATGGATAAAATTCTCATCGCTGAAAGCTTGGAGTTTATACTCAATGATTCATGTCCTCCATTTCCTCGACATAATTCCACGAATAATGTTCGAGAATGCATTATGCATGTACTTGACAAGCTCTTTGAGGAATAAGGTCAAGCTATTTTCCTTTAAGTAGCTCGACAAGTCTTGGTTAATGACGATGAAAGATGGATATCAATAGAATCTGTCAAGATGATTCGATTGGAATATCCTAGAGTGACAGAATGTTTTGAGGATCTTTTGATCACTCAAATAGTTTCTGACACAAGTCATCGCCTAAAGTAACAAGAAATGACTATAAGAATGTTTAACTGAAAAGTAGAAAATCTTCAGAATAATAGTCGTTGTGTTACTATTAGAGGAAAGTAACATGATAGATGACGAATTCATAAAGGCTGCATTTTTCTTAAGTCCTAGTTCATTTGAACAAAAGACTAGATATGGAAATGGGAGAGCCTGGATTATCATCGAAGTTTGTTTAAAGCGAGAAAAGATGCTTTGTGAGTTGGATTGACCTATTTTATAGAATGACAATGACTTACATGACAATGCAACTTTTAAGTAAGAGATCTTGATCCAGTTAGGTTTTTGTTGCAGTGGGAGCTATTAATGCTCAACTATTGTTTTATGGTTGGTGCTTAGTATTAAAATAATATAAGTGCGACAGTTGAGTATTCAAAAACACATCAACTTCTTAATCATTAAATGATAAAGTATTTATGGCTCTTAGCCTTAAGGCCAAGAAAATACTTAGAAATTGTTCGAACTGATCTAGACTATCAAGATTTTAACATTTCATTAAATATCTTGAGAGTTGAGAAAGTCTATTTGATGCACTATGAGTTAGAATCATTTGATTTTTCAAGAGATTCAGAATACTTATAGAAGTGCAACATAGAAAGACTAGCAAGTCTCAATGGTTTACACCATAAGGAGACGAGCAAAGGGTTATGATCAGTAGTGGGAGTCTAATCTCCATTAACGAATCCAAGCATTCATCTAATGAATGTGATAGTTATGTAAGAAGCAATCAAAGTCTTTCTAAGACAAGTTTGATTAAGAGATGAGTTGTACTCATTAAAATCTTATCATTGATGGGATAAACATTAAAGAAACTACCAACATCAGTACCTTCTACAAAACAGGAGTTGTGGACTAGAGTGTCTCTAGTCTAGCACATCTCAAGGTGTAATGTTGTTCCAACATGTGTTGGAAAAGTGCCCAAGAAATTGGAGTTGAGTACTGAGGCATGTTTTAAGGTTTGTCCCAAATGATGTAAGGTTATAAGTTTTGTAATCTTCAAAGATATAATTCATGTATGAAGATCAAGAGATGAACTACAAGCCTAACAGCGTGATAACTCTCAAAATAAAGAGAGAGATATCGGATTTTCCACATTACCAAGAAATCATACCATTAGAAAACTTTTGCACTAATAAAATCAACTTCAGTACCTAAGATTGTAAGAACCATATCGTAGTGGGAGCGTTCCACTAGAACACAACAAGTTCTTGGGTCTAAGAGTGTCGTGAGACTCGGTCTTAGATTAACTTGAACATAATCCCTTTAACTACAATGTAGTATTGGTTAATTTGGATAATCATCTTTGAACAGGTGATAGATTCCATATTACAATCTAAGATAGACAACATGTTTTACAGGACTTGCAATACTACCTACAGGCTGTGTCAGTCAGTGGGAGCAAGTATCTTTGCAAGTGTAAATGTGGATCTCAAATGGCTAGACAATGACAATGGGTTATGCCCAAAGAGAATTATCTTCTCGCTATCGTTGTGCCAGGATTTATTCGATCATATTGTCTATTAGAAATTACATAAATTAGAATGTATGTATTATGATTGTCAAGACAGTCTTCTGTAAATAGAAGTCTTGAGGAAATCATCTACGAGAACATTCTAATGGGATATGTAATTAAGGGTAAGAAACGCATGATTGGAAGCTTATATAGTCCTTCGTGGTCTTAGGCAAGCATCTAAATCAGAGTATATGTGTTTTATCAAAATTGTCAAATATTTGGAATTTGACTTGTGTCCTTAACAGTGTTGTAAGTACAAGGAAGTTGAAAGTGCATTACGTATGGTATTATCGGTGCTCTACGATGATGAAATCTACAAAAGTTGCAAACAACTAAGATTGGCATCTGGCGTAGGAAACTGGTTGTCTACCCAGTTTAAGATAAATGATTTAAGAGAAACTAATTACATTCTTAGCATCTAAGTCCTTTTAAGATGCTAGAAAGAATGTTGAGATTCTCTTAGGAATCCTATATCTACGCATTGCTTAGAACATTTAAGCATTAGAAATTCCATGAAAAGGTTTATACCTCTCAAGATGGAATTGTCTTGTCTCTAGTCAAGTGTCGTTTGACGCTTAGTGAGATCAAGAATTATGAGACTAGTTTCGGAGATAGTTGTCTCATGTATGCTATAATGTGTACTAAGTTTGATATTAGTTGTGCTTATGCATAGCAAGTATATATCATATTAACCATGGCAAAGGATTTTGATTGAGGTAATGAATATACCCTAGTGCTTGAGAAAGACTAGTAACTATATTCTAGTTTACCAGTCATTCATGTAAATGTCCTTGGGGTTACACTGGCTTAGTTTTATGACTAATCAGTGATCGAGTAAGTCATCCTCTGAATATGTGTTTGTCTTAGGAATATCTTCCTAATAGCTTTAATCGTAAGTTTGAGTATGCCTATGAGTATTATTTTTTTACTACTCTAGTGAAGGCTAACTCAAGGGACAAACGGGTTTATTAAGCTAAGCAATCACATATGGGGATGAAATTAATTAAAGATCAAGTACGCAGCAAAGACATTATGGTGAAAAAGATATAATCAGAGAACAACCAAGCATATTCTTCTTTCACCTTGTGAAATGAATGGTAGTTCGATATATCTAGCATCAATACCTGCTTTGTGTATAAATGGGAGAGTTTTTGGCATTGGGTATACTCGAAAGCATGTTTTGAGTATAAGTGGGAGATTTTTAGGTTTGGTATACTGAAAAGCATGTTTCGAGCAAGTTTCGCGCGAATAGAATCTTGCTTGTATACGTAAAACTCTACAATCCACTTTTAATCCGATTCAGTATTATTCGAGCAATCTCGCACGAATAGAATCACTATTATTATTACATTGTGTTTTCTTGTGCATTTATAAGATGTTTTACAAACATTTAAATGCAAGAAGTAAACAAAGTCTAAGTCTTTTGCTTAGTAGACCGGTTGTGGGCGTCGTCCACTTTAAGGTAACATGGTTAGATCTATGCAATGCTTTGCAAAAGAAAAAGAAGAATTTCACAACCTAGATAGGCTTTGGATACCTATCGTGAAAGGTTGCAATGTCAGTCCGCGTATTTCTAAGCCTTACTGAAATAAGATGACATTGGTACGGTATAGCACTGAACGGATCTAACAGCAAGACGTGTCGTTATGCTATCTACTGAAAGACTAGGTCTTGATAAAATACTATTTCTTAATCTACATATGTTAGCATTGAGCATACGGTATTGATTATGCACTACTTTGACTTATCAAATGGTGCGGGTTTTTTGCAACCCAACAATCCTGATATATTGGGTAGTGGTGATTAATATCTAGCGGTGCTAGGATTGCTATTATGTTGACACGTGCGCGAGGTGAGTCTCGTTTGATAATGTCCTCAAGAGGCGCTCGAACAAGGTTTTATTATTCGAAAAACTGGCCAGTTGGAGTTTTATTACTCTATGAATAATAAATAAATGTTTCTTACTAAGTCTACTCTTGCAATTAATAAGATGTTAATTAATTAAGTCCATAGCAGACATTAATTAATTGATGGATATTTATATCTTAAGCGCGGGAAATAAATAATAAACAAAGTGGAAACCCAGATTACTTGTAATTTCGAATTTGGATGGGGAGAGTTCAATATTACTTCTATAGTGGTTGCTCGTAATATTCCAATATAAATTTGTATTAAATTGTGGGTTCAATTTAATTAGTAAAAAGCTAATTGGGGGAGCCCATATCCAAAACCTTCCATAGATCACTGTCTGGGCTCAAAAGGAACTTATTATAAATAGGAGAATAAAGGAGACAGAAATAATTAATTATTATTACTCATAATTTTCGCCCCCCTCTACCTAGAGGAGTTCGAATTTCTCTCCTAATTGGAGAAGGATTTCTTATGTCTTCTTTATTCGAGTCCAAGTATTTTGATAAGATCAGCCCACCCTGATATCGAGATACAGTTCGGGAACCAGAGAGAAGATTCGTGGTCCAGTATCCACGATCATCACGTGGAGAAGGCGCGAGCAATCGACGATTCTTTGGAGAATCAAAATCGGTAACTCTAAACCGTAAACCGTAGAATTCATGTTTTAGGATTTACTTTCTTTGAGCATGAATTATTTGCGTTCTAGCATGCAATTATCTGTTTAACATGTGAATTGATTAATCGCATAATCGGTCAAATAAATCCTACGTCTGATTTATTTGTTTTGTACAAGTCTTCCGCTGTACAAGGGGCACCAAACCCCAGCACCCCCGGCCCCACCTAGATCCGCCGATGTATATATGTGTGGCTAATTAAAAAGAGAGGCATATGCATAATACCTCTGAAATCGTTAAAGCCAATCCACAACTCTCTAAGCATACTCAAACTTCCAATTTCACTTGGAATTTTTCCATTGAAATGATTAACAGATAATCCCAAGTCCTGAATGTGTCTGCATTTCCATATGTTTGGTGGAATTTCTCAAGAAAGTTGGTTGATCCAAAGATGAAGTACTTGAATATTTGGAAGACTTTCGCATATATCGCTCGCGATATTTCCAGACAAAGTGTTGTTTGAGAGGTCCATGAATTTCAATGAAGATATGTTGAACACTGAAGATGGAATATTTCCTGTAAGAGAGGAGGACGGGACACTTAATATCTCTAGCTGTTAAAGATTTCCTATTTCTTCAATTCCTGCATTTTTGGAAGTAGAAAGATATCACAAGAGGATGTCTTTTAACACAACAGATTGGATATGAGCTTTGTTTAATACGGAATATCTGATGCAATTCGAACGTAGAAATCGGACTAAAACCTTCGGTGTCAGAATGACTTGAAATTCGCACGGTGCATGTGAATCGCGATTTGGAATCGAACGCATCGCGACACTGTCGCGTCGTGATAACGGAAGATGGATTTTGGCCATCTGACATCGTTTAGGGGGTGAAAACGACATTTTAATGCTAAGTGTCTCTCCGTGGCAAGGGCATAGCCACCTTATGGGGATATGGGGCATTTGCCCCTCCTCATCCACTCATTTCTTTATATATTTATACATGAAATTTTGATTATATACTTTAATCACACTAAATGCCCCCTTCTCAAATACATAAATTTTTTCTATGTATTATATTTTTGCCCTTCTCCGATAAAATCCTAGCTCTGCCAATGCTCCGTGGTAACAGAATAGAAAGAGATGCATGTCTCCTGTGTAAGTTGAATGGATTTTTATATAATATAGAAATGAGATATATGTAGCTAATTAAAAAAAGAGGCATATGCATAATACCTCTGAAATCGTTAAAGCCGAGCCACAACTCTCTAAGTACACTGAAATGATTAACGGATAATACCAGCTGCTGAGCTGTATGCATTTCCATATGTTTGGTGGAATTTCTCCAGAAAGTTGGTTGGCCGAAATTGTTGGAATCTATGTCCGGTCAATGAACTTTGACCAATTATAATTTCAACGAGATATTTAATTTTGTGAAATTAAATAATATAATGTCGATCTACGTTCGGAGTAGATGCCGTGGTATATTTATTTTCTCAAATTCGATTCCCGGTGAGTGAGAAGTAATTGATTAAAGTTGTGCAAAATTGCAAACTTAATGAGCTATGAGAGAAGCTTAGGGAATAATTAAGAGAGTTAATTATCCCACATTGGAAGTTACAACCTTATTAAACTAGTATTTAATAAGAAGGATTATTACATGTGATAATTATAGTGGACTAAGATGGGCTGTAAGAGCCCACACGCGCGCACACGCGCGCGCCGCCCGACCTCGAGCCTCGTGCCGCCCGACCTCGAGCCTCGTGCCGCGAGCCTCGAGACTCGAGCCTCGAGCCCGTGCCCCGTGCCCTTGCCCTTGTCCTTGGACTTTGATCTTGGCAATTGGTCTTTAGGTGGTCTTTGGGCTGTTCTTTGGGTCTGGTCGTGGGCTTGGTGCTTGGGCCTAGTTGCGGGCTTGGCCCAAGTCTAGTAGGTCTAGTTCTTTTTAGACCACCACCGTTTCCACGTCAGCGAGCCAAGCGGGATGCCACCTCGTCAGTATGACGCGGTAAGCCAACGTGGCTGACACGTGATAGTCCACGTCGTGAACGAATCTAGAAGCTTCTAGACTCGGCCTCTCTAGCTCTGAGCGTGTAACGGCTCGTAACGCCCGAACGTTACAGCTCGTAACCGACGACCGTTATGGTCTAGCATTAACGACGGCCATTATGGCGTTGACCCCCTGCAGTGGACAGAGCCTATAAATAGGCTAGCCATTCCATGCATTCTACACACATCAAACACTAGAAAGCATTCTGCATCATAAGCTCTCTCTCTCTCTCTGCATTGTTCTTCTGTCGAAGCTCTGCCCTCTCGTCCATCCAGTTCGCCGGAGCTCTGCTGATAGCGGTGCTGCTTCACCAGAGACGCAGTCGTTTTATCTTTGGGGACGAAACGCCAATCCGAAGAGCACTACCGGGGCGTATCTCGTCTTGCGGAAAGAGGCCTCCTCGACTCGGCTATTTCCTGTTCTAAAGTTTGTAGTTTCGATTTCCATTTGTATTTTTTCGTTTCAGTTTCTGTATTCCTTTTTGGGTTGTATTACGCCCGATTATCTCTTGTAACTCCCTAAAACCAACAATCGCAAGACAAGATAGAACTTGCTTTTGAAGGGATCTGGACCTAAAACTGAAACTAAACCTTTCGAAACTATAATCACCTTTGCTGGAGATGTCGACTGAATCCAACACCGCCGCTGCCACCAATCTGGCCACCACCGCCGCCATCATCTCCTCCACCATGGCGAACACCGGACCAATCCCCACAATGGTCCCTACCCCTGGGTTCACCTCTTCGTCTACATTGTCATGGGGGTTTACGAACCCCTTTGGGCCCACTGTTGGATCATCCTCCAGTGGGTCGGTTGGTTCCACTTTTAGTGGTTCCTTCGGATCCTTCAATGGATCGAGTGTTGGGGCCTTCGGGTCCAACACGGGTACCGGTTCCTTCGGATCTGGTACGACCATGGCGGGCTCTACGCCCAACATGAATGGTGGGGGCTCTATACCCAACCATGTTGTTGGCTCCTTCGGGGGCAACGGAATTGGTTCCTTCCAAGGACCAAGTGCGGCACCTTTGGCACCGAGAATGATGCCACCCGCCGAAAAACCACCTAAATTTGGAGGAGCTAACTTCAAGAGGTGGTATCAAAAGATGTTGTTCTACTTGACAACATTGGGCATCGCCAACTTCCTCACGGAGAACGAGCCGCCCGCGCCAAGTGATCAAGAGACAAGTGTTGAGGTCATGGCGGACTATGAAGCATGGCGCAAAGGAGATTATCTTTGTAAAAATTTTATTCTAAGTGCATTAGATGATAGTTTGTACAATGTATACTCCCTTGTAACCACATCAAAAGAAATGTGGGAAAGCCTAGAGAAAAAATATAGTATCGACAATGCCGTCGGTACGGAACATGTTGTAGTATCCAAATTCATGGACTACAAAATGGTCGACTCTAGACCGGTCATGGAACAAGTTCAAGAGTTCCAAATGATCATCCACGGACTCGCGGCTGAAGGGATGAATTTGCCCGACAACTTTGTTCGGTGCATACTTATTGAGAAACTCCCTCCTAGTTGGAAGGACTTCAAGCACTACCTCAAGTACAAGCGAAAGAAGATGAGTCTTGAAGACTTGATCGTGAAGCTGCGCATTGAAGCGGATGTGCGCAAAATCGATCAAAAGGCTAAGGGCTTTAGCCCACTTGATGCCAAAGCCAACTTGTTGGAGCGGGGCGGACCCTCCAACAAACACCCCCGCCCAAATCAGAAAGACAAAGGGAAGGGCAAGCAGCCTGCAAAGAAATTTGAAGGCGAGTGCTACAAGTGTGGCAAAATTGGCCACTTTGCCAAAGACTGCCGCAGCAAGAAGAAGAAGCCGGCAGCCCACGTCGTTGAGAAAGAGTTCAAGGACTGGAATGAAGATGACCTCGTTGCCGTGGTCACTGAAGAAGTCAACATTGTTGACAACAAGGGCGGCTGGTACATCGACACCGGCGCTACTGCTCATGTTTGCTCCGATAGGAGCAAGTTTGCCTCCTACACTGCTGTTGAAGGGAGGAAGATCAACATGGGAAATCAAGCATCATCTGAGGTCCTCGGCATTGGCAACGTGATTCTCATGATGACCTCTGGCGTCACTATCACTTTGAAGGATGTGCTGCATGTCCCGGACATCCGCAAGAACCTAGTGTCAGGATCAATACTAGTTAATAAGGGGTTTAAATTTGTATTCGAGTCTGATAGGTTTGTTTTGTACAAGTTTGAGAAGTCCCTCGGAAAAGGTTATGTAACCGACGGACTTTACAAGCTTAGTGTGGCTACACGCCTTGTTCCAAAGCCTTTGGCTAACAACAATAATAAAGCATCTACTTCCTCTTATTTGACCGAGTCTTCAAATTTGTGGCATTGTAGATTGGGACATGTAAATTCAAAAGCTGTTAAAAGATTGGTGAACTTAGATTTACTAAAGGCAATTGAAGTGGATAGCCAAGACAAATATGAAATATGTCTTGAGGCTAAAATGACTAAGTTACCGTTTCACTCAGTTGAACGAAAAACAAAACCCCTTGAATTAATTCACACGGATGTATGTGATTTAAAGATGGTGCAAACTAGAGGTGGTAAAAAGTACTTTATCACTTTTATAGATGATTGCACAAGATATTGCTACATTTATCTTTTAAGAAGTAAAGATGAAGCAATTGAAGCGTTCAAAAATTATAAGAACGAAGTTGAGAATCAACTTGGTCGTAAAATCAAAGCGATTCGTAGTGATAGAGGAGGCGAGTATGTAGCCCCGTTTGAGAAGTTATGCAACGCAAGTGGTATAATTCATCAAACAACTGCTCCATACTCACCACAATCTAATGGTGTAGCAGAACGCAAAAATCGAACTCATGATGAATGCGTTGCTACTAAGTTCAGGATTACCCCAGAACATGTGGGGGGAGGTTATTTTGACAGCCAACTATATCCTAAACAAAATTCCACTCAAAGGAAAAGACATCACTCCTTATGAATCGTGGAAAGGTAGGAAACCATCCTACAAATACCTCAAAGTGTGGGGGTGTTTGGCCAAGGTGATGGTTCCCCCGCCCAAAGAAGTTACAATTGACCCTAAAACAGTCGATTGTATCTTCATTGGATATGCACTTAACAGTAGTGCATATAGATTTGTTGTTCACAAGTCTGAAATATCGACTATTACAGTAGGAACAACAATCGAGTCAAGGAATGCCGTATTTCTCGAAAATACATTTCCTTGCAAGGACAAAGAAGAAGTCCCAATCAATTCCGAGACAAGAATTGAAGATAAGGCCACTAGTTCTAAAACAGTGGATGAAGCCACTAGTACTAAATCCGCGGATGAAGAGCCTAAATCGCGCAAGCGAGTGAGGCATGATCCAAGTGATGCAGTACTAAGACGTGGTAGTAGGGTCAGAACACCAAAAATATTTGGTCCTGACTACATTGCTTTTATGTTGGATGAAGAGCCAACGTCAATAAAAGTAGCATTCGATGGCCCAGACGGGTTACATTGGAGAGAAGTTGTTCGAAGCGAAATTGACTCAATTCTGCTAAACCACACTTGGGTGTTGGTTGATTTGCCCGAAGGTGTGAAACCTTTAGGGTGCAAATGGGTTCTTAAAAGAAAATTTAAGGCCGATGGAACAGTGGATAAGTATAAAGCCCGACTAGTTGTAAAGGGTTTTAAACAAAAGGAAGGACATGACTTCTTCGATACCTATTCACCTGTAACGAGGATTACATCTATCCGAGTGCTTCTCGCGATTGCTGCATTACACAATCTTGAGATTCATCAAATGGATGTTAAGACTGCGTTTCTAAATGGTGAACTAGAGGATGAAATCTATATGGAACAACCCGAAGGGTTTGTAGTGCCCGGACAAGAAAAGAAGGTATGCAAACTGGTTAAGTCCCTCTATGGATTAAAACAAGCGCTGTTGCAATGGCACTTGAAGTTTGATAATGTGATGTTATCAAATGGGTTTAAAATCAACGCGTGTGACAAAT
Source organism: Salvia hispanica (assembly GCF_029641045.1). Lineage (NCBI taxonomy): Eukaryota > Viridiplantae > Streptophyta > Magnoliopsida > Lamiales > Lamiaceae > Salvia > Salvia hispanica. The sequence goes on along the minus strand of NC_142697.1, from coordinate 32,611,875 downwards.
GTGTCTATATTAAGAGCACTAATAATGGGTACGTTATAGTGTGTCTCTACGTTGATGACATGTTAATCATGGGGAGTACCACTCAAGTGGTTAACGAGACAAAAGCCATGTTAAAGAGAAACTTTGACATGAAAGACATGGGTCTAGCCGATGTAATTCTTGGAATGAAAATTCTAAGAACATCCGATGGAATCATCTTAACCCAATCTCATTATGTTGATAAGATATTGAAGAAATTCAATGCCTATGATGGCGTGCCGATTAAGACTCCAATTGAACTCAATGTTCACTTGAGCAAAAACAAGGGCGAACCCGTTGCACAAAAAGAATATACACGGGTCATTGGGTGCATTATGTACTTAACTAATTGCACTCGGCCGGACATTGCTTGTGCCGTGAACAAGTTGAGTCGCTACACGAGTAATCCAAGCAAAGAGCATTGGAGAGCTCTTGTAAGGGTTTTGAGATATCTAAAACATACTCAAAATCATGGGCTACACTTTTCGAGATACCCCCCGGTACTTGAAGGGTACTGTGATGCGAATTGGATATCCGACAATAAGGACTCACTTTCAACAAGTGGATACATCTTTACTATTGGGGGTGGTGTTGTCTCATGGAAATCCATGAAACAGACATGTATAGCCCGTTCAACTATGGAATCGGAATTCATAGCTTTAGATAAAGCCGGGGAAGAAGCCGAGTGGCTTAAGAACTTCCTTGAGGATATTCCAGGTTGGTCTAAGCCAGTGCCACCAGTGTTGATTCACTGTGATAGCCAAGCCGCTATCGGGAGGGCGAACAATGGCTTCTATAACGGTAAGTCTCGACATATTCGTTGATGACATAATACCGTAAGACATTTGATCACAACAGGCGTGATTACAATTGACTATGTGAAGTCAATAGATAATCTAGCGGATCCGCTAACCAAAGGGTTAAACCGTGATCAAATGAATAAGTCGATAGAGGGAATGGGTTTGAAATCCACAAACTAAGGAATTGTCATAGTGGTAACCCAACCATGATGACTGGAGATCCCAAGAACTTGGTTCAATGGGAAAACTAAGCTATGAGAGTTCGTGAGAAACACTCATCGACATCTATTCCCTAGAGAGCAATAGAGTGTTTGAAAACTTGCCTTGTGGTGAGGATAAGTCTATGACTTTTAATGATTTCTAAGGATCTCAAGGAGATTGAGTTCTCAAAGAGACCGAGTAGGGCAAGATACTCGAGTAGGAATCACCTATGTAAGTGTGAAGTGTGGCCGCTTCAAATTACACATTTATGAAACCAAAGTGGTGTCCAAGGCTGCAAAGGACACAAAACGTGAGAACGGATGAGGTTGAGGTGTTTAAGTGTTAACACCATTGTCTCGGTGCACGCCGTGGGGGACTAGTTCAAAGCATCGCACTACTAGGCCGCCTGTGTATCCGATGGCATTGACTATGGAAGGTTCAAAGCTAAAAGCTACCTATCCTTATGCTTATATACCTCTCGAGGGTTGAGCTTGTGTATGCATGCATTTGCATTTGGCTATTTCCACTCATGTGGGGGATTGTTGGAATCTATGCCCGGTCAATGAACTTTGACCAATTATAATTTCAACGAGATATTTAATTTTGTGAAATTAAATAATATAGTGTCGATCTACGTTCGAAGTAGATGACCGTGGTATATTTATTTTCTCAAATCCGATTCCCGGTGAGTGAGAAATAATTGATTAAAGTTGTGCAAAATTGCAAACTTAATGAGCTATGAGAGAAGCTTAGGGAATAATTAAGAGAGTTAATTATCCCACATTGGAAGTTACAACCTTATTAAACTAGTATTTAATAAGAAGGATTATTACATGTAATAATTATAGTGGACTAAGATGGGCTGTAAGAGCCCACACGCGCGCACACACGCGCGCCGCCCGTCCCGCCGCGAGCCGCGAGCCTCGAGCCCGAGCCCGAGCCCGCGCCCGCGCCCGTGCTCGTGCTCGTGCCCGTGCCCTTGTCCTTGTCCTTGGACTTTGATCTTGGCAATTGGTCTTTGGGTGGTCTTTGGGCTGTTCTTTGGGCCTGGTCGTGGGCTTGGTGCTTGGGCCTAGTTGCGGGCTTGGCCCAAGTCTAGTGGGTCTAGTTCTTTTTAGACCACCACCGTTTCCACATCAGCAAGCCAAGCGGGATGCCACCTCGTCAGTATGACGCGGTAAGCCAACGTGGCTGACACGTGATAGTCCATGTCGTGAACGAATCTAGAAGCTTCTAGACTCGGCCTCTCTAGCTCTGAGCGTGTAACGGCTCGTAACGCCCGAACGTTACAGCTCGTAACCGACGACCGTTACGGTCTAGCATTAATGACGGCCATTATGGCCGTTGACCCCCTGTAGTGGACCGAGCCTATAAATAGGCTAGCCATTCCATGCATTCTACACACATCAAACACTAGAAAGCATTCTGCATCATAAGATCTCTCTCTCTCTCTCTGCATTGTTCTTCTGTCGAAGCTTTGCCCTCTCCTCCATCCAGTTCGTCGGAGCTCTGCTGATAGCGGTGCTGCTTCACCAGAGACGCAGCCGTTTTATCTTTGGGGACGAAACGCCAATCCGAAGAGCACTACCGGGGCGTATCTCGTCTTGCGGAAAGAGGCCTCCTCGACTCGGCTATTTCCTGTTCTAAAGTTTGTAGTTTCGATTTCCATTTGTATTTTTTCGTTTCAGTTCTTTTCTGTATTCCTTTTTGGGTTGTATTACGCCCTATTATCTCTTGTAACTCCCTAAAACCAACAGAAATATCAAGTGCTTCAGTATTTGGGAGACTATCGCACATCTCACTTGGGAGCAAGCCTGATATGCTATTAAACCTAATTCTAATTTTTCTAAGGGAAGACACATTGAAAATAGCATGTGGTATGGGCCCACTCAACCGATTATGGTTCAAGTTTAATATTTGTTGTAACATCCCGAAATTTCGAACCCTAATTTTAGAGCCATAAAATTTTTATTGATGGCGTAGGAGACGTGAATTAAATGATGAATGAATTTATTTCATGAGTTCTTATGACCAAGTCGCGTCTAGGATTGAGATTTGGGTTGAAAAGTCAAACTCGTTGAGTATATAACGTGGCTTATGAATATTTGAATTAAAGGTGAAATTATGTGGTGAGCGAGATTATTAGGATATTTTCATAAATACTATAACCACGTTTTTATTTGAAATTTTCGACCCCTTTATATTATTGGAGAGAAATCCTATTTTTTTGGATTTAATTTATTCCTTGGGATATTTATCCAAATTAAATCCAAAACCCAATTATTCTCTACTCCTCCATGAGAAAATCGACACCCATGTTTATCCTAGGGTGATTTTCGAAAATCCCCTAATTTTGGGAAGAAGAAATTATTTTATTTGTTTAATTGATCCCTTATTTGATTCCTTCCATACATAAATATAAATATTCTAGCAAATCTTACCATATATCAAGGAGATCTTGCCATATCTTATTTTAGTTAATATTTAAAATTGATTCCTTATGGAGGAATCAATATACACGCCTATTTCCAATTATTGGTGGGAAAATTATTATTTTATTTTGCTCCGTGATATTTTATTCTACTCCGAAAATATACCAAACAAAATCTTGGCTAAATAAATAGCCAAGATTTTCGAAAATTCCTTATTTTCCCACCCTAATTCACGCCACTTTTTCTTCCTCCCTACTTCAAAATATTTATTTTATTTAATTGTGGAGAATCAAATCTTACCAAATATTCTATTTAATTACCTAAAGATTTTATTGAACCCTATAAATAAGAGGCAAAACCTAACCCTAGACCACAAAATTTTTGCCCCCCACCCCATATCACACGCCTCTCATCTCTCTTCGCTCTCTCTCAATTTTCTTCTACTTTTCTCCAATAATTCTTCATCTTTTGAGAAGAATTAGAGTTTGAGCCTCAAGAATTGTTGAAGAATCAAGTCTCTACTCCGTTTCTACCGTTCGTTTTGGCAAGAAAAGGTACCTACATATTAATCTTTCTTCATCTAACCGATTAATCGGTATTCTTGAACCCCCCATGCATCTAGATTGAGTGAAAGTGGGATAAATGGTATATAGGAAGTGCATGTGCGTGTGTGTGTGTGTGTGCGCGTGTATACGTGCGTGTGTGCGTGCGTGTGTGTTGTGACGTATGAATAACGCCCATATGTGACATAAGTCGATGATAGATCTAAACAAATTTGTTGAGTGTATAAACTATATGATGAACGTGTCTTGGTTTTGAATGATAAATGTAAACCGGATCGGTGGGAAAAGGGGAAGCATTGGGACATGCATGAATTAGGAGTTGATGTTGAAGCTAATACATGATATGTGCATATGTGATTAAAAGGTGAAACTTTGGTTGCGAAGCCGGATAACAAAAGAGGAAATCATACTTGAAACCTAAGCAGTCAAGGTGGGCTTACTCACTAAACTCCTTTATTTTTTTTCCAAAATATTGATTATGGTGTTATAAGGGTGGTTTAAACTGTTGTGTCATGCCTGTGATTGTTTTGATGATGTTGTGCGCCTGATGCCTAGTTTGAGAGTTCGTTCCATTGGGCTATAGGGCTATGGATATGTATAAACGAATTCGGGTCTGAGTAGAGCCGCAAACCCTACCAGGCTAGTGTACACGGTGGGATCGGGAGCCGTCCTTGCTAGTCGGCCGGTCTCGTGGGCGAAAAGTGTGGCCACACTTTCGTCGCACTATGGAAATGTTGTGATTGTGGAAATTGATGAGGAAATTGGGGAATTTGTTTGACTGGCCAGTCTATGAAATTATTTTTTGTGATACTCGATGATATTTCTTTTGATAACTGCAAAAACTCGAGTTCACTATGGTAAGGGTGGCATAATTAATAAAATATTTTGGCATGAGTCCACTGGGTATTTCATAATACTCAGCCTTGCATGTATTTTCCTTATGTGCAGGTTGAACGGCGACGAGCGTTAGCGGGTGTTGAGCAAATTTAATTAAATAAGATGGATATTTTGAACTTCGAGTGTGGTCGTGTCTTCATACATGGCTTCACTTTCTCTTGGTTGCTTCCGCTGAATTAAGAAACCTATTATTATCATTTGGTTGTTTTGAACTTATTCCTTTTGAATTAGAAGATCGAGACATATTGTGTTTTGTTGAATTTATGTCAAACCCCTAACTTTTGATCATAGTTTATGGTATCTATTCTTCATTGTTTTTCTTGAGTAAACCGTTGACTTATTGCTTTGATAGTTCGTTTAATACCTTGGTCAAATCTCTTTAAATGAAACCCTAGCCTATGTTCGTAGTGATTTTAAGTCCGACTTGGTAGCAGTCGCCGTATTTATTGTACCCTAGAAATTCGGGCTGTTACATTTGTAGCCTGGAATTGTTAAAAAAAGACGCAGGAATTGTACCGAAGAAAGTGTTGTTGTACAAATAGAGTTCCTCCAACTGAGATAAACTGCCCAGCCATGTTGGTATTTTTGTAGTAAATGAATTCACTCCCACATTCATCCACTTCAAAAGACCCATTTTGGAAAGCTCAAAGGGTAAGATCCCCGTGAAACTGTTGGAATTGATGTTGAGAAACGAAAGGTTTCTGAGATGTGGAGCAACAGTTCCAACAAGCTCGTAGCCAGAGAGATTAAGAGTAGTGATGCGACGGTGTTTGAGGCCACACGACCACTGGCGGATCCAATTCATAACAAAGGGGGACAGAGGTACCCCAAAAACTCTAAATAGCCTAATGGTAATCTGCTCAACTTTCGTAGCATCCGTACGGGATCGAATTCTAGCAGGAACAATTGTTGCTATTTTATCTTCATTAAATGCCGCTATATTCTACCCCTCTTCATGCGCTATATTCTATCGTCATTATTATTTATAGTTTCTAATTATGTTAAATGTTGGTTACAAATATATTAGTTTATTTGCACGCTGTTTTGTCTTAACTAACAATTACTGTCTCTATTTTAGGTTTGATTACATATAATAACTCTATTTTAGGTTTGATTACAAATAATAATTTATTATTTACTCTCTCATTTGTTTTATTCACAATAAAAGTATGGTTAGATATAATTTTTAGTATTATTTATAGTTTCTAATGCTTATATTTGATACAATTATTTTAAAAATATGATCGTTTTATATTTGTTTATATATTTAAACCAGAATAAATTCTTAGTTATATATCTAAGAGCCTCTATCTCAATTAATGAAAATTTTTAAGTAAAATAAAATAATAATATATTTTTATGCACAACAAAACGAGTCACTAGAAAATAAATAATGGAAATAATAGAAGAGGTTAAATTGAATTTTAAATCTCTATCTCGGTGAAATTATTTATCGCACCCCCAATATGAAATTTCTGGATCCGCCACTGCACATGACACACCAACCCAGTTACAAACTGATGTATTTTGAGACCAATTGTTGCTCAAGATAGCATAAGGGTCGGAAGTGATGGAGTTTTTGAAGAAAATAAGTGCATGTTTATCAGTGGTGATAGAATTCAAGGAGAGGGCAAAGCTATGTAATAACAAGACTGAAACGGCAAATGACAAAGTAAAATTCTCCATTAGTTTTCTGCTTAGTTTCATTTGGTAGACGGTGTTCTTTATAATGGATTCTTTATAGTTATCCTTTTATATAAAGGGAGTATGATTTTTAATTTTATATATATTTTTTGTTGATGTTATTTGAATCCATTTGATTTGTTCAATGAAATATACGCCAAAATAAGCATGTGGAATTTAATCCGATTCTTCTAAACGTAGATGTGATGATTTAGAAGAATGATACTTGGGTGTTACTTTCTGTAGCTAGAAAATGATAGGAGTATTGTAATGTGGAAATTTATAAGTACTAACAAAATTAAGAACAGGGTAAGAAACAAATGAAAACAATTTCCAGACCATCAACATGTGTATATATTGTATTGTGTGATAAATGGGACAAACGACGGTCGCCGTGTCAACACAACTAGGCTCACTTCTATTTTGTTTTAAAATAATGCAAACAATTAAAAAAATATAATAAGATAACTATTATATGTTGTTTCAATTAGATTCACAAATATGAAGATTTTGAGTCGTCATACGTAGTCAACTCAACCTGTCATTAGTGGGAAATATATTTTTGTATACAGAGAACAGTTTGGATAGCTAAATAAAATTAGAGATTTTATAATAAAAAATATAAAAATTGATAAAATTCTCCCATTTCTAATAAAAATCTTACTTATGTCAAAGTACAATTCAGTTGGCATGACACGTATCTTCATATCGATACATAATTACATATCGAGTTGGGGTTATATGCCGGAAAAATACCAAGGTTAAATTTTATATATTTTGAATACTTTTCTTATTATTTGATGATTAAGTTCTCTATATAATCTTATTCTCACATTTTTTTTTCTTTTGTGTATTATCCTACAAGCCTAATCTTATTTGCAATTATTTTTGCAGAAAAAAAATTCAATTGGATTTGCCCTTCTACATGTCATTGAAGTGCAAAATATCACATCCCATATCATGAGTAAATTAAGTTGCAAGCAATGTATAATTGCTATCTCAACTTAATTAGTGTAAGGCTTAACTACAATAAAAGAATCTGTTAAGGATTAAGAACGCTAAGGACATTAATTTATGTTTCTAAATATTAACAGATTAAGAACGCTAAGGACATTAATTTATGTTTCTAAATATTCTTATTATTGGTGTCATAACTAAAATTAGAAAATGCAAATGGAAATGTCCTAAAAAAGTACTCCCTTCGTTCCATAGTAATGGAGGCGTTTCTTTTCGGCACGGAGATTAAGAAAAATTGTGTCAGGTGAGTTAAGTAAAGGTAGAGTAAAGTGAGAAATGAAAAAAGTAGAGAGATGAAGAGAGGAAAAAGTAAGAGAGAGTAAAGTAGATGTGGAAAAATGTGTTGATTTTTACTAAAAAGGGAAATGACTCTATTACTATGGAACGTACCAAAATGGCAAAATGACTTTATTACTATGGAACGGAGGGAGTAAAAGGTTAAGTTAATTTGTCCTTAATATAGATACGCTTTCTTTTGTGTCCTAAACTATTGTTACCTTTAAAAAATTCCAACATAAGTAATTGGTCTCAATTTTTTTTTTCTTAAAAATTATCCCTTCCCGGTAGTTGATGCATTTATTTTCGGCACTCAGTTTAAGAAAATTTGTGTTAAGTGAGTTTAAAGAATAAAGTAAGAAATAAAAAATGTGGAGAGAGGAAAAGAGAATAAAGTACGAGAAAGTAAAGAAAGTGATAAGAAGTGTGTTGATTTTTATCAAAAAGGGAAATGATTCCACTATTATGGAACATATGAAAATGGTAAAATAACTTTGCTATGGAATGGATAGAGTACTTTTTTGTAGCGCTTATTGAAATGTCCCAAAAACAAAACTGTGGTCGAAAATATGAGAAACATAAATAGCGAAGATCTACTATGTATGAGTTTTGGGTTTTGACTGGCTCAGAGATCGATCTGAATAGTTTTATACATGCATTAAGGGCTAGTTAATACTGATTACTTATGGCTATAAAATTCATCTAAAATTTTGCCGTCCATAACTTTTTTTTTGGTTAAAATTATTCGAACAAATACTTATGTATCAACTACGACATCATGATTTTGCTTTGTTATAAGATATTTATAATTATATATATTGACGAAATTCTGGGAAAACTATTTCAACAGTCTCTTTTACGTGATCAACAGGGCAAATGAGGCTGGGTCGTCGTCGACTCAAGTTTTCGGAAACATGATTTTACGTACGTTAAACAGGAAAATAAATCTATCAAACAGTGCATTTTTGCAATTAATTCAAGATGTTCACGAGTGACATAGGATTTTAGGAGTTGTTAGGTGGAGAAAAATAAAGAGAAAAAAGTAGTTGAATATTTTAATAAGGTGCGAGCGAGAGAAAGAGACTTACTTCCAAATATAGAAAATGGACATCTTGTGTGGGACACACAGAGAAGGAAATTAAGGTAGACATCTTGAGTGGGACGGAAAGAGTAGTACTCCATCAATCCCATTAGAAATAAAACAATTGTTTTTGGGCTCGGTGTTTTATGTACTTAGTATTGTTTTGTGAGTTAATAAGGAGAGAATAAGTAAAATAGATGAAAAAGTAGATCATATATATAAATTTTTTATTATTTCAATAATTATTGAATCTATATATGTATAAGCGAAAAAAAAGGAAATAAATAGATTTTAATTAACACAAAAAGGGTTAATTAAGGCAAGTAGCTTACAAAATTTGATTGGGGCCGATCTCTAGCAAACCTTGACCTATTATTATGAGCTTGGCCCGATAAGATATGGGCTCTAAATAAAAGGGGTAGGGTTCGAACTTACAAAAATCTATAAAGCCCAATATTTGCATTATTTACCTTTATTTATGGTTCTGTTATTTAAGTATTTTCTAATATGAAATATAAAGAATACCTTTCTTTTCTTTGTACGTATAATACAATAGGAATCCATAAGCGGTAAAGAATCTGCACTTTTTTGGGAGACGTTTCTAAATATGTACTCCCTCCGTTCGCCAAATATATCCCACTTTGATCCGGTACGAATTTTAAATAATGTACTAATAAAAAGTGAATTGAAAAAGTTTATAGAATGTGAGTCCTACTTTTATATATTAGTTTTATAATAAAATGTGAATATGAATGAATTAATAGAATATGAGATCTCCTTCTAAAAATGATAAAAAAGTGAAATGAAGCAAATTTTGTGGGATGAGCAGAAATAGAAAAATGGGACAAACATTCAGGCAGTGATAGAACTACATAGGGCCAAGCCCCCGGGGGCTTGGCTAGCACCGGACCCAGAATTCCCTTGCTACAGTCGTCCTCCGCTAGGTCTCCGCCCCAGATAGCTTGAGGTCTGAGGAGCCCTGAATCCAGACCGACGCCGATCTGAAACTGGAGATTGAGAAAAGGGGGAAGACGACTATTTGGGCTTTCATTGTTTTGGGCCTTTTATTTCATTAATTGAGCGTTTGTAGAATAGGATTGTTTATTACTCCCTCCGTCCCGGCTAAGATGACACATTGCTTAGCCGGCACGGGATTTTAGGAGTTATTGGTTAAAATGTTTAATTGGAGAGAGAGAATGTGGGTGTAAGTATTAAAGTAGAGAGATAAAGAAAGATGGATATTTTAAAAGGAGTGAGAAAAAGTGGTTGAGTGTATTAATTGGAGAGAGAAAGTTACCAAAAAAGGAATGTGTCATCTTAGTTGGGACAAACTAAAAAGGAAAACGTGTCATCTTAAGCGGGACGGAGGGAGTAACATTATATACTATCAAATTTCTCTCTCGTAGGTAAGATAAAACAAAATAAAATAATAAAATTAATTGGTATTTGGACCCACTTGATAGTATGACAAAATTAGTGACATTATATGTTGTAAACTAAAAAGCTAGTAAAAAAGTATAATAATGAAATTAATTTATAAAATTATTTTCTTACTTTCCTAATAACAAATTATTGTTATTGCTTACTTTTATTATGTATCAGTATTTTTTTTAAAAATCAAAGAATACTCTCAAAAAAATTAAGGAATAATACAAGTATTTGAATTCTAAATTCAAGTTAATTGACACTGATTCTCTCGATCGTAACAATTTATGTCAAAAAAGTAATTTTTTTCAATAAAACTTACTCTCTCCGTTCGATAGTAATTGATTCATTTTGTCCTTTTGAAACATTTTATAGCAATAGAGTCATTTTCCTTTTTAGTAAAAATCAATACATTTCTTCTCACTTATCTCTACCTTTTTCATTTCCTACTTTATCATTTCTTTACTTAACTCACTTAACACAATTTTTCTTAAATCGCGTACCGAAAAAAAATATCTCCACTACTATGGAACGGAGGGAGTATTAATACTTTAAATTAGCAAAATAGAATGAGATACAAATGGATGGCTGATATCTTGTATACACATTAGAAGAGAAATTTCAAACAAAAAATGAAAATGTTACCTCTTCGGCGATACATGTCTACTCGTCCAAAACCACTATCATCTAGTGTTCGGTAAAAATTGTGCATATATTACATGTAAAATTCCACTGCATTTTTTGTGATACTCCCTCCATCTCTCTGTAACTAAGTTGTATTACTTTTTGGTTTGTTCCACTGTAGCTAAGTCATTTTCTTTTTTGGTAAAAAAGTATTTTATCCTCTCTTCATCTCTCTATAATTTTTCTTAAATCTCGTGCTAAAAAGAAATGCTTTTATTACAAAGAGACGGAGAGAGTATATTTTTTTTAATTTCAGTCCCCGCTTGGTTAAATTTTTGGTTCCATCACTGCATTCAGGGATGGAGGGAGTACAATAGGCCTCGTTTGATTGCCCTGATAGCCATAGATAGGGCAGCTTATCTCGACACTATCTAGTTTTTGATCGCCCTGATAGCGCTGCACAACGACCCGGGATACAACCTCCAACCCGGTTGTAATTAAGATACATATCTGGAGATGGTGTATATGCCTACCCAGGCTTTCGCCTCCGATAGTCCTCTATGCTACCGATCCAGATTTCGTCAACAACTACCAATTGTCTAAAAGACCCCTCATTTAGGTTTTGAAACAATTTTTCAAGCAACTTGTTCGTCAAAAGCTTCTGTAGAACTGTCAATTTTGCAACTTCGCCGACGATTTTGATAGCCCGCGCCGGTCCGTCGACGGAAGTAGGTTACAGCTTTCAAACATTTTTCTTATATTTGGCATCAATCGTATTTGTGATTGAATCATTGACAACTTGCTTTAAATTCAGAGCACTGTGAGCAATCGATTGCGCTGCGCCGGCGTTCTGGGAGCTAGTTTTTCCGTTGGAAATACCGAATTTGAGTCGCATCTCCATGGCCAACGAAGCTAATTCCGGCAAAGTACGCAAATAATTCACCTACCACCAATTGAACCCAAATGAACTCACCTATTTGCAGTAAATTTAGATATCAATAATTCACCAATTGTAGTTGTTTGTTTTTTGGGTAGCTATGTGAATTGAGTTTGCCCAAACTAAGTGCTTTGTGCTTCACTGTTTAGACTGGGATTATTTTTGTATAATTTGTGAATTTATTGAGCGAATGGCATTATTACTGCTAGTTGTAGACCATGTTGCTTGGCTTTGTGTTGCATTGCAAAAGTGTTTAACATAGTTGTGCTTATTTGAACTGAGTTTGTTGTCAGTTTAGGCTTCATTTTACACTGCACAAAGTATGCATAAGATAGAACATGGAGCCTTCTTCGATGAAAAGAATCGACGAGAGGCGCGGACATTTCATTTTGGGCGCCACTCTGATTTTAATTGGAGGGGATATAAGAGGTCAAATGGGGCAATATGAAAATAACTTAAGGGCAAAAAGGACAAAGCCCCTTCTTATCAGTAGTTTGTGTGTGGGTAATCAAAAACAGTATAAATTATCCGATGTGCCTTATCTGACCAATCAAACATCTAACTGAGATAAACACTATCACCAATATCACTCAAACCCATATATAAACACACTATCTCATCCAACCCTATCACCAATATCACTCAAACCCATATATAAAAACACTATCTCATCCAACCCTATCAGGGCAATCAAACGAAGAAAAGTTTCAACGCATAATCATGCAATATTCAATCAACTGAAATTTAAAAGTCCTAAAAAGTAAAAACGTATCAAATCCGTGTGTATCAGTCACCACTAATAACTAGTTACTCAAAACAAGAATTTATTTTGGCCAAATTTTCTAGTTCGGGATCCCTTGATTAAATCGTAAAATATTCATATTCACATGAAAATCAAGGATTTGTGCGAATTCATGTATAAAAATAAAAGGTTTATGTGGAACCGAAGTTTCATACAATCACACAAACTGAACGATTTCACGTGATGGTACAAATTCATGAAACAATATCAAAAGTTCACAAAATGAAAGATTTTACCGGATGCAAAAAAAACAAAGGTTAATACAAAATCAATTACTACAAAATTTGGTCAAATTTTGGTCTCCATGATTTTTAATTTCAGTGAAAAATATTATGAAATATCTAAATTTGCAATTATTCCATTGTAGACTGTATACCATCTATAAATTTCTTAGTAATATCACAATGTAGAGTGAAAGTGATCGGAACAGTCCATAAAAATAATCTCACTTTTAGATAGAATAGATTTTAACGCAAACTTGAGAGAGATTCCATTAATCAAAAAATAAGTCTATTTTTTTTGGACACACTAGAATGATGAAAATAGTACTTACAAAGGGTAAATATTAAATTAAATTTTTATCCAAGTCAAAAAGTAAAAAAAAAAGTTACATTTCACACTTCTATAATAAGATCGATAACATAAAGCAGTAAATTACGATACCATAAAGTAAGTACTGATAAAAGTTACAATAATGTACACAATTGAAAGAATTCCTATCTTTATTCGTACTCTTCCTAATATTATAAAAATGAACATAATGACAAAACCTTATGAAAATAATTTGTGGTGTGTAGATCATGACCAATTTTGCAAATTTCAACACCCAAATTTTAGGAAACAAATGTAAACGATTTCCAGACTGTCATGATGTCTATACATTGTATTTACGTGAGCAACGGCAATATGAGTCGTCGTCTTTGTCAACTCAACTTGGCACACTTATATTTATGTTTTACTAATGCAAGCAAATATACAAGATAGCTTTTGTATGTGGTGTCAATTATATTAACAAAAAATGAAGATAAACTTATTTAGAAGATCGTACATATAATATATAGAAAAATATATAAATGCAACCTAATATAATATTGATATGGTCGCAGTCGAATTCAATTGACAAGATGGTTATCTTCTAATCAATATATAGGGAGTTGGGCGTACATGCCGGAAAATCCAAATGGAGGTTGAATTTTTCTAAATTTTGAGTTTAAGATTTAGATCGGAATCCCGTTTGTAATGATTTACAAGTCTAATCTTATCCTAACCTTTTGTTTCTTATTATCTCACAAGCCTAATTTTATTCTAATGTTCGTCAACAGAATTCCTAGCTATTAGTATAAAAAAATTTCAATAGATTTTCACTGCCCTTCTACTACAAGATACTACATGATACTTCATTCGTCCCTACAGGGGCGGAGTCAAAAATTTATAGGGAAGGGGCAAATTTATATATGAGGAAATTTTAAAAATTTGAGGAGGGGCATTTAGTGGGAAATTGGAAGAAATAAATGATAAAATATACAATATATACATGGATATGAAAATACGAGGTGGGGCAATTGCCCCTCTTTCTACAAGTGTAGATTCGCCCCTGCGTCCCTATATAGTAGAGTCAATTTTTTTGGTAAAAGATTTAAGAAAATTATGTTAATTAAGTTAAATAGAGAGAAAGTAAAGAAAAAAATAGTTTAATAAAGTGCGTAAAGAAATGAAAAACAAATAAAGTAAAAGAGAGGAGATATGTTGCTTTTAGGGTTTAGGACGAAGAGATTACTATTTAAGTACTAATTAATGTGAAATCGATGTTTGAGTCTTCGTCAACGCGCAGCGGACTATTCTTCTTCGAAGGATGGAATAAACTTTTTGAATATATATTGTACTCCATGTATAATTGGATCCTTATGCTTTGATAACATCATCGACGTATATGTGGTGGGGAAATTAAGATTGAATAATGGAAATAATAATAGAAAAGAATGAACGATTATATTCTATTTTGGGTTTAGCCAATACATATATTGTTCAACTCTAAGCTCTTCGAGTCATCTAGTGCATGAGTACGTAAATTTTAAATTATATATATAGTATCCCTCTTTCTGCTTCTGGTCATTTATTTGATGGTTGAATGAAAAAACAAATCAAGATATTTACATAATTTGTAAAGTATGGAAATAAAAATATATGTAGATGTGGAAAAAATTAAAGCCAACGTAGATTAAACATGAAAATATGAAAACATTTTGGATTTTGACGAATTGTAGAAAAATAGTAATATTAGTAGTATCTGATTTTCCCAACAAAATACAGGTAGAATTTCATTGTGATTTTATAATGATATGAAAATAGTAATTATTATTGATATTGTTATGAGTTTTGTTGTTAAAAATGCAAATTTAAGAGAAACAAAAAAAATAATATTTGGGTGCTTCCTCTTACTCGCAATCGATTATGTGATACGTAATTTATAAAAAAACGTATTAATTGTTTGGGTGTTTGATACTGGCATGGTTAGAATTTTTTTCCATTTTCTTCTATTCTATAAAATTAATCTTACTCATATTTTATATTAACCATTTTTTTAATGAAATGAGATCCATAATCATTTTCTATCATTTTTTTTTTCTTTTTATATCATTTCTATTTTACTAATTGTGCATTAAAATTTGCGTATTATCCCAGAACCTTTATTTGTAGAAGATGTATGGAGTATTACACTTTTGGCAATATGTTAGGAACATACGAGGAAGATGGATGATGGCTAAGCCGCCTCAAGTCTCAACCAACCCTATGCATATGAACTTTCCTTTTTTTTTATTTTTGACACTTAAGTAAGTGAATCTTCCTAATGAATTGTACATTTATAAATAGCTATGGTACATCCATGAATGAAAAAGCAAGCACAACACAAATCCCACAAAATACAAGCAACATATTTTGATGGAGTGCAGAAAATTCGAAATAATCATTGTTTCGGCCGACAATCTTCCAGACGTCCGGAGCTTTGGGAGGATGAAAGTCTACGCGGAGGTGTCTATCAATGGAGAACCCGACACAAGCAGGCTTACCACTGTAGACACGGAAGGAGAGACAAATCCTAGATGGAACTTCCCTCTCGAATACACGATTGAGGAGGACTCTCTCCAGAATCCGGAATTGGTGGTTGGGGTGAAGCTCTATTGTGAGAGGACACTGGGAGATAGGTATATCGGTGAGGTGAATATATCGGTCAAGGGTCTCTTTGACTATGGACCTAGGGGTGAAAATGTGTTGAGCTACACCGTGGATGGGGCTGGGAACGGGAAGCTTAACATTTTGTATAGTTTTGGAAACAAGTTTATGGCACCAAAGCCCTCCTTTGGAGAGAAGGTGCTTGATGTTGGGCTCAGCGTGATGGAACAAGGGACGTTGTTCTTCTTATCTGAAGACGTTTAATGTTGATTCATGTTGTTTTATCATGTCAAGCTTAGCTTGTTTTACAATTGCTAGACTATTGATAATTTGTGATAATAGTATCAAGTTGTTTTATCATGTCAAATATTGTTCGTTTTAAAGTTTCTACTTTCTAGAGTGTTGATAATTTGTAATAGTAGTATTCAGAAAGAGTGCGACACAAGGACTTCTCGAAAAAGTTGTATAAACGTTTCAGTTTGTTTTTAAGTGGAATTAAATTTATATTTTTAATCTCTCTCTTAATTTGTTTTCCCACCCTGAAATTTGAATTTCAATGTTCCCAACACCTAGTTGGTCATATATATTCCCAAAATGTTGTCTGACTTGTGGACACAAAAGTGAATAAATGGTTTTATTCAGCCATCAGCCACTAGTAAAGAAAACTTGTTATTTGGTTATTTCACGATAGATTTGGTATTTCGTACGCTCGTTAATTTGTCTTTGTAATCAGGCGGGGTCTGTTTTCACTCGCCCCAAAAAAAAATACTCTTTCTTTCATCATTGAAAGTCATATTTAAAATTGTTGCCAATTTAAAAATATGAAAGAAAGTAAAGTAAAAAGTTAGTCAAAGTTTCCACTTGTACAATGTTTTAAAATAGTAAGTAGAAAGATCAAAATTTGATAATTTAATAGAAAATGACAGTTAGAAACATTGAGAAACAGAAAATAAAAATTGGGGTTAGAAAACTGGAGCAAAATACGCTAGTAATTCTTTATTTTATAAAACTCGATATATATGGACATACGGTGTCCGCCAACATTATAAAAATATCTATATATCGTGAAGCTATAATTCTTAAATTTTCTATGAAAATGTGAAAAAAATATAAAGAGACCCTTATTGACCAAAATAAAACAAACAGAAAAGAAGAATGAGAAAGAAACACTATATCTCAAAATAATTTCTTCCCCCTGCCATTAACCGTGCGAATTTAGAGACTTCCGAATCACTATAATTATTTATCGCACATTTCAAATTGAGAAGAATAGTTAAAATTCATTCTTCCTGAGGATCCTACTTCATATGGCATTCCATTACATTCTCAAAGTTACGTTACCCAACTTGTCAAAAAAAAATTCATATATATTTTTACTTCCACGTGGGATTCGTTGCTTCCATCACACCCACGCCGGAGTTCATGATAACACCTCCTTCCAGTCGAATCACAGTGTGCACTTTGATCTGTCGCAATTCTCTATTAGAGCATCTCCAATGGTAGGCTAGCCACCGGCTAGCCGACTAACGTGGTTAGCCGGTCGGCTAGCCGAACCATTGGAGTAGGCTAGCCGAATTTCGGCAAAAAAACCGGCCAAGGCTAGCCGATTGCGTGTGGCTGGCCGATGCGCTGGCCGCCATTGTGGCGGCTCGATCGGCCAGCGACGATTTTTGATTTTATTTTTTATTTTTTTTTAAAATTTTTTTAATTCTTTTTTTTTAAAAAAAATTAATTCTTTTTTTTAATTTTTGAAAAACTATATAAACGCGATTTTCTCTATCTCTAAATTTCTGTACAAGAGCAACATCTAGCGATGGATAACAACAACTAGCCCAATACAAAATTAAGACCTAAAACAGAAACATGTCATACCTTCGGGTAGAGTGGGGCGGTGGCTCGTTCGGCTAGCGGCAAACAGAAACAGCGAGACCCCCGTTCGGCTAGCAGCAAACTATAACGGATTCAAGGCATACTAACATTTTTTAATGTATTTTTTTAATAAATTAGCGAGGAGTAGAGTGGGGCGGTGGCTCGTGTGTGGAAGCCCAGATTTTTTTTTATTATGTAATTTTTTTATTTTTAGTTAATGTACTTTTTTTATTTAAATAAAATTAATGAATTTTCTCGTATATGTCTCGTAAATTTAATTCGGTAATTTAATCGTGATTTTAATTCCGTAAATGTAGTATATTTTGAATTATTTTTATTGCGGCTGGCCTATGGCTAGCCTATGGCTTACCTAAATCTGATGTGGCAAGTGGATTTTTAGTGCTGCTGACGTGGCAGGAGAGAGAGTGGCTGACCTATTGCTAGCCTATTTAGCATTGGAGCATTGGAGATGCTCTTAATAATACTTTAATTATTTTATATATCTATGTCTTTCTTTATTTACTATTTTGTATTAAAATTTCATATTATCTACTGTCAGCACGAGTACACGACATTGGATTCAATTGGTCATATTATTTTATTTCATGTTTGTTGACTCGTATGGTTATTGTTGACTAAATCAGGTCTTGGGCAATGAGTAAATCGAGATCAACTTGCCTAAATCATGAATTTATTAACTCATCACCACGTACACTACTTCAACTTGGCCGTGCAACTTGAAACAAGTGATAATATTTAAGGGCTTCCACTAGTTGAGTTATAACAACATATATTAGGAGATTTATTTATAAAAGATTCATAGTTAAACTAAGGGCATGATTATTGTTGGGGCAAACAATATCTCACATTAAATAATGAATAAAAGTTGCAAGCATATATATATAGGCTCTCCTAACTACATTTGTTTGAGGTTATTTGGGGAGTACTCCAAGAGTAAAACCGTGAAAGCTTCGTCCAAAGTGGACAATATCATACTAATGTGGAGTTCGGGTGTGTATCACCAATTCCTTAACAAATATATACGGGTAAACCAATTGGGTAAGGTCATAAGGTTGCTTGAATAAATGAATTTGTATCTAGCTCGTATTAAATCTCACATTTCCATTTCCACTATGTTGAAATCTAAACCACATTCTACTACATTCTACATCGGAAAATAAATAAAGTTGCAAGCAATATATAAGTATTATCCAAACTTCATAAATATGAGGTATTTGGGTAACTAACTTAAAGCAAAACTGTGAGGGCATAGTCCAAAACAGGTTATATTACACAAATGTTGAGATGCAGTTCGAATGTTGTCACGACCGCACTTTCTAAGGATAGAAAGCCCGGTTGATCGCGACTAGGGGTAGACGAAAGAAGCGGGGAAGAAAAGGGAAAACTGTGGCACAACTGAACATGAACTGAAATAACTTGGAATATATATATATATATATATATATATATAAATCAGAGTGCATGGTACACAAAAGGTAAACTCGACTTTTACATTGCAGCGGAAGAGTCAAGAGCAGATGACATCATGTATGTAGACACGACGCATCCAAGTACTAATCTATCGAAGGATCTTCATTTTTCTGCGCTCAACACCGCCCACCATCATCACTGCTCAACCTGCACATTTTTAAAACATATGCAGGGTTGAGTACTTGATGTAATCAGTGGACACGTGCCGAAATATATTTTACTGAAAAGGAACTAGTTTTGTCAAGCCACTACTGCTCGGGGTTTTTATCTTAAAGGCCCGAGGACACTAAAAGCATTTTCTAAGTAAAATATGTGACTGCAGTCTATTTTTCCTGGAACTAAGGCCATATCTGAAACTGTGTGAACTGGGTATGTATGAGCTTATCCCACTTACAGACCCAGATTCGCTTAAACTGAAATGGTCTAGTAGGGCCCTTGCTAGACAAACAGATAGGCAAAGTTCAAAACAAAACTTGGCAAGACAAAACACGCTGATAACTTGAATAACAGAAAGCGCATTCATAATGAGAATGTAAATAACTGAACTACAAAACACACTGGGAACGTAAACAACTCAAAGCATATCATACAAAGCTCACGTAATATCATTTCACAATAACACTTTTCATAAAAGTTGTACTTTAAACTTAAAGGCATCATTCGTATCTTAAATAGAAAGCCCACCTTGTTAGCTTAATTTCCTTAACTTAAATTTTCCTCACTCCGCACTGAACTCGCGAAGATAACCTTTTAGAAAACAACACAACTTACTAATAAGACTTCATGATCTAATACTTTAATAGGAATGCATGCCCCTAATTAAACCTTTTATTCTTCATTTACTTCTTCCAAAAAATTCTAAAACTTGCATACTAATTAAATTAGGAAATTTAATTAATAGAATTTCTTTCTTAAGATTGATTATTTCTGTGACTCGAGAACGTCGTTTCCCTCTTTCTTTCTATTTACTTAGCGGTCTCCCATGGTGTCACGGGGCGATGCCGGTCGGCCCTTCACGTCTCCACTTAATTATTTTCCATCTCCGGGCTTAATAAATTATCGCACATTTAACCGGACTTCGAGATAAAATTCCATAGTTTCCAGCCCAATCATAAATATCCTAACCTGGCCCAAAACTCCAATTAAAAAAAACAGCCCACTTAGAATTTTGTTAGAGTCCATTTTAATTTCCTTTACCAATCTTGGCCCAATCCTCAACTAAAATGTGTTGGCCCAGTTATACAATGGCCCAATTGTACTCCCTTCCTCAACCGTGACTTCTCTTCTCCCTCATTTCACCTTTTTCTTCATTTTCCCCAAAATTAGAAATCCCAAAATTGAATCTGGAGAGCAGTGGCGCGCCTCCACTGCCTCTCTCACTCTTTCTCCTTTCCGACGAATCGCCGACCGCCGGAGCTCCGTCAGCATCGTATACTCATTCCATCTCTCTCTGTGACAGAAACGACACCTCTTTCCATCTCTCGCATTCTCCAGCGATTTCACCGATATGGGAGGGGGCGTCGCCTCTCTTCCACGGCGTCACTCCAGCCGTCACCAGCGGCTGCTTGTACTCCCTCCGGCGATGCGTTTCGACACTCGGCGTCAATTTCTTCCATATCTGCCCTCGCCGTCACTTCGCGCGATCGCCGTCGGCTGTGCAGTGGTGCATGCGGCGGTCACGCCCGCCCAGCTCTCCTTGCTGGCGTTTGGCGCTGTTCGCCGCCGTCCAGAGCTGAGCAGCCGCCGCCACCGTCCTTCGCGAGCCGCGGTTGCTGCTGCGCTGGACAGCCACTGCTGGAGCTGTTCGGCCGGTGGTCTCCGAGGAAGCCCCTCGGCCTTAAAGCTACGTTCTTTTACTTCCTTTCATTACTAAGTATTTTGTTGAGACTTGGGCAGTAGCTATGTTGGAGACTTTTTGATTGTTGTGTTTTAAGGTTGTGATCTTGGAGATAAATTAGTTCACTGAATGTTATGGTTTGGCTAGGCATTGGCTCATAAAGATCATATCTTTGGCTATTGATGTTATTTCCATGACTTCATAAGTGATCATGCTTCTATGGTTCTAAGTTCTGGAAATTACTCTTGTGACTGTTCTATTTGATGCAAAGGGTATGGTGGTGTTTACCTCTTGGAAAGAAAAGGAACTGTGGTGATTGGGGAGTTCTCCTTGCTGACTTCAAACTCTCGACTCCAACTTACTCACTGTTAAACTCTCTCCCTAACCTCTATTCTTTGGCTTCTGATTGTGAAATGGATTTGTGGTGAGAGGATGGAAATGGCTGGCTATGTATTCATATATATAGAGGCCGATACAAATGTTTGTTGGGATTTGGTCAAAGGGGTGTGTGCAGAGAGCAGTCTGCTGTCTTGGCTTCTTGCTAAGTATGTTGGGAGCAGATTTTTGTGCAGGTGGGGGATCAGCTATTTTGAGCTCGGAGTTGGCTCCCTTTTTCAAGTCTTCTTTAGGCATATCAAGCTCATTTTGGGTAAGTACTGCATAACATCAAGGGGCTGTCCCCTAACTGATTTTGTTTGATGTGTAGGACACCCTGAAGCTGTCGGTGCAAGAGGGGTTGAGGTTGGAGCTGATAAAATATTTTCACAGGTAGGAGGTTTGTCAAATTTGTTTTATTCTTGCTGGTCCTCCTTGGTATTAAATGTCTTTATTTGTTCACTGCAGGAAGTGGGAAGGGGGATAGGTGGGCTTCAAGTGGCTGATTCTCTAGCTATTGGGCCAAGCATAAAAGAATTTGGGCTCAAGAGAAAATAGGCATAGCCCAATACTTGTATTTTATATCATTGTGGACTTGATTGTTTATTTGGACTTGAATTCCTTTGTACTAAATGAAATTCGAAAATTCTCTTGATCGGTCATAAACATCCAATGCTCCTTTAATCGTCTAGTTTGATCGAAGTTTTCTTCACTTTGACCGCGTAATTGAAAATAAACATAAAAATACTTGAGCTCTTGATTCATAAATCAAAATCATAAAATAGTACTTAGTTCTTGGATAACAACCCCATAAATTCCCAAAATATAACATGGACGGTGTTCGATTTAAAGTTTGACGCTCTTTCAAGAATAATAAAAGATAGCAAAAGTTGGAGTGTTACAGACTTCTATGTTGTCCTACTTTTGACACTGATGAATCCAGCACAACAATATAAAATTTACATGCACAATCCCACTATTACTATATAACATGCTCAAAAATTCCAACTTCACAACTTATACATGCCACATGAACTGTTGACATAGTATTTTACACAATATGTGTTCGCTGTGCCACAAGCATCATAACCCATTACTGCCAATATGTGTTCGGTTTGGTTTCCTTGAGGCGTGAGAGGGCCGGTGGAGGACGTGGTGGATGTCGGCTCGTATCATATAACATGCACAATAATCAAGCCGCGTTATTGTGAATACTAACAGGAAAAGCATATCGTGGACGACGTCCTTCTATAGCTGCTACAATTGTAGCATATATTTTGCGCAGAGCTGCGGCTGCTTCAATCATGTTGATTCTTTCATCTATTGAGGCAGCCGAACATTTCATTGCTAATTCAAATATTAATACGAAACATTGCTCCTTCGCTGATAAATGTTGATCTTCACGTGATAATAGAGCGGGCGCCACCAATTCAGTTGCTGTATTTTGCTCTAATGCTTCACTTACCCACTCTTTTATGCTCCCTTCTTCACTGAACATATCATCAGTTGGCCTTTTTCCAGTGAACATCTCCAGCAGCAGTATCCCAAAACTGAATACATCCCCTTTTGTTGACACTATACCTTCCATTCCAAATTCTTAATTGTATAACATGCATTCAGTACATTGCCAAGATCAGTTAAAAAAATTATAATATGCTGAAATATAACTTTAAAAAACAAGCATCATGCATCACCTGGTGCTGCATAACCGATTGTCGCCATTGTTTGAGTTTGGATGATAGTTGTCCCTCCATCAAAAAGCTTGGAAATACCAAAATCAGCAACATGCGCAATCATGTCTTGATCAAGCAATACATTGCCCGGCTTTATATCACAATGAACAACTGTGGAAGTATGGTTGTGGTGAAGATATTCCAAGGCTACTGCAACATCTATTGATATTTTCAATCTTTGTATGAGATCCAAACCATTGATATCAGAATGTAACCACTTATCCAAGCTTCCATTTGGCATGTATGTGAGAATAATTGCTTTAAACTCCATGTTACAACAACATCCTATAACTCGAACCAAGTTTCTATGCCGAATGTTGCTCAATATTGTAGTTTCAGCATCAAAGCTCTTAGTTGATCCTTGTAGATCCAAGTTGAACACTTTTACTGCAACTTTCAACCCATCAGATAGTGTTGCTTCGAATACAGAACCAAAACTACCTCTTCCAAGTAGGTTGGTTTCACTAAATGAACTTGTTCCCCGTTCAAGTTCAGTGTAAGAAATTCTTCTGTACTCAGCAGTTGGTGGTGAGATATCAGTGGTGATTGGTATTTCTTTCTTTCTACTCATTCTTATAAGAACAAGGATAACAATCACAACAACGACGGCTAAAATCACTGATGGCACCAAGAGTTTCTTTAACCATGATCTATGACGATATGTTGGGCAGGGCGGGACTTCAAATCTTATAGCACCACAAAGAGCTAAGTTGTGGGAAAAAGACTGAGCAGTGAAGTTACGAAAACGACCCTCTTCTGGAATTTTCCCTTCCAATTTGTTATTGGATACATTAAAACTTTCAAGAAAGTGAAGGTCTTCTAAGAACTTGGGTATTGATCCTGACAGATTATTGTAAGACAAATCCAATTCTATCAGACCTTTAACCTTTCCCAAGGATTGAGGAATGGATCCGCTAAGAAAATTTTTTGATAAGTTGAGAAAAGCTAATGTTTCGCAACGATCAATTAAGCTGGTAATATGACCTGAAAATTGATTAGATGACAAATCCAAAGAATTGATCAACTTCAAATTTCCAATGTGAAATGACAATGGACCGCTCAAGTGATTGGAGGACAAACTCAAAGTCACAAGGTCTGTAAGACTCCATAATTTGGTGGGGATGGTTGAATTCAATTGGTTGGAATCTAAGTTGATGACTCTTAAGGATTTAACTTCACCCAAACATTCAGGTATTGTACCAACAAACATGTTACCAGGAAGGATCAACTCACCTAAATGATTTATTTGACAAAGATCATTAGGGATAGACCCTACCAATAGATTGCCACTTAGATCAATTCTTTGGAGTTGCTTCATTTTACCAATTGTTGGTGGAATGAGTCCACTTAGCTCATTACTACCCAAATATAGTAATAGCAAAGTGCTTAAGTTTCCTATTTCTCGCGGAATAACACCAATGATGTTGTTGTTTACCGCTACAAAACTCTCAAGAGATGGGGAAAGATTTCCAATTGAAGGGGGTAGGAAACCATTTAGTGGATTTCCTGATACTTCCAAGATCTTCAAATTTGGACAGTTAGTTAGTGAAGACAAAAATGTCAATTCATGAGTTGGAAATTCTGCTCCACTCAAGTTATTTGCCGCAAGGCCAAGTACTTGGAGGAGTTTCAAATTACCAAAGTCAGGTATGAAGCCACTAAATAAGTTGCCAGATAATGACAAGTAGGCAAGTTTAGAAACATTGGTAATAGAGGTTGGAATTTTGCCACTAAGTTTGTTAACATCCAAAAGAAGTATTTCAAGATTGACAAGTGAATTCCCCAAGTCTGATGGAAGAGTACCTGAAAACTCATTGTATCCAGCTTGTATTTTCTTTAATGTCGATATATTGAATATGGACGAAGGGATGGAACCATATAAGGAATTGTTGAACACATCCAACACCTCGAGTATTGGTAGATTGCCAATATTTTGTGGTACTTCACCTGCCATGTATATCGACATAAATGAGGTAGTAACATTGATTATTTATAAGACTAAAGTGTAAAATTGGTCTTATACATTAGCTTAACAACATTTTGGTTCTATATAGTGTGTTACTTTTTGATCCAAAACAATACTCCCTCTGTCCCCAAAGTGTATAAACTATTTCCTTTTTTGTCCGTTCCAAAAAAATATGAACTTTCTAATTTTGAAAAAGTCAAACCTCAAATTACCCATATACATCATTTTATTTACAATTTATACTATTACCATTAACAACTTATACCATTACAATAATGTAGACCTCACTCTCCACTAACATTATTTTCACTCCCCTTCTCTCTCTCTCCCTTACTTTTCCTCTTATTTATTAAAATCCGTGTCAAACTCATTGTTCATACTCTTTGGGACAGAGGGAGTATATATGTTTTAGTACATATTTAATGATTCCGTATAAATTAATTTTCAACCATGTTTTAAACTCCAAAATTAGTCACGTACATTTGAATAAAAACCTATTTGTTCTTACGCATTTTAAGTTCATTAGCTTTTGTTCCTAAATAATACTATGATTTAGCCTATATTTAACTCATCAATTAGGTCAAAACGTGGTAGTCTGTTAATGTTTGACGAAACTGTTAAATATGAACCAGTTAATAGTATTATTTAGGACAAAAAAGTATCAACCTAAGACCAAAATGTTTTTTTTGGACAAATGTAAAAGGTCAATTATGGACTTTAGTTTGTATTTAAATTCTATTAACACTAAATATTATAGTACTATGTATCAAATTTATATATTCGGTAAATGTATTAAGAATTAGAAATAATTTTCTTAGTTAGATGTATTTGTTGAAGAAATTTTTTTATCATAAAAAAATGTTAATGCAAAGAATTTAGTTGTTGATTAGGAAAAGACCATGTAAGGAATCTCATTAAGCATCCAACTTCAAGTTGAACTTCATTCGAATAATGTGATGAAATCATAAACGAAGGAATAAAATAATGTAAGCATCCAACTTCAAGTTGAACTTCATTCGAATAATGTGATGAAATCATAAACGAAGGAATAAAATAATGTATGGTGTACCTGTGAAATAATTGTACCCCAAGTACAATTCTCTAAGCATGCTCATATTTCCAATTGCACGAGGGACGTTGCCACTAAAAGTGTTGAAACTAAGCACCAAGCTATCAAGATGTTTACATTTCCATATATTTGATGGAATATTCCCTTCAAGTAGGTTCTTAGAGAGATCAAGTTGATTGATGTAGGGCATACCATTGCACATGTCATTTAAAGCCCAACCTAAAAGCGTTTTACCTAAAATATTAGTGCCTTTTTTTTGTAAAGATGTTTCACGAAAAGATAGCAATATATACAGAGAAAATTTGAAATTACTACCGAAAAAATCCCACATTTCCATTTTTATATATTTCTCTATTAGTTTTATTTCCTCAGTCCTACTCTAAGTGGAACATTTCTTATTTGATACGGAATTTTATGTAGTGTTGTTTTGTGAGTTAGGTATAAAGAAAATAAAGTAAGAGAGTGTATTTCTATTCTAAGAAATGTGTCTTTTAGAGTGGGACATCTCAAAAACAAAAATATGTCATTTAGAGTGAGATGGAGGGAGTGTCACTTAGAGTGAGATGGAGGAGAAGTATTTAAATTCTAATAGATATGCGTTGATAATACATCTGTGACATACTCCCTCCGTATATGATTAATTTGCATTAGTTGACTTGGCTAGGATTCTGAAAAATGTAATGAAATATGGATCTTCATGGAGTATTAATCTGTACTTATATGAATGGAGTGAATTAGTGGAATATAATGTTAATCAAAAGTAATATAAAGTAAAAGTATCAATTAATTGTGGACAGATAAAAAAAGTTATATCAATTAATTATATAGACAGAGAAAGTATATTATAGGATTTGATATACATACCTGTCAACTTGTTATTATAAAGATATAACTCCTCAAGCTTCGGTAGATTGTAGAAAGTTGAAATATTTCCTAACAAATTATTGTCAGATAAATCCAAGTATATCAAGGAAGACATGTTGAAGATTGAAGATGGAATATCTCCATATAAAGAAACATTTTTTATGCTTAATTCCTCTAGTTTTGAAAGATTTCCTATCTCTGCTGGAATTCCTCCTGAAATTACAAAAGGAACATAATGAGATCCTTGTATAAATAATAACATATTTTCATATACATAGAGAAAGCTTTCGTGGTGAGTAAATAATGATCAATTTTACATGCTAAGAGAGTATTTTTTTTAATCATAATAACAAAATCATATATTGGAATTAGAAGAAATTTATGCCAAGAAAATCATTATCGTATATCAAAATCTAATTGACGTATGTAGATAAGAAATACATTTGCGATACTATACATACCTTTGAACTTGTTATTATCAAGATATAACTCCTCAAGCTTTGGTAGATTGTGGAAAGTTGGGATACTTCCAGACAAACTATTATCGGATAAGCTCAAGGATGTTAAAGAAGACATGTTGAAGATTGAAGATGGAATATCTCCGGTTAGAGAAGCTCTATCAATATCTAATATCTCTAGTCTTGAAAGATTTCCTATTTCAGCTGGAATTCCACCTAAAATTATGAAATAAACATAACGAGAAACCTTGTATTAATAATCATTCGTAGAGAAGCTTTTGTTGTATGTATATATGATTATCAATTTTGAATAAGTGAGAAGAAATTGATACCTCGATAACCATTAACATACCCCATGTACAATACTGTGAGCATTCTTAGTCTCCCAATTTCACGTGGGATGTTGCCAGTGAAATTGTTGTAGGATAATGACACTATCTCAAGCCGTGTGCATTTCCATATATTTGGCGGAATCTGCCCTTCAAGTCGGTTATATGAGAGTGACAATATTTTGATAATGGTCATATTGTTACATATATCACTTGGGAGGTGACCTGATAGACTATTATTTCTAATTCTAATTTCTCGAAGGGAAGACACATTGAAAATACCATGTGGTATGGACCCACTTAACTGATTGTCATCCAAGCTTAATATTTGTAACAGGAGCTTGGAATTGTTAAACAAAGATGTAGGAATCGTACCTAAGTAAATATTGTTATCCAGATAGAGTTGTTCTAATTGAGGTAGACTGCCTAACCATGTTGGTAGTTCTCCGGTGAAAGAATTCGTTCCCGCATTTATCACCTTCAAACGACGCAGTTTAGATAGCTCAAAGGGTAAGATCCCCGTGAAACTGTTGGAACTGATGTCCAAGTATCTGAGAAACGTTAGGTTTCTGAGATGTGGAGCGATAGTTCCAGCAAGGCCATAGCCAGAGAGATTGAGGGCAGTGACACGGGGGTGTTTGAGGCTGCACGACACACCAATCCAATTACAAACTGAAGTGTTTTGGGACCAATTGGTGCTCAAGATAGCATAAGGGTCGGAAGTGACGGAGTTTTTGAAGGAAATGAGTGCATTTTTATCTGTGATGATAGAATTTGAGGAGAGGGTGAAGTTATTTAATAACAAGATTGAAAGAAGGAAGAATACTATAGCAGTCTCCATTGCTATTTGTTTTCATTTGTGTGATGGTTTGCGTTCGTTATATATTCACTGGCTGCACTCTCACAAAATTAATATACTGGGCTCCACTTGACTTACGAGTCTTGGTCAAAAAGTAGATTCCCTGCATCATACTCCCTCCGTACTATAGTAGTAGAGTTATTTTGTCATTTTGGTACGTTCCATAGTAGTAGAGTCATTTTCTTTTTTGGTAAAAGTCAACACATTTTTTCACACCTACTTTGCTCCCTCTTACTTTATTCTCTCTACATCTATTTATCTTTTTCATTTCATACTTTATTATTCATTTACTTAACTCACCCAACACAACTTTTTCTTAATCTCCATGTCGAAAAGAAATGCATCAACTACTATGAAACGGAGGAAGTAGCAATTATTTGCATACGAACGGTCAACCTTGTCACACTTCTATTTTTTAATAAAAGTAGTGCAAACTATAATACATTAACAAAAAGTAGAGCTACTCAATTATTGCAATTATACTTGTAGTTTTAAATGGAGCATTTGCTTTTCAACACAAAATTTTATATAATGTTATTTTGTGAGTTAAGTGAAGAGAATAAAATAAGAAAGAGAAAATAAATAGAGAGTGATATATTTACTTTTAGAAATGTGTCATTTAGAGTGAGACATCCTAAAATGAAAAATACGTCACTTAGGTAGAGACGAAGGGAGTATGTCAACAAATAATAATATTCTCTCCGTTGTCACACCTCTATTTTATTTGAAATAATGCAAACTACAGTATATATAAAAAATAGAGCTACTCCATTATTGCTATAATATGTAGTAACAATCATAAACAGAATATTCTCTATGTTAGAGTCAATTTTTTTATTTTAGAAAATTTAATGATAATTGAGTAATTTTTATTTTTTTTAAAAATAAAACTCACAATGTATACTCCTTTTGTCTCTTTTTAGTAGATGCATTTATTTTCGACACGGGAATATTAAGAAAAATTGTGTTAAATGAGTTAAGTAAATAAAGAATAAAGAGATCAAGAGATAATAAAGTAAGAGAGAAGAAAAGTGTTTCTTTTTTGCTAAAATAGAAAGTGACTAAATTACAGTGAGACAACCCAAAAAGGAATACGACTCAGCTATAGCGGGACCAATGGAGTACTTTATTCTCTCTTAATACTCCCTTCGTACCGAAAAATATGAGCATTTGAAATAGTGCGAAAATTATTATAAAATTGGTAAAATAAGACAGAGAGGAGAAGAGTAATTAAAGTAGTATTAGTGGATAGTTAGACTCACATTATTATAAGTGTTTAATGAGTTGTAATAGTAAGTCATAATGGTATAAGTTATAAATAAATTGATCTAGATGAGTAATGATTTGGAGATAACTTTTCATGAATGGAAATGTCCATATTTTTATGGAATTGACTAAAAGAGAAAGTGCATATATTTTTATGGGACGAATGAAGTATTATTTACTTTATTCTATCTGCTACTCCCTCCGTCCCAGCTAAGATGACACATTGCTTAGCCGGCACGGGGTTTTAGGAGTTATTGGTTAAAGTGTTTAATTGGAGAGAGAGAAGGTGGATGTAAGTATTAAAGTAGAGAGATAAAGAAAGATGGATATTTTAATAGGAGTGAGAAAAAGTAGTTGTGTATTAATTGGAGAGAGAAAGTTACCAAAAAAGGAATGTGTCATCTTAGTTGAGACAAACTAAAAAGAAAAACGTGTCATCTTAAGCGGGACGGAGGGAGTAGTATTTTATTTTCCAATTCACTTGACACGTTAAACATTTATTTCTTAAATCTCTATGACAAAACAAAAATATTGACACAATAACGAGGAACTAAGCTTTATACGGTTTAGACACCTGTTAATAAATTACTATTTTCAAGTTATAGTAACGGACTTATTCAAAATTTCCAACAGCTTAAATTATTTGAGCATATGATTCTAGATTTGTTGGAATATTTTCATGATTGTTGGAATTTTTTCATGATTTGCTGGAATTTTTCATGATTGTTGGAATTTTTGCATGATGGTTGGAATTTCTAGACATGTCTATTTAATGTCATTATAGCAATTAATATAACCTTCTAAAATAAAAAAATTTAGTTGACGAATAATTATAAAATCAATATAATACTCTCTCTGTCCCATTAAAAATGAAACGTTTTCCTTTTTTTAGCTGTCCCATTAAAAATGAAACGTTTCTTAAAATGGAAACAACTCTATCTCTACTTTTTCATCTCTCTTACTTTCCTCTCTCTTCTTTAACTCACAAAACAACACTACATAAAATCCCGTGCCGATTCTCAAATGTTGCATTTAAGTGGGACGGAGGGAATACATTTTAGTGATTCGCATCTACCAGAGTCCTCTTCATTACTACTCCCTCCGTCCAGCAATAGAAGTCCTGTTTTTCCGTTTTTGTCCATCCGGCAATAGGAGTCCCGGTTCTACTTACCATATTTGGACAATATAATTACCCTCCCCCTTCTCAATAATTAACTATATTGCCATTACAAAACAAACCCCCCCCCCCCAGAATTAATTTGTCAGCCTCACTCTCTCTCATTCAAATTCACCAACCAAAACTCTCTCTCTCTCTCGGTCTCTCACTCTCATCTCTGTGGAAACCCTAAATAAGCCGCCTCCTCTTCCTCCTCATATCGCCGCCTCCTCCTCCTCTTCCCCACTCTAGCGTAAATGGATGCTTTACCGTCTGAAACCCTATCCCCCATCTATGGGTTAGATTCGGTCGATTCGATGTCCACCATAGTTCCTGACACTCCGATGGTGGAAGTCCCTCCCTGGACCGATTCTCAATCCTATATGTTCCTTGAAACCCCAGATCTGGAAGCTATGCTCGATTCGGAGCTTATCGTCCCTGATACGCCGGAGACCATGCTCGATTCAGAGCTTATTGTCCCGGATACGCCGGGATTTGAGAGTCCTGAGTCCACCGTCGTACCTGAAACTCCACGGGTGAAGAGGCGGAGGCGTCCTGTTGAGGAAGAGGAGTGGTTCAAGGAGATCCTCCTGATTCTCTTGCCCGGCATGAAAGATCTCCTCTAATATTGTGAGTTGTGTAAGAATTGTTGGTGCACGCAGCGGAAGAGCATGTAAATAAATCACATAATAATCAGATCTATTTAGCAGATTATTTAGACAAAATCTATTCGCGTAATTATCACATGTATCATGCTCATAACTTGAATTAATCATGCTTTAAGAATATTGAAAACCTAAAACATGCTTTTCTACGGAGTAGAATAATACCTAATTAATTCTCCAAAGAATTGAAGATGGCTAGCGACTTCTCCACGTGTAGCTTTAAGTACTAGACCACAAATCTTCTCTCTGGTTCCCGAACTGTACTCTAATATCAGTGTGGGCTGATCTTACTAGAATACTAGGACTTAAATAAAGAAGACAGAAGAAATCCTTTTTGGAATAGGACTCAAATTCGAAATCTCCTACAGCTGGGAGAGATCGAAATTTTCGAAAATTGCAATATGAGATATTGTGTATTTTCTGTCTCCTTTATTCTCCTATTTATATTAAGTTCCTTTTGGGCCCAGACAGGGATCTATGGAAGGCTTTGGATATGGGCTCATCCAATTTACTTTTTACTAATTAAATTGAACCCACAATTTAATATAAGTTATAATTGGAATATTACGAGCAGCCACTACAGAAGTAATATTGAACTCTCCCCATCCAAATCCGAAATTATAAGTAATCCGGGTTTCCGTTTATCTTTCATTTCCCGTGCTTAAGATTAATATGTCCATTAATTAATTAATGTCTGCTATTGACTTAATTAATTAACTTCTTATTAATTCCAAGAGTGGACTTAGCATGAAACACTCATTTATTATTCATAGAGTAATCATACTCCAACTAGCTAGGTTCCGAATAATAAAACTTAGTTTCGCGCTCCTCTTGAGGACATTATCAAACGAGACTCACCTCGTGCACGATTCAATATAATAGCAATCCTAGCACCGCTAGATATCGATCACCACTGCCCAATATATCAGGATAATTGGGCTACGAAAAACCCGCACCATTTGATAAGTCAAAGCAATGCATAATCAATACCGTATGCTCAATGCTAACCTACATTGATTAAGAAATAAATATTTATCAAGACCTCGCCTTTCAGTAGATAGCCCAAGGCAAGTCTTGCTGTTAGATCCGTTCAGTGCTATACCACACCAATGTCATCTTATTTCAGTAAGGCTTAGAAATATACGGACTGACATTGCAACCTTTCTCGATGGGTAGTCTAATTCCATCTAGGTTGTGAAATTCATATTTTTCTTTGTTTAGAACTGACCGTATTACCTTAAAGTGGACGACGCCCACAACCGGTCTACTAAAACAAAGACTTAGACTTTGTTAAGTTAACTTATACATTTAAACATGCATTAACATCCATTAAATGTAAAACATAACAACATTATGACAAAAATAATCTGTTTTATTCATTGGAAAATAAAATAAGAGTTTTACAGTATTCAATCACTCGAAACGTGATTTCTAGTATACAAACTCTAACAATCTCCCACTTATACTCAAAACACTTTCGAGTATACAAAATGTGCTAACGTCTAAATCTCCCACTTATACTGAAAGCGGATTGAGGTCTTGAATTAGTCGAACTCCCATTCCTTCAACATGGCTTTCATACGGCTTTACCGCTAACGCCTTCGTGAAAGGATCTGCCAGGTTGTTTTCTGACTCAATCTTGACCACTTGTATGTCTCCTCTCTGCACTATATCTCGAATGATATGATACTTCCTCTCTATGTGCTTGCTCGCCTTATGAGCCCGTGGTTCCCTCGAATTTGCCACAGCACCAGAGTTATCACAATAAACGGTGATGCGCTTGGGCATATTCGTAACCACACCTAAGTCCAGAAGGAAGTTCTTAAGCCATACAGCCTCCTTTGCAGCCTCCGAAGCGGCTACATACTCGGCTTCCATGGTAGAGTCTGCAATGCATTTCTGCTTTACACTCTTCCAAACTATAGCTCCACCTCCTAAGGTAAACACATATCCGGAAGTTGATTTTCTCGAATCCAGATCAGCCTGAAAGTCTGAATCTGTATATCCTAAAGGACAGAGCTCGGCTGCATTGTAAACTAGAACATAGTCCTTAGTCCGATTAAGGTACTTGAGTATGTTCTTTACGGCAGTCCAATGTCCTTGGCCGGGATTTGATTGATATCTTGCTACCATGCCAACAGCAAAGCAGATATCGGGTCTAGTACAAAGCATAGCATACATGAGACTACCAACTGCCGAGGCATATGGTATTCTTCTCATCTCTGCTATCTCAGATGCTGTCTTAGGACACATCTCTTGAGACAACTGGATGCCATGTCTAAAAGGTAGGAAACCTTTCTTGGCATCTTGCATGCTAAAGCGTCTAAGTACCGTTTCGATGTAAGATTCTTGGGATAAGCACAACATTTTCTTACCTCGGTTCCTAAGAACCTTGATACCGAGAATGTGTCCCGCATCACCCATATCTTTCATCTCGAACTGGCTGGACAACCAAGTTCGCACTGATGACAACATCTTTTTATTGTTTCCAATTAGAAGAATGTCATCTACATACAAAACTAAGAACACAACATTTCCTTTTTCAACCTTCTTATACACGCAGCTTTCATTAGGGCATTTTTCGAATCCAAACTTTTGAACAGTTTGATCGAAACACTGGTTCCATGATCTAGATGCTTGCTTGAGACCATAAATGGCCTTCTTAAGCTTCCAAACCATGTGTTCCTTGCCCTTCACTACATAGCCTTCGGGTTGTTCCATGTAGATGGTCTCCTCAAGACTCCCGTTTAGAAACGCAGTCTTAACGTCCATCTGCCATACTTCCCAATCCATGTAAGCTGCTATAGACAAAAGTATACGGATCGATTTGAGCATGGCCACTGGGGAGAAGGTCTCATCGTAATCGATACCTTCCTTTTGGGTATACCCCTTAGCCACTAGTCTTGCCTTGAAGACTTTAACTCGTCCATCGGGTCCACGTTTACGTTTGTATATCCACTTGCTCCCAATGGCAGTACAGCCTTCGGGTAGGACAGACAAATTGTAGACGTCTTTGTCTAACATAGATTGTAGTTCCGAATCCATTGCTTTCACCCATTCGCAATGATCGACATCAGCCTGCGCCTCTGCAAAATTCCAGGGATCCAGTACATTGCTGTCCGAGGAGTGATCCATACACTCACCCAAACCAATGTATCTATCGGGCTCATGAGAGACCCTCCCACTGCGGCGCGGCACTACAATATCTGGAGTATTAGTTGAAGTTTCTGGAATTGTTGTTACACTTGGTAATTGTTCTTGGTTAATGGAAGTTGAAACTTGAGTTAGCTCTTCTAGAGCAATCTCACTGCTGGACTTATGATTCATTACATAGTCTTCCTCTAAGAATGTGGCATGAGTGCTCACAATCACTTTCTGATCTCTGAGACTATAGAATTCATAAGCTTTCGTTCCTCTAGGGTATCCTATAAACACGCAAACCTCAGTCCTAGATTCCAGCTTAGTTGGATCCTTTTCCAATACATGAGCCGGACACCCCCATACTCTGAGATGTTCTAGATTGGGCTTACGCCCATTCCACAACTCATATGGGGTAGTAGGAACAGATTTAGAAGGTAAGACGTCTAAGAGATAGTTTGCAGAAAGCAAAGCATGACCCCAAAACGAAACAGGTAACCGTGCATAACTCATCATCGATCTGACCATATTTAATAAGGTCCTATTCCTTCTTTCAGCCACGCCATTCTGCTGGGGTGTGCCCGGCGCAGTCGTTTGGGATTCAATCCCAGCTACCGATAAATAGTCCAAAAACTCGGCACTTAGGTATTCGCCTCCGCGATCAGATCGCAGGCATTTGATACTCTTACCATGTTGCGTCTCTACTTTAGCCTTAAACTCCTTGAACTTGTCAAAAGTTTCAGACTTGTAGCGCATCAAATAGATGTATCCGATTTTCGAGTAGTCATCTGTAAAGGTGACGAAATATCGAAAACCGCCCCTTGCCTCGGTTGACATTGGTCCACACACATCAGTATGAATGAGCTCAAGTACTTCTTTGGCCCTATTCCCCTTTGATCTAAAAGATCTCTTAGTCATCTTGCCTTCGAGACAGGACTCACACTTCGAAAACGGTTCCTTCTCAAGACCTTTAATAAGATCTTGATCAACCATCGCATGAATCCTTCTTTCGTTGGCATGACCAAGTCTAAGGTGCCATAAGTACGTTTCATTCATTGAAGTTGAAGGTTCTTTTCTTTTCTTAGAAATTTTCGATGTAGCATTGAGTTCTGATTTACGTTGATTAAATTGTGTAGAAGTGATCGTGTACAGATTGTTTTCCATGATACCGCGACAGATATAAGAACCATCTTTCTTAATAACGCAATTGTCATTAAAAGAAATCGAATATCCATCATAAGACAATTTAGAAACTGAAATTAAATTTCTTCTAAAAGAGGGTATCAACAAAACATTCTTCAAAATCAAAAATCTATCACTAGAAAAACGTAAATAAACGTCTCCCACTGCAACGGCCGCCACTTTCGTAGCGTCGCCCAGCTGGACCTCTATCTCACGATCATGTAGCCGTCTTGTCACCTGCATCAAGTCAGGATCAAAACATATATGATCAGTTGCTCCAGTATCAATAACCCAAGTATGAGTAGATGTCAAAGCCAAACATGACTCGACTACTAGAGCATGGTGCATACCTGTAGCCTTGCCCTTTTTAGGACAATCTGGCTTCCAATGACCTTTCTCTCCACACTTGAAGCATTTTCCAGTTTGCTTCTTGTCACCCCGCTGTTTCTTCTTTCCCTTAGCATTGTTGACTGCTACTTGGTTCGGTGCCTTTTTCTTTCCTCTTCTAGCCTTAGAGCCAGAGGAATTAGGCGCGATACTCATCATAGCTACTTTAGCTTGAACCATAAGGTCCTCCGCCGACTGAAGTTCAGTCAGCAACTCTGCTAAAGTATAATTCCGTTTGTTCATCTCAAAGTTGAGCTTGAACTGCTGGAAGCTAGGGGGAAGACTCTGAAGGATTATAGTAACCTGGGACTCGGGATCGATCGTCCCTCCCAATACCTCAATCTGGTTGAGGTGACTCATCATCTCGAGGACGTGTTGCCTCACAGACGAGCCTTCCTTCATAGACTTCGTCATGATACTCCGAAAGGCTTGAGACTTAGCCGTTCGATTCTGAGTACCAAAAAGATTTGCGAGATTTGTCATGATCTCGGCGGCAGTTTCCATGGCAGAATGCTGATGCTTGAGTACTGATGACATAGAAGCCAACATGTAGCACTTAGCCATCTCATTCGCCTTATGCCACCGTCTATGCGCATCTCGCAATGCTTGGCTGGCACTAGCAGCCGGGACAGCTGGGCGTGGAGTAGTGAGTACGAACTTGTACTCTTCTGCTGTGAGAACGATATCCAAGTTTTGTTTCCATTCGATGTAATTTTGGCCTTCGAGTTTGTTTTCTTTGAGAATGGCAGAAAGAGGATTAAAAGACATCTTGACGAATTTTATTGCACTGCAAACAGAAGATTTTACTATTTGTCATAAACTTATGTAAGGAAATTGAGTAGATTAACCATAAAACTTTTCAAAATCTTACAACAGCAAAATTAATAAATTGTATCCTCCTCAGGAGGTTAATACGCATTAAAATTTCGACAATTTACTGGTCACAACACCGACATATCAATAGCTTCCTCCTCTGGAGGTTGACATGTCAAATGCTTCCTAAGCACGACCACCTGGTTTAGCATTACAGTATTTTATTTCTACAACACACTCCCATAACAATGTTCATGTGTTGATAACAAAATCAAGCTATCTCATAAATTCCGATTGAACCCTGAAACTCGCAATTCCTTAGGATTATTGTCCCTACTCTGTAGGTGGCGATAATATTAGGAATCACTTTCTAGTTCACTCTATTCATTATTTGAGAAGTCCGCCCTTATGAACTTACTGTTTTCGTAGGATTATTGTCCCTACTCTGTAGGTGGCGATAATATTAGAAAATCAGCTTCACAAAATTTGGCAGTCCAACCGATGGAGACCATATATAAACCATTAGTTCATAATTATCGCTTAGATATTTGGGTTATGGTTTTAATTAATTATCCTTTAGCCTTAAGGCAGATTAAGACTAATTAAATTCTGTTGGTATTTAATTTACTGGATAATTAAATCTTTTATAATCTTTAATATCTTAATATAGAAACTATTAATCTAGAATTTAATTCTCATTCATGTCTTACTATAAGATATATCTAAAATAAAATACATTATTTATAATCTTAATTAGACATGAAAAATCAAATTCATATAATTTCCAAGTTCAAGATTAGGAAGAATATCAATTATATTATTTAATGTATTCTTATATATATCATATCTTATAATAGATTCTAGATATATATTATAATTAGGAAACTATTAAATTATTCTTATCTATATCATCTAGGATATAAAATATTCATAGATATAGAAAATAATCCAAATATTCCTAAAATCTAGGGAAATCTTCCCAAAATGTTTTATTTCATTAAATAATATTATTTTTAATGATATCTATTAATTAAACAATTAAATAATCATTAAAATAATCTTTCGTCAATTTCTAGAGATTCGAGGTTGGCACGAATCTACACAACGAAGATACGAAGATATCCCCGGAGATTCTCGCCGGGACGGCGTGTTCGCCCCCCGACGACCGCCGGAAAACCCGCGCCTTACGGCGCGCTCTTCCTTCTCCCTTCTTCCTCCCGGCGGACAACCGCCGAGATTTCACCCTCCGTCGTCGTCGAGCCAGAAGGCGCAGCCAGAGCCACGACCTCCCGGCGATCTCCCACTGCCCGACGAGCTCGCGCGCACCAGCAGCCGGCGGCTGCTCTCGGTTGCGCCTCGCTAGGGCTGGGTCGGCTAGGGTTTCGGTATTAGGGTTAGGGTTAGGGTTTTGCGAAGAAGACCGGCGCCTCGGTGGTTCTCGGACGAGCCACCGTGCCAGGCTTCCTCCGTCCGACGCGTCTGGTGCCGCCTGGGCTCGCGGTCTCGATCGGCGGCGCGCGCGAGCCCCTGCTCGCATGCGCGTCGCCGCGTGATCGCACGTCCTCGGCTCCTGTCGCGTTGCATCGCGTTTGATCGGGGCCGGCTAGGGTTTGGCGGGCTTGGCCGGTGGCGCGCGCGAGCCCTTGCTCGCCGGCGCGTCGCCCCATGCCCGTCGCCCTCGGCTCCCACTCGATTGGCAACCCTCTTCGATCGATCATAGCGCAATTCGTCCCGGCGCAAGCGCCGACGAATCGCACATCTAGTTCGTTCGAATAATTCAAGTTCTATGATTCGAATGTTCTTGAGTTCAACATGCATAAACATAAAAAATAAAAACACAAGAACATGCTTCGTAATCAATCAAGACATGCATACATGAATTTCGCGAAATTTAAATCCAAATAATCAGAGCCAAAGACTGGCTCTGATACCAATTGTTGGTGCACGCAGCGGAAGAGCATGTAAATAAATCACATAATAATCAGATCTATTTAGCAGATTATTTAGACAAAATCTATTCGCGTAATTATCACATGTATCATGCTCATAACTTGAATTAATCATGCTTTAAGAATATTGAAAACCTAAAACATGCTTTTCTACGGAGTAGAATAATACCTAATTAATTCTCCAAAGAATTGAAGATGGCTAGCGACTTCTCCACGTGTAGCTTTAAGTACTAGACCACAAATCTTCTCTCTGGTTCCCGAACTGTACTCTAATATCAGTGTGGGCTGATCTTACTAGAATACTAGGACTTAAATAAAGAAGACAGAAGAAATCCTTTTTGGAATAGGACTCAAATTCGAAATCTCCTACAGCTGGGAGAGATCGAAATTTTCGAAAATTGCAATATGAGATATTGTGTATTTTCTGTCTCCTTTATTCTCCTATTTATATTAAGTTCCTTTTGGGCCCAGACAGGGATCTATGGAAGGCTTTGGATATGGGCTCATCCAATTTACTTTTTACTAATTAAATTGAACCCACAATTTAATATAAGTTATAATTGGAATATTACGAGCAGCCACTACAGAAGTAATATTGAACTCTCCCCATCCAAATCCGAAATTATAAGTAATCCGGGTTTCCGTTTATCTTTCATTTCCCGTGCTTAAGATTAATATGTCCATTAATTAATTAATGTCTGCTATTGACTTAATTAATTAACTTCTTATTAATTCCAAGAGTGGACTTAGCATGAAACACTCATTTATTATTCATAGAGTAATCATACTCCAACTAGCTAGGTTCCGAATAATAAAACTTAGTTTCGCGCTCCTCTTGAGGACATTATCAAACGAGACTCACCTCGTGCACGATTCAATATAATAGCAATCCTAGCACCGCTAGATATCGATCACCACTGCCCAATATATCAGGATAATTGGGCTACGAAAAACCCGCACCATTTGATAAGTCAAAGCAATGCATAATCAATACCGTATGCTCAATGCTAACCTACATTGATTAAGAAATAAATATTTATCAAGACCTCGCCTTTCAGTAGATAGCCCAAGGC
Organism: Salvia hispanica; assembly: GCF_029641045.1. Lineage (NCBI taxonomy): Eukaryota > Viridiplantae > Streptophyta > Magnoliopsida > Lamiales > Lamiaceae > Salvia > Salvia hispanica. The sequence goes on along the minus strand of NC_142697.1, from coordinate 32,571,469 downwards.
AAGTCTTGCTGTTAGATCCGTTCAGTGCTATACCACACCAATGTCATCTTATTTCAGTAAGGCTTAGAAATATACGGACTGACATTGCAACCTTTCTCGATGGGTAGTCTAATTCCATCTAGGTTGTGAAATTCATATTTTTCTTTGTTTAGAACTGACCGTATTACCTTAAAGTGGACGACGCCCACAACCGGTCTACTAAAACAAAGACTTAGACTTTGTTAAGTTAACTTATACATTTAAACATGCATTAACATCCATTAAATGTAAAACATAACAACATTATGACAAAAATAATCTGTTTTATTCATTGGAAAATAAAATAAGAGTTTTACAGTATTCAATCACTCGAAACGTGATTTCTAGTATACAAACTCTAACAAGAATCACCCCCTTATCTAGGGTTTGGAGATTCTGGCTTGGTCTATATTTAGGGGTTTCCATAGGCTTATTTTGTTATGTTGATTTAGCCACCCCTTTTTGGGTTAGGAGGTTTAATCTTGCCATATATGCTGAAATTAGTAATGTTTGACTGATTATATTGATGGAATCTGTTGTTGGTTGCTGGAATTTGTGCATTAGGAGGTTCTGTGGTGATTGTATTTTGTTTAAGCCACCCCCAATTTGGGTTAGGAGGCTCAATCTACTGCTATATGATGAAATTTTTGATGTTTGGCAGATTAATCCAATTGTGGTGTTTATATTATGTGTAAAAGTTACCCCCTGAGAGGCTTTTTTTGCTGCCATATGATGAAAATTTGCTGAGGTGCTTTTGTGATGGTGAATTGGTGCTATACTTGGTGGAATATGTTGTTGGTTGTTGCTGTGATGATGGGGTTTGTATGTGTTGATTATATTATGTGTAAAAGCCACCCCTTAAGTAGGTTTGGAGGTTTTTTTTGCTGCCCTATGATGAAAATTTGCTGAGGTGCTTTTGTGATGGTGAATTGGTGCTATACTTGGTGGAATATGCTGTTGGTGGTTGCTGTGATGATGGGTTTTGTATGTGTTGATTATATTATGTGTAAAAGCCACCCCTTGAGTAGGTTTGGAGGCTTTTCTTGCTGCCTATGATGAAAATTTGCTAAGGTGCTTTTGTGATGGTGATTTGGTGCTATACTTGGTGGAATATGTTGTTGGTGGTTGCTGTGATGATGGGGTTTGTATGTGTTGATTATATTATGTGTAAAAGCCACCCCTTGAGTAGGTTTGGAGGCTTTTCTTGCTGTCCTATGATGAAAATTTGCTGAGGTGCTTTTGTGATAGTGATTTGGTGCTATACTTGGTGGAATATGTTGTTGGTGGTTGCTGTGATGATGGGGTTTGTATGTGTTGATTATATTATGTGTAAAAGCCACCCCTTGAGTAGGTTTGGAGGCTTTTCTTGCTGCCCTATGATGAAAATTTGCTGAGGTGCTTTTGTGATAGTGATTTGGTGCTATACTTGGTGGAATATGTTGTTGGTGGTTGCTGTGATGATGGGGTTTGTATGTGTTGATTCTATTATGTGTAAAAGCCACCCCTTAAGTAGGTTTGGAGGTTTTTTTTGCTGCCCTGTGATGAAAATTTGCTGAGGTGCTTTTGTGATGGTGAATTGGTGCTATACTTGGTGGAATATGTTGTTGGTTGTTGCTGTGATGATGGGGTTTGTATGTGGTGATTATATTATGTGTAAAAGCCACCCCTTGAGTAGGTTTGGAGGCTTTTCTTGCTGCCCTATGATGAAATTTTTCTGAGGGTCTTATATCAGCATCCTGAATATGTGCATTACATTAGGTTTGCACTATGTCTATACACCAAAAAAAACAAAAACAGCAGACCCTAACCCAAAAAATAATAGGGGCTGACCAACACACCAAAAAAATCAGACTACCCTATTCCATAAACTTCACTTTGGCTTACTTAGAAGCCAAATGCATTTGACAGAGGGCCAATATCATACATTGACCCATCATTGTTCTCTGGCATTTGTAAGTAGTGTAGCACATCTCTCACAACATCCTCCTCCACTTCAAGCACATTGGGCAGTCCCACAGTTCTTTGTAGCCTATCCTTGTTGATGTGTGGAACTTTGTAGCCATTTCCACCTCTGCACAATAGGATTTCAGTGAGGCAAGCCTGCAAGCTTAGGAAAACTCTGTTGAGAGTTTGTGGTGAAAGCTCTGCAAAAGAGCTACACACATTCCCCACAAGTTCATCCACAGTCTTGCATGGTTTCTCATACTGCAGTGACTGAATTGCTCTAAAAAAGCCCAAGTCTAAGATATTAGTGTCAGGGGAATTAGCTGGTTGACAAATCAGTTGGATTTTAAATCCATCTGAATTGGCAGCAGCTTGAAAATCTGGATCCATGGCTGTTATGTGTGGGGTTACATTATCTTGCTGAATGTAAATGTCCTTACTTGCCCAAACAGGCCACTTGGCCTTAATTGCAGGTATGATCTGGCATGAAGAACAATAACATAGCTAAATGATGATCTTTATTGAGTTTTTAAGATCTGATAGAATGGAAGAAAGTAGAATACCTTGTTGATAAGGCAGTCCCTCATCACTTCCTTTGTGACTGAATGGATTGCCTTGGTTTCCATGGTCCCTCTGGGCCTGTTCTTTGATTTCCTCTGTGCTGGCAGTACTTCAGTGAAGGGAAATATTCCCACCTTACCATCATAAGTTGCCTGCCCATCCATACCAAAATGTGGTCTACTAACAGCACACATAAACATGACTTTGGTGATGTATCTCTTGGATTTGCATGACCTATATGGCTCATCCTCATCCGGCAAGAGGTAGTACCTGTCTGATGTCTTGGTCATATAGAACCATTTTTCATCTATATGCACTACATTGTGCATGCTTTGATATTGAACTCTACCTTGAGTAATTTGTGGCTGAAGTTGACTAAGACTCCATCTAACTCTTGCTAGCTTATTGATATTGGTGAGGGAAGGTTTGATTGCATTTGTATGTGGCCTTAGTTTACCTTCCTTTACCCACTGACCTACTGTGCCCTTGCTCACATTCAATTTTGCAGCCATTTTTCGCAGTGAAGCTCTCTCAAGAACAGATAAGTGTCTAACCTTTTCTTCATCAAGTTCTAATTTGTCAGCATGATGGTAGCCTTTGATCTTTCCTTCCATGATTGCAGGTTCTCCCCGTTGCATCTGCTCCTTGGCTGCCTTCCATAGCCGATACACTGTCTTCCTACTGACTTCAAATGTCTCTGCTACCTCCATTACAGCCCCTCTTGCAAGCACTCCATCATGGCTGTGCTTGAGTAGAAACTGCACCATATTGTTCTTCATACTGCTGTTCAAGTGTTTGGTTTGCCTCTGCCCATTATCCATCCCTATGATGAATTTTTTCTGAGGGATTTAAATCTACATAAATGTTGGGAGTTTTTTTTTGGGAGATTTTTTCAGATTTGAGGTTGGTAAGAGATGTCTTAAATGATGGTAGGTGATGTATTTATAGCAGATTTGGAGGTGTACTTTTTGGAGTTCAAATTTTCCTCAAACATTTTGTAGAGGGAAATTTGAAATTTTCATTTCCCCCTTTATATTTTGAGCAAATTTGGAATTTGTATTTTGAACAGAATTGAAGTTACTGTGATGAATTAGGATTTGAAGGGATTCTGATTATGTTGAGTGTAATTTTTAAATCCATTTTTTAATTTATGTCTGTGAATAAACTGAAAACAAGACACAAAATTTGGTCATTTTTATTAATGCCATTGAAACTCCAGCACTTATTGATGCCATTGAAAATCCAGCAGTGATTCAACCAAAAAATTACGGCAGATTCTTAAATTTTGGAAATTTTTTTATGTTTTGGCAGCTTCTTAAATTTCTGCCCCTTATTCAAATTTGGCAGCTTCATCTATTAGCAATAAACATGCATGGAAGAAAAAATGTTAATACAATTGTGGTGGGTCCCAAATTCTACTATCACACACCATTTATTACACACTTCAAAACTTTCTTAAAACCCGTGCCTTGGAGAAATGGGACTTCTATTGCTGGACGGAGGGAGTATTATTTATTAGAGTCTTCGTGGACTTCTTTTAATTAGGTTGTATTCACTTTGCAGGCCAGTTGTGGAATTTTTGTCACCTAAATTTGAATTACTTTATCACTCACAAGTTCACAACACATTATTTTATACGAGTCTTCGTGGACTTCTTTATTTTTTTATTTTTTGTGAAACAACAAATGCTCGAGCATCCAGCTTTGGCGAGATAAAGTCCTGTAGTTAAATGGCCCAACAAAAAAGCACAAGAAACAGCCCGGGAAAAACTAACCAAGAACCTAACCAAAAGAGCAAACACGTAAACACCAAGCCCAAAATCTAACAAGAGAAGAAATTAAAAAAAAAAAAAAAAAAAAAAAAAAAACTACTCCCTCCGCCTTAGCTAAGATGACACATTTTTTAGTCAGCACATAATTTTAGGAGTTGTTGATTAATGTGTTTAATTGGAGAAATAAAAGGTGAGTGTAAGTATTAAATGAAGAGAGAAAAAGATTTGAATATTTTAATTGAAGTAAGTAAAAGTGATTGGATGTATAAATTGAACCAAAAATAGAAATGTGTCATCATATTTGAGACAAATTAAAAAAAGAAAGTTTGTCATCTGAGCTGGGACGGAAGGAGTAACACAGAAAGCACTTAACCAACCAAAAGAGGGATCCCAAGATCAAGACACAAACCAAAATCAAGGTCAAGCACAAGAATGAGGTCAACTCTGCCATAAACGGATATGGAGAAAAATTAGTTAAAATTATGTAGTGGATGGTGGGACACGTGAATGATAAAGTAAAAGAGAAGGAGATCAAGGTTGTTATAAACTATTTCTATAGGACAGACGAAAAAAGAAATATGGCCTATTTCTATAGGACGAAAGGAGTATATCTATATTATATTACTTCATCCGTCCCACAAAGATTGTCCCACTTTGACCAGACACGGGTTTTAAGAAATGTAATGAAAAGTGAGTTGAAAAGGTTAGCGGAATGTAGGTCCTATTTTTATATATTAGTTTTATAATAAAATGTGAGTAGGAATGAGTTAGTGGAATATGGGATCCACTACCAAAAATGGTAAAAAAGTGAAATGAGACAAACTTTGTGGGACGAACCAAAATGAAAAATGGGACAATCTTTGTGGGACGGGGGGAGTATTTGTTTAATTTTTAAAATTTAAATTAATGGACTGTGTATAGCACGAGTGTTATACTACTCTCTTCGTCCCAGAATAGGAGTCCTATTTAGTTATGACACGAGTTTTAAAAAATATAATGAAAAATAAGTGGAATAAAGCAATGGAAGGAGTATATATTTAAGCAGAGCTCACACCAAATTTTATCAGAATTTAATTCTTAATCATTTGTATATATCTTTCTCCAAAATTTATCTTTGTCCTTAATATTCATTGGCCATCACTAAATGAAAATTCAAATTATAAGTTTTAGACAGCCTATTGAAACAAATAAGATTCAATTCTTTACCAGTAACAGAGCTATGGAATAAAATAAAGACGGCCTCGGCAAATAAGACTAATATGTACTCACAATCACTAGAGACATACACAAATAAATCCAACTCCACAAGCATCCTAAACAATAATAATCCAAAACCTTTGCTTTGGATCATGTCTACACCTCCTACAATTTTTCCTTCAACCTCTAACCTTAAGCATTCACTCACCCTCTGCAAGATCACTCCTCCTTTTCTTGTAAAGTCGAAGCGATGTTAGAGCGAAAGAAACATATAAAGCATCAACCTTTGTATATGCATCTCACAAGAAGAAATCTGAGTTTGTGGTAGAGTTTTGTGATTCCCATAGGCACCTGCATTCAGGCAAAGGATTTGAGTATATCGAGCCCTTTCTTGTCGACTTTTTAGCTCTTGGCACCATTATGCTCCTCCGATCACTTTCTGCTAGCATCGTATCCATTTCATCCTTGAAACCTTCCCAACTGCAAGCCAAGTATCTGTTTAGTCCATGGATTTATCATTACAATAAAAAGAGTTCTATGTGGATCAATATTACCTAGTAGTCGTGTTCTGTAATAGGACTACGAGCTTGGTCTTGTCGGGCATGATGGTCTTGGCGTGTCCGTTGTAAATGAATCTTCTTTGGCCCATCAGAAAATTAGGAAAGTTTCCACCTTGAGTGGTCACAAAAACCTCACTATACAAGCATAACATATAGTCCACAGCAGCAAGCCTCGAAGAATAGCCCTACAATACGAGGCGAATCTTTGCAATTACACTCAATCAAGCAAAGATTTTTGGAAAAAAGTTTGATGTTTTTACCTTTACTGAAGCAAGTTCATCAGCAGTAGCAAGTGACCACTTAGTCTCGAGAAGTGGAAACATCTTTCGAAGAGGCTCTAAGTATGTATCCTCCTTGTATATTCTTCCGGATGCCAGATAAATGGGAGTGTTTTTTGAAAATCCCATGCCTCTCAACATCAAACCAACCTATGCTGACAACATGGTTGTGAAGGCTTGTATCATTTAAATGTAACGATCTTTTCTACTCATTTGTCTAAGAAAGAAAAGATCAGAAACAGAATTTGGAAGCGAAACCAACCTCCACTGGTGTCATTGGGCACTTTCCATTTACGCGGTTTAGACCAGCCTCAGAAATCTGATTTTTGAGAGCGAACTTTTTCCCCCAACCCCTTTTACGCGCTGCCTCCATTTCTGATTTCTCTGTTTCTCCTTCATCGTACACACAGCATGAGAAAGCCACCATGTCCTACTTTGAAGGCCAGTTGAAGTGGTCAGGCTTAAGACATTTTTAACATAGGTTAATCCGAGTGGAAAAAAGTTTACCTCTTCAAATCGGATATGAACTGAAACGTACTTCCCTCCATAACTCATGCTCTTATTAGTCATTCGATTGGCAATCGTTTTTGCAAGATCCGTTATGGTTGATGAGAACCTCAGGGCTTTATAGTTTGCTAGACATCTTATATGCTGAATTTGTGGTGGAATGCTAGTCGACAATCTGTTAGCGAAAGGGGAGATTCGGATGACCCTTCACAAGGAGATAGCATGAGGTGAATACAAATGCAGCATAACAAAAGTTCATCCTAAGATTAAACATATTCCATATTTTTCATGCCAATTTTCGAAGGAGACAAGATTTAGTGCCATGTACCCTGTGTCTTGCAAGACGGGATAAACCTCATTCATGTAATAACGAGCAGGCGCCCAAGCTGGGACTTTAATGCTTGGGATGGCACTGATGCTAGAATTGTAGCTTTCCATTAATTCGTCTGGTAGGTTACGAACCACCATAATGTAATCTTTTAGGGAGGATATGAAATGATCCTCATCATAAATATCAGCAAACTTACTGTAAAAGTACAAAATGAGAGAGATAAATTGTACAGTCAGTACTGAGACGATGCTCATTTAGCAGCAACGTATATCACGTTGTTCTTTACATAACTCACTCAAATGTGATTTTTTCCTTTCTTTTTTTTGAAAGAAGATGTGGTGTTAAGAACATGGAAGTTACCTTGGATCTTTCCAGACTTTATGAACATCAAAGTGTGGGATCACAAGAGTAGCATTGAGCATTCTAGCAACAGCCACCGCATTGCAAATCTGTAGATGCAACAATGTAAATATGTAATAGCTAAGACTACTAACAAAAGTGACCAGCAATGCATAAAAAAAACGTCTTTCATGAGAGGCAGCGATAGGGTGTATATCAATGCAAGTTCAACAAGAATTGGTTATCTATCTATGTTCATAGTGAGGTTGGTTAGAGAATGAGCAACATTCAGGAAGCCTAATCAGTAATCAGACATAACAATCAGATTCAAGATTATGTGAATGAGCCTAATTTCCATACCGATGAGCGCTGTTGGTTAAGGCCACCATTAGCCTCTATCACCAGATAGCGCTGAATCCCAGGGGAGACTGATGGAATGAAACAGAAAAACGAGATGTCAAATAAGCGAAAAACATTAAATCCATCTCCCAATATCATTCTAGGTAGATAGAAATACATACCTGGTTGCTGATAAGCATAACCATTTTGACAAAGCTTTTGCTCTTTCAGCTTTCTTCTATACCTCCATAGATTATCCAACTGCATCAAATAAATCTCTCAATTAACTACTAACAAGATGTGCAAATCCACTTCAAGGAATTCGAATGCAACGCCTAGAAAACCGACATTTTGCTTGACGATACAGTGGTAAATCCTCAACTAAATGGCTTGAGTAACAAAGAGAAACAAAACAAAGTGGTCTATTTGACTTGTTCATTATAAAATCACCTCAACAATCCCAATAACATGCTCACAAATTCCAACTTCAAAACTTATACATGCCGCATGAACTATTGCCATTTCCCAATATGTTTCCAAATCCCCAGAATTTAGGTTGTCCACCTTAACCAAATAAGTTAAGCAAAGAAATGTTTAAAAAATTCAAACAGGGGACTCAAGAAACAATGGTAAAAAAAAATGAACAAATAAAAAAAATCAAATCTTTTCCAGCAAACCCTTGAATTGAACTCTCAAGAAACTCTCTCCTTAACTCAAATGTGCTTTACTTTATCATAAAGTGAAAAAGCAATTCCACAGTAACTATCAAAAAAAGTAGGAAAAGGAAGTTTGCACCAAACCAAGTACACACATTTAAAAATCGAATCTTGAAATTAAATCAGAGCAAGATTAACATTGAAAGACCTCAACGGCGGAGGAATTATCCGACTGAATCTCCGGCCAGAGCTTGAGGAAAAGCTCCTGGCTGCGGTAGAGTGCTCCCGGCGGCGGCGGCGGCGGAGGCTGCAGGAGGCTGAGCAGGGGGCCGGCGCAGGTGATCAGACCAGTAATGTAGAGAATTGTCAAGAAAAGAAGGTATCTTTTGTGGAATATTCCGGCGTAGAAGAAGCAGACGGGCTTTCTGTGGCGGTGCTTGCAGTGGAGGTGGAGCCTCCGCCGCCCTCTGCAGGCGGCGGCGGTGGCGGATTCGGTGGTGCACGTTAACGCCATGCAAATGTGGGATTAATCCTCTGTTTCTTGGTGGTATTTATGGGAGGGAAGAGAGCAAATGGCGCTTTCAATGTTTCAAAACTTTTCAGGAACGAAACTGTAAACAGTGAAATGAGTCAATTTCATTTTGTTAGAGATGTCGCACCACAGACCAAATTAGACCTTTAATTATTTATGGTGTTGTCACTTTATTTTATTTTTATTTCACTCTTTTTTAATAATCTTTAATTTTATATATTTATTAAAATTGTGATATACTTAAAATTTTTAAAAATTCATATGCTTTACTGTCGAGCCCACTTTTTGGCCACCTCGGGAAATTGATCTAAGCCGCGTTCCACTATTTGTTTCCGGCGTCACCTTCCGCTTTGCCATTTTTTACCGATTGGGAGATCACTATCACCGGTGCAACTTCGTAGGACTTAATAATAAGTTAATATTACTATTGTTATTGTTATTGTTATGTTGTAAATTATGTTTTCATCCTAGAATAATCACATTTCCACTTTTAAAAAGAAATAAACACTAATTAATACATTTAACCATTTTTAATTTCTCTTCATCTACATTTGTTCTCTTTCCATTAATATAGTCAAAATACTTTTATCTATTTATTTAATACTTTAAGCTAGTGTCCTATTTTAATGTTTATAGCATCCTAATCTAAAATCAAGACTAAATCTCCACCCTTGGATTTTAAAATGAGTGGATGAGATTAAAGCTCACAAATCTCAATAAATAGTAGACAAAATATCAACAAAAGGGTAATATCGTCATTATGTTATCATATGATAATTTTCGTGAGTGATTTTTTATATCAACATAGTGTATTACAAATATCAACAATATGACATTAGAATATCAATACAAGGACAATAAAATATCAACACATTTTTATTGAGATTGGACATGCATAATATTGAGATTTTTTGTTGCATTTGTTGATAAAAGCTGCTTATCAACATGTACGAAAATTAAAATATAATTTATCAAATTTCATCACCCGAACATCGTCAGAACATATGCAATTGAGATCTCGTTGGAATCCTTATAAATTATCTTTAATTTGATATATTTTTTGCGAAAAAATAATTTAAATTGAGAGAGTTACGTAAATTTAAAGATTTGAGATGATTTTAAGGAGAGAGAAAGTAGTTAGTTATAATTACTACATATAAGATTTGAAATTAATACCCTTTTAATTTAATTAATAATTATTTAAATTTAAAATATATTACACTTAGCATTATATCAACCACAAGATCTTCTAATCTAATGGTTAAAAATTGATCTCAATTTTGGATTGCTAATTAGTTAGCAATTGATCACCTCCCTTTTAAGCTAATCTCTTAGAATTCCGTGTCATGGCCAAGTATGACAATTACTATAGCACCAAGGGGATAATTAAGAAAATGTTAATATACTAGTACTTAATTATCATAGTAATAAATAAGTATAATTATATTAGTAATAATTTATTCTTTTATTATTATTATTATTATTATTATTATGTATATGAATTCATAGCTTATAAAGAAATTATAATATAATCATTTCAATCATGAATCTTATTAATAATAATAATAATAACAATAATAATAATAATAATAATAATAATAATAATAATAATAATAATAATAATAATGACTATTATTTGTGCCAAATTGATAATTTAATTAAATGTAATTTTTTTACTATAAGTACAGACTCGTAACTAACTTTTCTTAATATTTTCAAACATAAAAGAAGTAACTTATCAGGAATTATATTATGAGGAATCATAATTCACACCAATATTACCTTTCTGACAAACAATAATATCTAATTAACATTTAATAAAATTACATTGATATAATGCAAATTAAGTAATTATTGTTCACAAATTCATTGGTTGGAGGCCGACTTACCAAGTTAGGATTATTGCGTTAACTTGATACGAAAAATGCATTTTATTATGAGAATTAATGAGACTTTGACTTGTTACATTTACGATAAAATTAATTGTACTCGATAAGAACAAAATTCTCGTTAAATTACCTTCGTCAGCATAATAGACAAAAATGAATTTCGGTGAACATGTGCTCAAAAGAATCTATTTTTAAATGTATATATAAATTAATAGTTGTACGAGAACCGTTTAAACTTAGATAAGTATACTAATTACAACCACAATAATTTATCACGTTTAAATATAATAGTATAAACTTTCAGAAAGCGACTAATCATATATTTTAGTGTCATTTTTTGTTACTGTTTTGTGATGAAGATTTAATTGAGTTTTAGTCTAGTTGGCAGAGATAATACGTAACATGACTTTGACAAAACAATATTTATCAATAAATGTAGAGTCATAGTCATTATTTCTCCTTATTTTTAATAAATGTAAATTTTTTTCACTAGTACAATTTTGGCTGTGTATGTTTGTCGTCGTCGAATAAAGAGAAATATCTATGGAATATTATGCACTTACCACGAATTACCAGTAAAAGAAACAAAAAGTCAATGTCAATGTATTTAACTATTTTAATTTTTTTAGTTTACTTATTACTCTTGACGTTTATTAAGGAAGATGTAGTGGGTGATATTTTTCCAATATAAAAATTATAATCTCCAAAATTAAATTAACATAGTGATTTTTTACATATTTAATGACAAAAAGAAAAAATAACACAAAAGGAAAACAACAAAAAAATAAAAAGATAATTACTACATTCTTATATTTCTAGTACAATCTTATATTACTACTACATTCTAGTTTCAATATAAAAAGGCATAATCTATTTTACATATTTCATATATTGGGATAAAGGATTTCAGTGTTACTTTCGTACTCTTTTCGTTCCATAGTAACAGAGTCATCATTTTTGCTGTTTTAGTATGTTTCATAGTAATAGAGTCATTTCTCTTTTTTAGTAAAAGTCAAACACATTTTTCCACACCTACTTTACTCTCTCTTACTTTTTTCTCTCTTCATCTCTCTATCTTTTTCATTTTTCACTTTATTCTCCCTTTACTTAACTCACTTAACACAATTTTTCTTAATCTCCGTGCCGAAAAGAAACGTCTCCATTACTATGGAACGGAGGTAGTATATAGTAGTGTAGGAGAGCGATCAATTGCTAACTCATTATTTAATTGTTAACTACAACTAATTTAAGACCATAAGATTTTAGAAATCTTGTGGTCTACATATGCAAGTGAGATCCCGTTAAAATCCTTATGAAATTATCTTTAATTTGATACTCCATCCGTTCTGCGGTAGTTGAGTCATTTTGTCATTTCGGTACGTTCCACAGTAGTTGAGTCATTTCCTTTTATAACAAAAGTCAATACATTTCTTATATCTTACTTTACTCTCTCTTAATTTATTCTTTCTTTATTTCTCTAGCTTTTTCACTTTTTACTTTATTCTTCCTTTATTTAACCCACTTAACACAAATTTTCTTAAATTTCGTGCCGAAAAGAAACGCCTCTACTTCCACAGAACGGAGGGAGTATATTTTGTGTGAAAAAATAATTTAAATCGAGAAAGTTATATGCGTTTTAAACTTATGTTATGTGATATTTTTCAAAAGTTAATTACAACTAATTTGTTGTAAATTGACCTTAATACCCTTATTGACGTTTTTTTTATCTTATTGACATTTCGGGATTGATGATCTAGGTACTTAATTTGAATATCTAATGACTATTATTTAATTGTAGTTAGCGATTAAGTATGAAGTTAGCAATATAACAATTCCCTGATAGTGTATATATATCTAAAAATAGAGTCTATTACCAAAAAGTAGAACTTTAGTATAGTATATATTTTATGTCTGAGTGCTAATTTACTCCAGTTATTCTTGTGTTTTTAAATTACGGTGGATTACAGTTTACTGATTGATTTAAATATGGATGCGATAGTAAACTATGTAAGAGAATAATTGACACCTTGACGTAATAGAATCAATATTTAAGGCTATAATATATTGAGGGTTTTTTTATCTTAAATGCTTTTGGGAGTTGTGTGCTAGACAGACATGTCGATTGTACCGAGTAACTCTCGGTTTAGGTGATTCAATATAAGGTGTAGACTAGAGTAGTGAGCGTGTAATAAAGTACTCTAATTAAGGAGTATGTAATATTATTAAGTTTATGGCCATCCGCAATGTTATCTCTTATCCGTCTTTTAACCGTATCATCTCTTAACTATTCATGAGCCCCACTATACTTTTCAACTCATCTCTTAACTAAGAGCACTCCCAATGGTCTCCCTTACTTCTCCCTTATTTCTCCCTAACTCCTGCCACATCAGCACCAAAATTTATCCCCAGTTTTTAGCCAACTTTTAGCCAACTGCTCCAATGATTTCTCCCTTATTTCTCCCTAACTCAACATTTCATTTTTACATCATCATTTTTAATATTATTTAATTTTCCCTACAAATGTGTTTAATAAATAGATTTATAAATGAACAATTCGTCGTTGTATTAATCATTGGAAAATATAATACAACGAGAAAAAAAAAACTACAAATAAAAAACCATAAAAAACAAGGATTTAAAAAACTAAGAGGGAGGAGCGTCCCGGCGAGAGGCCCATCTTGATCTTCATATTTTGGATGGTCGACCAGAGGGACTGCTTCTCTTCTGGGGTTCCGCCGCCGGTGAAGTACAGCGTGTAAAACTGCGCCAGAGTGGCGGCATTGGAAGAGAACGTGGCTTGTTGTAAGAACGGGGATTCCGACTGGGCATCTGACGATGTGCCCTTCCCCTTCCGCCTCCCCTTCGCCTTCTTCGCTCCCACAGGGCGCTCGTGCGGACCATCCTCAGACAAGTCGATGGGGATCGCGCTGCCCTCACTCTCCGCACCGCTAAGTCGCGAGCGCACCGATTTCCCATGCAGCACGCTGTGCATCCCCGTCCGGAATTTGGGGAGATCCTTCAGCGTCTCATAGATGTTCCAATACTTGAAGCCCTTCGTCAAGTACTTGCCACTATACCTCTGCATGGCCTCATCTCGGACCATGTGCTCGTTCTGGCCACTCGTCATGTTCGTCATCAAGTTAGAGTATATACCGTTGAAGTGGCCGCAGTCCCTCATGAGGCGCTCCCAATGCCGGCGGATCGACTCGCTGCCATGGTCCTTCATCGAGGCAGTCTTGTTGGTCTTGTACTTCTCCGCAACCCGCTCCTAGAAAATGAGCTCAGTCTGGTAGTTGCTGCGTTCCGAGTCTTGCGTCGTGTCCGCCCAGCAGTTGGCTATAAGCTCGGACTCTGCCAGAGTGTAAGTAGTCCTTGCCCGCTTCGGCTTCTCATCGGAAGCCGTATCAGTCGCAGCCGTCGACTCCGGCGACGGCGCCTTCCCCTTCTTGCTCCTGGAAGGCGGGTCGGCGGGCGTTTCTTCCACCTCGTAGTCGTCCGTGCTGAGTGTCGGATCCGTTGTGTACGTCGCGGCCTGAGATCCTTCGTCGTCTGGAGTGGCTCCAGGGGTGTCGAACAACGATGTGACTATCTGGGGGCGATACACATCGTCGGTTGGAGAGAGCATGCTGAGGGCAGACTGGAAGTACGGAGAAAGTCTGCGCACCGGAGGAGTCTGCAATGGAGACGGACCCGCATATGGATATTGGCCGGGAGGAGAACCCATCGACAACAACGAGGCCATCCACTGCTGATTTGCTTCATCAGTGGGGTTGGGATTTTGGGAACTCGACTCTTTGCCTTTACCTTTTCGAGATTTTTTCCTATTTGAACTCATAATTTTGAAGATTGAATATAGAAGATTAAGAAAATGAGATTGAAAATTGAGAAAATGAAGATTGTGTGTGATGAATGGAGGAGGAGGAGGAATTATATATAGGGGAAAAAATAGCCGTTGGGTATTAAAAAAAAAAAAAAAAAAAAAAAAAAAAAAAAACGCCGGAAAACGCCGAACGCGCCTACAGTGGCCGGCGTTCACTCGGCGTTAATTCGGCGTTTTTTCGGGGGCCGGCGTTAATTCGGTAGAATTAACGCCGGAAAAAACGCCGAATTCACCCCATTGGCGGCGATTTCTCGGCGAAATTCGGCGATAAAACGCCGGATTTAACGCCGCCGGCCATTGGGAGTGCTCTAAGAGGCAGCACCTGCAACCCTCCATCTCTTAACCATCTCTTAACTATTCATTCAATTTCATTTTTTATTTTTAATTCCAACAAATTCAATTAATAAAAACACACTTCATTAAAATAAAATAAATATTACAACTTAAAAGCCTAAAAAATAGAAAAAAATACATAATTTAAAATCCTAAAAAATAAAAAAAGTACATAATTTAAAATCCTAAAAAATAAAAAAACTACTCCGCCTGCGAATCATCATCCCCCGAAGTCGGCGGTACAACTATACCAAGTTGAGCTCTCATATACTCAATTCCGGCCATATGGGCTGCAACTTAGCCAGGATTCATTTTTGAGAGGTCCGCCATCGTGGCGACTAAGTACATGGACATTAGGGTGTGCGAGCCCGTGCCCGTGCCGGAGCCCGAGCCCTCGCCCGCCTGGCTTGGTCCGCCGCGGCCCATCCCTCTCGCTCTCGCTCTCCCTCTGGCTCTAGCCGCCTTCGCCGCCTTGGTCCCTTGCGGCCGACGTCGTGCATCGGAAGAAGACCCCCCTACATCATCGGTTGGCGTGCCCTCACGTGAGGTGTTGCCTTCGCCGCCATCACTAGACGAGTAGTGGCCACGCACCGTGCGCTTCGTGCGTTTCGAGCCCGAGCCCGACTTGACACCGCCAGCCCACCTGTCAAGGTAGTGGACTTGCGACCAAACATCGACAAGCTTGAAATCTTTGCCGACGTCGTCTTTGAAGACCCGCAACGCCGCTCTCAGAATGTCGGCTCCACTGGCTCCGCTCTGATAATTTGCCTCTTTTCCCCTGTATATCGCGCAAAATTTTTTGACATCTTTGTCGCTTCGCTCCCAATGACTGCGGAGCATCTTCACGTTGCGGGGAACAGTATTCGTCGGCCTTCGGGCGTTGTAAACTTCGGTGACTTTTAGCCAAAAACACTTGTGGGTTTGTTGATTCCCGACGACAGGATCGTACGAGACGCTGATCCAAGCGTCGTACAGAGCCAACGTCTCGGCTTGGCTGTATGCATGCCGGCTGCCGTCTCCACCAACCTCTGCAGCCGCTGCCTCCTCTTCCTCCTCGGCATTGACGCCGAGACTGAGGTTGATCCTGCCGGAGCCGGAGCCGGAGCCTCCACCAATTGGCCAGTCGGGCAAACTGCGATCAGGCGCCAAAAAATTCTCCGGAATTTGGGATAATCCTGGCGATTGCCCGTACCTCTGGGGGGGAGGGACGATAGTATGCATCCACATCAAAATGTGGTGTTTGGTACGCCGGCGGGGTGGTCGAGCCTTGGGTGCCCGGCGATGAACCGGGAGTACCCAAACAGTTGTACATGCTCGCCCAATCGTCGAACGAGTTCAAGTCGAACCCGCCGGAGCCGCCGCCGCTGGAGTTTCCATCGCCGGACATTTTTTCAACAATTTGAGAGTAGTGTTTGTGTGTAAAATGGAAGAAGAATGAGGAATGAGAGTTGTGTTTGTGTGTAAAATGGTGAATGGAGTATGGAGTATATTTATAGAAGAATAAAAAAATAAAAAATAAATAAAAAATTTTGAAAATTCGACCGTTTGGTCCCCTACGGTCATTTGACCGTTTGAATTTTATTTATTTATTTTTTTTTATTAAATTCGAATTTTTTGAATTTATGAAAAAAAAAATTATTACGTCATAATTACGACGCCCACTCGCGGGCCGGCGAGTGGGCGTCACGCAACGCTCCAGCGCGCGCCACGTGGGCGCGCGCGTCGTCTCGCCAGCTCGAGGCCGGCCTCGCCGTGTCGCGTCGCGCGACGAGATGTCTCGTCTCGTCGAGACGAGACGAGACCGAGCCAAAATCGAGCCCGCGTTGCGGATGCTCTTACGTAGTTAATGAAATTGAAGTCCTATGATATTTTATTTCTCTCCGTCATTTTTATCTGCTTTATATGTAGTTATTAAATGAAAACTCATTTTATTGATAAATTGGTTGTTGTTACATTTCTTAAAATTAGTGTATTATTCCATCCGGAAAACGATACACATACTTGTATACTCTGATTGCCTAATCCATTTACAGTAAAATTATACTACCTACGTCATTTTTTAAAATAGAATCTATTTTTATTTTGGTCCATTCTTTAAAAATAAATTTTTTTAAAACTTTTTATTTAAAAAGTGGATCTCATAATTCACTAATATTACTTCACTACTTTTTCTCTCTATCTCTCTTACTTTATCAATTTTTCTCTCACCTCTCTTACTTTACAAATTCTTCTATCTTATTCTACTAATTGTGCATTAAAATTCATGTCGTTTCAATTTTTCATACTTTACTCGCTCTTCATATCTCTTACTCCCTCCGTTCCATAGTAATGGAGACGAAACTTTTTGGCACGGAGATTAAAAAAAATTGTGTTAGGTAAGTTAGGTAAAAAGAGAATAAAGTGGAAAATGAAAAAAGATAGAAAGATGAAGAGAGAAAAAAGTAAGAGAGAGTAAAGTAGGTGTAGAAAATGTGTTGACTTTTACTAAAAAGGAAAATGACTCTATTACTATAGAACGTACAAAAATGACAAAATGACTCTATTACTTACTATGGTACGGAGGGAGTACTTTATTTCCTCTATTATTTTACTCGCTGTATATCAATTTATTGAATGTCGTGTTTAAAAGAAATGCCCTACCTATCTTGTGAGGGAGAAAATATGACTATATGAGATTATGGCTAAAGGCGCGAAATGCCATTCCCACACTAGCACTTTCGCTTTCCGCCAGAATCCACGGCTAAATTGTAAGGATTTTTCAATTAAAAAACAAACTTTTTGTTCACTTTAGTTGCTTCTATTAAATCTATTGGGTCTAATAGAAAGGACAGCTAGATATAATTGAAAACTTTGAGTTATATTTCTCTTTCATTAATCTGTTTGATTGAATATGTCCCACATGTCCCTTCGAAAATTAAGAATTGTATACTAGAATTTTGATTTGTTTATTTCGAAGCTATTTTGGAGATGTACTTTGGAATATGTTTGACATGATTAACTTGAATAGCTAAAATTGTTTGGTTTACAAAAGAATTCTTGAGCATTGCATTGCGAAAATGATTTATTAGATAGTCTTAGAGCACATTGACTACATTATATGCACTCCCTCATCCTAATACATATGAAACATTTTGTTTCTGGCACATAATTTGTGAATTTACTTGTAAGACAGTATGTTCTTGAACCGGTGGTTGAAACATCCCTTTATATATACGCGTGGGACTACGAATCCCTTATTTTATTCTAGTTTTTTGTGTTTGTTTTCAATGAATCCCATGTTTGAAAAAAAAGGATATATGGTGCTTCACCTCAATTGTGGGTGTTGTTCGTTTCATTGCCTCATAAGTGGAATCATCATGAACAGTAGTAGCATGTGATTTGCTTTCATTACTCAAAGGACTAGTAAAGTTTCCTAGATTCTGAAAAATAGAAATGAAAATAAAAACAAAAGAAAAGTGGCTTCCCCAAATTACTACTTGTACTATGCAGTATCACTCTCTTAAGCAACTCCAGTTATTCCAATAAAAGACACATGTACACATACTACATATATCACAAAAAACCTAGAGTTAATTAGCATCTTGATGCTACTTTTTTGGATTGTTGTACCACCTTAACCTCATCATAACAAAGCTAATATGCACTTAGCTTTATCACCCATATGTTGAATGCTTTAAACTTTTCCTTTTGACTACATATATAAGAATTCATCATTTATCATACAAGTCCCACTCCCACCACTTTTTCAATCCGAAACGGATTCACAGAGTCGGGTTTCCAGTTTACCCACAACAGAGGAGGACCCGCAACTCTAAAAGGAGCCACCAACTGCCCGAATCACATCTCAATACCCCGTCACGTGTATAATTAAAACAATACCATCGGTACTTTTTTCCGAGTCATGTCAAGAAGGTCCCCTTATTCCCTAATGATGAGAGAGAAGACTGGATGCAGATTTCATTGTTCATTTCTCACACTACACATTGAGGTTGGATTCAAATGTAATAAACCAACCGACAAGGATGTAGTAGTTGTGGACCTTCACCATGGATCAATGGCTTTAAATGGTAATTATTTCAGGCTTAATAAAAGACTGGTACTTGTCACATGCCTCAACCCTCTAACTCTACTTATTGCCCACTCCATCAATACAACTACTTGAGTCCTTAAATTCACCCTATGTATCACACAACATATGTGAAATATTTTCTTGAATATTGCTATAATTGGGTTTCACATCTTATATATAAAAATCGAATCTTGAAAATATAAGCAGCAAACCGACAGAAACTATCACCAGTGAAGATCAGAAGATCAGAATTAACTTGAGCAGAGCAAACATAAGAGAAACATGAAAGCCTATGTACATGATATTTTTTAGCCCACGGGCTTCAAATTTAAAATTTTTAATTAAATTGTGTAAAGTGGTTTGGCTGTACCATTTTCTGCAGTCTGGGTAGCAAAAGAACACAAAAGGCTAATATGGAGAAAGGATTATGTCAATGGAATACATATTGAAATGCATATGGGAAAAACTGTCTAAAACTCGAGCTCAAGCTTACATACAGGCACCAACTCTGTCTCGAGGAATCAGGCGCAGTTCCGAGCCATGTTTGAGAAAGACGTTTCCTAAGAAATCAATACACAAAAAAAGAGTTACCTGCAAACCATGCATTGACCCAGCCCACAAATGCATTATAATTCAAAATTTCAGAACAACTCAACTAAAATGCCACAAAAGCACAAGATTACTGAATTCCTAGGATTCTTGTTGGGCTACTCTTGAATCTTGATTCAGGGATGTTTACGTCTATATGTAATAAATTGTGTGCATCGGAGGTAGCAGTGACTGGGATTTGAATTTGTTTGGCTATATTACATACATGATCATAAACAACAACCAAATCACATAACCTAAGTGTCAAAATTAGCCAGGTCTGTTATGTCTGAACCAAGATTTGGTAGCTTGTAGTAGTAATTTTGTCGAGATATGAAATCTTTGTGAAGCAATTTGAGCTTGGAAGATACAGAGAAATAGGTATAGTAGACATGTACTGTAATACCACGTATCTTTGAATTTATACCAAATAATACGATTAATAAATTCAAAGATACAGGGTATTACTATTACATCAAAAAAATTATCCATGTTACATGTACATAGTTGCTACTACTAGTTAGTGTACTACGCAAATCCCGTATACAACAGGTCAATCCTAAGGAGAAGAAATGCAGCATTGTAGCCAGTATTAATATCCGAACGAAGCTGCACTTGATTACAGAAACCTCTTCTATCATTTCTATTTCAGGTTCAAAGAAGCAAAACAATGTGGTAGGTCAAGGTATAGATCATAGAAATACCAAAACAACAAAGGTGAAAGCAATAGATGCAAATGTCAAGAAATAACAAGGCCAGGGCATAGATCTATAAGTGTGGAAACAGAGGCCAAGTAACAAAACTAGCTGATCAAGACACATATCCATAAAGTTGATAAATCAAACCTATGTAGAATCGACATGAGTAAACCAAGACAATGTAACTATTCTCTAGGTAGCCATCAAGAACAAAAATCTCCAGCCAGTCGCAGAAAAATGAAAAAGTTCACACATATACAAATTGAGATTATGCAACACAATAATCTGAATAGTGAAATAAAATAAGTACCTGCACTCTGTTGAGGATTGATTCCCACTCCATCTGATCAAATAACAGCATTAGACATGCAGAAGACGCAAATTTTATAATTCAAACACACGTAACAGGGACGCAAAATCCCAATAAGTGAATTAGACTTCTATATAGCCATCTTTTAAACGATGATCTTTACAAGGGCACTGCCAAAATATGCAATTACATATTGATAAATCAAAACTCATAAAATTGCAGACAAATGCATAATCTGTCTATATAATCAATTATCATACCCCAAGTCTAATCACACTAATTTCGTTTTCAGATGTAAAAATGCACTTCTAAAATTACATTATCTACATTAATCCTAGATCCAAAAAGGAGTTGAATCAAACAAAAAATCAATTTTTAAGCTTATGTAGTACTGCAACCACGAGAAACTCAATTCGCCCAAATTGAAAGCATAAAATTAGGAAAAATTAACAATTAGAAATAAAAAGGCATACCGTTAGTGATGATGGCACTGGTTTGGGGAGGCACTTTGAATTCCTCCGCGGCGAATTTCAGAACTGCCGTAAAGGGGGCAGCTTCCGGTACGCTAAATCTATAAAAAATAATCAATTTTTATGGAACAAAATAAGATAATCAAAACTTGAATGGATCATGATTAATCTACAGAGAATAAGCAGAAAAACCTTACACTTTGAATGGGAGTTTCGGATCAGATGTCAGCGTAACTTTGAACGACACCTTTCCGCCACCTCCGCCGCCGCTCGCCATCTCTTTCGAATTTAAATTTATTTTTTCTTTTTATTCAGTAAATTTAACAGAATTAGTAGTATTGTTTGAGGAGTATTTGGAATATACTCCAGCTAATAGAGAACAACCACGTGTCAAATGAATTTTTAGACAAATAATCTAAATTTTTTAAAGTTTGGTCAAAATCTGAAACTTTCAAAATCGAGTGGAGAAATTGGTAATGTTAAACATTATTCTCAATTATCATACGTGGTCCCTTTGGGACTGATGTGCCAAACGGAAAATCATAAGTGAACAAAACAGTCAATAACTTAATCGACTCCGTCTATGGAGTATTTCAAGAATTTTTGTTTTATTCTATTAATATGTAAATTGTGTCTAGTTCTTTAATACTCCTTCCCTCCCAATGTAGATGACACACTTAAGAAATGACACGAGATTTTAGGAGGTGTTATTTTGTGTGTTAAGTCGTGAGAGAAAATATAATTTTATAATTAATGTGAGAGAGAACTTTTTCCAAAAGAAGAAATATGACGTATTTTGTGGGACAAACTAAAAAGGAAAGTGTAACATCTACCTTGGGATGGAGGGAGTACTACTACATATGTCCGAGTCGTTTATTAAGAATATGAGATTTAAGGGAAGTTGTTTAGTGAGCGAAAGAGAGAGAAAAAATAAAATAAGATAGAAAATAAAATAAAATAGAAAAAAAAGATCGGGTAAAATAAGAGTAAGCGAGATTATATACACCAAAGAAAATACTATTCCATGTACAATACCATTTTGGACCAAAAAATTGAATTGAATTATAAATCTCTAGCATTATGATTCTCAGCCATAAGATAGTATGTTGAAGGTTGTATTAGTATTTACAAGATTCAGGCACCTTTCTGAGGCAATGTTTCGAAGGCTGATTCAATGCAGTGGCGTGCCACTTTTCTTGATTGCGCAAGCTTGCTTGTCCTCCAATGAATGGGCAGCGTGCTTTCAACATTGCGAAAACATAATTGTTCAGTCTTCTCTTGCTTTCTTCATGGCTTTCTGTTTTGATCAAGGTATATATCAGACACATCGCATGTGTATGCGTGTGAGTGTTCATTTTCATGGGGGCTGAATGAATCAGAGATGGTAAAAGAGATGAGGAAAGGAAAAAACATCATACAATTGGAGGAAGTGTGAATTCCTATGGGCTGATGTGATTGATGCAACCTCGACCTCTGCAACGTTGAGGACTTGGTGTGAAAAGTCGAACAGCTCAAAGTGCAACTGTTGGCCGAGTAAGTATTTCGTTGTACAGCAAGCAACTGAATCCCCCAGCATTCTGTGGTGGCCTGGTTGTACCACAACAGCTTCATATAGGTATTCCTGCAACTCAACGACGTAGTTTTGGTTTTGGGAGGACAAAACAGAACAAAGGCTATTGGGGAGTACCATCTTTGCTTTCAACATAACGTTACGGGAAAATATGCCATCATGATTATGCAACAGATGAAGGTCATAGAGGATATGATGCTGAATCCTACAAACTGAACTACTCTAATCTTTCGGATCATATAGGTAGCTTTCACTGCCTAAGAAGATTACCTATACTTCGTATGCTCACTAGTTTGACGAGGAGATAAAGAAAGAAATAAATACTAGCAGCTTCTGCTTGCCTTGGCACGACTCTGAATGATGTTGAATTTGAGAAGCTAGGATTCGAAACACTAGTAACTGCAATCGATTTAAACAGACTGATGACAGGGCTATCTTCGCCATCTTGGAGTTGTAGTTCCAAGGAGCAGTTTGAATGAATTGGCTAGTGTCTACTTCTCTCTGTAGAGTGAAGATTAAGTGTATAAGAAGCTAGAAACACTGAAACATCTTGACCAAAACGATTTTTCGTAACTAAACCATTGTTAACATGAGAAGATAGATGATAAAATTTAACTTGCATATCGTCACATACTTGAAGTCTTGCTCCAGACAAATTATCTAGTTCCAGAAGTTAAGCTGAATCAAGAAGCCCATGTTCTAGGGAATGTAGGTAGAGTTTTATAGATCTTCATAGTTGGTTGATTTACCATTTATTGTTCTTATAAATGCTTCATCATAATTCCATAAATCTCCTAGATCACATTGAAAGAAATGGCCATAGAAGACTCAGCAGAACGATATCAAGCAGGCTCATCCAGTACAAGACGCTTCCTATTTTCTTTATTCCACGAAGAGCCTCAAGTTTCAGCTCTGATTTCGATTGCCAGCAATTAAGATGCTCCTGAACAACTTTTACGCAACTTAGAAAAAAGGCGAGAATGAATTATAGACGCAGAGGAGAATTAGCTTGTGAGTGATGCATGATACATCATGTACCTGATACACCACTATCAAAAGGAAGCAGTCCTATCGATTTCGGTAGAACCTCTGCAGCCGGTGATCATTGGTTCAAGAGTTGTTATCTGAAAAAGAAATTTAGAAGAATTCAAATGCCACTAACTTTTATAGTTGTATCTAAATAAACAGCAGATAGGCCTGGTGATAGAGACAGAATATATTACAAATGGCAGGTCAAATGACCATCAGAGAAATTCTACAACATGCCTTGAGTTTATATCACAAATTTTAATTACTTAAACAGGTATCACATGTTTGTCATTGATAGTTTCTATTCTGCATCTTTATAAGAACTCAGGTATGGAAGACCGGAGACATGCTGACATGAATTAAGAAATAGGAAGAAAAGTTCAATGCGAAGAAGACAAACCTTATTTGACACATGATCTAATAGTGCTCGGGTAAGCCATGGCAATGATCTGGACCTCAGAAGTTTGACAATGGAATGCAAGTGAGGAATACCAAAAAACGCACTGTGTAATCGGGTAAAGCTCTGGTATGCTGAATTTAGGTCCTTCATTAGCATGAACAGAAATCAATAGAGGGAAGTAGCACCAGACACACATTAAATCAATAGATCAGAAATCAAATAGTCATGAAGCAAAAACTTAGTGAAAAATGACCAATTTATTAATTGATAAACTAATGATAAAATCTTATTTTTTGTCATTTGATCCATCACATGATTATTCAATTATTGTGGTTTTTGCTCAACATTAGCACTAGAAAAACCAATAGAAACTCGAGGTCTTTTTTTAAAGAAATTTATCCATTAACCTAAAAATAAAGTAACACCCTTTAAAAAGTTTAAATGTGTATTCAATCATTAATCATTTATTATATGCTATAATAAAACTTATAATCTAGTCTCGGAGAAGGTGAACAAAACAAATAAATAATCAAAAGAAAAGCTGCAAAGGTAATTGCTATGTCTACTTAAATTGGATACCATAATAAATTATTGATCAATTTAATAGTGTTGTAAAGTGAAAAAAAAAAAAAACAAATAATACTCCCTCCGTCCTAAGGAAGATGACCCCTTCCTTGGATGGCACGGGATTTTATGCAACTTTATTTTGTGTGTTAAATGAAGATAGTAAAGTAAGAGAGAGGAAATAAAGTGGAGATAAAAGGGTTTCCATTTTAAGCAATGGATCATCTTGATTGGGACAAACTAAAAAGGAAAGTGGGTCATATTCAATGGGATGGGACGGAGGGAGTAGTATAATAGTACTAACTTAAACTTGAATGATGATTGTACATACTAAAAAAATTATCACCGCCAATTGCTAAATAAATTCCTTCGAACTTCTAGTCTTTCGCACAAAACCTTTTCACCTCTTGTATTATCCTCCAAATGAATTTAATATACAGACTACAAAATAAATGGTTTAATTACTAGTATTAAATTATTAATAAGTGAGAGGACCAATTTGTAAGCTCAAGTAGTAATCGGTAAGAATCACCTAAGGCAAATCTTAATTCATCTCCTAATATATACACACATACATGAGTGATGGACCCCACCATCATTTATTATGTATATGTGTATGTATTAAGAGATGGATTAGAGTTTGCAGTAGGTGATCCTCTCTGATTAGTAATACTAAAAATTGTGTTTCTTCTTCTCTGCGGTAAAAGCGGCGGCGCCTGTCAAACCTGGTTTGGGGCAGAACCTTGGCGGCTTGGGGTCGGCAGCTGAGGAAGGTATTATCCAGCGATTCGCTGGGATGGCGGTGGGGTCGGCTGTCCCCCTCTGACCCCACTTGGATCTGCCGATGGGCGCATGACATGCGTTTTTGTTAATAAAATGCATGACTAACATGCGTTTTTATACTAAGACGCATCTCGGTCATGCGTCGTAACAAGATCATAAATGTGAATCCATGGAGATGGATATGATGAACACCGAAGAAGATATTTTGGAGAAGAAAGAAAGTATGATTTCTCTTATTGATTGAATGAAATCGATACAGAAACCCAACACCTTATATATCAATGGTGGATGGTGTAGATACATCAAAAGCATGAGATAAAATCTCCTATAACTAACTAACTTCATTAACCGAATGTGACAGCTAGCATAAGCAGTTATCGAGTGTGCATGAGCCACACGCTGCATAGCATATTCTAATAGCCTCCCTCAAGATGGACTGTATACGGTAGTGAAATCCATCTTGAAAAGCAACGTTTGAAAAGGAGTTGTGGCCAACGGTTTGGTGAAGATGTCAGCAAGTTGGTGAGAATTATGGACATGAACAGTCTTGATAACTCCCTCAAGAATTTTGTCACGAACAGTATGACAGTCGATCTCAATGTGTTTCGTGTGCTCGTGAAAAACTGGGTTCGAGCTGATGTGAACAGCAGCTTGGCTGTCACAATACAGAGGCACCGGTTGATGCACTTGAAGGCCAGAGTCTTTGAGTAAAGCCACAATCCACACAACTTCACAGCAAGCAAGTGCCATTGCCCTATACTCGGCCTCAGCCGAAGATCTAGAAACAGTATGTTGCTTCTTTGATCGCCAAGAGATTAGTGAGGTGCCTAGACACAAGGCGAAGCCTGAGATGGATCTCCTAGTGTCAGGGCAAGTTGCCCAATCCGCATCAGAGAAGATGCTTAAAGAAGGTGAAGACTTTGCCGAGTAAAACAAGCCATGACCAATAGTGCCTTTTAAGTACTTCAGAACTCTCTCACCAGCTGCTAAGTGATCTGAGCAAGGTTTAGAAAGAAACTGACTCAGTTTGTTGACGACAAATGTGATATCTGGTCGTGTTATGCAGAGATACACAAGCCTCCCGATCAATCTTCTATATACAGTTGGATCATCTAGAGGCTCCCCTGCATCCCCAGCCAGTGATTTTGCAGAATCCATAGGAGTAGAGGCTGGCTTAGAGCCTAGAAACCAGCATCTGTTACCAAGTCTAGAGCATATTTGGGTTGACAGATGAAAATTCCAGAAGCATTCCTAGCAATTTCAATGCCAAGAAAGTATTTGGGTGTGCTTAAATCTTTGAGCTTGAAGTGCCCAGCAATGAATTCCTTGAACTGATTTACCATTTCTTCACGACTGCTAGCCACTAAAATGTCATCCACATAGATGACAACTCCAGAGAAATTCCCATCATCAGAATATTTGTAGTAGTAGGAATGATCAGAAGCAGATTGGAGCAAACCAAAACCAGATAGTACTTGAGAAAATTTGATATACCACTGTCTCGAGGCCTGCTTGAGGCCATATAGGGACTTTTTCAATTTGCAGACAAGCTGCCCAGTTCCCGTAGGGGGATCTGTGATGACAAGGCCAGGGGGCAGAACCATGTATATTTCCTCCTCAAGATCTCCATACAAAAAAACATTATTGATGTCAAGATGAGCAAGTATCCAACCTTTAACAGCTGCTAGAGCTAGCATCATTTTAACAGTAGTGAGTTTTGCAACAGGGGAAAAGGTATCATGAAAGTCAATTCCTGCCTGTTGAGTGAGGCCCTTTGCAACTAAGCGGGCTTCATAGCGTTCAACTGTAGCATCTGCCTTGAACTTTATTTTATAAACCCATTTACATGAGATTGGAACCTTGCCCGCTGGTAAAAAAGTGATCAGCCAAGTATTGGTTTTTATCAAAGCTTGTAGTTCTTCCTGCATAGCCAACACCCATTCTGGATGTTGAGCTGCTTGTTTGTATGATGTAGGTTCAGTGAGTATGGAGAGGAGAACAATGGATTTCTGATAGGGCTGTGAGAGTTTGGCAGAGAAAAGTAGTCAGCTGTTGGATATTTGGAAGAAGAAGTCACTGAGTTACATATGTAGTCAGTGAGGTGAGATGGATGTTTTATTTGTCTGCCTGATATGGATATGTGAGTGGGAGAAGCTGAGTTTGAGGTATTTGATGATGTTTGAGGATTGATGAGAGTAGAATTGGAAGAGGATGCTGAATTATGAGAAACATCAGCTGGAAATTGGGATGGAGTTTGATGTGAAAGAGGAAAGTCACACTCATGAAAAATGACATTCCTACTAATGAAAATGTCACTTGTCTCCAGATTTAGGACCTTATAACCCTTATAACCCGAAGGATACCCAATTAAGATACATTTGATGGCACGTGGAGAGAATTTATTTTTGCTTTTGTCCAAGGTTGAAGCAAAACAAAGACAGCCAAAGACCTTTAGGTGTGAGTATGATGGAGTTTTCCCAAAGAGATACTGAAATGGAGTTAAGTTGTTGGGTAGGACAGAGGATGGTGTTCTATTAATGAGAAAGGATGATGTGAGAATACATTCCCCCCAAAATTCAATGGACAGATGGGATTGGAACAGAAGGCTCCTAGCTACATTTAACAAGTGTTGGTGTTTTCTCTCCACTCTTGCATTTTGTTGTGGGGTTTCAACACAAGAATGTTGTGTAATGGTTCCATAGGATGAAAGTAGGGATGAGAGATTGAACTCTGGGGCATTATCACTTCTCATGATTTTGATTTTCTTTGAAAATTGAGTATTCACAGTTGAGAAGAACTGTGTCATGACTTGTTGGACCTCAGATTTTTGGGTTAGGAGAAAGGTCCAAACAAAACGTGAAAAATCATCCACTATGGTCAAGAAATATCTGAATCCATTGTGTGTAGGAGTTGAGAA
Organism: Salvia hispanica; assembly: GCF_029641045.1. Classification (NCBI taxonomy): domain Eukaryota; kingdom Viridiplantae; phylum Streptophyta; class Magnoliopsida; order Lamiales; family Lamiaceae; genus Salvia; species Salvia hispanica. The sequence goes on along the minus strand of NC_142697.1, from coordinate 32,542,936 downwards.
AGGGCCCCAAACATCACAGTGGATCATGTAAAAAATGGCAGTGGATTTGTAGTTTGAGTCTGGGAAGGGAAGCCTTTTTTGTTTGGCACGGGGAAAGATTTGGCATGTATTAAGATGAGTATTTGATGGAGATAGGACATCAGATAAAAGCTTCAATTTATTCAGAGAGGGATGCCCCAACCGTTGGTGCCAAATATCTAAGCTAACAACTGAGTTTACAGAGGCAGAAACAAAATTTGAAGGCTCAGTGTGAGATGAAGTTGAAGCTACACTTGAATAACCCTTTGATGTATCTGGAAATTCAAATATGTAGAGGTTACCAACATGACTACCCCTCCCAATCACTGTCCCCAGTAAAGCTTCCTGAATGATGAAGCTATTATGAGTAAATATCACAGTACATGCAGTATGTTTGGTGAGGGCACTAACAGAAATTAGATTGAAGGAAAAGGAGGGGTCATATAAGACTGAGGAAAGAGTGATGAGAGAGGTCAATTGGACAGTACCTAGGTGTGTGACTGGAGCAGTATGGCCATTGGGGAGATTGACAACAACATTGGCTATAGGTGAAGCAGAAGTGAGTAGTGAATGATCATGACACACATGGTGAGTAGCCCCTGTGTCTAAGATCCAAGTAGAAGAACTAGAACATGAGATAGAATTAATATGAGAAGAGAAAGAAATTGTACCAGAAAAGTTGTTTGTGAAAGGATCTGAATTTTCTGTGGCAGAAGTATTGATTGGTGGGGATGAGGTATGGAGTTGCTGGCTTTGCAGGAGACTAACAAGCTGTTGATATTGATCAATACTTGGAAGATTAACCGTAGAAGGAGCAGGCAAACTCAGGGGAGTTGTATCTTCTACCAAATTAACAAATCGATTCTGAGAAAAAGCTTTTCCAGAGGAACCAGCAGCTGCATTACCTCCATTGCCTTTACCCTTTCCTTTGGAAAACCATGGAGAAGAAAGCATTTCCCCACAGGATGGTTTGTTTTACCACAATGAGAGCAGAGAAACTTATTTTTGCTCAGACCACGGCCATGAGAAACTGCAGCATTAGAGAAAAGTTGCTCACTGGGAACTGGAGTATGAGCATGAGCGGGCTGTGATTGTGAGAAACCTTTCCCATCAATGTTGCGCTGCCTTTCTTCCTGAATAACTAAGGCAAAAACCTTTGACAGAGAAGGAAGAGGCACCATAGAGAGTATGTTAGATCTAATTTGAGAAAATGAAGGATTCAAACCAACAAGGAACTGCATAGTGCAGTCAGCTTCCTGGTGTTGATGCCATCTTGAAGCACTATCACAAGTGCATCTAGTGCAGGTACACCATGTCAGAGGCTGAGAGTTTTTGTATTCATCCCATACACTGCGCAGATTTGTAAAATAACCGCTAACATCTGCGGATCCTTGCGAGAGAAACATGAACTGTTGCCGTAGTTGATAAATCCTAGCTGAATCGCCAGTGGAAAATCTCTCCTTCAAATCTGACCAGATCGCATATGCATCATCAATATACATGATGCTTGAACAGATTTCAGCAGAGACCGAGTTGCGGAGCCAAGATACGACGATGCTGTTGCACCTGAGCCACTGCGGATAAAGAAGGTCATCACGCAGGGGACGATGAATTGAGCCATCAACAAACACCAATGTGTTTTTGGCGAGGAGAGCTGTTGTGAGCGATCGACTCCAAGTCGAATAATTCAAGCCACTGAGTTGTTGATGAACAGGATAGTTCCCGGACTATCGCTAGAATGAAGATAATAAGGACTAGAAGTGTCCTCAAATGGAGGAGGGCGATCACCGCCGCGATTACCTCGACCATTCATCGTGAAAAGAAAGCGAATGAAGGAGAAAACAGCTACGAAATCAGAGTAGCAAGAAAGAACGGAAGATGTTTGTCACTGATACCATAACAAGATCATAAACGTGAATCCATGGAGATGGATATGATGAACACCGAAGAAGATATTTTGGAGAAGAAAGAAAGTATGATTTCTCTTATTGATTGAATGAAATCGATACAGAAACCCAGCACCTTATATATCAATGGTGCATGGTGTACATACATCAAAAGCATGAGATAAAATCTCCTATAACTAACTAACTTCATTAACCGAATGTGACAGCTAGCATAAGCACTTATCGAGTGTGCATGAGCCACACGCTGCATAGCATATTCTAATACGTCGTTAAAAAACACGTTTTTTTTTAAAGACGCATGAGTCACACTTGGGCATTGGTCATGATCAGGAGCGGAGGCAGGGTGGGGCCAGGGGGCTTTGGGCCCCTCAGCCATTTGAATAAGTACTATACATAATATATGTATGCGAAAATTAGTAGTGTATGAAATGCTAGCGCAGTTGGTTCACGTTTCTCCTTCTGCACCATGAGGTAGTGAGTTAGGTTCCTGCCTTGAACATTCTTGTATCTGAGTCCCTATTTCTTCTAGTTTTGTTTAGTAATGTTGTATAAATAATTTTAACCTATAATTATAAATAGTATATACTACCTCTGTCCCTGAAAATTTGATATACTTCACTTTTACTATTTTTGGTAGTGGACCCATATTCCACTAACTCATTCCTACTCACATTTTATTATAAAACTAATACTTTAAAAGTAGGACCCACATCCCACCAACTTTTTCAACTCACTTTCCATTACATTTCTTAAAACTCGTGTCGGGTCAAAGTATAGCAAATTTTGGGGGACGGAGGTAGTAATATAATACAATTAAATTTGATTTTGAAGCTATGCAAGTAGTTCATTTGCTGCTTCTTTTAGTAATTTTTTTAGTTTTTTAGTAGTTCTATAATAGAAAATAACTCTTTGATCTAATAAATATGAAAATATTTCATATGTATAATATTAGTAAAGTATGCGCGATGCTCTAAAAAAATCTTTTCACTATTAACTTTTTCATCATTCGTTTCTCATGCTCTGCTTTTTATATTGCTCACGTTTCCACGTCGTTAGCACTGAACACACTGAATAAATTTTAATGGTAGTTTGGGCCCCTCACCGTTAATATTCTTGCTCCAGCACTGGTTATGATCCACATTGTGCGAAAGATGGTATTGTATTTGATTCATTTGTTTCATATTCCGAATTACTTGCAAGGATATGTGCTACAATAAAAATTGATGTGAATCAACACACGATTGAATTATCATGGAAGCATATTATAGGGCACAATTATATATGTACTGGAATTCACAATGAATCAAAGTGTGATGTATATGTTTTAGGAAGCTCAAAATTCTACTGGTCATATTGAATTAATTGTTGAGTATGCATCCATCAGAATTTTAGAAAGGCAACCTACAGTTGATTATAGTGTAGTTGATTGTGGTATTTCATCCGCGCGAGTTGAACATGTGAGTGTTGATTGTGGTATTACTGAGCAAGCAAATGTTTCAGAAGTTGTTGATGTTGGAATGAATAATCAAGTAGATGTGGCATATGCTAATGATATTCCTGACAGTCACCATCCTGATATTTCATCTCCATCGTCAGAAGACAGTTTTAGCGAAGAATCTGTTGGTGGTGATGTTTTATCTGATGATGAGATAATATATAAACCTGTCGTGCGAGGTGAACAACCACTTCCAAAGTACGACCATACCGGGTTACCATTTTTTCGTAACTTACCACGTGGAGGTGGTAAAATTGAAGAAGACAATAGGAATTGGAATGAGAAAAAACCGACTCGGATTTTATTGGGAATGAAATTTCAAAGCAAGTTGCATATGAAGACTGCGGTAACTTTGTGGCATGTGAGGCGTCATCGATATTTCAAGGTCGTTGAGAGCAAGCTAAGAAGGTGGCATACCGTATGCAAAAAGCCGTTCGGAATAGATGTAGACACTAGTGATGAAGAGAATCTCACCGAAGCCGAACGAGCAAATAAATGTACTTAGGAGGTTTCAGTTACCCAAAGGAAGCATGATGATCATATGTGGGAAATTAGGAAGTGGGTGGGACGATATAGTTGTGAAGGCCACCGTAATGACAGAGGTCATACTAACCTTTCATCGTCTATGATTGTTGTGATGATTCTACATCAATTGGAAGAAGATGCTGAATTCAAGTCCTCCTCTATAAGAAAATTTGTTGCAGAGAGATTTGATGTGACGATCACTTACAAGAAGGCATGGTATGCACGGAGGAAGGCTATAGAGATTGTATTTGGTGGAGGGAAGGAGTCATTTAGACAGTTGTCAAGCTACATGGCTGAACTGCAGTCACAAAATCTGGGCACAATTGTTGATTGGAAGTATGATACGAATCATTTATCATAGGATCTCTCAATTATTTAGTTATATTTTGATTCACCATATCTTTCCCATATTTGTTAGATATTTGTTTATTGTTGCATAAGTTAGGGTATTAGTATTATAGTAGTATAAATAGGAGAGCTTGTTATCATTTTAATAAATCAATGAATATATTATTTTCCCTAAACTTGTCTTGAGCAACAAGTATAATTTTCGTTCCTTATTTGTTGCCCATCGGAGAACGTCCGTGAAACAGCAAATCGTGAGCTTTCCTTCGAGCACGTTGAAGGCTCGATCACCTTACCATTCTGAGAAGTTAGTTAACCGGCCTCATTATGGAGTACGTCTGTAACAACCGGTGCTTTTATTCCGTACTCATCCTCTATCTTCGTTCATCTATATCAAAAAAAAAAATGTTTCACCCTCCGCAGCACCACCATCACCGCCGCATCTCACCCTCCATGTTCTGTAAAAAAAAATACCTTCTTCACCAAAAATAAAGTACCACCGATCACCTCCCACTGTCGTGCTTCACTGCCGCCATTCAACGTCACCATGTCACCCAACTACACCGGATTGGGGCGTTATGAACAAATGTTCGATCAATTGGATGCCGCTATCTCCAGGTTGGAATCAAGTCGGGAAGCAATCGATCGACGTGTGACAAAATTGAAGGCATCAAAAGCAGCGCATCGACGTCACTCGTCCAACTATGACACTGATCCCTATCAGCAACCTACTCGTTTTCGCCCCTGCCACGAACAGCCTCCCGGCTGGCCGCCACCACAACACTCACCCCCAAGTTATTGGCCCGCACAGCGGCTTCGGCATACCTACGGGAAGCAGCAGCAGACACACGCCTATAGGCAGCAACACCAACCCGTTGCTGCACATATGGAGCCCCTCAATCGGTTTGGTGATTCTCGGCCTCAACATCAATCAAACCCAACACCGGTCTTTGAGCATTCGCCGTACAACTGCACGCGTTCAGACGCGGCGCTGCAAAATCCTGATGCCGAATACTAGCCACGTGAACCACCAGCGCGTATGGAGCCCACAGACTGTATTTTCCAACCCCTGCCTCAGCCACCACAACTGCATTCCGTCAGAATGCAGCAGATGAGAAAAGATGACTTGGAGAAGTCATTACTCATACACATTCACCAAAACCTGACGAGTGTTTGGATAGTTATGTGTGTGGATATGCACATGAATTGAGAGACCGAGACGAAGATAATTCTTCTTCATTGAGTTTCGTTGCGCCGATTGGGTATTCATGCGAGGTTACAAGAGATTTTGACTGTTATTCTAAGCGCAGGACGGTGGAAGAGGAGCATTGTGAAAACTTGGGCAGTATGCTTTTAATGGACTCTAAATCAGAGATAGAAGTGGAAGTAGCGATGATGCTTCTAATTCGGATGCGACTGGTGTATCGATTTCGTCTATTGCCTTGCTTGGTGAAAAGCATGGAGTTGAGGAGGATAGAGCTGTAAGTCCTGTAGACCACCAAGTTTCAGCTTCTAAAGAAATATATTGGTCGTGCAGCTCCAATGTGAATAACATCCTCTCAACAGCGCCACTGCCCGCTGCTGCATTATTGCCGGATGTCGACAAGGAAGTGTTTGATGTGGGGACATACACACAACGAGTGGGACACCTGCTTGGTAAGCAATCATTCCGTGAAAGAATATCGAGGGATACGTTCAGCTATTCGGTGTGTGTTTGATACAGGAGTAGATGCCTCGCCGAAGCTTATGCTTTCAACTTTCTTTGTTGCTTCGTGGTTCCCACCTTGAGGACAAGGTGGATTTCAACCGTGGGGGAGTTGATACGAATCATATATCATAGGATCTCCCAATTATTTAGTTATATTTTGATTCACCGTATCATTCCCATATTTGTTAGATATTTGTTTCTTGTTGCATAAGTTAGGGTATTAGTATTATAGTATTCAATGACGGACCCAGGTGGGGTCGAGTGGGGTTGACCGACCCCACCGTCGTCCGCCGAGAGCTGCCGGAAACTCCATTGATGGACCTCCTAGACCCGGCGCAACTCCACCTTCGACCCAGGAGCTCCGTCTTGACGTCAAGCTACAGATATCCACCGCAATTCTTCACCCTTTGCCGGAAATAAAACGGGTAGAGTCGTAGAGTATAACACTTGAAAGAATAGATAAGAGAGATTGAGAGGAAGAGGGAGGCCTTAGCGGCAGCGCCAGTGGGAAGAATAGATGGAGAAGAAGTTTAAATAGTTATAGATAATTTTATTAAAAGTTTATCTATAATGTAAGTTTATCTCTTAATGTGATAAAGTTTAAATAGTTATAGATAATTAAAAGTAATTATATCTATAATGTTATTTTATTAATGATAATTTTCATTACATTTTTATTTTATTTATTTTTTAAAATTTTATAAATATTTAAATCTAACTTAAAAAACAAAGATTTAAGTAATAAAATCAAAAAGATTTATTTCAAACATTTTTAAAATAATTATTTATTATTATATCCTATTGTGTTCGTCCCCACGGGTTTCAATTCCTGAGTCCGTCATTGATAGTATTATAAATAGGAGAGCTTGTTATTATTTTAATGAATCAATGAATATATTATTTTCCCTAAACTTGTCTTGAGCAACAAGTATAATTTTCGTTCCTTATTTGCTGCCCATCGGAGAATGTCCGTGAAACAACAAATCGTGAGCTGTCCTTCGAGCATGTCGAAGGTTGATCACCTTATCACTCTGAGAAGTTAGTTAACCGGCCTCGTTACGGAGTACGTCTGTAACAAAGTACAACGAGCTATTGAGTCATGGATCTAACAAAGTGTTCTGCTATGTTTTTTGGGCATTAGGGCTTGCTATACATGCTTTTCAGCTACGAGGACGACTTAGAGGTAAGTTGCTTGTTGTTTGCGGCTTTGATCTAACCAGAATTGTTTGCTTATTGCATAGCTATTGTTGATGAAGAAACTAACAACGGCTGGGAGTTGTTTATGAATCTTGTTAGAATTCATGTGGTAAAATACCATAGAAAAGTGTGCATCATATCTGATAGACATAAAGGAATCTTAAAGGCCATGAGTTCTCGTGAATGGCAATAGGAACCAAAATATCACCACAAATATTGTTTGATTCACGTGAGGAAAACTATCGTGCAGAAGTACAAGGGTAGAATTAAAAACGCATGTTGGTCTTGCGTTTCATTAACAAAAACGCATGTCTGTCATGCGTCACTCCCTTTGTGGGAATTAAAAAAAACTAACTCTTTTATGGAATGTTTAAAGTGCCCTAAAACAAAAAAAGAATTTTCTCGAAAAAATACATCTTCAGCTTCAGTTACCAATTCTATCAGTACAGGGTGCAATTGAATTGATTTGCAGAATTTGCAGAATTCTATCAGTATAGGGGTGCAAATAAAGCGCTGAGTACAAATCAATCAATCGAGTAGTTTAATTTGGAGAAATCGCGTTGACTATTGGCGTCGAAATGATATGCAAACACGCCTTTAAGTTTTAAGTTGCTCAGATTTGAAGTGAAAATGCTTGTTATGCCATGTAAGCATTGATGTTTATAATTTTACTCCTGAAAATAGGATTAATTTCTTTTTATAGAATGCAAGAAATAATTTCTCAAAAATATATTTAGTTATCCTATTAAGATCATTTGCTCTGAGAAATTTCTTGAATAATAATATATGAATTTATTTATACAATTATAGAAATCAAGATACTTTACGTCTATCGTTGAATTTTTTTAAAAGAATATTCAAACATATTTTATTTACCTAGAAAAAAAAACTGTCAAAATTTAAATTTCTTTTGCCATTTGACACTATACCCCAAAATTAATCACTTTCTATTTTTTCGAATTCTTTTTTACTGCACATTACAATGTGGATCTCATTTTTTCATACTTTATAAATTCGGTATTAAATTTTATATTTTTATCAATGTGAGTTGAAAGTATGTTAAATTGCATGGCTATCCAATTGAAGAGTAAAATTAATTGATAAAACAATTATAATTACAAGAACAATATGAGGGTAGGCCGTTCTTCAAAGATGCCAAATATATTTGGTCGTCAGAATTATGTTAAACTACAGTCACACCATTAGGAAAGTCCACCATCGTTGACTCAAAATTCAAATTTCCCAGTGTTAATTTTGACTTGACCCCCTTTTATCACCTTGAAGCATTTTGACGTTGGGAAGCGCTCAAGTAAATCACGTTGCGGTGGTTCGAGAAGCTTGCAGTTTCAAACAACAATTACCATGCATACATGTAAGCAATAGAAATTAGAAACAGATATAGAATTGAAGAGAGAGATACCTTGAGAGTGTCCAAAGTGAGTGAAACAGTGGTAGCATTTCCAAGTTGGTGAAGCAACCTAACACAATTCAGATGCAACCATTCCGGATTGGAAGTAAGTCCATGAATGTCTAAATAGATTTTCTCCAATATTGGGAGATTCATTCTAGAACATTCCAAAGGCAAATAGCCCTCGTATCGAAACGAGATGAGCAACGGAGCAGATATCTCTTGGATTTGATCAGATTCGAAGATTTCAAGAACTCTCATCTTGGGAGCCTTTAAAACAATGCCAGCCATCGGAAAGCCGCGCAGAGAGAGCTTCTCGAGCTCCATGAGGCCGGCAAACGGCTCCCTCCCGTGATCATCATTGAAGAACAAATGCGTTCCGAGATAAAAGGTTTTCAAATTTGGTAAGGAGAAGCGTTGTAGTACGTCAAGAGTGGTGTATTTCCGCCTGATCTCGAGCTCCCGCAGTGTGGTGGAGGTGAAAAGCGCGGCGGGAAGGGTTAGGATTAGGTCGATGGGCGCGTGGAGGCGGAGGGATTGAACGCCATGATTGATGGCGTAGAGCACGTATTCCTCCACGAGTGTGAGATGGGATTTGTCGTCGATTGAGAAGTGGAGGCTGTGGACGGGGGCTGTGGCGTCGCGGTGGGAGAGGAAGTGGTAGACGAAGCGGTAGTAGGAGACGTCGCCGTGGAGGTGCAAGCGGATATTGAGGAGGGAACGCCACAGGTGTTTCCATCTCTTGGAAAGAATTGAGGTTTTAATGGCTTGAGTTGTGTCGATAAAGGAGAGAATGTGTTGAAGAATTTCATCAGGGAGTTGGCTGATTATGTCTTCCTCCATATTTACAAGACATAATTTAAAAAAAAAACAATACTCCATATATTTTTTATTTATTGATTGTTAACCAAATTTCATAACATAGTATTATAATTTGTGGGATACAATTATATAAATGAAATACAATTAATCCAATAAGATTATTATAATTTGTAAGATTTTCTCCATTTCATTGAAGTGCCTTTTTGGTGTTAATGTCTTTATTTCTACTTTATTCATTCTCTTCTCTCCACTTAACATATAAAATAAATTGTATTTTTATCTTGTATCACCAAATGAAGGAGTCATCTTCCTTGGAACAGAAGAAGTAATACTTATAATAGTATGAAAAATAAATTAATGTAGAGATGAAAGAAGAGACAAATTAATATTCCCTCTGTCCTATGCTACTTGCACATTTCATTTTGGGACTGTCTCAAACTATCTACACTATTTCTATTTTAAATAAAAAATTATGGTATTTAATTAAGATATTAGAGTTAGTTAGTGTATCCCTTATTAAGGGTTGTCTTATTACACTTAAAATTTTAATTTAATTACACGAATTACTCACGTTCAAATTTACGCTGTCAAAGTGAAAAGTACGAGTAGTATGGAACAAATGGAGTATAAAAGGAAATCGATAGGTTGAGACAATTCTTCCTGACAAAATTTTGACCATGAAGAAGCCGATCAGCACTTCTACACTACAAACTCAAATGAGAAAAGCGATCATCAATATATATTGCAAAAACATTCTTGACATTCATGCATGATGTCATGTTTACAACTTGGATTGTCCAAAAAGGGCGCAAGAAGCTCTTGCAACATTCCAAACTTTTGCAATAGATCATGTTGAGACAATCATATAATTTCATCTTCTATTCCAAAGAGTAGTTCGAGTTGTTGTCCATCACTTTCGTCTTCAAACAAATCATCTGAATTCTTTTCAACCACAGTCACATCTTGAGGTAACTCCATCACCCATGAATAAAAATACAAAGTCCCCTCTGTCAAGTAGTTCATCACCCTTCTTAGCACCGTCGTAATTTCTCGACGTCCTTTCATCACTTTCAGACATTTCAGGTAGGGAAATGGACATGGACTTTCCTCGATCAGACCACGATACTTTTCAAGAACCTTAATTTCCAAAAAAAAAACAAGCAAATTAAAGGTAAGCAACATGCGAGAAGGTGTCGTTCAAATTCGTCTCCTTCTTATAGTTAGTACCCCCTCCGTCCCACAATAAGAGTCAAATTTTACTTTTACCATAAATGGTAAATATGTCTTACATATTATTTCAATGCACTATTCTTTATATTTCTTAAAACATATGTTTATACCAAACGTGACTCCTGTTATGAAACGAAGGAAGTACTCAAGAAAATAAAATTTTCACTTCTCTCTAATGTGAGCCTACATAAATTGAGTACATTACATTGTAAATCTAGTAATTATATATAGTTGGTATAGTACATTCTACTAGTATACATTTTCTCCATGGGTTCAAAAAGTTAGTGGAATATGAGTCATGCTATTATATACTCCCTCCGTCCACAAAAAATAGAGCACATTTACCATTTTTGGCCGTCCACAAAAAATAGAGCACATTCATTTATGAAAAATAATAACCCTACACATCATTCCATTAACACTATTTCTCACTTACTTTTTCTCCTTCTCTCTTACTTTTTTCTTTCTTTCTTACTTTACCAATTCTACATTAAAACCTATGCCATACACCAATTGCTCTATTTTTTTGGACGAAGGGAGTATTGGTTTTATAATAAAATGTGCGTAAAATGAGTTAGTGGAATATGAGATCTACTTACCATTTATGGTAAAAAAGTAAAAGAGAAAAATTAATAGGAGACAAGCAGAAATAACAAAAGTGGACAATTAATAAGGGACGAAGGGAGTAGTTAGATTATTAGAGGGGGGAGAGATAGAGTTACCTTGACTGTGTCCAAAGTCAATGCTACAATCTTAGCATTTCCAAGTAGCTGAAACATCCTAACACATCTCAGAGTCATCGTTGTAGGATTAACATAATTGTATATGTTATCGGGTTGTTGTTTGTAATTAATGTCCAAATAGACCTCCTCCAACATTGGTAGATCAACCTTAGAACAATGGAAAGGCAATTTAGCCTCGTACCTAAACGAGGTAAGCAACGGAGCTGAAATCTCCTCCATTCCATAAGCATACGAACTCTCATCAACAATCTCAAGAAACCTAAGCTTGGGAGCCTTCACAACAAGCTCATAAAACAAACACCGCCGCAGAGTAAGCTTCTCCAGCTCCGGGAAGCCCGAAAACGGCTCCTTCAGCGGCGGATCATAATAATCACCATGGCCAAACCAACACCCATCAAGAAAAAGGGTTTTCAAATAAGGTAGTGAGAGCTTCTCCGGTGAACAGATCACGCGGCCGAGCTGGCGGAGCTCGAGTTCCCGGAGCGTTGTGGAGGCGAAGAAGGCAGCCGGGAGGGTGATATCCGGGCGGCAGCGGGCGTGGAGGCGGAGGGATTCGACGCGGTGATTGACGGCGTAGAGGATGCATTTTTCGATGAATGATTGGTCGGCGTGGATAAGGAGATGTGTGTCGAATAAAGCTGAACAGAACCTTAGTGTGCAACGATGCGGAGAAGATGATCTGCGTGACGCATCAACTGACCGGGTCCGCCGACTTTTGGTGGGACACCAAGCTGAAGACCATGCCCCAGGATCGTGTGGACGAGATGACGTGGGAAGACTTCAAGACCGAGGTGTACGACAAGTACATACCTAAGAGCTACCGCAAGGTAAAGGCAGCCGAGTTCCACAACCTCACTCAGGGACGTCTGTCCGTGACCGAATACGACCGCGCGCTTTGTGACATGACCCGTTATGCGCCGGAACAGACGGATACTGACGAGAAGCTGGCCGATAAGTTTCGTGAGGGCCTAAGGCACGAAATTAGGATGGCATTGGCAGTCCGTGGGACCCTTACGTACGCAGAGGCGCTAGCCCTCGCACTGGATGTTGAGGCAGCGATGCCCAAAGAGAGAAGCACGGGAAACACTACGCTAGCACTACCCCCGCCATGCCCTAACCACGATAAGAGGAGATGGGACGAAAGTAGGACCCACTACGATAACAAGCGATACCGTCCCACCCAAAGCCGACCGCCGTACGGAGGAGGGCAGACCTCGTTCAAGACCACCCCAATGCAACGTATGCGCTAAGTATCATTTCGGGGAATGTAGGGCACCGAATCCGATTAGGTGTTTTAGCTGTGGGAGAAATGGTCACGTGTCTAGGGAGTGTCCGAGTAGGAACGTGGGAAACGGGGGAAGGCCACACCATCAGGGATTTCGACAACCGCCGAGATCGCCACCAGCGGGATCGGGAGCGAACCGGGATCAACCGCAGCGGCAACAACAACCTTTTCGTCCAAGGCCGCCTGCCCAAGCTAGAGTGTACGCCATGAGTCAGAAGCAGCCCAGGATTGAGCAAGGAAATCACGAGAGTGGAAGTTTGGCAGGTATAAGCGAAATCTTCGATACTCCTATTGTTGTTTTGTTTGACACGGGCGCATCGTATTCGTTCATATCTGAGTTGTGTGTGCATACCTTGAGCTTTCCTGTTAGAAAATCTGAACATAGGATGATGGTGTCCTCACCAGTAGGAGGGATAGCAGAGATTTCCCGATTTTGCTTGAACATAGAAATCGTACTAGGAGAACTTAAGATAGTTTCTTACGACCTGCGAGTTATGGCGATGAGAGATGTCGACGTAATCTTAGGAATGGACTGGTTAACCGCGAACTTCGCGACGATTCGTTGTAAGGAGAGGTAGATATCCCTAGAAGCCCCGGGAAAAGAACCCATCGTATACCACGGAATCTCGATGAACCGGCGAACCGCTATCATCTCTGCGCTACAAGCCGCCCCGATCAGATAAGTTAGCTAGGATCTACATACAAGAAATCGTGCAATTACATGGAGTCCCAGTGACGATTACGTCCGATTGTGACCCGAAGTTCACCTCGAAATTCTGGATTAGCCTACAACGCGAACTACCCGATTAAACTTTAGCACGACATTCCACCCACAGTCCGACGGACAATCTGAAAGGACGATTCAGACTCTCGAAGACATGCTAAGGGCCGTGGTGCTCGACCTGTTAGAGTTTGTATACTAGAAATCACGTTTCGAGTGATTGAATACTGTAAAACTCTTATTTTATTTTCCAATGAATAAAACAGATTATTTTTGTCATAATGTTGTTATGTTTTACATTTAATGGATGTTAATGCATGTTTAAATGTATAAGTTAACTTAACAAAGTCTAAGTCTTTGTTTTAGTAGACCGGTTGTGGGCGTCGTCCACTTTAAGGTAATACGGTCAGTTCTAAACAAAGAAAAATATGAATTTCACAACCTAGATGGAATTAGACTACCCATCGAGAAAGGTTGCAATGTCAGTCCGTATATTTCTAAGCCTTACTGAAATAAGATGACATTGGTGTGGTATAGCACTGAACGGATCTAACAGCAAGACTTGCCTTGGGCTATCTACTGAAAGGCGAGGTCTTGATAAATATTTATTTCTTAATCAATGTAGGTTAGCATTGAGCATACGGTATTGATTATGCATTGCTTTGACTTATCAAATGGTGCGGGTTTTTCGTAGCCCAATTATCCTGATATATTGGGCAGTGGTGATCGATATCTAGCGGTGCTAGGATTGCTATTATATTGAATCGTGCACGAGGTGAGTCTCGTTTGATAATGTCCTCAAGAGGAGCGCGAAACTAAGTTTTATTATTCGGAACCTAGCTAGTTGGAGTATGATTACTCTATGAATAATAAATGAGTGTTTCATGCTAAGTCCACTCTTGGAATTAATAAGAAGTTAATTAATTAAGTCAATAGCAGACATTAATTAATTAATGGACATATTAATCTTAAGCACGGGAAATGAAAGATAAACGGAAACCCGGATTACTTATAATTTCGGATTTGGATGGGGAGAGTTCAATATTACTTCTGTAGTGGCTGCTCGTAATATTCCAATTATAACTTATATTAAATTGTGGGTTCAATTTAATTAGTAAAAAGTAAATTGGATGAGCCCATATCCAAAGCCTTCCATAGATCCCTGTCTGGGCCCAAAAGGAACTTAATATAAATAGGAGAATAAAGGAGACAGAAAATACACAATATCTCATATTGCAATTTTCGAAAATTTCGATCTCTCTCAGCTGTAGGAGATTTCGAATTTGAGTCCTATTCCAAAAAGGATTTCTTCTGTCTTCTTTATTTAAGTCCTAGTATTCTAGTAAGATCAGCCCACACTGATATTAGAGTACAGTTCGGGAACCAGAGAGAAGATTTGTGGTCTAGTACTTAAAGCTACACGTGGAGAAGTCGCTAGCCATCTTCAATTCTTTGGAGAATTAATTAGGTATTATTCTACTCCGTAGAAAAGCATGTTTTAGGTTTTCAATATTCTTAAAGCATGATTAATTCAAGTTATGAGCATGATACATGTGATAATTACGCGAATAGATTTTGTCTAAATAATCTGCTAAATAGATCTGATTATTATGTGATTTATTTACATGCTCTTCCGCTGCGTGCACCAACAATTGGTATCAGAGCCAGGTTTTGGCTCTGATTATTTGGATTTAAATTTCGCGAAATTCATGTATGCATGTCTTGATTGATTACGAAGCATGTTCTTGTGTTTTTATTTTTTATGTTTATGCATGTTGAACTCAAGAACATTCGAATCATAGAACTTGAATTATTCGAACGAACTAGATGTGCGATTCGTCGGCGCTTGCGCCGGGACGAATTGCGCTATGATCGATCGAAGAGGGTTGCCAATCGAGTGGGAGCCGAGGGCGACGGGCATGGGGCGACGCGCCGGCGAGCAAGGGCTCGCGCGCGCCACCGGCCAAGCCCGCCAAACCCTAGCCGGCCCCGATCAAACGCGATGCAACGCGACAGGAGCCGAGGACGTGCGATCACGCGGCGACGCGCATGCGAGCAGGGGCTCGCGCGCGCCGCCGATCGAGACCGCGAGCCCAGGCGGCACCAGACGCGTCGGACGGAGGAAGCCTGGCACGGTGGCTCGTCCGAGAACCACCGAGGCGCCGGTCTTCTTCGCAAAACCCTAACCCTAACCCTAATACCGAAACCCTAGCCGACCCAGCCCTAGCGAGGCGCAACCGAGAGCAGCCGCCGGCTGCTGGTGCGCGCGAGCTCGTCGGGCAGTGGGAGATCGCCGGGAGGTCGTGGCTCTGGCTGCGCCTTCTGGCTCGACGACGACGGAGGGTGAAATCTCGGCGGTTGTCCGCCGGGAGGAAGAAGGGAGAAGGAAGAGCGCGCCGTAAGGCGCGGGTTTTCCGGCGGTCGTCGGGGGGCGAACACGCCGTCCCGGCGAGAATCTCCGGGGATATCTTCGTATCTTCGTTGTGTAGATTCGTGCCAACCTCGAATCTCTAGAAATTGACGAAAGATTATTTTAATGATTATTTAATTGTTTAATTAATAGATATCATTAAAAATAATATTATTTAATGAAATAAAACATTTTGGGAAGATTTCCCTAGATTTTAGGAATATTTGGATTATTTTCTATATCTATGAATATTTTATATCCTAGATGATATAGATAAGAATAATTTAATAGTTTCCTAATTATAATATATATCTAGAATCTATTATAAGATATGATATATATAAGAATACATTAAATAATATAATTGATATTCTTCCTAATCTTGAACTTGGAAATTATATGAATTTGATTTTTCATGTCTAATTAAGATTATAAATAATGTATTTTATTTTAGATATATCTTATAGTAAGACATGAATGAGAATTAAATTCTAGATTAATAGTTTCTATATTAAGATATTAAAGATTATAAAAGATTTAATTATCCAGTAAATTAAATACCAACAGAATTTAATTAGTCTTAATCTGCCTTAAGGCTAAAGGATAATTAATTAAAACCATAACCCAAATATCTAAGCGATAATTATGAACTAATGGTTTATATATGGTCTCCATCGGTTGGACTGCCAAATTTTGTGAAGCTGATTTTCTAATATTATCGCCACCTACAGAGTAGGGACAATAATCCTACGAAAACAGTAAGTTCATAAGGGCGGACTTCTCAAATAATGAATAGAGTGAACTAGAAAGTGATTCCTAATATTATCGCCACCTACAGAGTAGGGACAATAATCCTAAGGAATTGCGAGTTTCAGGGTTCAATCGGAATTTATGAGATAGCTTGATTTTGTTATCAACACATGAACATTGTTATGGGAGTGTGTTGTAGAAATAAAATACTGTAATGCTAAACCAGGTGGTCGTGCTTAGGAAGCATTTGACATGTCAACCTCCAGAGGAGGAAGCTATTGATATGTCGGTGTTGTGACCAGTAAATTGTCGAAATTTTAATGCGTATTAACCTCCTGAGGAGGATACAATTTATTAATTTTGCTGTTGTAAGATTTTGAAAAGTTTTATGGTTAATCTACTCAATTTCCTTACATAAGTTTATGACAAATAGTAAAATCTTCTGTTTGCAGTGCAATAAAATTCGTCAAGATGTCTTTTAATCCTCTTTCTGCCATTCTCAAAGAAAACAAACTCGAAGGCCAAAATTACATCGAATGGAAACAAAACTTGGATATCGTTCTCACAGCAGAAGAGTACAAGTTCGTACTCACTACTCCACGCCCAGCTGTCCCGGCTGCTAGTGCCAGCCAAGCATTGCGAGATGCGCATAGACGGTGGCATAAGGCGAATGAGATGGCTAAGTGCTACATGTTGGCTTCTATGTCATCAGTACTCAAGCATCAGCATTCTGCCATGGAAACTGCCGCCGAGATCATGACAAATCTCGCAAATCTTTTTGGTACTCAGAATCGAACGGCTAAGTCTCAAGCCTTTCGGAGTATCATGACGAAGTCTATGAAGGAAGGCTCGTCTGTGAGGCAACACGTCCTCGAGATGATGAGTCACCTCAACCAGATTGAGGTATTGGGAGGGACGATCGATCCCGAGTCCCAGGTTACTATAATCCTTCAGAGTCTTCCCCCTAGCTTCCAGCAGTTCAAGCTCAACTTTGAGATGAACAAACGGAATTATACTTTAGCAGAGTTGCTGACTGAACTTCAGTCGGCGGAGGACCTTATGGTTCAAGCTAAAGTAGCTATGATGAGTATCGCGCCTAATTCCTCTGGCTCTAAGGCTAGAAGAGGAAAGAAAAAGGCACCGAACCAAGTAGCAGTCAACAATGCTAAGGGAAAGAAGAAACAGCGGGGTGACAAGAAGCAAACTGGAAAATGCTTCAAGTGTGGAGAGAAAGGTCATTGGAAGCCAGATTGTCCTAAAAAGGGCAAGGCTACAGGTATGCACCATGCTCTAGTAGTCGAGTCATGTTTGGCTTTGACATCTACTCATACTTGGGTTATTGATACTGGAGCAACTGATCATATATGTTTTGATCCTGACTTGATGCAGGTGACAAGACGGCTACATGATCGTGAGATAGAGGTCCAGCTGGGCGACGCTACGAAAGTGGCGGCCGTTGCAGTGGGAGACGTTTATTTACGTTTTTCTAGTGATAGATTTTTGATTTTGAAGAATGTTTTGTTGATACCCTCTTTTAGAAGAAATTTAATTTCAGTTTCTAAATTGTCTTATGATGGATATTCGATTTCTTTTAATGACAATTGCGTTATTAAGAAAGATGGTTCTTATATCTGTCGCGGTATCATGGAAAACAATCTGTACACGATCACTTCTACACAATTTAATCAACGTAAATCAGAACTCAATGCTACATCGAAAATTTCTAAGAAAAGAAAAGAACCTTCAACTTCAATGAATGAAACGTACTTATGGCACCTTAGACTTGGTCATGCCAACGAAAGAAGGATTCATGCGATGGTTGATCAAGATCTTATTAAAGGTCTTGAGAAGGAACCGTTTTCGAAGTGTGAGTCCTGTCTCGAAGGCAAGATGACTAAGAGATCTTTTAGATCAAAGGGGAATAGGGCCAAAGAAGTACTTGAGCTCATTCATACTGATGTGTGTGGACCAATGTCAACCGAGGCAAGGGGCGGTTTTCGATATTTCGTCACCTTTACAGATGACTACTCGAAAATCGGATACATCTATTCGATGCGCTACAAGTCTGAAACTTTTGACAAGTTCAAGGAGTTTAAGGCTAAAGTAGAGACGCAACATGGTAAGAGTATCAAATGCCTGCGATCTGATCGCGGAGGCGAATACCTAAGTGCCGAGTTTTTGGACTATTTATCGGTAGCTGGGATTGAATCCCAAACGACTGCGCCGGGCACACCCCAGCAGAATGGCGTGGCTGAAAGAAGGAATAGGACCTTATTAAATATGGTCAGATCGATGATGAGTTATGCACGGTTACCTGTTTCGTTTCGGGGTCATGCTTTGCTTTCTGCAAACTATCTCTTAGACGTCTTACCTTCTAAATCTGTTCCTACTACCCCATATGAGTTGTGGAATGGGCGTAAGCCCAATCTAGAACATCTCAGAGTATGGGGGTGTCCGGCTCATGTATTGGAAAAGGATCCAACTAAGCTGGAATCTAGGACTGAGGTTTGCGTGTTTATAGGATACCCTAGAGGAACGAAAGCTTATGAATTCTATAGTCTCAGAGATCAGAAAGTGATTGTGAGCACTCATGCCACATTCTTAGAGGAAGACTATGTAATGAATCATAAGTCCAGCAGTGAGATTGCTCTAGAAGAGCTAACTCAAGTTTCAACTTCCATTAACCAAGAACAATTACCAAGTGTAACAACAATTCCAGAAACTTCAACTAATACTCCAGATATTGTAGTGCCGCGCCGCAGTGGGAGGGTCTCTCATGAGCCCGATAGATACATTGGTTTGGGTGAGTGTATGGATCACTCCTCGGACAGCAATGTACTGGATCCCTGGAATTTTGCAGAGGCGCAGGCTGATGTCGATCATTGCGAATGGGTGAAAGCAATGGATTCGGAACTACAATCTATGTTAGACAAAGACGTCTACAATTTGTCTGTCCTACCCGAAGGCTGTACTGCCATTGGGAGCAAGTGGATATACAAACGTAAACGTGGACCCGATGGACGAGTTAAAGTCTTCAAGGCAAGACTAGTGGCTAAGGGGTATACCCAAAAGGAAGGTATCGATTACGATGAGACCTTCTCCCCAGTGGCCATGCTCAAATCGATCCGTATACTTTTGTCTATAGCAGCTTACATGGATTGGGAAGTATGGCAGATGGACGTTAAGACTGCGTTTCTAAACGGGAGTCTTGAGGAGACCATCTACATGGAACAACCCGAAGGCTATGTAGTGAAGGGCAAGGAACACATGGTTTGGAAGCTTAAGAAGGCCATTTATGGTCTCAAGCAAGCATCTAGATCATGGAACCAGTGTTTCGATCAAACTGTTCAAAAGTTTGGATTCGAAAAATGCCCTAATGAAAGCTGCGTGTATAAGAAGGTTGAAAAAGGAAATGTTGTGTTCTTAGTTTTGTATGTAGATGACATTCTTCTAATTGGAAACAATAAAAAGATGTTGTCATCAGTGCGAACTTGGTTGTCCAGCCAGTTCGAGATGAAAGATATGGGTGATGCGGGACACATTCTCGGTATCAAGGTTCTTAGGAACCGAGGTAAGAAAATGTTGTGCTTATCCCAAGAATCTTACATCGAAACGGTACTTAGACGCTTTAGCATGCAAGATGCCAAGAAAGGTTTCCTACCTTTTAGACATGGCATCCAGTTGTCTCAAGAGATGTGTCCTAAGACAGCATCTGAGATAGCAGAGATGAGAAGAATACCATATGCCTCGGCAGTTGGTAGTCTCATGTATGCTATGCTTTGTACTAGACCCGATATCTGCTTTGCTGTTGGCATGGTAGCAAGATATCAATCAAATCCCGGCCAAGGACATTGGACTGCCGTAAAGAACATACTCAAGTACCTTAATCGGACTAAGGACTATGTTCTAGTTTACAATGCAGCCGAGCTCTGTCCTTTAGGATATACAGATTCAGACTTTCAGGCTGATCTGGATTCGAGAAAATCAACTTCCGGATATGTGTTTACCTTAGGAGGTGGAGCTATAGTTTGGAAGAGTGTAAAGCAGAAATGCATTGCAGACTCTACCATGGAAGCCGAGTATGTAGCCGCTTCGGAGGCTGCAAAGGAGGCTGTATGGCTTAAGAACTTCCTTCTGGACTTAGGTGTGGTTACGAATATGCCCAAGCGCATCACCGTTTATTGTGATAACTCTGGTGCTGTGGCAAATTCGAGGGAACCACGGGCTCATAAGGCGAGCAAGCACATAGAGAGGAAGTATCATATCATTCGAGATATAGTGCAGAGAGGAGACATACAAGTGGTCAAGATTGAGTCAGAAAACAACCTGGCAGATCCTTTCACGAAGGCGTTAGCGGTAAAGCCGTATGAAAGCCATGTTGAAGGAATGGGAGTTCGACTAATTCAAGACCTCAATCCGCTTTCAGTATAAGTGGGAGATTTAGACGTTAGCACATTTTGTATACTCGAAAGTGTTTTGAGTATAAGTGGGAGATTGTTAGAGTTTGTATACTAGAAATCACGTTTCGAGTGATTGAATACTGTAAAACTCTTATTTTATTTTCCAATGAATAAAACAGATTATTTTTGTCATAATGTTGTTATGTTTTACATTTAATGGATGTTAATGCATGTTTAAATGTATAAGTTAACTTAACAAAGTCTAAGTCTTTGTTTTAGTAGACCGGTTGTGGGCGTCGTCCACTTTAAGGTAATACGGTCAGTTCTAAACAAAGAAAAATATGAATTTCACAACCTAGATGGAATTAGACTACCCATCGAGAAAGGTTGCAATGTCAGTCCGTATATTTCTAAGCCTTACTGAAATAAGATGACATTGGTGTGGTATAGCACTGAACGGATCTAACAGCAAGACTTGCCTTGGGCTATCTACTGAAAGGCGAGGTCTTGATAAATATTTATTTCTTAATCAATGTAGGTTAGCATTGAGCATACGGTATTGATTATGCATTGCTTTGACTTATCAAATGGTGCGGGTTTTTCGTAGCCCAATTATCCTGATATATTGGGCAGTGGTGATCGATATCTAGCGGTGCTAGGATTGCTATTATATTGAATCGTGCACGAGGTGAGTCTCGTTTGATAATGTCCTCAAGAGGAGCGCGAAACTAAGTTTTATTATTCGGAACCTAGCTAGTTGGAGTATGATTACTCTATGAATAATAAATGAGTGTTTCATGCTAAGTCCACTCTTGGAATTAATAAGAAGTTAATTAATTAAGTCAATAGCAGACATTAATTAATTAATGGACATATTAATCTTAAGCACGGGAAATGAAAGATAAACGGAAACCCGGATTACTTATAATTTCGGATTTGGATGGGGAGAGTTCAATATTACTTCTGTAGTGGCTGCTCGTAATATTCCAATTATAACTTATATTAAATTGTGGGTTCAATTTAATTAGTAAAAAGTAAATTGGATGAGCCCATATCCAAAGCCTTCCATAGATCCCTGTCTGGGCCCAAAAGGAACTTAATATAAATAGGAGAATAAAGGAGACAGAAAATACACAATATCTCATATTGCAATTTTCGAAAATTTCGATCTCTCTCAGCTGTAGGAGATTTCGAATTTGAGTCCTATTCCAAAAAGGATTTCTTCTGTCTTCTTTATTTAAGTCCTAGTATTCTAGTAAGATCAGCCCACACTGATATTAGAGTACAGTTCGGGAACCAGAGAGAAGATTTGTGGTCTAGTACTTAAAGCTACACGTGGAGAAGTCGCTAGCCATCTTCAATTCTTTGGAGAATTAATTAGGTATTATTCTACTCCGTAGAAAAGCATGTTTTAGGTTTTCAATATTCTTAAAGCATGATTAATTCAAGTTATGAGCATGATACATGTGATAATTACGCGAATAGATTTTGTCTAAATAATCTGCTAAATAGATCTGATTATTATGTGATTTATTTACATGCTCTTCCGCTGCGTGCACCAACACGACCGAGGTGGAAGTTGGGAGACTGCACTACCTTTGAGCGAATTCGCTTACAACAACAGCTTGCAGGCAACGATCAACATGGCGCCGTACGAAGCACTATATGACAGAAAGTGTAGATCACCGCTATACTAGGATGAGGTTGGCGAACGAAGGGTACTCGGACCCGATGCCGTTGAAGAGATGGTCGAAATCGTTCGACAAATCCGTGCGAGAATGAAAGAAGCCCGGGACAGGCAAAAGTCTTACGCTGACGTCCGATGAACCGACTTACAATTCCAAACCGGCGATAAAGTTTTCCTCAAGGTATCCCCATCGAAAGGGATAACGCGTTTTGGGGTTAAAGGGAAACTGAAACCACATTTTATCGGACCGTACGAAATTCTTGAAGGAGTAGGACCCGTAGCTTATGGTTTAGCGCTGCCGCCCAGCCTTGGGAATGTGCACAACGTTTTTCATGTGTCGCAGTTGCGAAAATACGTGTTTGATCCGAAGCATGTGATTTGCTACGAGGAAGTTGCTATAAACCCGGATCTGAGCTACGAGGAGCAACCTCAGATGATCTTGGATCGAAAGGTCCAAACCTCGAGAAATAAATCCACTGCCTTCGTGAAAATACAATGGAGAAACCACGGGCCTGAGGAAGCCACGTGGGAGCTTGAGGATAAGATGATGGAACTATACCCGGAACTCTTCCCATAGAGGTACCAAATTTTGGGACGAAATTTCTTTTAAGTGTGGTAGGATGTAACATCCCGAATTTTCGAACCCTAATTTTAGAGCCCTAGAATTTATTATTGATGACGTGGGAGATGTGATTTATTTGATAAACGAATTTATTGCGTGAGTTTCTTTGACCTGGAAGTTTGAAAAGTCAAAATTGTTGACTATGTGATGTGGCATGTGATTTATTAAATTATGAGGTGAATTATTTGTTTAAGGGTGAGTGAGAATATTAGAGAAAATTTCCATAAATACTAGTCACCTAAATATTGAGATTTTCGAACCCTTGACCACTTTGAAGGAGGAATTTTATTTTGCCGGATTTAATTTAATTCTTGGGATATTTATCCAAATTAAACCCAAAACCTAATTATTTCCTTATTTTTATTGAGAAAAATCGAGCCCCTTATTTTTCTAGGTGATTTGCGAAAATCACCCATGTAGGGAAGGAAATATTATTTTGCTTGTTTAATTGATTCCTTACTTGATTTCCTTCCATACCTAGAATTTAAATATTCTACCAAATTTTTCCATACCTCAAGAGATCTTGCCATATTTTATTTTAGTTAATAATAAAAATTCATGCCTTAGTTTAAAAGGCTACTACACGCCTATTTCCTTTCCTCCAATGGGAGAATTTTTATTTTATTTTTCTTTGCAATATTTTATTCTACTCAGTAAAATATACCAAAACAAAATCTTGGCTAATTGGGAGCCATATATTTCAAAAATTTCATGCCTTGATACCCTAGTCTATTTTTGTTAATTCTTCTTCCCTACTTCACAATATTCATTTATTTAATCGTGGAGAATAAAATCTTACCAAATATTCTATTCTATTTACCTAAAGATCTTATTGAGCACTATAAATAAGAGGAACCCCTAACCCTAGCCCCCATAATTTTCGCCCCCCCCCCCCTCCCTTCTCCACTCTCTCTCAATTTTCTTCTACTTTACTTCAATAATCATTCAACCTTTGAGAAGAATTAGAGTTTGAGCCTCAAGATTTTGAAGAACCATTTCTTTACTTCGTTTCTACCGTTCGTTTTTCTCGAAAAGATATTCTTATATTAATCTTCTTCTTTCTGCTCGATTCCTCTTCTTTCTAACCGATTAATCGATATTCTTGAACCCTCATGCATCTTATTGAGTGAAAGTAGGTTAAGGGGATACGGAGAACATGTATGTGTGTGTGTGCGTTGCGTGTGTGCGTGTGGTGTTTGTGTGGTGTGTGTATGATGGCAAAATACTCTTGTGTGACATATGTTGATGTTAGATCTAGATTTGAGATGCGAATGGAACTTATGCGATGAACGTGACCTTGATTGATTAATGATGCTAAAATAGATCGGTGGGAAAAGGGAAAAACGTTGAGACATGCATGAGTTAAGAGTTTGTATTGAATCTGATTTGTGATATGTGCCTATGTGAATAAAAAGGTGAAACCTCAGTTGCGAAGCCGGATAACAAGGGAAAGAACTTACTTGAAATCTAAGCAGTCGAGATGGGCTTTATTCTTAAACTCTTTTATGTTGCAAATTTATGAATGTGGAGAAATAAGGGTGGTTTAACTGTTATGCCATGCCTATGTCTGTTTTGTTGTGATATTGTGCGCCTGATGCCCGGTTTGAGAGTTCGCTCCATTGGGCTATAGGGCTATGGATATGTTAAATGAATTCGGGTCTGAGTATGGGTCGCAAACCCTACTAGGCTGTGTACACGAGGGGATCGGGAGCCGTCCTTGCTAGTCGGCCGGTCTCGTGAGCGAAAAGTGTGGCCACACTTTCGTCGCACCATGGAAAGATTGTGATTGTGGAATTTGATGAGAAAAGTGGGGAGTATGTTTGATTGGCCAATCTATGAAAATATATTTTGTGATACTCGTGATATTCTCTTATAACTGCTTAAAAGCTCGAGTTCACTATGGTTGGTAAGGGTGGCATAACTTATAAAATGTTTCGGCAACGAGCTCACTGAGTATTTCAAAATACTCAGCCCTGCATGTGTTTTCCTTATGTGCAGGTTGAATGATGACGAGCGGTGGCGGGTGTTGAGCATGATAATTAATTAAGATGGTTGTTTTGAACTTCAAGCGTAGTTGTGTCATACATAGCTATTCTTTCTCTTGGTCGCTTTCCGCTGAGTTTTTGATACACTTATGTTTATTTTGAATATTTTTCACTCTCCTTTCGGTTTAGAGGCCTTAGACTATCTTGTGGTTTGTATCGGAAACTATGTCATACTCTGGAGATTCTTGAACGCCATTTATTATACCTTCATTTTTCTTATTCAAGTTTCTAGGTGAAGTTGTTGTTTTAAATACTCTGATAGTTCTTTCTAATCTTTTGGTCAACACTCTTTAAATGAAACCCTAGCCTTTGTTCATTTCTTCGAGTCCGTTTGGTAGCAGTTGCCGCATTTATTGTACCCTAGGAGGGCAGGCTGTTACACCCTTATTAAGGGTTGTCTTATTACACTTAAAATTTTAATTTAATTACACAAATTACATACGTTCAAATTTACGCTGTCAAAGTGAAAAGTACGAGTAGTATGGGACAAATGGAGTATAAAAGGAAATCGATAGGTTGAGACAATTCTTCCTGACAAAATTTTGACCATGAAGAAGCCGATCAACACTTCTACACTACAAACTTAAATGCGAAAAGCGATCATCAATATATATTGCAAAAATTTCTTGACATTCATGATGTCATGTTTACAACTTGGATTGTCCAAAAAGGGCGCAAGAAGCTCTTGCAACATTCCAAACTTTTGCAATTGATCATGTTGAGACAATCATATAATTTCATCTTCTATTCCAAAGAGTAGTTCGAGTTGTTGTTCATCACTTTCGTCTTCAAACAAATCATCTGAATTCTTTTCAACCACAGTCACATCTTGAGGTAACAACATCACCAATGAATCAAAATACAAAGTCCCCTCTGTCAAGTAGTTCATCACCCTTCTTAGCACCGTCGTAATTTCTCGACGTCCTTTCATCACTTTCAGACATTTCAGGTAGGGAAATGGACATGGACTTTCCTCGATCAGACCACGATACTTTTCAAGAACCTTAATTTCCAAAAAAAAAAAAGAAGCAAATTAAAGGTAAGCAACATGCGAGAAGGTGTCGTTCAAATTCGTCTCCTTCATATAGTTAGTACCCCCTCCGTCCCACAATAAGAGTCAAATTTTACTTTTACCATAAATGGTAAATATGTCTTACATTCCACTAACTCACTTTACTCACATTCTATTATAAACTAATATAAAAAGTGAACTCCATATTCCACTAATTATTTCAATGCACTAATCTTTATATTTCTTAAAATATGTGTTTATACCAAACGTGACTCCTGTTATGAAACGGAGAAAGTACTCAAGAAAATAAAATTTTCACTTCTCTCTAATGTGAGCCTACATAAATTGAGTACATTACATTGTAAATCTAGTAATTATATATAGTTGGTATAGTACATTCTACTAGTATACATTTTCTCCATGGGTTCAAAAAGTTAGTGGAATATGAGTCATGCTATTATATACTCCCTCCGTCCACAAAAAATAGAGCACATTTACCATTTTTGGCCGTCCGCAAAGAATAGAGCACATTCATTTATGTAAAATAATAACCCACACATCATTCCATTAACACTATTTCTCACTTACTTTTTCTCCTCCTCACTTACTCTTCCTTGTTCTCTCTTACTTTTTTCTTTCTTTCTTACTTCACTAATTCTACATTAAAACTCATGCCATACACCAATTGCTCTATTTTTTTTGGACGAAGGGAGTATTGATTTTATAATACATTCAATTATGGAAAATAATAACCCACACATCATTCCATTAACACTATTTCTCACTTACTTTTTCTCCTCCTCACTTACTCTTTCTTCTTCTCTCTTACTTTTTTCTTTCTTTCTTACTTCACTAATTCTACATTAAAACCCATGCCATACACCAATTGCTCTATTTTTTTTGGACGAAGGGAGTATTGATTTTATAATAAAATGTGCGTAAAATGAGTTAGTGGAATATGTGACCTACTTATCATTTATGGTAAAAAAGTGAAAGAGAACAATTAATAGGAGACAAGGAGAAATAACAAAAGTGGACAATTAATAAGGGACGAAGGGAGTAGTTAGATTATTAGAGGGGGGAGAGATAGAGTTACCTTGACTGTGTCCAAAGTCAATGCTACAATCTTAGCATTTCCAAGTAGATGAAACATCCTAACACATCTCAGAGTCATCGTTGTAGGATTAACATAATTGTATATGTTATCGGGTTGTTGTTTGTAATTAATGTCCAAATAGACCTCCTCCAACATTGGTAGATCAACCTTAGAACAATGGAAA
The DNA here is from genome assembly GCF_029641045.1 of Salvia hispanica. Classification (NCBI taxonomy): domain Eukaryota; kingdom Viridiplantae; phylum Streptophyta; class Magnoliopsida; order Lamiales; family Lamiaceae; genus Salvia; species Salvia hispanica. The sequence continues at coordinate 32,515,326 of NC_142697.1, read as the reverse complement.
GGCAATTTAGCTTCGTACCTAAACGAGGTAAGCAACGGAGCCGAAATCTCCTCCATTCCATAAGCATACAAACTCTCATCAACAATCTCAAGAAACCTAAGCTTGGGAGCCTTCACAACAAGCTCATAAAACACACACCGCCGCAGAGTAAGCTTCTCCAGCTCCGGGAAGCCCGAAAACGGCTCCTTCAGCGGCGGATCATAATAATCACCATGGCCAAACCAACACCCATCAAGAAAAAGGGTTTTCAAATAAGGTAGTGAGAGCTTCTCCGGTGAACAGATCACGCGGCCGAGCTGGCGGAGCTCGAGTTCCCGGAGCGTTGTGGAGGCGAAGAAGGCGGCCGGGAGGGTGATATCCGGGCGGCAGCGGGCGTGGAGGCGGAGGGATTCGACGCGGTGATTGACGGCGTAGAGGATGCATTTTTCGATGAATGATTGGTCGGCGTGGATAAGGAGATGTGTGTCGAATGAGAGGTGGAAGTTGTGGATCGGGGCTGTGCCGTCGCGGAGGGAGAGGAGGCGGGTGACGAAGTGGGAGAAGCGGTGGGAGAGGGGTTGGGCGGTTTTGGGGTTGTTTGAGGGGGCGAAGCGGCTGAGATGGAAGCGGAGATCGGGGAGGGTGTGGGAGAGGGTTTTCCATCTTGTGGAGAGGATGGTTGTTTGAAGGGCTTGATTTGTGTCGAGTAAAGAGAGGATTTGTTGGAGGATTTGATCTGGGAGTTGGCTTATTCTGTCTTCCTCCATTCTTTGTTGATGTGTTGAATTTGAGGGTGGATTAATATATAGCATGTGAGTTTTCTTGGTGACCAAATGTGAGGTTTGATTGGTTGTGTTATTTTAGTTGGTTGACTTTGACTGAAGCAAAACACGTCTTCCTACTTCCCCTTGTCACGCAAGTATGTTATTTTATTATTACGTACACTGATTAAATATTTTGTGTCATGGCAAGCATTGTAAATTATAAAATATAATGAGTTGATCTAGTGTTCAAACTCCAAATATCTTCTTCCCTAAGTGAAAATGATACGTATAAAATAAGTATTTGGTAAAAAGGTAATACTCCCTTCGTCCCAATAAATATGAAAACATTTAGTTTTTGGCATGGAATTTTATACAATATTATTTTGTGAATTAATGAAAGAGGGTAAAGTAAGAAAGATAAAAAAACAGAGATAGTGTTGTTCCCATTTTAGGAAATATTTCATTTTTAATGGAAAAAAAAAAACATTTCATTTCTAATGGAACAAAGTGAGTACTTCTTAGAATTCTTCTTAGAAAATAGGACACGCTTTGATACGTTTAAATGAAAATTAGATAGTGTTGTTAAGGAAACATAAAGTCTCTCTATTCTCAATTATTTGTCCTAATTTTTTTATTTGGAATGTTCCTTATTAATTGTCTAGTTACTATTTTTGATAATGAATGTCACAATTCACTGAATTTACTTTCATTCACCTATTATAAAACTAATATATATAGATAGGAACTTGTACACCACTAACTTTTCCACCTATTTTCCTCTATATTTATTAAAATTTATGCTGAGTCAAAATGTGACACATAACAAAACTAATGAGATTGGGAAATGCTACCTGTTGACTTTTATGTCAAATGTTATTGAACATCTACAACAAGCTATGCACACAATTGTTGAAATTATGTTGAACCTTGGAACATCTTCGACACACAGAATCAGAATCAGAGTGTCAAATATATAGCAATCCAGAGGATCAGGAATAATACTATGAAAGCTGGAGGGTTCAGTGTGAGTGACCATCACTACAAAAAAAACTCACCAATTAGTGACGGATATTTCGTCATTAATCAGTGAAATTTCTTCGCTTAACAGATTAGTGACAAATCAAATTTCGGCACATACGTCATTAATAAACATGTCAATAAAAAATTTATAGTGACGGATTTTCCGTCACTAAAGTTATTATGATGGAAAACATAGATGGCTGCTTCGCATTAGTGATGGGTACTCTGTCATTAATTAGTGACTGACACTTTTTAGTCATTAATTCTGTTACTAGTTGTTGAGCTATTAAATGCAGTCGCTAATTCCGTCACTATTTTGCACTTTTTTTTTGTAGTGCATGTCCTCGAGACGATGAGTTATCTGAATAAGATGGAGGTTTTGGGAGGATCAATTGATCTAGAATCCCAATTCGACATCATACTTCAAAGTCTAGGGAGCTATCAACACTTTAAACCCAATTATAACATTAATAAAAGGAATTACACTCCTACTGAACCGTTGATTGAAATGTAGTCAACAGAGAGCCTAGTGGTCCATACTTCTTCCTCGGGTTCTAAGCGCACAAGGGGAAGACGAACGGGGCAGTGACTGTGGCATCCAATAAAAGTAATAATAATGTTTTAAGTGTGGCAATAATGTCGGGGCATTGGAAGCTGGATCATCCTTTCTAAAGAAGGACAATTGCTCATGTATATCCCAAACTTATGTAGTAGAATCATGTCTATTGGTTGTTTCCATTCATGCTTATATAGTGTTTGGTAATTGTACCCTAAAATTAAGCTTCCTCGATCCAACGTGATTAAGCTTTGAACATTACAAAGAATGACCCTCAGTTTCTAAACGAAGGTAAGCAAAGGAGCAGAAAGATCTTCGATAACAAGAAGATAATAAAAGAAGCCAACAAGATGAAAAATGAATTACAAATAATTTTAGTTAAAATTGTGATATAAGGTCAATTAAAAATAGACAATACTAATATCATCTGCATTTTCAACAAATTAGATGTATAGGTTCTTCAAAGATGCCAAAAATATTCACTGTCTTGGTCGTCGGAGTTGTGCTCATCAACCAAATCCACATCGTTAGGATAGTACACCACCAACGACTCAAAATTCAAAGTTCTCTTTGTCAAATAGTTCAATACTCTCTTAAGTATTGTGTGAATTTCGTGACGTCCTTTTAATATCTTGAGAAATTTGACGTTGGGAAATGGAGGAGGACCTTGCTCAATGGAATCACCATGAGGTGGTTCGAGAAACTTACATTTTCAAACAAGTATTACCATCCATACGTGTAAATAGCGTAGGGGAGAATAAAGTAAGAGACATGAAAAAGTAGAGATGATATTGTTTCCATTTTAAGAAACGTTTTATTTTTAAAGGGACAATCCAAAAACGAAAATGTTTTATTTTTAATGGGACGGATGGAATAGTAATGGAAGAGAGAGGGTAATTAAGGTACCTTGAGAGTGTCCAAAGTGAATGCAACGGTGGTCGCATTTCCGAGCTGGTGAAGCAACCTAACACATTGCTGATACAACCATTTCCGATTGTATCTAATTCCATGAATGTCTAAATAGACTTCCCCCAACATGGGAGATTCATTATAGAACGTTCCAGAGGTGAATAACCCTCGTATCGAAACGAGGTAAGCAACGGAGCAGAAATCTCTTCGATAAGAGGAGAGTATTCAAAGATTTCAAGAACTCTAAGCTTGGAAGCCTTTAAAACAAGGCCATTTATCTGAAACCCGCGCAGAGAAAGGCTAACAAGCTCCGGGAGGTTGGCAAACGGCTCGGTCCTATGATCATCGTCGATGATAAAGTGGTTTCAAGATAAAGGGTTTTCAACTTAGGTAAAGAAAGGCGTCCTGGTACAAAAAACTTGGTGTATTTCTGCCTGAGCTCGAGCTCCCACAGCGTCGTGGAGGTGAAGAGCGGGGCGGGGAGCCTCTGAGATAGGCGGGTGGGTGCGTGGAGGCGGAGGGACTGAACGCCATGACTGAAGTGATGGCGTAGAGCACGCATCCCTCCACGAATGCCGGGGTGACTGTTGTGGTCTGGATTGCGCCGACGAAAGAGAGATGGAAGGAGTGGACGGAGGCTGTGGCGTCGCGGCGGGAGAGGAAGTAGGAGACGAAGCGAGAGAAGCGGGGAGAGAAGGCTTTGGTGTCTTTGGCTTTTGTTAAGGTGACGCCGCGGTGGGAAGCGGCGCGGCTGAGGTGGAAGCGGAGGCCGGGGAGGGAACGCCAGAGGTGTTTCCATCTCTTGGAGAGAATGGTTGTTTCAATGGCTTCATGGATGTCGATGAAGGAGAGAATGTGTTGGAGAATTTCATCTGGTAATTGGCTGATTTTGTCCTCTGCCATTTTTTTCACGTGAGAGATTGTTTAGCAAAAAAGAATTCATGAATAATGTGTTGAACTAAAATTCTGAACATATTATATTTATAGGGTTTTTGGCTTTTTAAACCAAAACCTCTCCCCGAATTTCGATTTTTTCCATTAACTATGAGATTTGTTTTTAAAACCACGAACTTTCATTTCGTTAGGATTTTCCCAACTTGACCCGAATAGCACATTTCCGACCCGAATAGCATAATTCAAAATGTTAAAGTTGTGTTTTGTGTATTCAAAAGTTGTCATTTGTTATGTAATAATTGTGACTGTATGTATTATTGTGCCAAATAGTATCCAAGTAATCAATTTAGTGACAAATAGGATTAAAAGTGACATGTAGACAACCCGGGTTTCTTCGTTGACTCGCCAGGGGAAAATCCTAACGAAATTAAAGTTCGTGGTTTTAAAAACAAATCTTATAGTTTATGGGAAAAACCGGAATTCGGGGAAAGGTTTTGGTTTAAAAAGCCAAAAACCCATATTTATATATACCTATAATTATAAGATAATTGTAATAAGATAATTATTATTTGTAATTTAGGCGCCAAATGCAATTATTGTAATTACAATTGTCAATAAAGAATTCAAGAATCGTAATTAAGAAAATGAAATATAAAATCGGAAGTAAGAAAACGAAATACAATTTTCTTAAATTTTGTGTTGAAAAAAATTTATGGTGAGTAATTGCTAAAAATGCAAGGGACTGTGTCATATTAGTTGGGACTGTATCATAAAAATATGGGCATATGATGTATCATTGAAAATATGGCCTATTTTTATGGGATAGAGGGAGTACTATTTTTATTATTATTAATATTATATTATGAACTAGTAACTGATTAAGATAATTATAATATAGTTATTTAAAATTTGAAAAATAACAACAACAAATTTTTTATAAAGTAATACACCTCCTTTTCCCAAAAATAAAAAAGAATATTTTTATAGAACATAACGAAATGGAAAATATCATTAATTTTTATTTGAGGAGAGAGATATATTCAACGAACATTAGTTTTAGAAATAAACGGAACTGAATAGTAAAATTTGTCTAAGCCCTCTTTCAACCCTAATAGAGCTCCGGCGTGAAAGAATGGCGGAAGACAAAATCAACCAATTGCCGGATGAAATTCTTCAACACATCCTCTCATTTATCGACATTATGAAGTCATTCAAACAACCATTCTCTCCAAGCGATGGAAAGACCTCTGGCGTTCCCTCCTCAATATCCGCTTGCACATCCTTAGCGCCGCTGCCTACCGCCGCCGCGTCTCCCAATTCCTCTCTCACCACGACGCTGCAGCCGGGCTTCACGGCTTCCACCTCTCACTCAACAACGAAATTCGGGCCCTTGAGGATGATGAGGCATTCGTGGAGGAATGCGTGCTCTACGCCATCAATCAAGGTGTTCAATCCCTCCGACTCCACGACCTAACTCTGAGCCTTCCCACTGCGGTTTTCACCTCGACGACGCTGCGGGAGCTTGAGCTCAGGCAGAGAGACGCCAGGATTTATGTACCGGGACGGTTTTCTTTGCCAAATTTGAAAACCCTTTACCTTGAAGCCTTTAATTTGAATTTCAGTTCTGATCAAGGGAAGGAGCTTTGTTCTGGTCTCCCAGGGCTCGAGAAGCTTTCTCTGCGAGGGTTTACGATGCCTGGACTTGTTTTAAAGGCTCCCAAGCTTAGGGTTCTTGAAATCCTTGAATCTAATTCTCTTATTATCCAAGAAATTTCGGCTCCATTGCTTACCGCGTTTCGATACAAGGGCTATTCACCTTTGGAGTGTTTGATGATGAATCTCCCAATGTTGGAGGAAGTCTATGTAGACATTCAGAAAGAGAAAGGATTGCAACTGCAATGTGTTAGAATGCTTCAACAACTTGGAAATGCTACCACTATTTCATTGACTTTGGACACTCTTGAGGTATTCACCTCTCTCTCTCTCTCTTTCATAATGTACTCATACAATTAAATGTAAGGTTGTTTGAAACTCAAAAGGCTCTTGACCTCACTATAACAAAAAGAACAGGTAAGGATACTTTTTAATGCTATTAAGAATGCTAAATTGTGTGTCTAATTATACCACAAATGCTTCATAAAGTATCCTTATTGTTGCTATCCCAACTAAAATTAAGATGCGTCATTGGCTTCAGCTTAAGGATGCTTTCTTCTGCATCGTAAATTTTGGTTATTTTTTAAAATTTCAAAATGCTAGTAATTGCGTTTCAACTTTTGTTTTCTTAAAAGATAAGTTTTTTTTAGTGCCTGGACGGTGGTCCCAATGCTCAAAGTCCTCCATTTCCTAATATCAAATGTCTCAAGGTGATGAAAGGATGTCACAAATTGTACAGAGTGTGTAAGCAAGTATTGAAGTATTTGACGGTGGGAACTTTGAATTTTGAGTCGTTGATAGTGGACTTTCCTTATGGTGCGATTATGGATGAACGCAATTCCGACAACGAGATACATTACATTTTTTTTGTTTTGCTAGAAGATGAAACACTCTTTCACTTCAATATGCAAGCTATCTAGTTTGGACAAATATGTTCAAACCCTAAAATATCAATATTGACAATCTTGACAATATTAGTCTATAGTGTATATCCTTTTATTGATCTTTTACATCCAGATATCTAAATATTGCAAATAAACTTAGTATTTTTATTATCTTGATTGCTTTATAGAGAAATTAGCAAAGTCGGTGGAGACTATTTTAGTCAATACTTCCCCTTTAGAGTCACAACATCCTTCCAACCACATGCTGCCACATGGCATGTAGATGCAACATAATAACATAATTAAGCAACAAAGGATGACACAAAAGAATTACCTTAGATTGCATAAAGGACAGATAATATTGCATTATATGCAATTTAATTTTCATTTTAGTTTATAATGCAAAATAAATTGCATTTAATGCAACATTAACAGTCTTTTATGCAATCCGCTCGTCTAAGTCATCCACTAAGTTTGTTGCTTAACAACATTGTTTTGTTGCTTATATATGCCACATGGCAGCATGTGGTTGGAAGTATGTTTATTTATTTATTTATTGCGGTCGGAAGGATGTTGTGAACTCAAAATGTGTTATTTTTGAAGTGCTCCCGTTACGAATGTATCTAGTTTTAGGGAATGAAAGTACGTTAAATTGCATGGCTATCCAATTGAATGGTAAAATTAATTGTTAAAACAATTATAATTACAAGTCTACAATTATAATTGTAAAACAATTTATAACTAACCCTTGCATTGTTTGATTATTACAATTCTCAATGAGTTGAATGTTATCTAAACGCTTATAAAAATCGCGTGTCCACGGTTAAATCTGTTCAGCATTTTGTGAATTTTGACTTGACCTCCTTTTATCACCTTGAAACATTTGATGGTAGGGAAATAAAGCGCTCAAGGAAATCACGGTGCGGTGGTTCGAGAAGCTTGCAGTTTCAAACAACAATTACCATACATTCATGTGAGCAATAGAAATTAAAGAGAGAGGAAGAATGAGAGAGAGATACCTTGAGAGTGTTCAAAGTGATTGAATGATAGGATAAACCTCTTATCGGATTGATCGGCGTCCGTAGATCGGCAATCTATAAATATCTGTCGCGGGCGAGTGCCCGACTCGCCCGTCAAGCCAGACGGTTTTCTAACTTTGGAGAAGCCAATGAACGATAAAGTAATATTGTTATTCTTGATTGATTTCAAATGATTACAATGACTCCTATTTATAATGCCAATAACTAATTTAATTAACAAGAAAAAAAGATATGGAAAAGATATAAGAATCCCTAAAACATCTAAACAAAATATGAAATATGCTCGTATCAACTCCCCCACGGTTGAAATCCACCTTGTCCTTAAGGTGGGAACATCAACCCAATGAAGAGAGTCGAAAACATCAACTTTGGCGGGCTATTGGTGGTGTGATGTCGGGTTGCAGGGTTGTCCGGCGACTAGAGCTCGGCGGACAGGCGGGACTCGGCAACCAAATCTGGTGTTGTGCGCGGAACATCTTCCGTCGGGCAGCGGCGCAGCTTTGGTTCAAGATGGTGGGAAGGCTTAACTAGTTTTTGTGCGCGGGTGGATTCCCGTCGGGCAACGACGTAGCTATGGTTCGATCGTTGTGGCTAGTTGTTGTGTGTGGTGGATTCCTGTCGGGCAGCGACATAGCTGTGATTCGGTTGGTGTTTTGGAGGGTGAGCTCTCAATGAAAGTACCAGTTGTTAATGGCTCCCTCCTTTAACGAAGAACAACCGTCCGGTTAAGAGAGTAACGTGAGATAAATCCAGCGCCCGAAGATCGGGTCGAGCGCGGAGGAGATCTCCATGCGGTAGATTAGGGTTTGTAGTGTGTTACGCAAGATAATTGGGCAAATAATTCTTCATTAATTTAATACAGAATTAATGAGAAGCCCTATTTATATTATATAGGACCTAGGGTTGGTTCGACCTAATCCTATACATCGGGGAAGAACCAACAAAGAAAACTCGACGGTGTTTATAAACTGCTCGGCACAATAATCGTTCATAATAATACAAAATAAACCAAAAGAAATAAAACTAAAGAAAATATAGTCATTTAGACAATCTGTCGAATAGCTGGTGTCGGCTACTTGGCGATGAAGTCTTGGTAGCGATCAGGCTGCTTGAGCTGTTTCCTCGGCCTTAGCTTCCTCGTTGTGATCTTCTCTAAATCCTCCTTTGATCTTCCCATCTGATCGTTATCGCTCGGCGCCGACTCTTCCTCCGCTCCAGTCAATGCTGTCGGCGTCGGCGTTGGGGTTGCTCCTGCCGTCTCTCCACTCGTTGACTCCTCCACCGGTGAGTTTGTTGTAGTCTTTCCACTCATTGACTCCTCCACCGGTGAGTTTGCTGGGATCGTAACAGTGAAACAGTTGTATCATTTCCAAGTTGGTGAAGCAACCTTACATAGACTTTCTCCAACATTGGGACATTCATTCTAGAACATTCCCAAGGTAAATAGCCCTCGTATCGGAACGAGGTTAGCAAGGGAGCATAAATCTCTTGGATTTTATCAGATTCGAAGATTTCAAGAGCTCTAAGCTTGGGAGCCTTTAAAACAAGGCCATTCATCGGAAACCTGCGCAGAGAAAGCTTCTCGAGCTCCGTGAGGCCGGCAAACGGCTCCATCCTTTGATCATCATTGAAGAACAAATGTGTTCCGAGATAAAGGGTTTTGAAATTTGGTAAAGAGAATCGTTCAAGTAAGTCAAGAGTGGTGTGTTTCACCCTGATCTCGAGCTCCCGCACCGTGGTGGAGGTGAAAAGCGCGGCAGGAAGGGTCAGGATTAGGTCCATGGGGGCATGGAGGTGGAGGGATTGAACGCCGTGATTGATGGCGTAGAGCACGTATTCCTCCACAAGTGTGAGATTGAATTTGTCGTCGATTGAGAGGTGGAGGCTGTGGACGGGGGCTGTGGCATCGCGGTGGGAGAGGAAGTGGGAGACGAAGCAGTAGTAGGAGACGTAGCCGTGGAGGTGCAAGCGGATATTGAGGAGGGAACGCCAGAGGTCTTTCCATCTCTTGGATAGAATGGTTGTTTGAACGACTTCATAGATGTCGATAAAGGAGAGAATGTGTTGAAGAATTTCATCTGGGAGTTGGCTGATTATGTCTTTCTCCATTTTTACAAGACACAGAAATTACAAAAAATACTACTACTATATACTCCCTCCGTACCACTTAAAATGAAACATTTGGGCATCGACACGGGATTTTATATAGTATTGTTTTGTGATTGATGAGGAGAGAGTAAAGTAAGAGAGATGAAAAAGTAGAGATAGAGTTGTTTCTATTTTAGAAAATGTTTCATTTTTATTGGAACAAACAAAAAAGAAAAAAGTTTCATTTTTAATAGGACAAAGGAAGTATATTTTTAATTTATTGACTGTTAACCAAAATTCGTAACATAGTATTATGATATGTGGGAATACAATTATATAAATGAAATATAATTAATCCAATAAGATTATTATAATTTTTAATATTTTCTCCATCTCATTGAAGTGCCTTTATGTCTTTATTTCTACTTTATTCATTCAACGCAACATAATATAATTTCTATTTTGTTTCTACTTTTTTCTACTTAATGTCTTTATTTCTGCATCTCTTAGTTTATTCTATCCACTCAACTCATAAAATAAATTATATTTTTTTATCATGTATAGCCAAACAAAGGATGTATCGCCAAATGAAGGAGTCATCTCTCTTGGAACAAAAGGAGTAATAGTATGAAAAATAATTAATGGCAGATATGAAAGAATCCCAGAGATTATGAGGCCGATCAATAGTTCTAAACTACAAACTCAAATGAGAAAAGCGATCATATATTGCAAAAATATTCTTGCAGCATTCCAAAATTTTGCAATAGATCATGTTTGAGCAATAGCGGATCCAGAACATGAAATCCGTGGGGTCGAATATAATAAATAATAATACTCCCTCCGTCCCTTAAAATTTGACACCATTTGACCCGACACGGGTTTTAGAAAATGTAATAGAAAGTGAGTTGAAAAAGTTAGTAGCATGCGGATCCTACTTTTAAATATTAGTTTTAAAATAAAATGTGAGTAGAAATGAGTCAGTGGAATGTGGGTCTACTACCAAAAATGGTAAAAGTGAAAGGTGACAGTTTTAGGGACGGATGGAAAAGGAAATAAGTGACAAATTTTCATGGACGAAGGGAGTACTAAATATAATACTTTATAAATAATTATTTTAAATTAAATATCATTATTTTAAGTAGTCATTGAATATTTTTATATACAATAGCAATTCAAAATTCTTTTAAAACCAAATATTTAGTACGTAATAGTTTTAAAAAATGATTAAGTAAAAATGACTTGCAGTTGATGAAACGAAAATTATAAAAATAATTAGGCTTAGTTTATTCACAAAATGAGCCAACCTATTTAATTAATTGCTACTAACATTTTAGGTGGCCCAACAAATAAGAATAAAATTGGCCCAAAAAATCAATCATTTAACCTAACAAATATGGGAATTGGGAACCATCATCGTCTTTTCATCTGCCTACATCAGAATCCTCTATATCTCTGCAACCCCTCCTCTATATTTATCTAGTATTGTTCCTCGGCTTCTAGAGTTGAAGCTTCCGTGGGGTCGGAGGCGGAGCTGCACTATGTCAAAGCTCGAAGATGATGTTTCTCGGTAGCAGTCGGTGGACCGCCGCGTGGGATCGGCCGACCCCGCGCGACCCACCTGGATCCGCCGCTGATGTTGAGACAATCATATAATTTCATCTTCCATTCCAAACAGTAGTTCGAGTTGTTGTTCATCACTTTCGTCTTCAAACAAATCATCTGAATTCTTTTCAACCACAATCACATCTTGAGGTACCTCCACCGTCAACACAATATAAAATTTCAAGATTTTGATGTCAACGCAATGTCAACACGACGTCAACCATTGACATTGTGTTGATATTTTTTGATGATGTTATTTTGTTATCAGTTGACATTTTCTAATGGTTCATATCATAGTTTGGAGTTTGTACAATATATAGAGTTTACATTTGATTACATCCCATAATCATAATCATATTTAAAATTAACTATCTATTATAAGTAAGACAAAAAGTGTTCACACATTGACTAATGTCAAGAATGTATAATGTATTCATGGTTTCAAATCTTATTTTTATTTTTATGCAGATTATAAATGGGATGTAGGCCTATTTTTAATATATTAATTTTAATTCATAATAAAGTATAAGTGTAATGATTTAGTGAAGTGTGATGTACCCTTGTCTAAAATGGAAAAAATAAGACATTAAATTATAGAAATGGAATACTAAATCACAAAATTTCATTTTCTCTAAATTGTTTCATTCGTGTATAGAATGAAATCTTTGATGATTAGGAGTCCCAGTTTGCCATTCAATCTAACCACGATTATGAGTCACAGTTAATTTTTATTATAAATGGGAAATTGACCTACATTCAATTAATTTTTTTTCTACCATCTTTCTTAACAAAATCAAATAATTTTAAAACCTGCACTTGTAAAAATGGGACTACTAGAATCCTATTCTAGGATGAAGGGAATATGATTTCTGTGATTACAATAATAGCCATATCAAAATCTCTAATTATTTAGTACCCAAATTACAAGTATCATTACAATTATAATAATCTCATTAGATTTAATTTTAATATTATGTAGATATTTGTATTATTACACATTATAAATTATAAATCTATACGATAAATAAAAGGGGAGTTTTGAGGGTATTTAGAGAAATATCATTTTAAAATATATATTATTATTAAAATAAAATTGTTTTTTTTTTCACTAAATTTTATTGATACGTTACTTGTGGTTACTTGGTGGTTAAATTAGTGGATAATTATTTAAGGTTAGTGGGGAGTTATTTAAAGTTAATAGGGAGTTAAAGGGTGGTTATTATTCCTTTGACTGCTTTATCATGACTCAATGTAATACATTTTATTTCAATTATGTGCAATTACATTAATTTTAAGTATTCTCAATCATTTCCATTCAGGTGAATCTCCATCCTCCTCTGCCTGATGTCGACAACTTGAACCATCAGCTGTCGCAGCCAGAGTTGCAGGCTCTCCTCAAGTTTCTGGAAGCCATATCATTACTTCACGTAATCGTTGTGGTCTTCTGTGTGGTTTGAACTTTGTAAATACATGACTAGATACTCCACTTCTTGTAGCAAATAGATATTTCATGGGATCCAAATTCCAATCTTTAAATTTTTCATTCATCTATGTTCTGTAGTAGGCTGCCTAGAAATTCTGAGTGGTACAACAATAATCATTCTGTGCGGGTGTCTGATTTTTAAACTGTTGGTTTCATTAGGCACAGGATGTTACCTTTGCAATGGAATCATCAGGAAAATCAAGAATTGACTTTGCAGCTGCTTCGTCAGGACAATGTAAGAGTCATAATAAGGGCCATGTATAAATCTCAAGGAGCGGCCAATGGTGAAGGGATAATTTACCTGAGGATGCGATCCTGATTCCCAATCAGAATTTGCTGGATATGGGCAAACTCATCCGGGCCAATTTTGTTATTATGAAAAATGCATCGAGCTTGTATATGAAACACAGGGCCAGCACACTCAAGACGAGACAACACTCCAAAATGTGGGGCATGCATCAACACTCCAACACCTTAAAATGGTCCGATAGGTGTATCACATCTTATGCTTTGTTCTACGGATGACAATTTTAATACATATTGATTATTGATTTTGTTTCTTATTTTATTGTAGTTTTAGGTGTGATAGAATTTTATCTTCCTATTCCATGATTTTATGTTTCTACATATATTATTAATATATGTGATTTGTTTCAAATTTGTTATACTTCAATGTTGATTTTGTGTAGATTTTTGATTTTCTTATAACTAAAATTATTACTTATATTGTTCATTGTTAATATTAATTCTAATTTTATTTAATTAATTTAAAATTTATAAATTAATGTAGTAAAAATAAACTCCCTGTGCATAGGCGTGATACTAGTATGTATAATGGGAAACATAATAGGACATACCGAAATGGAGGAGGACAGACTCAGCCAATTTCCAGATAAAATTCTCCAACACATCATCTCCTATCTCGATTTCCATGAATGCCTTCAGACCACAATTCTCTCCAAGAGATGGAAACACCTCTGCCGTTCCCTCCCCGACCTCCGCTTCAACTTCACCTCCGCCGCCTTCTTCGACCCCTTCTTCTTCCCCTACCTCCTCCACCGCGACCACCGAGCCCCCGTCGCCAGCCTCCACCTCTCATTCGACGACAAATTCGATCTCAAAGCCATGAAGAATAGCATGATCTACGCCATCAATCACGGCGTTCAATCCCTCCGCCTCCACACGCCCCACCGCGGCCTAACTACTCTGAGGCTTCCCGTCAAGCTTTTAACTCCCCGACTCTGCGGGTTCCCGGTGAATAGACTTGTTTTAAAGGCTCCCAAGCTTAGAGTTCTTGAAATCTTTGATACTTGTTGTGTTATCCAAGAGATCTCTGCTCCGTTGCTTATCTCGTTTCAATATCGGGGTTCTTCACCTTTGGAATGTTCGAAGATTGATCTCCCAATGTTGGAGGAAGTCTGTTTAAACATTCATGGAATTATAAACAATCTTGAATGGTTGCATCTGAAATTTGTTAGATTGTTTAGCCAACATAGAAATGCTACCACTGTTACACTGACTTTGGACACTCTTAAGGTACATTTCTTTGTCCAAAATAATTTGTCACCATTTGATTTGTCACGTATTTTAAGAAATGTAATATAAAGTGAATTGAAAAAATTAGTGGAATGCGAGTCATACTTTTATATACTTCCTCCGTCCCATAAAAATATGAGCAATGGGTATGACACGAGAATTAAGACAAAATTTGTAAAGTAAGAGAGAGAGAGGAAAATGGTATGGTAAAGTAGTGTTAGTGGATACTGAGACCTATATTATAAAATTTATATAACTTTCCAATAATAAAATGCACATATTTTTGTGGGATGGACGAAAATGGAAAGTGCACATATTTTTATGGGACGGAGGGAGTATTAAGTTTTTTAAAATATGAGTGGGAATGAGTTAGTGGAACGCGAGGTCACTACCAAAAATAGTAAAAGTGAAAGGTGACATATTATTGGGGCCAACAAAAATGAAAATAAGTGACAAATTTTCAAAGGATGTACTTTTTACTACTCCCTCTGTCATGACCCACTTTTCTTTTTGGTTTGTTCCAACAAGATGACCTATTACTTAAAATGGAAACACATTTCTCTTTACTTTATTCATTCTCTCTTACTTTACTTTCTTTACTTCACACACAAAATAAAATTGCATAAATTCTCGTGCCGCCTTAGAAAGGTGTCATCTTCCTTGGGACAGTGGGAATATTGTTGTTCTATATTTATATGTACGTGGTAATGGTTTCTTATTTAAAATTGAAAGGTTCTTGAAAAGGATGGTGGTCCATAGCAAAGTCCTCCTCCATTTCCCAACCTCACATGTCTCAAAGTGGTGAAAGGATCTAATAAAATTAGCACAGTGATTGAGAGCGTAATGAACTATTTGACGAGAGGAAATTTATGTTTTGAGCCATTATGGATGATAGAGATGTCTCATGATGTGGTTGTGGTTCAACAGAATTTCAACGACCTAGCCAATGATGACTTATATTGTGAGGAAGATTGACCACAATCATCTCATATTTACAACTAAAAAATATTCGTGACACACTTTTCATGTTGTTGGCGTTTAGCTAGGTGTTTCTTTTAGTATCTCTTTCTTTAAATTCTAGTTGGCGTCCAGCACTTCTACACCTGTGTAGTTGTTTACGGTGGGTTGTCATTTCTCATCTGATCTTATCTCTAGTGTACTTCCTCCGTCCCTAAAAATTTGTCATCTATTTCCATTTCCGTTCACCCCTAAAATTTATCATCTTTCACTTTTACTATTTTTGATAGTGGACCTTATATTCCACTAACTCATTCACACTCACATTTTATTCTAAAACTAATATATAAAAGTAGGCCCCACATCCCACCACCTTTTTCAACCCACTTTCACCTCATTTACTTCCCAACTATTTGGAAAAGATCCTTCATTTCCCGCCGTTACTTTCTTCGTAAATCTCCCCTTTTAGAATAAACTAGTATTACACCCGTGCTATGCACAGACTAAAATAATTTTAAAATATTAATTTTAGAACGTAATTAATTAACTAAAATATTAATTTTAAAATATTAATTTTATAATGTAAATAATTTTAAAATTATTTGTTATAAATTAAATTAATAATAAATAAGTTACAAATTGTTTGACCTTTCACGTTATAATCTATTAGTAATAAAAAGAATTTGAATCAATTGATTTTGTATTGCTGCTGCCGGTTTGTGTACAATTGCACCATAATGATGGAAACTTATTTTTTCTAATGAATATGCAATCAATTGTAGTAAAAGAATTCTAAATGGATGTGTACATTTATTATTTCTTGTAAATTACATTTATAAATATATATGAAACTATCGTTGTTAAAAATTCAAATTCATTAATAAATCACAATTTTAATTATCACCAAGATGAATGCATAAAACACAAGCAAAACTAAGCAATTAATTAAGCATAGAGACAACACAAACAATAACCAATTTGAAACTGATACACAATAACGAATTTGAAACTAATACATTTAGTTATGTGAAACTATTAATTAATCGTTTTGCATTTAAAATGAAAAATGAATCATTTAAACTCTCTCTATATTACTCCATTTTTTTCTTCAGAAAAACGTTTGTTTTTAGTTTAAGTTTTAATATGGCCCGCTTAGTAAAAACAAACGAAGGAAGTTAGGATTCGGCTAAAATATAAATACGTGGAAAATAATACTGTACATTATTTTTATAAAATGGAAAAATGACTATGTCCGTGAGACTAAAAAATAAAGCAAATTTACATCACACAAAACAAAAAAACCTAAAGAATGTTTAATTACCACTTCTCCTAATGAGATTTAAGACTATAAATTAAGATTGCACTGGTGAGACCTAAATCCAAACCTTGAAACCTATACTATATAGTGACTCTATACTATAAAAACCCAAACCTTGAAACCTAAATCCTAAACCCTTAACTTTAAAATAAATATTAATGAAATTTAATATTAGTAAATAAAATAAGACTAATTCGTAAATTATGAAAAAAATTATTGTAAACAACCTCAAAAGTACAATAATAAGAATAGAAAAATAAAGAAATTAAAATAATACATAGTCAATTAACGTCTATATTATATTAAAAAATAAATTAGTTCAACTGTTATTGTAGAATTAATTTTCAAATCCTAACCGAATCCACTAATATAATTTTATAATATGTAATTAAACTTTAAACGAATAGAATTTTGTTTCAAAATTTAAAACCTAACACTAATTTAATTCTATAATTATAGGGATAGATAGATGCATAAGTATAGTGATAGATTGTAGTAACTAATTTAGATTTATAATACAGGTAAATATAATTCAAAATATAAAAGTAATATGATATATGGGGAGTGTTATATTGCTAACTCAATACCTAATTGCTAACTACAACTAAATAATAGCCATTAGATATTCAAATTAAGGGCCTAGATCAACAACCAAGAAATATCAATACGATCAACAAAAAACGTCAATAAAGTCATAGGATTAATTCCATAAAATATCAATAGGGGTATTAATGTAAATTAACTACATGTTTAGTTATAACTAACTTTTAAAAGAAATCTCAAAACTTTAAATTCATATAACATATATCAAATTAAAGATAATTTTACAAGGATTCCAACGATATCATATATGCATATGTTCCGACGTCAAAATTTGAAAAAGAATTCAAAAATTTTCAATTTTTTCGTAAAGCAGAAATGTCAACATACTATATAAAATATGTCAATATAATACATGTAGAATGTCAATATAAGCAATGAGTTAACATTCTTAAAGCATCGTGTTGACAATCTCAAAGCATTGTGTTGATATTTCCGAAACACTATATTGATATTTTCATTTAAAACCCTAATTTGACGTTTTTTTTTATCTTTTTTAATTTTATTAATTGCTAACTCATCATTTAATTGCTAACTACAATTTGCCATGTGTAATTTTCGTTTTTATTAATAAAATAAAAAAAGATTAAAAAAAAATGCCAAATTAGGGTTTTAGATGAAAATGTCAATATAGTGTTTCGGAAATATCAACACAATGCTTTGAGAATGTCAACACGATGCTTTAAGAATGTTAACCCATTGCTTATATTGACATTCTACATGTATTATATTGACATATATTATATAGTATGTTGACATTTCTGCTTTACGAAAAAATTGAAAATTTTTTGAATTTATTTTCAAATTTTGTCGTCGGAACATATGCATATATGATATCGTTGGAATCCTTATAAAATTATCTTTAATTTGATATATGTTATATGAATTTAAAGTTTTGGAATTTCTTTTAAAAGTTATTTATAACTAAACATGTAGTTAATTGACATTAATACCCCTATTGATATTTTATGGAATTAATCATATGGCTTTATTGACGTATTTTGTTGATCGTATTGATATTTCTTGGTTGATGATCTAGGCCCTTAATTTGAATATCTAATGGCTATTATTTAATTGTAGTTAGCAATTAGGTATTGAGTTAGCAATATAACACTCCCTTGACTAATAGGTTAGACTTATTTGGGATCATTAACTTAATTTATTTAAACAAGCCCAAATTAAATTAGCATTCAACTTTAACTTACAATAAAATTTATAAATCCTCTCATTCCCTCAGCCTACCGCCACTTTCTGTGTGGTAGTCACTGCTGCATGAGACGGTCACGACACCGTCATCCTACCCAGTGCTCGACGTCGTCGTCGGCATCTCCGGCAAGGTAAGGTTTTCTCTTTGTATTCTCCTTTCTTTCCATTTTCGTTTTCTTCACACTCATTGATTAAAAACTTACGTAATAGACTTAACTACTTTTAGAGCACTCCCAATGGCACTCCCTTATTTCTCCCTTATTTCTCCCTAACTCCTGCCACATCAGCGCCACATCAGCATCACATTTTATCCCCAGTTTTTAGCCAACTGCTACATTGGTTTCTCCCTTATTTCTCCCTTATTTCTCCCTAACTCAACATTTCATTTTTACATCATTATTTTTTATATTATTTAATTTTCCCTACAAATGTATTTAATAAATAGACTAATAATGAACAATTCATCGTTGTATTAATCATTGGAAAATATAATACAACGAGAAAAAAAAAACTACAAATAAAAAACGCAAATAAACAAAGATTTTTAAAAAAAAAAACTAAGACGGAGGGGCCGGAGGGGCGTCGGGATCGAGGCCCATCGTAATCTGCAGGCTTTGGATGCATTTCCAGAGGGCCGCCTTTTCTTCAGGGGTCCCGCCGCCGGTGAAGTACAACGTGTACATCTGCGTCAGATTGGCGACATTGCTCGAATAAGTGGCTTTTTCTAAGTCGATGTGGGGTTCCGACTCGACTTCCGACGTTGTGCCCTTCCCCTTCCGCCTCCCCTTCGCCTTCTTGGCTCCCGGGCGCTCGTGCGGACCATCCCCACTCAAGTCGATGTGGGTCGCGCTCCCCTCGCTCTCCGAAACGCTAAGTCGCGAGCGCACCGATTTCCCGTGCAGCGCGACGTGCATCCCCGTCCGGAATTTGGGGAGATCCTTCAGCTTATCGTAGATGTTCCAATACTTGAACCCCTTCGACAAGTACTGACCACAATACCTCTGCATGGCCTCATCTCGGACCATATGCTCGTTCTGGCCACTGGGCATGTTCGCCAACAAGTTAGAATAAATACCGTTGAAGTGGCCGCAGTCCCTCATGAGGCGCTCCCAATGCCGACAGATCGCCTCGCTGCCATGGTCCTTCATTGAGGCAGTCTTGTGGCTCCTGTACTTCGCGGCAACCCGCTCCCAGAATATGATCTCAGTCTGGTAGTTGCTGCGCTCCGCGTTCTGTGACGTGTCCGCCCAGCAGGTGGCTATCAGCTCGGACTCTTGCAGAGTGAGTGTAAGTAGTCCTTACCCGCTTCGGCCTCTCATCGGAACCCGTATCAGTCGCAGCCGACGACGCCGGCGCCTTCCCCCTCCCGCTCCTAGAAGGCGGCTCGGTGGGCGTTTCTTCCACCTCGAAGTCCTCCGCGCTCAGTGTCGCGGCCTGAGATTCTTGGTCGCCTGGGGTTGATCCGGGGGTGTCGAACTGGGGCCGATACACATCGTCGGCTGGAGAGGGCATTCTGCCGGCAGAGTTGAAGTACGGAGAAAGTCTCCGCGCCGGAGGAGTCTGCAAAGGAGACGGACCCGCGTATGGAAGTTGGCCGGGAGGAGAACCCATCGCCAACAACGAGTGCATCCACTGCTCGTTTGCTTCATCCGTGTTGGGAATTTGTGAACTCGACTCTTTCCCCTTACCCTTACCCTTACCCGAGCGGGAATTTTTCTTCCAAAAGCTCATAATTTTTGGAAGATTGATGAAGATTGAAGATTGGGAGAAGAGATTGAAAATGGAGAGAATGAAGATTGTGGGTGATGAATGGAGGAAGTGGAGGAAATATTTATAGGGGTGGGATGTAAAAATAGCCGTTGGGCCGAAAAAAAAAAAAAAATTTAAATATCGCCGATTTATCGCCGAGCGTCGCCCACGGTGGCCGGCGATCGCTCGGCGATAATCCGGCGAAAAAACGCCGCTTGGCGAAATAACGGTAAGATTATCGCCGAATTATCGCCGATTTCACCACAACGGCCGGCGATAATCCGGCGATGTTCGGCGATTTTTCGCCGGATTTTCGCCACCCCCATTGGGAGTGCTCTTAGATTTAGGTCTCTTTGATTTTAAGTGTTTTTAAAACTGCCCTTACCATCGCCAGAAGTTCGCCGGAGAGGGGGCCAGAATACGGCAAAATGCTCCCCTCGAAAAGGATTCTAATTATGTGCTTAAATTTCATGAATATTGTTCCATATTGGAGAAAGCTATCAAAATTTCATTGATTTTAGTTCATTCTGGATTTGTTGATGCATATTCAAAGTGTCAAAAGAAAAGAAAGACTTTAGAGTTGACCTTCTTGGTGTTGCTTCTTGTTTCACTTGAAATCTCGGTATTGAGTTATATCTCCATGTTTTATTGTTTGGTGAAAGAGGTATAAATGGAGATGGAGGTTTCATATATACAAGTGTTCATGGATGAGTTACAACGTGTACTATTTTTACAATTTGACTAATCAATGCTACACTTAGCTTATGATTCATCAAAGTACTTAGTTTATTTATTTTTAGGCTGCATACATATTAAAGATGCATCGAGGTCTATCGGAGTCATGTGTGGTCGTCGAACAAGCTGCCTGAAAATTGCATGTCTCTTAACTTGTAATCTCGTAATAGATTAATATTTTTATAATGAAATATTCAACTTTCATTGGTTCAATTTATGTATTCGAACCTTTTAATTCCCAGTTTAGGATTTATGTTTTTGTCGTTTATTATTTTCCTCACGTCAAACTTCGTCACAACGCTTCTATTTCTATAAATCACACTAAAGGATTCCAAGAAAAACTCTTTATTTACAAATTTCGATTTTTCTAACAACTAATATACGAAATTTCTTTATGTCATTTTCCAAGTCATATAAATAATAATAAAGAAAAATTTGCAACTTAAGATTCATAGCTTAAAAGTAGTTCAAAAACTTGGGTTTTTACAGTTTTGAAAAGAAAAAGATATAAAATCAGACTCCTGATTAGACTCTAAAGGATACCATTCTCTTCATTTTTGAAAAAGGTTCATGTTGGTATCTTCCACGTCTTAATTTTATAGAGAATGTTATGCCCGGTTTTGCGAAGAATGCACGCTATTTGAAAAACCTACCCAGGTTAGGTGGCTCAAGCTAAAACCTACTCGGACCGGGTGAAAAATCTGTCCTCCTCCAGAACCACTACCCAGACCATATAAGGTCATCACAAAACCTACCCGGGCCGGGTCAAACTTGCAGAAAATTCAAAGTTTGCTATATTTTTGGGAATTTTAAATTCTATTCATACTTGGAGACCTAGGACACAGTATATATACATTATTGAAGCAGGATAATTTCATGTAGCTAATTTCAAGAAGGATAGAAAACACTCGATCTTTTGATAGTCTATGGTGGAAGTATGTTTCATGAAATCCTTATTATTAGCAAATATGATTGTCATATCAGGATCTCTAATTATTTGGTAACTAAATTAAAAACAATATTGCAATTATAATAATTATATTTTATTAATATTGGTTATTGTGTGTATATCTTTGTATTCTTCCGTATTAATAAATACGTCAAGATAATTGGTAAACAATCAGTAAACAAAAAATATAATCATCCTGTTTCGTAAATTCTCTTTGTCTCCTATGTTTTTCGCAAAGAGGAAGAAGGAAGATAGAATTAGCGAACAACCAGATGATATTCTTCTACACATCCTCTCCTTAATCGACACAGCTGAAGCCGTTCGAGCCTCCATTCTCTCCAAGAGATGGAAACACCTCCGGCCTTCCCTCCACAATATCCGGTTGAACCTTCACGGCGCTGTCTCCCGCCACCGCGTCCCTCGCTTCGTCTCCCAATTCCTCTCTCACCGCAACACTGCAGCCCCTCTTCACGACTTCCATCTCTAACTCGACACCGAGCGTTGGGTCTCTGAAGATTTATCACTCGTGGACAAATGCGTGCTCTATGCCATCAACCACTCACGGCGTTCAATCCCTCCGCCTCGCTGCGCCTCAGCTGCCTAAATCTGAGGCTTCCCGCCGCGCTTTCAACCTCCACAACGCTGCGGGAACTCGAGATCAAGCAGAGAAACACCTGGATTCATGTAAAACGGTTTTCTCTACCAAATTTGAAAACCCTTTACCTTGACGTCCATTTGCCCTTCGATTTTTCCGGCCTCCCGGAGCTCGAGAAGCTTTCTCTGGCCTTGTGGGATGGCCTTGTTTTAAGGGCTCCCAAGCTCAGATTTCTTGAAATCCTTGAATCCGATACTGTTTTCCCAATCAAAGAGATTTTTGCGCCATTGCTTACCTCAGTTTAGATACATGGGTTTTTTACCTTTACAATGTGGCAAGATAAATCTCCCAATGTTGGAGGAAGTCTATTTAGACATTCATGGAATTATGTTCAAAATATTTAAACGGTTTCATCTGAAGTGTGTTACGTTTCTTCACCAACTTGGAAATGCTTCCATTGTTTCACTCACTTTGAACACTCTCATGGTATCTTTTTATATGCACTACTAATTCTACTACTAGTGTTTCTCAAATTTTTGTATTCTAATTAATGGTTGTTTGAAATTCAAAGGTTCTTGAATTGGCTGGTGGTCCCATTGAACAAAGGCATCCTCCATTTCCCAACCTCAAATGTCTCAAGGTGATAAAAGGATCTAACGAAATTAGCACGGTGCTTGAAAGCGTAATGAACTATTTGACAATCGGAACTTTGTATTTTGAGTCATCATTGAAGGTAGAGATTCCTCGTGATGTGGCTGTAGTTCAAAAGCATCCCAAAGCCTATGACTTATATTTTTACGAAGATTATACACAATAATCTTAGATTCCCAACGAGAAAATTTTCCTGATCCATTTTCCTCTTGTTGGCATTAATGTGCTACTTCTGCACTCGTGTAGTTTTTTATGGTGTGTTATCATTTCTCATCTCTATCTCTTGTATTTTAGTTTATCTTGATGGATTATATTTTGTTAAGTATCTTTTGTGTCGTACATGTTTTTAATATCTATACTAGATCCAAATTAGAAAATGGAATGTGATACGAGTATATGGATATAATAATATGCTAACTAATTTTAAGTGCTAATGTACATCAAATCACGTGCTGTTACGTGGCACCAAAAAATGCAATATTATATACAGAAAAATGTATAAGCAATATACATTTGTAGAAGCTATAGATGAATTTTGGTAGATTGCATTTTAGCTATAGGCAGATTGCATTTTTTATTGTTGAGTTTTGCATTTTTAGATATTGACTATTTAATTTGCATTATATATAGGTTATTTTGCATTGTAGACAATTAATATTAAAATGCAAAACTTAACAATAAAAAATACAATTTGCCTATAGCTAAAATGCAATCTGCGGAAACGCATGTACAATTTCAGAAATGTAAATTGCACTTTTGTTTTATAATATTGATTTTTTCGTGACACGTGGCAGCACGTGATTAAATGTATCTTAGCACTCTAATTAAGGATGCACACTAGTGCTCCCCTACGAGCATATCTCAATATCTTCCATATCTTATTATTTTGTCTATTATTAATTTATCTTATATTTTCTATATATTTCTTTGAATAAAGGCCAAAACTGGTCATCATTTTGGTCCTACACTTTATCTTTTGAATTTTTACATCATGAACATTTCAACTCGAATCACAATTGGTCCTACACTAACAATTCTGTCAATTTTTAAACGGTTTTAACCCGATTTTGATAGTTTTAACAGTTCCATTCAGTTTAAAATCATTTTAAAATTGTCAAAATCGGGTTAAAACCGTTTAATAAAATGACGAAATTGTTAGTGTAGGACCAATTGTGATTCGAGTTAAAATGTCCAGGATGCAAAAATTCATAAGATAAAGTGTAGGACTAAAATCATAAAATGAGCATATGTTTAGGACCAATTTAAGCATTTACTCTTGCTTTCTTGTTCATAAGTTGGGCTAGTCTATTTTGGAGACATTGTATTGTTCTCAATCAATCCATAAATATAATTGAGTGAGGCTAAATGGCCACATTATGGCTGGCCATAATCAGATTTTACAATCAAATTTAATGCACTTAGAAAGTATCAAAATATCCATAACTATTTTACCCTTTGCATTAAATCATCCAGAAATATATGCTTAGCTCACTATAACAAATCAGTTATTTTCTATACACGCTTTATATTAATTATTCCTTGTATTATTTTCTCAGATTTTATTTCTTTTTAGTCATAGTATTTGTTCTTGAAGGTGACTTAATCTATATATTGCAGTGGAAACCGAATAATAAAATAGTAAGACATTTCCAATTAAAAGTAATATCACTAACATATTTAATTGAAAATGAACACTATTTTACTTTTTATTATTTTTTTAGTGTATTAGTATATTTTATTTTGATAGGATAGTTGATATTCCGCTTTAATCATATATAAGTTTGTAATTTAGTCTGTATTTTAGTTCGCACTAGTAAATTTCATTCAATTGTTATTCAATTTAATTAAATAACTGGAAGTTTCAGTTTATCTTAATTTTGACTGAATGACTGTAAATTTAAATTTAATTCAATTCAATTGTGTAATCTTATATTCAGTTTAATAATTGAAAATATAATTTGATTTTATATTTAATTGAGCAATTTGGTATTTCATTAGTCTTGTATTCATTGAGATGAGTGAGATATCCAATCTATCTCAAATTCGACTAATGGTTCTATTGATCTTAAATTTAATTGTGAATTTGGGATTTCTTTTAGCCTTAACATGCATTATTTTTAAATTTTATTAATTTGATTTTATATTTAATTGAGCAATTTGGTATTTCATTAGTCTTGTATTCATTGAGATGAGTGAGATATCCAATCTATCTCAAATTCGACTAATGGTTCTATTAATCTTAAATTTAATTGTGAATTTGGGATTTCTTTTAGCCTTAACATGCATTATTTTTAAATTTTATTAATAATTTACAATGACGCAGTACATTATAATATCATAATATAATAAATAAATATATAATACTAATATGGAGTACTATACATAATATCTTATGATATCAAACTGAACTATCATAATCCAAGTTCCTGTGTGATATTAATATTTACATTTTCTATGATCAAGTTAAACTCATTTAGTAATTGAATTACTTATTGTTATCATAAAATTGCACCGTTTTTATATTATTTATTGTTTAATTGTTTATTTAATTTTAATATTAATATTAAAATTTAATTTTTAAAACATATGTGTTTAATAATAATTATTTAAGTTAATTTTTTGGTGTATGCTGTAGATTTAAGTTATACCTCACGTTTAGAATCAATACAAAATATTAATCGATATCTCATATATGAATTGAAAAAAAATAAAATTCTATCGATTAATAACATTATAATATTCATAAAACAATTTAAACATGTTATACCCTTCTATCATAAATAATACTCAGTCCGTCCCTAAAAATTACTCCATCCGTCCCAAAATATGGTCATATGATATGACACGAGAATTAAGATAAAATTATAAAGTAAGAGAGAGGAGAATGACAGTTAAGTAGTATTAGTGGATAATGAGACCCCATTATTGTTAGTATTTTAATGGTGGTGATATAAGTTGTAAATAACTTAATGTATATGAATAATAAATAGAGATAACTTTCCATAAATGAAAATGTTCATATTTTTATAGGACGGATGAAAATAGAATTAGTCTATTTTTAAGGAACATCCCAAAATAGCAAATGTGATCTATTTATAATGAACCGAGGGATTAATTTGTAGGAGTACTGCATATCCTAATTTACAAAACTATATTCATATAACATACTTAAATATTCAAATATAAAATTATAATAATCCTATGATATTTTATAAATAAGATTTTGAAGGTGTGATATAATCTAATAATAATAGTAGTAGTAGTATTTAACGTGCTAATATCACTATTATTATTAACATTATTACTTTTATCATTCTTTTATACTCTGATCATTTGATTTATAAATCATCATTAAATCAAACTATATAAATTATCGTCCTTACTCCTTAGTCATATTAATCTCCTTTATTTATAAAATATGATCCGAATATTAATTTTGTACTACTATTTGAAGAAAAGCTGAAAGAATAAAGAGTCCTACATTAATGCAAAATATAGAGTTTTAAAAGGAAAGGGCTATCCTGGAAAATACTTATGCACTAACAACTAGGTTTAGCTTTTTTTAATATTTTAGTAGTGTTTAAATACTATTACACCCTTGTGTGGGTGCCATAATGTGGCTACATAGCATTATTGAATATAATTACCCTTTATTTTATTTTCATGCTTTTGTTTCAATTCTGTACTGTATGGTTTGATCGACGGGCAAACTCCCGCGACTGCATTTTATCTCTCCGCCGTTCATAATCGCGACGCCAAAATCTTGTTAAGGGAAACGATTAACTATCCCTTAACATTTATTGCTTTCATCATGATCTCATCATCCATCCCTGAATTCCTACGAGGAAATAATTTCGTCTTATTTATTATATCGGATAATAGTTATCATAAACAAGAAGTTGGACAAGTTTGACAAGAGGTTGGATAAGCTTGACAAACAGCAGCACGCCCATCGTCAATACGTCCTCACTCCACCTGTAACAGCCCGCCTTCCAAGGGTACAATAAATGCGGCGACTGCTACCAACACGGACTTAAAGAATTCAACATTGGCTAGGGTTCTCATTTAAAGAGTTTAAACAAAATATTTAAAGGAACTATCAGAGCATTAAAACAACAACTTAACCTAGAAGCTTAAATAAGAAAAAGGAAGGTATCATAAATTACGATAAAAAATCTCAGGAGTATGACATAGTTTCCAAGATAAAAACCACAAGAAGGTCTAAGGCCTCTAAACCGAAAGGAAAGTGCAAAATATCCAAAATAATCATAAGTGTTTCAAAGTAATTTCAGCGGAAAACGACCAAGAGAAAAGGGCAGCTATGTATGAAGACACAACTACACTTGAAGTTCAAAACATCCATCTTAATTAGTTATCATGCTCAACACCCGCCACCGCTTGTCATCGTTCAACCTGCACATAAGGAAAACACATGCAGGGCTGAGTATTTTGAAATACTCAGTGAACTCGTTGCCAAAACATTTTATAAGTTATGCCACCCTTACCAATGAACTCGAGTTTTAAGCAGTTATAAGAGAATATCACGAGTATTGTCACGACCACAAACTTCCTAATGATAGTGACTGCATCTAAACGTGATTCAATAGCACCTTAGAGTCAAGGGATGAAAAATAATCATGATTTAAAAGAAGAAGCCTAGGACAAAAGTCCCGCAGGTGAAAGTGAAATGGGACAACATAAAGTCAGAGTGCGGTCTAGGTTCACAATCCTTCTAACATAGAATCCTATTACAGCGGAAACGTCCAAGACAAGGCAGTATGTATGGAGACATACTACCCTGGGCTACCTATTGACTTATGCGAGGATTCATGCCCAACACCATCGCCTGCCCGTCCACGTTCAACCTGCACATTTGAAAATAACATGCAGGGCTGAGTATTTGATATACTCAGTGAGCACATTGCCAAAAACAGTTTTGATTTTAATTGTCAAGCCACAGTTGAGAGATCACGGGGTTTTTATTTAAAAGGCCCGAGTCTCTAAATACTTTTCCTTTCATAAGAATTTTGATTGCGCAATCACGTAACATAGATATACCATATCTGAACCTTGTGTGAACCGGGAATGTGGCCACATTCCACGACGGTCACTGGACCGGCCAACCCCTTTTGTTAGCTCACGGTCCCCTTATGTGTACACTAGTCCGAGTAGGGTTTGCGGCCCTACTGGGACCCGAATTCGATTTAACTTGAATTGGCATAGCCAAGCAGATAGGTAATCATAAAACAAAACATGGCATGACAATATACTTGAGCAAAGAATCACATTTTCATACTGAAATCACGTTTGAAAGAATGCTCACCTCAAAAGCTAAAGCTCCTTCCGGAAATTCCTTAACTTGGTCTTAGATGACGTTCGAAGACGTCCCTTTAGGAAATAAAATGATACTCAATTAGATTTTTGAGGTATCCATTAAGCTTAAACATGAATGCATCCTAAGTGCGTGATCATTTTACTCTTTCTCTAAATTTTCTAGAAGAGTTCTAAAATTCTTGAGTATTAATTAAATCAGCAGATTTAATTAAATTTGAGGAATTTATTCGCTTTACTAGAGGGTGTTACCTCCTAAGCCATTTATTTAAGTACTAAAAATTAGGCTCGAGGTCTATTCATCGTTAGCGTATTATAATTTCTTAAAATTAATCGTCCGAGCACTTAAGCTAAGGTCCGGAAAATTAGGCTCGTCTTCGTGAAAATAATTAGCGAACCATTAATTATTTAATCAACATCATAGGGGAGCCCATGATTTAATTAAATTCTTAGCCTATACTTTTATTTTAGTTGGTGGTCCAGGCTTAATAATTAACTTCCATAAAAGGGCAGCCCATCTCTAACTATTTCCTTAGCCCAAGATTTAATTTACAATCCTAGCCCACTTTTGTTTAATTAGTGAAGCCCAAACAATTAAGAGAGAAGGGCCCAAACATACACTCCCAAAAACCATCGGCCTCTCTCTCTCAATTCACAATTCAACTAAAACCCCAATTCCAACCCTAGATTAGAAGGGAGGCGGCGGCGTCTCTTCCTCACGCCCCTCTCTCAGTTTCTTCTCTTTAATGTGTATGGGTGATGTGAAGCTGATTTGAGTGTTGTGTGTGTAAGAAAATATATAGGAGAAAAGAAGTCTACATGTGGTTGGGATATTGGCAGAAAATCAAATCTGTAACTCATTGTCTTATGTTCACTTTAGTTGGCTGTTTACTCTTGAGTAATTAAGGAGCTGCTTTAGCTCTTTGTTCTCTTATTGCAGTCAATCCTTTCTGATGGTCTTCACCCTACTTTTATTTAATTTATTTTGTTTCTATTCTGGAGTACAAGTACTCTTGCATTCATATAACTTGTCTGATTATTGCAGGGTGCATAAGAGAGACATTGGGAGTGGAAAGGAGTGTAGGGGCTGACTTGCCATTTTTGGGGAGGCTCTAGATTTATTATGGGTAAAACAAGTTTGTTCCATTTCTCTTGCAAAGGGGCTCTTTTAATTCTCTTGTACATATGCATTAAATATCTTGTTTGTATTTTGCAGGTGGGGAAGAGAAGTGTAGGCTGCGTAGGCTGCTCCAAATGTGGCTGCCCTCGGCCCAAAGGGCTGACTTAATGGGCCGCGACGGGGTGTAACGTGGACTTGGTTAGAGAAGGCCCGAAAGAACATTTCCTTTGTATTTTAAATTCCTTTTTGTGGTTTCATGAGTTCAACAAGTAAGCTAAGTAGTAAGCTCAGGGGTGTGTACATATATTCTCATTCATGACGTCGACCTTGTATTCTTTTAAATATTAAATTTTGTTTACCAACGCAATTAAACACGACTTCATTTTTCATTCGTTCGTCGTTCCCTTCTCATTTGTATTTCGCAACTTAATGTTTAGTTAGGCATATCAGCCAAGGTTAACAACTAAATCAAACATTAACAAACATCTAAAGGATGGCATGCGTTCCTAAGCACGACAAAAAAAAAAAAAAAAAAAAAAAAAAAAAAATTTGTAAGCTAAGGCGACTTAAGAGGCGGGTATTACATTCTACCCTCCTTAACGAAAATTTCGTCCCGAAATTTTGCTTATGTTACTCAAACAGCTCTGGGTACTTTTCTTTCATCTTGTCTTCCAATTCCCATGTAGCTTCCTTGTGACCATGGTGCTTCCATAGAACTTTCACCGTTACAATAGATTTGTTCCTCAATTCCTTGACCTTCCTATCCAAGATTGCCTCTGGCTTCTCTTCATAGCTTAAGTCTGGTTCCAAAACCATTTCCTCTTGGTGGACTATGTGTTTTGGGTCGAATACGTATTTCCTCAATTGAGACACGTGAAAAACATTGTGCACGTTCCCAAATCTCGGTGGGAGTGCCAATCTGTACGCCACAGGACCCACTTCTTCTAAAATTTCATAGGGTCCGATGAAACGTGGTCTTAGCTTGCCCTTGACGCCGAATCTCGTAATTCCTTTAGACGGGGATACTTTCAGAAAAACTTTGTCTCCCGCCTTGAACTGCAGATCGGTTCGGCGAGCATCTGCGTAAGACTTTTGCCTATCTTGAGCTTCCTTGATTCTCTCACGGATCTGGCGGACGATCTCTATCATCTCCTCTACTGAATCCGGTCCCAGCGTCTTTCTCTCACCGACCTCATCCCAATAAAGCGGTGATCTACACTTCTTCCCATACAGTGC
Source organism: Salvia hispanica (assembly GCF_029641045.1). Lineage (NCBI taxonomy): Eukaryota > Viridiplantae > Streptophyta > Magnoliopsida > Lamiales > Lamiaceae > Salvia > Salvia hispanica. The sequence continues at coordinate 32,484,471 of NC_142697.1, read as the reverse complement.
CTCATATGGGGCCATGTTTATGGTTGCCTGATAGCTGTTGTTGTACGCAAACTCTATAAGTGGCAATACTGGCTCCCATTTTCCTCCGCGGTCGAGCACTACGGCCCTCAACATATCTTCTAAGATTTGGATTGTCCTCTCAGACTGCCCATCAGTCTGTGGATGGAATGCCGTACTGAAATTTAACCTGGTGCCTAGCTCTCGCTGCAAGCTTATCCAAAACCTAGAAGTAAATTTTGGGTCACGGTCTGATGTGATCGTCACCGGTACTCCATGTAACCGTATGATCTCTTGCACATAGATCTGAGCTAGCTTGTCCGATCCGTAAGTGATACGAACTGGTACAAAGTGGGCGCTTTTGGTGAGGCGATCTATAATCACCCAAATAGCAGTATTCCCTCGTTGTGACTTTGGCAATCCTGTCACGAAGTCCATTGCAATGTGCTCCCATTTCCACTCGGGAATTTCCAGGGGTTGCAATTTCCCATAGGGTCGTTGATGTAGAGCCTTCACTTGTTGACATGCTAGGCACCTTTCTACAAACGACGCTATGCTCCTCTTCATGCCATCCCACCAAAAATGCTTCTTCATATCTTGATACATTTTCGTACCTCCTGGGTGGGCAGTATAGGGTGTTTCGTGAGCTTCGCTCATGATCTCATTCCTGAGAGTCTCGTCATTGGGCACACATATTCTTCCTTCAAACGTGAGGGCGTTATCTGCTTCTTCGCGGTAACTCACCTCTTTTCCCGTCCTCACTTTAAGTCGAATTTTCTCTAATGTTTCATCACTCCTTTGAGCCTCAACAATTCTGGCTCTTAAGTCTGGCTCAATCTTTAGAGTGGCGATCCTACTTTCCACCGTCTCTGGTGCTCCCACTATTTCTAGCCGCATCTTGGAAAATTCTCGTATGAGCTCCTCATTCTGTGTGAGGAAAGTGGCCACTTGGGGAATGGTCTTCCTGCTCAAGGCATCTGCCACTACATTCGCCTTTCCTGGGTGGTAATTTATACCACAGTCATAATCCTTGACTAATTCGAGCCATCTGCGTTGTCGCATGTTCAAATCTTTCTGCTCAAAGAAGTACTTAAGGCTCTTGTGGTCCGTGAAGATCTCACATCGAACTCCGTAGAGATGATGTCTCCAAATCTTCAAGGCATGTACTACTGCTGCTAGTTCCAGATCATGAGTGGCGTAATTCAGCTCGTGTGGCCTAAGTTGGCGTGACGCGTATGCAATCACCTTGCCATTTTGCATCAATACGCATCCAAGTCCGACCTTTGAAGCATCGGTGTACACTACATAGCCTGTTTCTGGCGCTGGCACGGCTAGGATTGGTGCGGTGGTCAATTTTTCTTTTAATAATTGGAAACTTGCTTCACACTCCGGCGTCCAATTGACCTTAGCTCCTTTCTTGAGCTGTTGAGTCATTGGTCTGGCTATTTTAGAAAATCCTTCGATGAACCTCCGATAATATCCAGCCAAACCTAAGAAACTTCGAATTTCACTCGGTGTTGTCGGTGACTGCCAACGTTGTACTGCCTCCACCTTGGCAGGGTCCACTCGGATCCCATCTGCCGTTACTATGTGTCCGAGGAAATTCACCTCGTTGAGCCAGAACTCACACTTGCTAAACTTAGCATAGAGCTTCTCGGCTCTCAACGTCTCTAAGGTGGTTCTCAGATGTTCCTCGTGTTCCTTCTCGTTCTTCGAGTAGATGAGTACATCGTCTATAAAGACTAGGACGAACTTGTCCAAGTATGGGTGGAACACGCGGTTCATTAAGTCCATGAATACTGCCGGGGCATTTGTGAGTCCGAATGGCATTACAGTGAATTCGTAATGGCCGTATCTGGTGCGGAATGCTGTCTTGGGTACATCGTCATGTCGGACTTTCAGTTGGTGATAACCTGATCTCAAGTCCATTTTCGAGAATACACCAGCCCCTCGAAGTTGGTCAAACAGGTCGTCAATCCTTGGTAGAGGGTACTTGTTTTTGAGCGTCAGTTTGTTCAACTCTCGGTAGTCGATACACATTCTCAATGTTCCGTCCTTCTTCTTCACGAAGAGCACTGGTGCGCCCCATGGTGACACACTAGGTCGGATGAAGCCTAGGTCTAGTAACTCCTGTAGCTGTATTTTGAGTTCTTCTAACTCTTTAGGTGCCATTCTGTATGGTGCCTTCGATACTGGGGCCGATCCTGGTTCGAGATCAATTGTGAATTCTAATTGCCTGTCTGGCGGCAATCCAGGTAGTGCGTCTGGGAAGACATCTGGGAATTCTCGTACCACTGCTACATCTTCAATCTTACGGTCCTCTTTCTCTTCTCCATTCAGGTAAACGAGGTATGCCGGGTATCCTTTCCTTATCATAGTGGTTGCTTGTAGTGCAGAAATTATGGACTTTCGTCGCCTCATGGAGATTCCGTGGAAGATTGTGGGTTCCCTTCCTGGGTATTGCAGCGAGATCTGCCTTTCCTTACAAAGAATGGTAGCGTAGTTTTCGGCTAACCAATCCATTCCCAATATGATGTCGACGCTCCACATCAACATCACATGCAAATTGTGAGCCACTAACCTAAGGTTTCCCATATTGAATTCTACGTTTGAGCAAGTTCGTGTGATGTCTATAAGGCCTCCTACGGGTGAGGACACCCTCATCTTATGTTTTACTTCGTCAGTAGGCAGTTCTAAGGTATCCACACAAGGTGCTGATATGAACGAGTGTGATGCACCAGTATCAAACAAAATGGCTATAGGTATGTTGAGGGGAGTTCCCATACCTGCCAGATTGCCCTGCTCTTGGTTCCCTGGCTCCGTCTTAGGCTGCCTCTGTCTCAGTGCAAAAGCTCTGGGCTGAGTGGGAAGCCTCTGCCGTAACTGCCGCTGGTGTTGCGGAGCTTGGGGTAGGGCCGCTTTTCCTTTCGGCTCAGCTTGAAGTGCCCGCAGTTGTGGACGCTGCCCTTGGTAGTTCTGTCTCCCTCTGACTCCAGCGTTCCTATCCGGGCATTCTCTGGAGAAATGTCCGCCCTTGCCACAGTAGAAGCACCTATCAGTCCCAGCCTTGCACTCCCCATGATGATTCTTCGAGCACTTAGCACAGGGAGGGGCTCTAGGTCTGTACTCCATCATCTGATTTGGAGCAGTTTGCCTTCCACCATTCTGCGGTGGCTTCAGAGCAAGTTGTGGCCTCTTAATTTCATTTGGAGCACGATCTCCATCCCACCTCCTTTTCTCTCGGAAGTTTTGCTGTTGTTGAGGTGGTGCTGCGGTAACAAGTACAGTTGACTTCTCTTTGGGCATAGCTGCCTCGATATCCAAGGCTCGACTCAGTGATTCAGGGTACGACAACCCTCCAAGGCTTGCCAGGGCCATCTTTATTTCGTACCTCAGACCGGCACAAAACTTCTCAGCCATCTTCTCATCAGTATCGACTTGGTCAGGCGCATAGCGAGACATGTCGCAGAACATTCTATCATACTCAGTAACGGACATCCGTCCTTGTTTCAGATTATAGAATTCCACTTCCTTAGCCTTACGGTAACTCTTCGGGATGTACTTGTCATACATTCCAGTTTTGAACTCATCCCAAGTCATTTGAGCCAGTTGTTCCGGTGTTAAAATTTTCTTTCGTGCCTCCCACCAGAAATCAGCTGATCCTGTCAGTTGGAAGGTCACACAAGTCAAGCGTTCCTGATCGTTGCAGTGCAGGAAGTTGAAGATGCGTTCCATGGCGCGTATCCAGTTTTCAGCCACAACTGGGTCCCCTAAACCATTGAAAACCGGAGGGTTTTGTCTCAGAAAAAGTTCCTCTACTCGCCGCTCCTGTGGAGGTGGAGGCGGCGGAGGAGGTGGTGGGGTCATCCCTCTTCCCGCTCTATTTCCTCGTGGTACATTTTGTGGCACCTCGCCATTCCTTCTTGGCCGTCCGGCACGTCTCCTTGGTGGCATTCTGTTCTAAGGATAACAAGGTTAACATGGATTTATACTCGTCGAATGTCATGATTGCAAGCATTAGGTTCATTAAATGCACCATTCTTTTGAACATAAGGAGTAAAATCAAAAAATCGAATAACATAGCCAAGAAACATCACATGTCATAAGTTAAGGAAAAAAATTGCCTCTAGCGAGGACTTAAAATCTGATACATGTGAGGGCAATAAGGAAAAAAAGAAAGCTCCTAAAAGGTTCGATACATGGAAAGGGAAAACATGATGCTAAGCTACTACGATAAACACGCCTGAGGCCTGCTCAATCAGTCCTGCTCAGAGTCGCTGCTGATCCACATCGGGTCGCCATGACTAGTCCCCTGATGGGACGTCTCGATCGGAGGCACCGGCTCCTCGGGGTGCTCCGGCACTGCCACCGGCTCTGATGGCCCCGGGGCTGCCACTGGTGCAAAGGGAATATCGGTCCCGGCGGCCAACTCTCTGCGCATACGCCAAATGCGATGATACAGCTCGCTGAAAGAAGTCAAATCTATCGGTTGCTGGGACAACCGTAACGTCTCCGGGTGGGGCTCCACTGGGGGTGGAGGTATCTCTGGTGGTGGTCCGGCTGGTGGTGGGGGAATGAACTCCAACTCCAAATCAGCGAGGCCGCCAACCTGTGGCTCCTCCTCAGCGGAACCATCCTCCTGCATCTCGCCCCACTCCAAAACTTCCTCGGGCTCCTCATCCGAGTCCTCTCCCTCGGAGTCCTCCTCACTGACCTCATCGTCGTCTACGCCCTCCTCCTCTGGGTTCTCGTCGTCATCCTCATCCGCCGTGCTGCTCCCCATAGACTCGGTCTCATCACTCGAGTCGGGCGTAACCTCTACTCGGCCCCTCTCGTGGGCGGGAGCTCGAGACGACTGCCCCTCCCCGAATACTCCGCCTGCACCCCGCATGAGGGCCAAGGGTGGCAACCTGCGGAATCCCTCGCTTCCGGGCGCCTGCGTCCCTGGTGGGGGCCCATCACCGAAGTGGAAGCACCCTGCGGAGACTGCGCTAAGAAAACCGGGCATATCCCCAATAGGCTCATATGTGGGAGGCGGGGACGACGTGTACAACTCGGCAGTGGCCGTCATCCAACTCTGCCACTCCTCAGGAAACAGACCGACGAGCCTCATGATACCCTCGTAGGGCTTCACCCCGTGACAGTTGGCCTCCTCCCATAACTTTGCGTAGTGAGCTACGAACTCTGCCAGCGTATCCCCATGGCAGCGGCGGTAGGACCGGTAGTAGCGAATCACTGCCTCGGAATCCGCGCCAGCTCGGAGCGGCCTACGATGGGTGTAGCGCTGTCGTGCCATCTGTACGAAAGAATGGCTCTCAAAAACGCGAAAAGAGAAAATAACGTATAGAAGTAATATGCATAGTGAAATATATAGTACTAGCCGTCGCATCGATAACCTATTAGGGTTTTTCTCCGATAGGGTAGATCGTATTAGCATTCGTTTTGAGTGACTCGTGGGCCCTCATAATTTTGGACGTTCTTTCTCTTTTTAAACGTAAAGGTCGTAACACAGTACGCCGTAGTTCGCATTTAAAGTTCTATTTTCAAGACAAGTTAGGGGTTCGCCCTATCTTGCATCTTTCTGTTGATTTCATCGCTCTTGGAAGCGGTGTAAGAGTCGTCATTCACGACTATTCGTTCATAGCTACTCTAGCCTAATGTACCTCCTTAGGCGTTCTAGGTTTGCATGCATTAGTCATTTCGTAACTTTCTAAAAACTTCCTCGATCTATCATCATACTTCACATAATCAGGCATGCATAACTAATAATACTTTAGCATTTGTAAGACATCCTTATGCTTAACATTTTAAACTTGAAATTCTCTGGTTCGTAGAAAAATGGAATTTACATGCTTTTCCTTGAAATCCTTGAATATTTTTGAAATATCTTTAAAAGAAATCATTTTTCCTTTTATCAAGTCCTTTCATAAATAACTGAAAATTTTCTGGTAAGAACTTCTTTCTTACCTCATTGCTGCGGTTGAACGTGACGAGTCGAGGTGTTGGGTCCTTTAACTTTCCATTTAAGTCATGTTCTAGCCTAGTGCTATCATTCTAGACTAAGGCTTGAAAGAAGGTTCTTGGGTCCAGAGCGAAAGAACGGTGCTCTGATACCACTCTGTCACGACCACAAACTTCCTAATGATAGTGACTGCATCTAAACGTGATTCAATAGCACCTTAGAGTCAAGGGATGAAAAATAATCATGATTTAAAAGAAGAAGCCTAGGACAAAAGTCCCGCAGGTGAAAGTGAAATGGGACAACATAAAGTCAGAGTGCGGTCTAGGTTCACAATCCTTCTAACATAGAATCCTATTACAGCGGAAACGTCCAAGACAAGGCAGTATGTATGGAGACATACTACCCTGGGCTACCTATTGACTTATGCGAGGATTCATGCCCAACACCATCGCCTGCCCGTCCACGTTCAACCTGCACATTTGAAAATAACATGCAGGGCTGAGTATTTGATATACTCAGTGAGCACATTGCCAAAAACAGTTTTGATTTTAATTGTCAAGCCACAGTTGAGAGATCACGGGGTTTTTATTTAAAAGGCCCGAGTCTCTAAATACTTTTCCTTTCATAAGAATTTTGATTGCGCAATCACGTAACATAGATATACCATATCTGAACCTTGTGTGAACCGGGAATGTGGCCACATTCCACGACGGTCACTGGACCGGCCAACCCCTTTTGTTAGCTCACGGTCCCCTTATGTGTACACTAATCCGAGTAGGGTTTGCGGCCCTACTGGGACCCGAATTCGATTTAACTTGAATTGGCATAGCCAAGCAGATAGGTAATCATAAAACAAAACATGGCATGACAATATACTTGAGCAAAGAATCACATTTTCATACTGAAATCACGTTTGAAAGAATGCTCACCTCAAAAGCTAAAGCTCCTTCCGGAAATTCCTTAACTTGGTCTTAGATGACGTTCGAAGACGTCCCTTTAGGAAATAAAATGATACTCAATTAGATTTTTGAGGTATCCATTAAGCTTAAACATGAATGCATCCTAAGTGCGTGATCATTTTACTCTTTCTCTAAATTTTCTAGAAGAGTTCTAGAATTCTTGAGTATTAATTAAATCAGCAGATTTAATTAAATTTGAGGAATTTATTCGCTTTACTAGAGGGTGTTACCTCCTAAGCCATTTATTTAAGTACTAAAAATTAGGCTCGAGGTCTATTCATCGTTAGCGTATTATAATTTCTTAAAATTAATCGTCCGAGCACTTAAGCTAAGGTCCGGAAAATTAGGCTCGTCTTCGTGAAAATAATTAGCGAACCATTAATTATTTAATCAACATCATAGGGGAGCCCATGATTTAATTAAATTCTTAGCCTATACTTTTATTTTAGTTGGTGGTCCAGGCTTAATAATTAACTTCCATAAAAGGGCAGCCCATCTCTAACTATTTCCTTAGCCCAAGATTTAATTTACAATCCTAGCCCACTTTTGTTTAATTAGTGAAGCCCAAACAATTAAGAGAGAAGGGCCCAAACATACACTCCCAAAAACCATCGGCCTCTCTCTCTCAATTCACAATTCAACTAAAACCCCAATTCCAACCCTAGATTAGAAGGGAGGCGGCGGCGTCTCTTCCTCACGCCCCTCTCTCGGTTTCTTCTCTTTAATGTGTATGGGTGATGTGAAGCTGATTTGAGTGTTGTGTGTGTAAGAAAATATATAGGAGAAAAGAAGTCTACATGTGGTTGGGATATTGGCAGAAAATCAAATCTGTAACTCATTGTCTTATGTTCACTTTAGTTGGCTGTTTACTCTTGAGTAATTAAGGAGCTGCTTTAGCTCTTTGTTCTCTTATTGCAGTCAATCCTTTCTGATGGTCTTCACCCTACTTTTATTTAATTTATTTTGTTTCTATTCTGGAGTACAAGTACTCTTGCATTCATATAACTTGTCTGATTATTGCAGGGTGCATAAGAGAGACATTGGGAGTGGAAAGGAGTGTAGGGGCTGACTTGCCATTTTTGGGGAGGCTCTAGATTTATTATGGGTAAAACAAGTTTGTTCCATTTCTCTTGCAAAGGGGCTCTTTTAATTCTCTTGTACATATGCATTAAATATCTTGTTTGTATTTTGCAGGTGGGGAAGAGAAGTGTAGGCTGCGTAGGCTGCTCCAAATGTGGCTGCCCTCGGCCCAAAGGGCTGACTTAATGGGCCGCGACGGGGTGTAACGTGGACTTGGTTAGAGAAGGCCCGAAAGAACATTTCCTTTGTATTTTAAATTCCTTTTTGTGGTTTCATGAGTTCAACAAGTAAGCTAAGTAGTAAGCTCAGGGGTGTGTACATATATTCTCATTCATGACGTCGACCTTGTATTCTTTTAAATATTAAATTTTGTTTACCAACGCAATTAAACACGACTTCATTTTTCATTCGTTCGTCGTTCCCTTCTCATTTGTATTTCGCAACTTAATGTTTAGTTAGGCATATCAGCCAAGGTTAACAACTAAATCAAACATTAACAAACATCTAAAGGATGGCATGCGTTCCTAAGCACGACAAAAAAAAAAAAAAAAAAAAAAAAAAAAATTTGTAAGCTAAGGCGACTTAAGAGGCGGGTATTACAAGTATCACAAAATATATTTTCCATAGACTGGCCAGTCAAACAACTCCCCACTTTTCTCATAAATTTCCACAATCACAATCACAATCTTTCCATGGTGCGACGAAAGTGTGGCCACACTTTTCGCCCACGAGACCGGCCGACTAGCAAGGACGGCTCCCGATCCCCTCGTGTACACAGCCTGGTAGGGTTTGCGGCCCGTACTCAGACCCGAATTCGTTTAACATATCCATAGCCCTATAGCCCAATGGAGCGAACTCTCACACTGGGCATCAGACGCACAATATCACAACAAAACAGACATAGGCATGGCATAACAGTTAAACCACCCTTATTTCTCCACATTCATAAATTTGCACATAAAAGAGTTTAAGAGTAAAGCCCACCTCGACTGCTTAGGTTTCAAGTATGTTCTTTCCTTTGTTATCCGGCTTCGCAACTGAGGTTTCACCTTTTTAATCACATAGGCACATATCACAAATCAGATTCAATACAAACTCCTAACTCATGCATGTCTCAACGCTTTTCCCTTTTCCCACCGATCTATTTTAGCATCATTAATCAATCAAGCACACAAGGGTATTTAGCCATCAAGCACACACCACACAAACACAACACACACACACGACACGCGCACACACACGCCACACATATGTATACATATTTCCATATCCCCTTTATCCCACTTTCACTCAAACAAGATGCATGAGGGTTCAAGAATACCGATTAATCGGTTAGAAAGAAGAGGAATCGAGTAGAAACGAAGAAGATGAATATAAAAATACCTTATGAGAAAAACGAACGGTAGAAATTAAGCATTAGACTTGGTTCTTCAAAATTCTTGGATCAAACTTCAATTCTTCTTCAAAAGATGACAAAATATTGGAGAATAGAAGAAGAAAATTTGGAGAGAGTGGAGAAGGGAGGGGGGCGAAAATTATGGGTAGGGGGCGAAAATTTGTGATGGCTAGGGTTAGGTTTTTGGCTTCTTATTTATAGAGTTCAATAAGATATTTAGGTAAATAAATAGAACATTTGGTAAGATCTTATTCTCCACAATTAAATAAATAAATATTGTGAAGTAGGGAAGAAGAATTAACAAAAATAGACTAGGGTATCAAGGCATGAAATTTTCGAATTATGTGGCTCCCAATTAGCCAAGATTTTGCTTTGGTATATTTTTCGGAGTAGAATAAAATATCACAGAGCAAAAATAGAATAAAAATTCTCCCATTGGAGGAAGGGAAATAGGCGTGTAGTAGCCTTTTAAATAAGGCATGGATTTTTAATATCAACTAAAATAAGATATGGCAAGATCTCTTGAGGTATGGAAAAATTTGGTAGAATATTTAAATTCTAGGCATGGAAGGAAATCAAGTAAGGAATCAATTAAACAAGCAAAATAATATTTCCTTCCCAACATAGGTGATTTTCGAAAATCACCTAGGAATATAAGGGGCTCGATTTTTCTCCATAAAAATAAGGAATAATTGGGGTTTGGATTTAATTTGGATAAATATCCCAAGAATTAAATTAAATCCGAAAAAATAGAATTCCTTCTCCAAAAGTCCTAGGGTTCGAAAATCTCAATATTTGGGTGGCTAGTATTTATGGAAATTTTCCCTAATATTCTCACTCACCTTTAAACAAATAATTCACCTCATAATTTAATAAATCACATGCCACATCACATAGTCAATAATTTTGACTTTTCAAACTTCCCGGTCAAAGAAACTCATGCAATAAATTCATTTATCAAATAATTCACATCTCCCACGTCATCAATAATAAATTCTAGGGCTCTAAAATTGGGGTTCAGAAATTCGGGATGTTACACCACCCGTGCTACCTTTTCATCCCTACCAGCAATCACCGCCGCCCTACACTTTGCCGCCGGCAAACCTAAATTCTTGTTGGGACCCACCGCCTATCAGCAGCCACAACAACAACACCAGGACCGCTTCCAGCAGCTGCGCCCACCTTCCTGTTGGGACCCGCCAGAAGTGCAACACAGACAGCCCGTATACTAACAATCGTACCACGGCCTGCCCCAGCATCCGATGCTCTCAGCCGCGCCGTCGTGCTACTCGAGCGTCGATTGTCAATACCCCTCGCTTACCTACTTGGAGACGCTGACACAACACTACAACCAACCCCACCAGTCGACTTGCTGGTATCCTCCTATCCCGCACCAGTCATTCGGATATCAGCCATATGATCAGCCTTACCAACTGCCACAGCAGCTACAACTAGCTCAGGCTCGTGTTCCGCAAGCATGTGAAATTGCAGCAACACCGCGTGTTGATGACACTAATCATGCTGATGGTACAATATACAGGAGTCTAGTTGGAGAACTTAACTACCTTTACTCATACAAGGCCTGACATTGCTTGTCTTGTAAGTGTGGTGTCGAGATATATGCATAATCCAATCAAGCAGCATCTTGGTGCAGCTCGAAGTATACTCCGTTATGTTGGAAGTACAGTAAAATTTGGAATATGGTATAGTAAAGTGTCAGACTTCAAATTGGTTGGGTATACCGATAGTGATTGGGCAGGGTGCTTAATTAGATGATGAAGCTACAGTTATATATTGTGACAACAAGTCTACTACTGGAAAGGCGAAAAACCCGGCCTTTCATGGTAGAACGAAGCACATAGATGTGCAGCACCACTTTGCAGAGGAAAGATTCAACTTAAGGAGGAAGTACGATTCTTGAAATCCTTATTATTGGGCAAATACGATCTCTAATATTTATTGCCTAAATTAAAAACATTATTACAATTATATTAATTTTATTTCATTAATTTTTGATGTTGTGTAGATCTTTGTATTCTTCCATATTATAAATACGTCAAGATTATTGGTAAAAAATCAATAAATAAACATTATACTGTAGTTATTATGTTTTGGAAATTCTCTTTCTCTTCTATTTTTTTTCTAGAAAGGAAGGAAGATAGAATTAGCGCACTCCCGGACGAAATTCTTCAACACATCCTCTCCTTTATCGACATTTATGAAGCCATTCAAACAAGCATTCTCTCCAAGAGATGGAAACACCTTTGGCTTTCCCTCCTCAATATCCGCATGCACCTCCGCGGCGGCGCCTCCTACCACCGCCACGTCTCTCAATTCCTCTCTCACCGCGACGCTGCAGCCGCTGTCCACGACTTCCACCTCTCACTCGACACCCAACTTTGTATCCGGGAAGATTTGGCACTCGTGGAAGAATGCGTGCTCTACGCCATCAATCACGGCGTTCAGTCCCTCCGCCTCCACGTGTCCAAACACCTACATTTCAGGCTCCCCGCCGCGCTTTTCACCTCCACGACGCTGCAAGAGCTCGAGCTCAGGGAGAAAGACACCTGGATTCATGTACCCGCACGATTTTCTTTACCAAATTTGAAAACTCTTTACCTTGACGTCAAATTTTCCTTCAATTATGATGACTGGAGGGATCCTTTTGCCGGCCTCCCGGAGCTCGAGAAGCTCTCTCTGAGATTGTGGAATGGCCTTGTTTTAAAGGCTCCTCCCAAGCTTAGATTTCTTGAAATCTTTGGATCTAATTCTGTTATCCGAATCAAAGAGATTTCTGCTCCGTTGCTTACCTCGTTTAGGTACAAGGGTTGTTTACCTTTCGAATGTTCGGAGATGAATCTCCCAATGTTGGAGTTAGTCTATTTAGACATTCATGGAATTAAATGGAAAAAATCGATATGGTATCATCTGAATTGTGTTAGGTTGCTTCACCAACTTGGAAATGCTACCATTGTTTCACTCACTTTGGACACTCTCATGGTACGTGCACTACTAATTCTACTACTAGTGTTTCTTAATTCTTAAATGTTTGTATACTAATGGTTCTTTGAAATTGAAAGTTTCTTGAATTGGTTGGTGATTCCATTGAACAAAGTCCACCTCCATTTCCCAACCTCAAATGTCTCAAGGTGATCAATGGATCTAGCAAAAGAAGCACGGTGCTTGAGAGCGTAATGAACTATTTGACAATCGGAACTTTGTATTTTGAGTCATCATTGAAGGTAGAGATTCCTTGTGATGTGGTTGTAGTTTATCAGCATCGCGAAGCCTATGATGACTTATATTATGATGACTTATATTTTGAGGAAGATTATACACAATCATCTTAGATTTCCCTATTAGAAAATATTCGTGATCCATTTTCATCTTATTGGCGTTTATGTGCTTCTTCTGTTATCTTTTCTTTTTCTCATTTTTAGTTGGCATCTACTACTTTTGCACTTGTATAGTTTTTTATTGTGTCTTGTAATTTCTCATCTCATATCTAGTATTATAATTTATCTCATGGGCGGAACATGAATTATAAAGAAGGGGGCAACTTTATATACAAAGAAATTTTAAGAACTTGAGGAGGGATAATTAGTGAGAAATTAAAGTAATAAATGAAAAATGAAATATATATATATATATAATTAAAAATATGAGGAGAGGCAAATGCCCCACCTATGCTTAAGGTAGATCCGCCCCTGGTTTATCTTGAGAAATTATTTTTTGTTTATAGGCTATTTGTATCGTCCAAGTATTTAATAGGATAGTGATAAAATGCAAACTTATATATGGTACAAACTCAAAACTCCTCAGTTTCAATACAATATCAACACAGTGTAAAATTTCAAGATTTTAATGTCAATACAGTATCAACACAACGTCAATCATTGACTCTGAACTTACTGAGAATCTTTTTTATGTGAAGTGTCAGCTTTTTCTTCATGCTTCTAATAATGTCAATGCCCAGAATCTTCTGAGCATATCAAATAGTAGAAAGCATATTCTAAACATATTTGAATGTAGAAGAACCATATTGACAGCGCAATCGAAAATCCTAAGTTTGATACAATGGCGGACATTGTTGGAGATACGGAGAGGTTTAAGTCTTTACCAAGGAAAGTCTTGGTGACCAAGGCAAGGAATAGGGTTTTAATTAAAATTAATTTGGGCTTCAAGCACCGGTATTTTTTTTCATTTAAATTGTGTAGCCCGTAATTTATTCTTTTATTAGATCTGGCTTATTTATTTAATTTATCGGATCCAACACAGAATTGAGTCCAATAAATAACCCTCAAGGAAAGGATTTAATTAGATTCACATTGTGATTTTACTATCAAAATTCTCGAGCTCTCATAATAAATTATCATTTATCCGAAAATAATTAAATTCACTGCACATGTATTATTCAAAAAAATAGCCACGTCACATATTCAATGAAGTTGACTCAGTAAATCCATAATCATAACTCCGATTCAAATTATGTCTCAAGGAAATCACATAACAATTCCACTTGTCATTTAATTAACGGACTTCACGACATTAAAAGAAATAAATGCAAGCACTTTAGGGTTCGAAAATTAGGGTTCAGAAAGTGGAGCGTTACATCAGTATGTGGGAGGACAAAATTCATCTAATTAGAGGGGCGACTTCCGACCCAAGCCACCACAATGCAATGTGTGCTCCAAGTACCATTTCGGGAATTGTAGAGTGCAGAACACTACTAAGTGCTTTAACTGTGGAGGAAATGGTCACTTCTTTAGAGAGTGTCCAAGCAAGAATGTGGGAACTGGGTCAAAGCAGAACAATCAAGGATTCCGACAGCAGCCAAGGGCACTACCGATGGAACCAAGGGTGAATCGAGATCAACCTCCGAGACAGCAACAAACTTACCGCCGAAGACTTCCCTCCCAAGCTGGAGCATATGCCTTGAGTAAGAAACAACCCAAGATTGAACAAGGGAGTCACGAGAACGGAAACCTGGCAGGTATGGGCAAACTCCTCGACACACCTATTGTTGTATTGTTTGATATGGGTGCTTCGCATTATTTCATATCTGAACTATGTGTGGACACATTAAATTTGCCTACTAGTAAATCTGAACATAAGATGATGGTGACTTCACCAGTGGTAGGGGTAATAGAGATTTCTCGAACATGCTCGAAAGTAGAAATTTTTATGCTTAAGTTAGTCGCTCACAACCTACAAGTCATGGCAATGGGGGATATCGATATAATTTTGGGAATAGATTGGTTAGCTGCGAATTTTGCGACTATTCGGTGTAAAGAGAGACAAATAGCCTTACAAGCCCCGGGGAAGGAACCAACCGTATACTATGGAATCTCGATGAACCGACGAACATCTATAATCTCTGCGCTTCAAGCTAGTGCGATGGTAAGGAAAGGGCGTCCTGCTTATCTTGTCTACCTACAAGGAGAGGAGAAGGGAGAAAGGAGAGTGGAAGATGTTGCCGTTGTGCGAGGATTTCTGGACGTTTTCCCATAAGCTTTACCTGGACCACCGCTGGATCGACAATTGGAGTTCACAATCGACCTAGAGCTAGGGTCAGCACCTGTGTCTAAGGCACCATATCGAATGGCGCCTAAAGAGTTGGACTTGGGTTTCATTAGACCCAGTGTCTTACCCTGGGGGGTGCCCCTGGAAGATTTTGTCAAGAAGAAGGATGGATAGATGAGGATGTGTATCGACTATAGAGAACTGAACAAGATAACTCTCAAGAACAAGTATCCACTGCCGAGAATAGATGACCTGTTCGATCAACTTCGAGGAGCCGGTGTATTCTCAAAGATGGACTTGAGGTCCGGATATCACCAATTGAGAGTACGAAGGGAGGAAATACCGAAAACTGCTTTCCGCACAAGATATGGTCACTATGAGTTCGTTGTAATGCCGTTTGGGTTGACGAATGCACCTGCAGTGCTCATGGATTTGATGAACCGAGTATTTCATCAATACCTGGATAAATTTGTCTTGGTCTTCATAGACGATGTACTCGTCTACTCGAAGAATGAAAGGGAACACGAAGAGCACCTGCGGATCACTTTCAAGATGTTGAGGAGTGAGAAGCTGTATGTCAAATTTAGCAAGTGTGAGTTTTGGTTGAAGGAAGTAAATTTCCTTGGGCACATCGTGTCGGCGGAATGAATCTGAGTAGACCCTGCCAAGGTCAAGGCGGTACAACAATGGAAGGCTCCTACAACACCGAACGAGATTCGAAGTTTCCTAGTTTTGGGGATTCTCCAGGATAGCGAGACCAATGACCCAACAACTCAAGAAGGGAGTAAAAGTTAACTGTACTCCGGAGTGTGAGGCAAGTTTCCAACTTTTGAAGGAGAAGCTAACTAGTGCACCGATTCTAGCCGTGCCAGAGCCTGGAGTAAACTATGTAGTATACACGGACGCTTCAAAGGTGGGACTTGGATGTGAACTTATGCAGAATAACAAAGTGATTGCCTACGCATCCCGACAATTGAGGCCACACGAGTTGAACTATCCAACCCACGACCTAGAGTTAGCAGCAGTAGTACACGCCTTAAAGATTTGGAGATATCATCTCTACGGAGTTTGGTGTGAAATCTTTACGACCACAAAAGCCTAAAGTACTTCTTCGAGCAAAAAGATTTAAACATGCGACAACGAAGATGACTCGAATTGGTGAAGGACTATGACTGTGGCATCAACTACCACCCCGACAAAGCAAACGTAGTGGCAGATGCTTTGAGCCGGCGGAACCATCCGAGACTAGCTACTTTTATCACCAAAGAAGAAAATTTGATACGGGAGTTCAGTAAGATGCGGTTGGAAGTGGTGAGGGCACCTGAGACAGTGGAAGGGAGAATTGCTACCTTGGTTATTGAACCTAATCTCAGGTCGAGAATTATTGAAGCACAACGGATGGATGCGAAATTGGAGGAAATTCGTGTAGAAGTAAGAACCCGCGAATCAGGGAATTTTAGTGAAGAAGACGACAATGCCCTTACATTCGAAGGAAGGTTATGCCTACCAAATAATGAAGTGCTCAAAAACGAAATAATGAGTGAAGCACATGAGACTCCTTACACTGCCCACCTGGAAAGTACAAAGATGTATCAAGACTTGAAGTAGTCCTTACGGTGGAATGGTATGAAGATGGATATAGCGGCATTTGTGGAGCGCTGCTTGGCCTGCCAACAAGTGAAGGCTCTACAACAACGACCGTATGGAAAGTTGCAACCACTAGAGATTCCTGAATAGAAATGGGAGCACATCGCCATGAATTTCCTGATGGGACTTCCAAGGACCCTAAAGGGAATACTGCCATTAGGGTAATCATAGACCGACTCACCAAGAGTGCACACTTCATACCGATTCACAAGCTAGCCCAGATTTACATAAAAGAGATAGTACGATTGCATGGAGTCCCAGTGACGATCACGTCCGACCGTGATCCAAAGTTCACCTCAAGATTTTGGATCAGTCTACAACATGAGCTAGGAACTCGATTGAATTATAGCACGGCATTTCACCCGCAGACCGATGGGCAGTCCGAGAGAACAATCCAAACTCTCGAGGATATGTTGAGAGCTGTGGTACTCGACTGAGGAGGAAGTTGGGAGTCCGCACTACCACTGATTGAGTTCCCCTACAACAACAGTTTTCAGGCCACGATCAACATGGCGCCGTATGAAGCATTATATGGAAGGAAGTGTAGATCGCCGTTCTACTGGGACGAGGTTGGCGAGCGACAGGTACTTGGACCCGATGCTGTTGAAGAGATGGTTGGAATTGTTCGCCAAATACGAGAGAGGATAAAAGAAGCTCAAGACAGACATAAGTCATACGCGGATGTCCGACGAACTGACTTACAATTTCAAGCCGGCAACAGAGTTTTCCTCAAAGTGTCCCCGTCAAAAGGGATAACGCGATTTGGTGTCAAGGGCAAACTAAAACCGCGATTTATTGGACCACCAAGCCGTGGAAACGTGCACAATATTTTTCATGTGTCACAGTTGCGCAAATACGTGTTCAACCCAAAGCACGTGATTCATTACGAAGAAGTCACCCTGAACCCGGACTTGAGCTACGAGGAGAGACCCCAAATGATTTTTGACCGAAAGATCCAGAATGTGAGAAATAAGTCTGTTACTTGTGTGAAAGTACTTTGGAGTAATCATGGGCATGAAGAAGCCACATGGGAGAAAGAGGACCAGATGATGGAATTGTACCCTGAACTCTTTCCTTGAGGGTACCAAATTTCGGGACGAAATTTTTGTTAAGGTTGGTAGGATGTAACGCCCCACTTTTTGAACCCTAATTTTCGAACCCTAAAGTGCTTGCATTTATTTCTTGTAATGCCGTGAAGTCCGTTAATTACATGACAAGGGGAATTGTTATGTGATTTCCTTGAGACATAATTTGAATCGGAGTTATGATTATGGATTGACTGAGTCAACTTCGTTGAATATGTGACGTGGCTATTTTTTTGAATAATACATGTGCGGTGAATTTAATTATTTTCGGATAAATGATAATTTATTATGAGAGCTCTAGAATTTTGATAGTAAAATCACAATGTGAATCTAATTAAATCCTTTCCTTGAGGATTATTTATTGGACTCAATTCCGTGTTGGATCCGATAAATTAAATAAATAAGCCAGATCTTATAAAAGAATAAATTACGGGCTACACAATTTAAATGAAAAATACCGGTGCTTGAAGTCCAAATTAATTTTAATTAAAACCCTATTCCTTTCCTTGATCACCAAGACTTTCCTTGGTTACTTCTAATAACAGAATATGTGAATAAAAGATATTGCACAGATCTCCCCTCCTTCACGCGCCGCCTCCTTATTATGCAAATCTCGTTCCAAAATTCCGTCCGTCATTACAGAAGGAAGTATTATCATTATTTTATTTAGCAAATAAACTTCCAAATCTCCTTCCTCCCACACCACGCTCTTCCTTGGCAATCTGCAAGGAAATCTTTCCAAAATTCAGACCACAATCAATTGAAATCAATCACCAAATTATTCTCGATACACGGTTATATAAACCCCATACCCTAATCTTCAGTGAGAGGTCGGAATTAATCGAAATACTTATAAGAACTTATAATCTTAACCAAGAAAAATAATTGGAGACATAGGATGCATGCATCTTTGCTATTGCTTGCTTTCTTATGTTGATATATATGTTATTTAATATCTAAAGGTGATATCTTGCACGCGAAACGCGATACCAAGGGGAAGAATATAGTTGAGATTTAAGCGCTTCGAGGTGGGATTTCATTAAATAAGGACACTGTCCTAAATGCTTTTATCGATGGGAATGAAATTCGTGTTTATCATGACTTGTTAAATTTTAACGTGCGTATCTGAAATTGCTTTTGCCATTTATTATTTAAATCGAATTCAGGTCCTTATAGGGCCGCAAACCCTACATGGATTAGTGTACACCTATGTTAGACCGTGTGTCAGCGTACGGGTCACGGGTTGGCCGGTCTAGTGGCTTGGTTTGTGGCCACATTCCAAGCCATGTATGAGCAGATATGGTAAACGTGTATGGAAAAATCACTAATCAGTCGACTTTTGACAATGGAATATGATTTTTAGTACCTAGGGCCTTCTTAAAAATTAAAACCCCGATGGTTACTTATTGGCATGATAAATATTATTTTTATAACTTGTTTTCGGCGTAGTCCACTGAGTATTTTTATAGTACTCAGCCCTGCATGTGTTTTCCTTACGCGCAGGTTGAGCGGCGACGAGCACTTGCTGGTGTTGAGCACAAATAAAATTTGAATCTTAATTGTTTATCGTTAAACTTTGGGTGACGTAGTGTCTTCATACACGACGCCACTCCTCTTGAACGCTTCCGCTGGAATTTGCTTTTACTCATTTCTCGTTTAACTTTGAGAATTTAAGACTTATTTTTGGATAATGTCAAACTCTTGTCGTTTCTTTTTTTTCAATACTTATTATTGGTCAAACTTTTAATGAAACCTTAGTCTTATTCTTCATCTGCTTTAAATTTCTTTAAGTCGCGACCACCCGTATTTATTAACCCTAAAGGAAGGTCGTGACAACAACATCATAGAATATATCCCCATCGTATACGGGTTTATCTTACACCGACATCGAAAATATATCCTCATCGTATACGGGCTTATCATACATCGGCATCGACAATATATTGTTGTTAATATTCTTTTGTGGATCGGGGGGCTCAAAGAATATATCCTCGTCGTAGGCGTATCATACACTGGCATCGAAAATATATTGCTATTACTATTCTTGGACAATTCATCCACCGAACGACACACAGGCGCGTTAGACAGTTTTTGCTCGTATCTAGGAGCCATCTTTGGACCATTCTCTGTCCATTCCAACTCAAAATATGAGCCTAATATTCACTAGGCCCAAATTTACTTCTCTAAAAATGAAGACGTGAAACTATCAGTCTCCTTTCTCCTTATGGGTCTTTTCTCGGTGACAGACTGTCAAGCCATGCCATCTCCGACGAGTAATCGCCAAACACCGTGGAGCCTCTGCTCCGTATGTCATTCTTCTCTGACAACACTTCTGGTCGTCTATCCGAAATCTGCTCATTTCCCGACGGTGAGACTTCTCCTGTCACTCCTTCACTCCGGTTTCTGATTATTCATCAGCCGAAGCTTCGTGGCCATAGTGCCTCCCCCGTTTTGGTGGTTTTCGCAACGACCTCTTTGGCCTTCTTCTTTATAGACTTTGTCGATGACCTTTAGTTATCTCCGACTCATAGGTGTGTGTAATAAACTTCGGCCAGCCCTTGATCTTCTGCTTGGCCACCATGACTCCAAGATTGCTTTCTCGTCTGACGTTGGCTTCTGCGCCTTCGTCCTCGGCAATTTTCTCCTTGATTTGGAGATTGAATCGCTTGGCAGTGGTTGATATCTCCCCTAAGCCAAACGCTTCATCCATTGTAACATGAGTTCAAAGCCTCTCACAGCTGCCACCTCTTCGGCAATAATTTATCCTTTTTCGGTTGCTTCTTCTTCTCCGGACCATTTCTGCCTGAAACTATCTTCTCTAGCATAGGTGCAGCTCCAATCATCTCGAATAATTATCTGGCTGGGGCTAACCTTTCCCCCTAGGCCGAATAATTTTTCGGCTGCTTTCTCTCCTTACCTGAATGCCCTGTTGTTGGTCATGGCAAGCTTCCTAAGGGCCATTCCGGTGGTACTTTCTCAGGCCATATCTGATTGTTTGGTCGGATACTTCCTCTCCCCCTTGGCCAAACAAACTGTTACCTCCTTCTTATCTTTACTGCTGATTTTTTCTCTTCGGCTGTAGTCAGCCTTCTTCTCCAGGCGTGGTTGCTCAGGGTTGGCCACTGGCCTTTCATCTTCTCAAAAGACTTCTCCGGCTGGGATTGTTCTCTCCCCCTCAGCCAGAGATTCAGCGGTTGAATTTGTGATGGTTTTTGTTAGATCAGATTTGTAACTTATCATGTGCTGCATCGTAAGATTGTGCAAACACAGAATATGACAATGGACACAAAAGATTGAACCCACACAAATCGTACCTCAGATATTTCGGACAACTTCTTAGCTTGAACTTGGATTTTTCGGTTTTGCTCCAACTTTTCCTCCATGCATGACTTAATTGTGAATCTTCACCAAAATCAGCTTTGTCAGCAATAAAAGGAATTAACATTATAGAGAGAGAGAGGGTTTGAAAGAATTAACCACAGTTTTATTTGTCTCATCTTCTTCATCTTCATAGGAAGGCATGGTCATGTTGTCAGTGCTAGGAAACTGCGATTCTTGGGTCTGACTTTCAGGCGGCGGATCGCTGCAAAGTGGTGCAGCAGCCGCTGGCGGCTGCTCTGCATCTATGTCCGAATCAGCCTCGGATGGCTGTGAAGTTCCCGGCGGACTGCTGTGAAGATGTGCAGCGGGCCGCTGAGGATGATCAACGGCGGGCGAGGGATAGTTGGTTCCTTCTCTTTTTCTTTACTCCTTATTGCAGTGGCCAAATTCCCCAAATTGTATTCCAATTCCCCCACTTGTGCGACAAGAGTTGCGAATCCTTGCTCTAAAAGGTCGGTGTTTCTTTCCAAATTCATCAACTCTAATTGGTCACCTTCCTATTTTCTTGTACCTCGATGATGCAAATTTCTTACCGTTCCTCCTAATTGGTGCGGTGCTGTTCCTCCTTTTCTTTTTCAATGATTGATTTTTCTTCAAAACATGGAAGTATCGCCTCAGTGATCCTCTTGCTCATATTTTCGAGTACTTCATTCATCTCTTTGCATTTGTTCTCCATGGACTTCATCGTGTTTTCCATTCGAATTTCTCTCCCTTGTTGTAGACTCTCCTCTTTATGTCTTTCAAGTTCTTGTATTATGAATTCAAGTCCACGACACCTTTGCTCGGATTCATCATTGGTGGTGTATGCCCATGTCGGCTGTCTCCAATATTGAAACGCATCCATTGTTGCACTCCTTGCTCTCCTCAAGTACCTAAAAAAAAAATCAAAAGAAAAATAAAATTAAATAATATTACTCCCTAAATAAGTAGAATCAACCTTTCTACTATATCAGCTTAAAGCAAAAGTATTCCCCGGCAACGGAGCCAAAAACTTGATGCACTTTTTATTAGCACTAAAAATACCTGCAAGTATACAGGGTAGATCTAGTATAGCTAAAGGTCAGTACCGGGATATCGAACATGGGGAATATAATTGCAACTTGCTATTATGTACTAAGCGTCAAATACTATCTACAGAAACAAGAGAAGTTTCGGGATTTTGAAAGTAAAAACAATTAAAAGCAATCAGACAACTAAATGCAATTAAATCACAAAGATAAAATATGAGAGATAAGAAAATTCTAGGGATGTGTGTTCACAATTATGGTTATACAAATTCCAACTACAATACCCTAGCACAGTTTATACTTTGAAAAGGACGAGTCACCTAGCTTATGCTCATGCGATACAAACGTTGATTACAACATTAGGGTTGTCAATCCTAACACGTAACTCCAAAAAGCTCCTAAGACCCTTGAAAAGTCCTCACTCTCAATTTACAGTGTCGTTTTAAGGGAAGCTAACTATAGCGTCTACTAAGTGAATCTAACTCGCTAGAACTCTGTCACAGTTATGAAGCAAGCTATATTAAATCATACACGATTGTGTCACTCAATCATGCAACATCAAAACTACTTAAGGAAGAAACAAAGTAAAAACAAAATGGATATTAAATAGAAAAATGAATTGTATAACCAAAGTTGTTACTAACACATCCAAAGAATCCTATGAATTAAGTTAGACATAATTGAATAAGCTAAAAACATAGATTGGAGTGAAAACAATTGGAACATAAAACTAAAGCAAATAAAACCCGTATGTTGAATCCTTGTTGTTCTTGATGTTCTTGCTTCTTTCTCCAATCCCTTGCATAATGAAGAACTCTCAAATTTATGCTATGGAAGTAATTGGCAAAAAGAAGTTGAAAGATCAGGGTTGGAGGAGGAGCTATGAAATCTCCCCTTTTGGGGGCTAAGGAATGGTTGAATTCTATGAATGAGGTTATGGGGTATATATAGGCTTTAGAAGGATTTAAATTTTGTAATAAGTGTCCTCCAAGCATTAGGAAATATGTAATTTTCGTTCCCCATAGTACAAGGAAAAGATTTGGCTTTACAAGGTAAGATCTTCTTTCCTTCTTCAATTTTCCGCCTAGACTGCAGCTGACAGCATTGCGCGACTTTGGTAGAACGGCCATAACTCTCTCCAAAAAACTCCGATTGAGGTGATTCTTGTACCATCTTAAAGATCTTTTCAAGACGAAGAGAATGCTGTATAGAACGCCCCGATCAGACTTCCGAATCGCCGGAATATTGAGTTTGAAGACAGCTGTCACGCGCCGTATTTTTGTGGCGGGCCACTGCACCTTGGCCTACGGTCGCCGCGCGTAGTCCAGTAGCTTCTGACTCCTTTTGGCGGTCGCCACGCACTTCCCGGCGATCGCCGGGCGTGTCTTTGTCTTCGATGAGCGCCGGCATTCGCCAGAAGTGTTGCGGCGGTCGCCGGAGAAGCTCTAGATTTCCCACTTCGCGTTTTTACTCCCTTTTTAGGCTCAAATATGCACATTTCTCACAAAACATGTCAAAATACAAAATAGATAAAATATACAAAAAATGGACATGTAATGCAACTTTGACATTAAAAAAGACCAAATAATGGCCTTAAAACCGTGCAAAATCCGAGCGTATTGGCAGCACCTGTATACGTTTCTCACCTATTTGTATTTCCTCCTCCGTAATTGTTTTCACTTGCTTTGTCATAGGAATTTGAGCAAAATAAGTATACGTTTCTGCCTTGGATATTTTCTAGCGATTTCAATTTTTTCCTGCTCCATAAGTATAGTATGGAAACCCAGAAAGTAAAATACAAAAAATAAAAGGCTATTGCAGAAAGTAAAAGACGGGAAAACAATAAAGACTACCTTGTGATTATGCTTGAAATTAATTCTCTTGGTTACATCACTTTTTATATAGACTTGATGCACTATTTATTAGCACTAAATATACCTGCAAGCATACAGAGTAGATCTAGTATAGCTAAATGTCAGTACCAGGATATCGAACATATGAAATAAGATTGCAACTAACTGTCATATACTAAACATTACATACTATCTAGAGACACGGAGTTTTTGGTTTTGGATTAATTAAACTAGACAGAAAATAAATAAACAAATAACAAAAAAAACATAAAAACTTATGATACAAAACAGGCGAATGAATGTAGAATTTATGGATCCAAAACACAATCGACTTCCTTAAATTACGGTCTCTAGAGTTATTAAGTCGGTCACTTAACTAGATTAAACCCCCTCCCGAGGTGAGAAATCCTTAGATTAGGTGTAATAATTGAAGTCCCCTTCTAATTCTTAGACCTAACTCCTAAAAGATCGTTAAGACCAATGACCTCACGTGAAACCTCAACTCTCCCGAGTTCTATTGAATAAAAGTGTGAATTATTCCTTTTCCAAGTCAATTATTTCGTCTCCCGGGTACTCTAATCAACTCTAACATGTATTCAAGAGGTAGCTAATCAATTTAATATAGAAGGCACAAGGATAAATCAAATAACTACAAAACTAACAAGGAAAATCAATTGAATATCTTCACCAAAAAATCCACAAAAGAAAGTTCTTCTATTAGACAAGTAAAAACTACAAATAAAGTACGAGACATGAAAGAAATAGATAAAACCCAAGGTTGAATCTTCAATCTACAGTCGTCTCTTGCCTGGATCTGCAGAGCTCCGCTTCAATGAAAGATGGATGATTATGTATGGAATATGGGATGGATGAATGTGTAGAGGGGGAAGGATAGAAGGCTCTGAGATTAGAGGTATTTATAGGCTGGAAAAAGGTTAATTTTCGTGGCCTTCAAGATATGGGAGAGATTTGGCTTCACAATAAAATAATATATTTTCTTCCGTGAATTTCCGCCTAAATTCCCGCCGGCTTTGACTGCACTGCGCAACGTTCGTAGAATAGTCATAACTTTCTCCACAGAATTCCGATTGAGACGTGCGAGATATCCACGCGTAGCTCTTTCAAAGAAGAAGAGAATGATATGAATAAATCACTGATTAAACTCCAAATCTGATGGAAGAATGGGCTCGAACAGAGGCTACTGCACCTTGGCCTTTTTGCACATTTTTTCTATCTTTTTCTATCATTTATCAACAAACACATCAAAAATACCAAATGTATAACATATGCAATTTAAGAACATAATTTGCATAATTGACATTTAAAACGAGTCAAATCTAGCCCTTAAAAATATGCAAAATCTGTGTTTGTCAACTCCCCCAAACTTAATTATTTGTTTGTCCTCAAACAAAACAAGAGAAAAACTAATTAAGAAACACGGATGTTAAGAACTAGACTTCATAGTTGCCTCAAAAATTACAATAAAAATAAAGAGTTTGACAAAGAAGTGTGTTTATCACTCACTCTCAAAATTACAAATAAAAATTACAATAAAAATTAATAATCAAATCAAGCAAATTAGTGCTTTTTCATTACTAGCTCGTTGATCACCTTGAAATACATGCGCTCACAAGTGTTTAGAAGGGTGTTTATCACTCACTCTCAAAGTGTATGTTGGGAAAAGTGTATGCTCTCAGATCATGCAACATGCAAATGTTATAATGTAGGCTCTTCGGTAAGGTGAGTAAATATTGTTAAAAAGTGACTAAACCCAAACATAGCAAAAGTGATCAATTTCTACTACATCATATATAGCACCCCACCAACAATTCAAATCTCAATAAATTCTAGACTTTGTCTAAATTTCTTCTCACTTTCCAAATTCCTTTGATTTTTTCTTTTCTTTTCTTTTCATTTTTTCTTATTTTGTACATACTTTCTTTCTTTCTTTCTTTTTTCTTTTATGCACAACCAGATATATCATTCAAACCACAGATGTCTATGCACTTTTCACAAGTAAGCACACTACTTTTTTTCTACAATGAGTGTATGGATATTTCCCTTTATTTAGCTTCCAAAGAAAAAGGCTTTAAAGGCTCAAAGTGGCTAGCTAGGGAAAAATATTTTGAATAAGGTCATAAATTTGGATATATAAAGTAGCTAAGAAGGATGACCTAACGTCCTCTTTTATTATTTAAACACTATGTAGACTTAGGCAGACTAGGAACAAGTTCTAGAAACAAGTACATGACTACAGATAAATCACCCAATAAAGAAATTTATAGTTCAAGTCTCACAAGGTATTAGCATGATTCAAGGTAAACAAGCAATTCATTAATTGTGCACCTTTTCACAAAACTTTCAAACCAATGCATCAAGTCAACTCAACCAACACATAAACGTACTTTTTATCATAGACAACTCGGTCTGATGTCCCTAAACGTGAGTATTTCTAAGTTTTCTATGTTATGCTCATGACAAGATTCACCTCGGGTTTATTTAAAAAAAACTAAAATAAACAAAAACAACTAAACAACAAAAACTATGTTAAGAATAAGTTTGAAAAGTCAGTAGGGACGTGAGTAAACTAAGAAAATAAAAAAAAAGGAAAAAAATGATACCAATGTTGGGTTGCCTCCCAACAAACTGATGCACTATTTTTTAGCACTATTAATACCTGCAAGTATACAAAATAGAAATAGTATAGGCAAAGGTCAGTACCGGATATCAAACACGGGGAAGGCAAACACAGACTGTCAATCTTCTACTAAGACTCAATTACTATTTGGAGAACCAAGAGAATTTTGAAAACCTTTTGAAAACTGAAAATATTTGAAAGCAAATAACAACTAGATGCAATTAAAACATATATATAAACGATAGAGATAAGGGAATTCCAGGGATGTGCGTTCACAGTTATGGTTATACAAATTCCAAACTACAATACCCTAGCACTGTTATTACTTTGATAGGACGAGTCACCTAGCTTATTCTCATGCGATGCAAACGTTCATTACAAGATTAGGGTTGTCAATCCTAACACGTAACTCCATAAAGCTCCTAAGACCCGTCCTCACTCTCAATTAACAGTGTCGTTTTAAGGGAAGCTAACTGTAGCGTCTACTAAGTGAATCTAACAAGCTAGAACTCTGTCAAAGCAAGCTATATTAAATCATACACAATTGTGTCACTCAATCATGAAGCATCAGAACTACTTAGGGAAGAAACAAAGTAAAAACAAAACGGATATTAAATAGAAAAAGGAATTCTATAACCTAAGTCGTTACTAACACATCCCTAGAACCCTATGAGTTTTTACGCATAATGGAATAAGCTAAACACATAGATTGAAGGGAAAACAACTTGGAAATAAATCTATAGCAAATAAAACCCGTAGGTTGAATCCTTGTCGTTCTTGATGTTTTTGAAATCCTTTTTGAACTCCTTGCACAATGACGTACTCTAGCTTTTAATCTCTGGGAATTTATGTTGCAAAAAGAAGCTCTCTTTTTGATGAAGCTTGAGTTCCTATTTATAGTGGAAAGTCAATCCTCATTGTAGAAGGAAAGGATCTTCAAAATGTGGTAAATCTTGGAGCAGATCTAGGGCGAATCGGATTCGCCACCTTTCTCCAGCGGAACGCCGCACCTTGGCCGGCGGTCGCCACGTTGGAGTCCAGAGACTCTGTCCTTTCGGCGGCGGACCGCCGCATGACTTCCAGCGGTCGCCGGGCGAGACACTTTTTCAAGTGTAAATTTACGAGGTGGGCCGCTATATAGCTCTGACCGCCGGGCGCCGGCGGTCGCCGTACAACCTGCGGCGGTCGCCGGTCACTGTCCGGACTCCAGATTAACAGACTTTGCGTTTTGACTCTCTTTTTCGGCTCAAATATGCACATTTCTCACAAAACACGTCAAAATACCAAAATGGACAAAATGTGCAAATAATCGACATGTAAAGTGACTTTGACATAAAAACGGACCAAATAATGGCCTTAAAACCGTGCGAAATCTGAGCATATCAACTCCCCCAAAGTTACATTTTTGTTTTGTCCTCGAACAAACCAAGAAAGACACAAGAATAGACGCACGGAATGCACAAGGACTAGACATCATAATTTCCTCAAAAGATGAAAGAATAGATTAAGCATGAATTAATGCAATTAAATCAATCAAGGCTTATTAGTGCATTTTCATTACCAACTCGTGGAACACCTTGAATTCACACACTCACATGTGGCAAACTTCCAAAGATGGGAAGTGTTCTCTCACTCTCAAAGTGTATAAAGGTAATGTGTATAAGCACTCAAATCATACATCATGCAAAGTTCACCATAGGCTTGCTCAAAGTCTAATCCCTCCTCTACTAGATGTGATTAACCATCAAAAGTCCGAAAGGTCTTTATCTTTGGTTGTAATGTAGGCTCTTTGGTAGATGAGGGATATTTGGCTAAAAAGTGACTTAAACATAAAAATATCCCAAGTAGAGTTAAATTGACTCCACTTTTCTAAACTCAAGACACTTTTAACACTTTATTTTTCTCCTACAACTCACTTTCCAATATTTTGATTTTCTTTTTTTCTTTTTCACAACCTTTCACATTTTTTTTTCTCTCTTACTTTTTCATACGCATCCTTTCTAGAATCAAGCACATATTTTGAATTTTCCACTTTTTCACAACTTGTACTCTTTTTACATTAAGCACACTACTTTTATAATTTTCTCCTTATCTCTCCCATTCCTTTACAAAATAAGATAGCAAAAACTAACTAATCCAAGGAATTGTCCCCATTATTTTGGCTTTTAAAGAATAGGCTTTAAAGGCTCAAAATTGGCTCCAAAGGGAAAAATTTTGAAATTTTGAGAGGGTCGAAAATTTTGGATAAAAGTAGGCTAGAAAAGATGGCCTAACATCTTCCTAAATCAACTTAAACACTATGTAAACTTAGGCAAGACTAGGAGCAAGATCTAGAAACAAATACATGAATACAGATAAATCACACAAGACTGAAATTTAGGCTCAAAATCTCATAAGGTATAAAGCATGATTCAAGGCGAACAAGCAATTCACTAATTATGCACCTTTTCACCAAACCATCAAATCAAAACATCAAGCCACACTTAAACATAGATGGAATGTAATATCATTGGTAACTCGGTCTAAAGTGTCCCTAAGCATGCGTGTTTCTAAGTTCTTAAAGTTAAGTTCACGACATGGATTCAAGAAAACATTTTTTAAGAACACAAAATTCACCTATGGGGTTTTGAAAAACAAAAAACAAAAGTTTAAAACAAAAAGAAAACCTTAAAACAAAAAAACTACACTTACGGTCCACCACTTCATCCCCCCAAACAAAAGTGTAAAATAAGTTTGTAGAGTCGGTTGGGACGTGAGTGAATTACTGAAAAGAAAACATACCTTGAAAAATTTCACGTAGAGGCTTGGCAGGGCAAAAAGTTGAAAAAATTCAAAATATCGCGCTGGAAACTGTGCCCACAGGTGGCGGTCCACCGCGGCGTGGCCGGCGGTCGTCGCACATCGTCATATTACTTCCAGCGTACAAGTGGCGGACCGCCGTAGCACTTGCGGCGGTCGCCACGTAAGGGTCAGAACTTGCGAAAATTTTTTCAAAGTAGTAAATTAAACCAAAAAGTGTCAAAAACTTAAAAAGAAATTATTTTAAGACATCCAAAAACATGATACAAATGCTCATTTATAGTCATTGAGCTTGACTTCTTCAATCTTGAGGAGGAGGAGGGAAACGGGCGTTGAGGTCGTCGAACGCGCCAATAAGATAGGCGATGTCGCCACTCATGGTTAGGCGCTCCTGTCGAGCCTCGGCGGTCATCCGTTGGAGCTCTTCAATTTCTCGATGTCGATGCACGTCTTCCAATCTTTGTTGCTTCCAAAATTGTTGCTCCGCCGTGCGCCAATCGCCTTTAGCTATCCATCCTTGGCGGTTGTAGGCATTCTCCCTTTGTTGTTCCGCCCATCGATTGTCTCACGTGTTGGACACGTTTTGCATGTAGGAGTAAATTTCTCCTAATTGGGCGGAGGTGTTCGCTTGGAACTCCTCATTGGGATTTGGCCTCCCGCGTCGGCGGTTCGCTCGAGTCCGGTGGCGATGGCCCTCCACTTCCTCTTCTTCTTGGTGATGTTGGGGCGGCGGTGGTGGCAGAATTCCACCATCTTGGGCATGTGAATGCTCCCCTTCCTCATTATAGTTTTCAATAGCGTCAAAGGCGGAGTCATCATCGGGCTCAAAGATGGGGATGCGAGCTGGAATATTCCTCTTCCTAAACTCCCCATTGATGGGGTTAGCCTCAATGGCTCTGCGATGGGCCGGAGTGTCGAGCTTCCAATTGGCTTGGTTTGCCCAAACGTCAACCTTGGTCAACTGCAGGATTGGAATGGGGAAATGATCCCCTGCTACTTGCAAGAAAAATCCTTAGCCCCAATAGCCCGTCTTCAATAACCCCACCGAGAAGAGAACCTCATAAGTGATAAACCTTTCCCCGCCATCTTCCGTCAAACCGGCGAGAGATATGCCCAAGTGTTCGGCAATCGTTGTGATCAAACCCCCACAACATATAACGCCCCCGTCTTTCTTCTTGATCCGGTCCACATAAAGTGTATAGAGGGTTCCATAGTCAAATCCCTTCTTGTTGAGCAAGCACCACATCACATTAAGCTCCGTTTGGGAGACACTTCCCCCATCGACCTAGCAAACATGAGTTGGGTCATAGCGCGGTGGAGGTACCTCAAGACGGGGTTGCGAATTGATGAAGACTTGGTATAACCCGCGGCGTGCTCTTGCTCATTCGTCATCGCGCCCCAAACCTTGGAAAAATCATAGTCATTATCTTCCTCGGGGTTGGGGTCGAAGCAATGAAACACTCCAGTAAGCTCATCCATGGTAAGCGAGTGCCAACGGTTGGCTAGGCGGAAATCGATGCTAAGCGGGACATTGTGGCGGTGATCCTTGGTGACCTTGAGTGAGCTAAGAAACTCAAGAGTGAACGGCGACCACTTCCTCTGAAACATATTAATGAGACCGTTCCCATCGCCCACGTCGCACAATGCCCAAAAATCCTCCATGATCCCCAAAGTTTGGAGAGGGAAATCGTGGGGATATCTCGAGGGCGCCGTCTCTCTTGCTGACACCT
The DNA here is from genome assembly GCF_029641045.1 of Salvia hispanica. Taxonomy (NCBI): domain Eukaryota; kingdom Viridiplantae; phylum Streptophyta; class Magnoliopsida; order Lamiales; family Lamiaceae; genus Salvia; species Salvia hispanica. Next base: position 32,453,414 of record NC_142697.1, on the reverse strand, counting down.
TCTTCCACATAGCCTTTTGCTCATCCGTGGCAAGGCCAATGCCATACTTCTTCGCATTCTCGGGCTTTCCCTTTGATCCGATTATCCTACAAAAGAAAATTTATATCCTTAAAAAGAATACCAACAAATGGGCAATCAAAGGTTCCCCCAAACTTGCACTCAAATAAGTAAAAATCAAGAATCAACAATCATGTGCAAGTTTATATATCATAGCACCCTAGATGGTAGCATGTAAACATGTAGAGTATAATCATCCAAAATAGGACACTTCAATCCATCCCCCAACGTGAATTCATCCCCCATGCAGAGACATATCTTCAATAAATCAATACAAATCAACAATCTCTTAGAAATTCACAAGTATTGCAATTCATGGAAGTAATAATAGCCTCACAATGCTATGAACATGATTGCAACATATTAGCAAGTATAAACAAGAGGGAGTCACTATTCACCAAGCTTCAATTCACCACCCATAACCCAAATTGAACCTTGGAAATTCAAAAATAAGCACACACAATCATCCCCCATCATGAAATAAGAGTTTGTACCGAACAATTCATCCAAGAAATATCAAAATCCATGAAAGAATTAAAGCAAAGCTCAAAATTGAGTTAGGATTCATACCTTTTGTTGAGAGAATTGGAGAAGAAGAACTCTAGACTTGGACAGAATTGAGAGAATGAGAGTGTAGGTGTGTGAATTTGGTGATTTATAATGGTGGGGGGTGTGTGCAAGAAAGGAATTAGAGAAGGAATGGAAAAGTAATGAAAAACATACCTTAAGTAAGCAATTCCCGTCACTGGACTGTCTGTGGCGACCGCCGCGTTAGGTGCGGTGAGCCGCCACACTGGCTTGAAAAAAGGTGCGCGTCTGGCGGGTCGCTGCGGCTCGCCCAGTGGTTTCTCAGCCCGCCCTAAGCCTGCCCTAAGCCCGACCTATCGTGCACATGTAAACACACGTGTGGCGACTGCTGTGTTAAGTGCGACAACCGCCACTCGTAAAATATTTTTTCTTTTGAAGGAATAACGACATTAAAGAAACAGATTAAAGACAAAAATAAATCGGGTTGCCTCCCAACAAGCGTTGTTGTTTTTAGTCGTTAGCTCGACTTGAAGTGACCCACTAGTTGGGCAGATCAACGATCCGAGTGTTGAAAATCAGCATAGGAAGCAGCTTGGTCCCTAGCTTCTTCCACCACTTTGATGCACTTTTTATTTGCACTATAAATACCTGCAAGTATACAGAGTAGGTATAGTATAGCAAAAGGTTAGTACCGGGTATCGAACACGGGGAAGATGTACACAAAGTGTCTATCTTCTACTAGAACTCAATTACTATCTGGAGAAACAAGAATTTTTTTGGAAACTTTTGAAAACAGTAAATATTAAAAACAGTAAACAACTAAATGCAAGCAAATCACGGAGAGAAAAGTATAGAGATAAGGGGAATTCCAGGGATGTGCTTTCACTTTTATGGTTATACAAATTCCAAACTACAATACCCTAGCACAGTTAATACTTTGAAAGGACGAGTCACCTAGCTTATGCTCATGCGATACAAACGTTGATTACTAACATTAGGGTTGTCAATCCTAACACGTAACTCCAAAAAGCTCCTAAGACCCTTGAAAAGTCCTCACTCTCAATTAACAGTGCCGTTTTAAAGGAAGCTAACTGTAGTGTCTACTAAGTGGATCTAACTCGCTAGAACTCTGTCACAGTTATGAAGCAAGTTGTATTGAATCATACATAATTTTGTCACTCAATTATGAAGCATCATGATTAACTTAGGGAAGAAACAAAGTAAAAACAAAACAGATATTAAATAGAAAACGGAATTGTATAACCAAAGTTGCTACTAACACATCCCTAGAATCCTATGAGTTTAGTTACACATGACTGAATAAACTAAAAACATAGATTGAAGGGAAAACAATCTGAACATAAAACTAAAGCAAATAAAACCCGTAGGTTGAATCCTTGTCGTTCTTGATGTTCTTGAAATCCTTCTCCAACTCCTTGCACAATTGAAGTACTCTAGCTTTTGATCTCTATGAATTGTTCTTGTTGTGTGTAAAAAACTCTTTTTGATAAAGCTTGAGGTCCTATTTATAGGGGAAGATTATTCCTCATCATAGAAGGAAAAGATCTTCAAAGTTTGGAAAATCTTGGAGCAAATCTAGGGCTGGTCGGATTCGCCGCCTTTCTCCGGCGGGCCGCCGCACCTTGGCCGGCGGTCGCCGCGTTGGAGTCCAGAGACTCTGGCCCTTCGATGGCGGACCGCCACATGTCCTCCGGCGGTCGCCGGGCGAGACTCTTCTCTTAGCGTAAGTTTCCAAGGCGGGCCGCCACATAGCTCTGACCGCCGGGCGCCGGCGGTCGCCGTACAACTTCGCGGCGGTCGCTGGTCGCCGTCTGACTCCAGATTTCCAGACTATGCGTTTTTACTCCCCTTTTCGGCTCAAATATGCACATTTCTCACAAAACACGTCAAAATATCAAAATGTATAGAATATGCAAATAATGGACATGTAGAGTGATTTTGATAACAAAAACGGACCAAATAATGGCCTTAAAACAGTGCAAAATCCGAGCGTATCAACTCCCCCAATCTTACATTTTTGTTTGTCCTCGAACAAAACACTAAAGACACAAGAATAGACGCACGGAATGCACAAGGACTAGACGTCATAATTGCCTCATAAAATGAAAGAATAGATTAAGCATGGATTAACACAATCAAATCAAGCAAGGCTTAATAGTGCACTTTCATTACTAACTCGTGGAACACCTTGAATTCAAGCACTCACATGTGGCAAACTTCCAAGGATGGGAAGTGTTCTTTCTCTCACTCTCAAAGTGTATAAAGGTAAAGTGTAAATCACTCAAATCATGCATCATGCAAAGTTTACCATAGGCTTGCTCAAAGTCTAATCCCTCCTCTACTCAATGTGATTAAGCATCAAAAGTCCGAAAGGTCTTTCTTTTCGGTTGTAACGTAAGCTCTTTGGTAGGTGAGGAATATTTGGCTAAAAAGTGACTCAAATATAAAAATATCCCAAGTAGAGTTAGGATGACTCCACTTTTCTAAAACTTAAGGCACTTCTAACACTTTATTTTTCTCCTTCAATTTACTTTCAATCCTTTGATTTTATTTTCTTTTCACAACCTTTCACACATTTTTTTTTTCTTTTTTTCTTTTTTTTTCTTTTTTTTTTTTACATCCTTTCTTTTTTTTTCTAAGATCAAGCACATATTTGGAATTTTTCTCAATTTCACAACTTGTACTTTCTTAATATTAAGCACACTACTTTTTATACTTTCCTCCTTATCTCTCCAATTCTTTTACAAAAGAAGATAACAAAAACTATACTAACCCAAAGAATTGTCCCCCCATTTATTTTGGCTTCTAAAGAAAAGGCTTAAAGGCTCAAAATTGGCTCCAAAGGAAAAATTTGAGAGGGTCGAAAATTTTGGATATAAAAGTAGCTAAGAAAAGATGGCCTAACATCCTCCTAAATCAACTTAAACACTATGTAAACTTAGGCAGACTAGGAGCAAGTTCTAGAAACATATACATGCATACAGATAAATCACACAAGAAAGAATTTAAGGCTCAAATCTCACAAGGTAAAAGCACGATTCAAGGCGAACAAGCAATTCACTAATTATGCACCTTTTCACCCAACCATCATATCAAAACGTTAAGCCACACTTAAACATAGATGAAATATAATATCATTGGCAACTCGGTCTAATGTGTCCCTAAGCATGCGTGTTTCTAAGTTCTTCATGTTATGTTCATGACATGGATTCAAGAAAACATTTTTAGAACACAAAAATCTCCTACGGGTTTTTGGAAAATTAAAGCAAAAACAAACTAACAACAAAAAGAAAACCCTAAACTCACGGTCCAAAAAGAAAACCCTAAACTCACGGTCCACCACTTCATCCCCCCAAACTTATTTACAACAAAGTGTAAAATAAGTTTGTAGAGTCGGTAGGGACGTGAGTATACTACTGAAAACAAAAACGTACCCTGGAAAATTTCGCGTAGAGGTTGAGCGGGGCGAAAATTCGAAGAATTTCGAAAAATCGCGCTGAAAAAATTGTGCCCAGGTGGCGGTCCGCCGCAGCTATTCGGCGGTCGCCGCACGTCAAAGATGCTTTCCAGCGGTCAGGTGGCGGACCGCCGCAGAGCTTGCGGCGGTCGCCACGGAGAGGTCAGAACCTGCGAAAATTTTTGCAAAGCACAAAATTAAACCAAAACCAAAAATACTTAAAATTAAAGCAAAAATTGTTAAAACAAGGAAATAAATCGTCTCAAAAATATCCAAAAACATGGTACAAATGCTCATTTAAAGTCATCGAGCTTGACTTCTTCTATCTTGAGGAGGTGGAGGGAAACGGGCGCTAAGATCCTCGAAAGCTCCAACGAGGTACGTGATATCACTCCTCATTGTCTCTCGTTCCTCTCCAGCTTCGGCGGCCATCCTTCGGAGCTCTTCATATTGTTGACGCCGATGAGCGTCTTCCAAACGTTGTTGCTCCCAAAATTCTTGCTCCGCCGTGCGCCAATCGCCTTGAGCCGTTCACCCTTGGCGGTTGTAGGCATTCTCCGCTTGTTGCTCCGCCCATCGATTGTCCCAAGCGTTGGACATGTTTTGCATATAGGAGAAAATTTCTCCTAATTGGGCGGAGGTGTTGACTTGAAACTCCTCTTCCGGATTTGGCCTCCCGCGGCGGCGGTTCGCTCTTGTCCGGCGGCGATGTCCTTCCACTTCCTCTTCTTCTTCCTCTTCTCGTCGTGGTTGGGATTGCGGTGGTGGCGGTGCTTCACTCCTTTGAGCTTGTGAATGCTCCGCGCCTTCTTCATAGTTATCAATGGCATCAAATGCGGAATCCTCATCGGGCTCAAATTAAGGAATGCGAAGGGAATGTTCCTCTTTCTAAATTCCCCATTGACGGGGTTAGCCTCGATAGCTCTCCGGTGGGCGGGTGTGTCGAGCTTCCAATTGGCTTGGTTTGCCCAAACATCGACCTTGGTCAATTGCGGGAGTGGAACGGGAAAGTGATCCCCCGCTACTTGCATAAAATACCCTTGACCCCAATGATCGGTCTTCAAAAGCCCCACCGAAAATAGCACCTCATAAGTGATAAACTTTTCTCCACCATCCTCCGTCATACCGGCAAAAGAGACCCCCAAATGTTCGCCAATTGCCGTAATCAATCCCCCACAACAAATGATGCCCCCGTCTTTCTTCGTGATCCTATCCACATAGTAAGTAAAGAGGGTCCCATAATCGATTCCCTTCTTGTTGAGTAGGCACCACATCACGTTGAGCTCCGTTTGGGAGACACTTCCCCCATCGATACGAGCAAACATAAGCTGAGTCATAGCACGATGGAGGTACCTCAAGACGGGGTTGCGAATTGATGAAGACTTGGCATAGCCCGCTGCATGCTCTTGCTCATTTGTCATTGCCCCCCAAACCTCTGAAAATTCATATTCATTGTCCTCTTCGGGGTTGGGGTCGAAGCAATGGAAGATCCCACTAAGCTCTTCCATGGTGAGCGAATGCCAACGGTTCCCTAGGCGGAAATCGATGCTAAGTGGAAAATTTTGGCGGCGATCCTTAGTAACCTTTAGCGAGCTGAGGAACTCGAGAGTATACTTTCGAAACGATGGCCACTTCCTTTGGAACATGTAGGCGAGGCCATTCCCATCACCCACGTCGCACAACTTCCAAAAATCCTCCATGATCCCCAAAGTTTGGAGAGGGAAATCGTGGGGATATCTAGAAGGTGCCGTTTCTCGGGCCGACACTTTCTTCCACATAGCCTTTTGCTCTTCCGTGGCAAGGCTAATGCCAAAGTTCTTTGCATTCTCCGGTTTCCCTTTTGATCCCATTATCCTACAAAAGAAATTACACTCTTAAAAGAGCATCAACAAGGAGGAGATCAAAAGTTCCCCCAAACTTGCATTCAACCAAGTAAAAATCAAGAGATAAGAACTTATATGCGAGCTTGGGTAAAATAGCATCCTAATTTTTAGCATAATAACATTTTAAGCAAAAACAACCAAATTAGGACACAAAAATCATCCCCCAACGTGAATTCATCCCCCATGCAGAGACGTATCAACCAAATATCCAAAAAAACCAACAATCTCTACAAAATCACATATATTGCAATTCATGGAAGTAATAATAGCCTCACAATGCTATGAACATGATTGCTACTTTTAAACTCTATAAACCAAGAGAGAATCATCATTCACAACTTAATAATCACCAATCAAGCAAATTTTAAACCATAGAATTCAAAAATTCATACACATAATCATCCCCCATCATGAATTAAGAGATTCTACCGAACAATTCGCCCAAAATAAAGCACAATCCATGGAAGAAGTAAAGAAAAACCCAGAAATTGAGTTAGGATTCATACCTTTTTGTGGAGAGAATTTGTAGAAGAAGAGCTCTAGACTTTGAGAGAATTGAGAGAATGATAGTGTGGGTGTGTGAATTTGGTGATTTATATAGGTGGGGGTTGTGTGCAAGGAAGGAATTTGAGAAGGAATGTGAAAAGGAATGGAAAACATACCTTTTATGGTGGAAATCCCGTCTCTGGACTGCGTGTGGCGACCGCCGCGTCTCTCGTGGCGGGCTGCCACACGGGCCTTCGTAAACAGCAATCCTGGCGGGCCGCCGCGGCCCGTGCAGCGGTTACTCTGGCCTGCCCTAAGCCTGCCCTGGGCCCGATCCTTCCTGCACATGTTAACACACGTGTGGCGACCGCCGTGCTTTAAGTGCGGCGACCGCCACCAATTTTTTATTTTTTATTTTTTTTTAACAGAACATAAAAAAAACGAGAAAATAAAAAAAAATAAAAAAAATAAAAGAAAATTGGGTTGCCTCCCAATAAGCGCTTTTGTTAAAGTCGTTAGCTCGACTTGAAGTGGCTCACTAGTTGGGCGGATCAATAACTCGAGTGTTGAAAATTGGCATAGGGAGCAATTTGGTCCCTAGCTTCTTCCACCACTTGTACTTCCCCTCTTTCGTTTTGATGACGTATATCTCGGGGTCCTCTTTGGGTGTTTTCTTTCTCTTCTGTTTCTTCTTCTGTGGAGCAGATGTAGAAGAATTAGCATCACCCTTTTTAGAAGAGTGTCTTACCTCTTTGACAATGTAGATAGTGGAGGTAGAAGGATCCTCCGCTTCAAAGGGATCTTTGGACTTGGTCAAGTCGGTAGCCATGACTGCTCTGCACTGTTGTTCCATTTTTGCCCGCTTTGCCTCCTCAAACTTTAGCATTTCGCTCTCGATCTTATAGGTGGATTGACCATGATTATCACTGATTGTGATCTCGCCACGACCTACATCAATCAAAGCTTTGCAAGTGGCAAGAAAATCTCTCCCTAAGATTAGAGGGACGTTCTTGTCTACTTTCATGTCAAGCACAATAAAGTCGGCAGGAAAAATAAAATCATCGACTTTAACTAAGACATCCTCAATCATACCTACAGTCTTGATGGACGAGTTATCGGCCAATCTGAGTGTTACATCTGAAGATTTGAGTGGCCCGATGTTGAGCTTTTCGTAGTACTTCAGTGGCATGAGATTGATGGACGATCCTAAGTCGCACAGTGCTTTGTCAACCTTCCCTTCTCCAATTCGGCACCTAATGATGAACTGGCCCGGATCTCTTTGCTTCACTGCCCTTTCCTTTTGGATGATCTCGCTGCAATGATGCGGTAGCTTAAGGTCGGCTTTAGTCGGCTTTTTTTTCCTCATTACCGCCTCCCTTAGTAGCTTCGCATACTTTGGTATCTCCTGCAACGATTCAACAAGTGGAATGTTAGTATGGAATTTGCAAAACATGTTAAGGAATTGCTTGAACTGCTCTTCAAGCTTGAACTTCCTCTTTGGCTGAAAAGGGAGTACAATCCCGTTGTGCCGCACAAGCTCCTGCTTAGTGGACGATTCTGCCTTCTCAGTGGCGGGCCGCTGCGGGGTGTGCGGCGGTCCGCCGGCGACTGGGCAGTCCTTAGTGGACGATTCTGCCTTCTCAGTGGCGGGCCGCTGCGGGGTGTTCGGCGGTCCGCCGGCGACTGGGCAGTCCCCAGATTTCTGCTTTGCCACCCACTTCTTGTTAATATCATCCACTCTTGCTGCTGCCTTTGCTCTATCCTCATCTAACTTCTTCTGAATTTGCTCCATTTGAGTGGTAATATTGGTTACAGCTGCCGAGATTGTGTTCATTCCTTGCTCGAGGTTGTTTATCCTTGCTTCGACCACTTCGATCTTGGTGTCATTAATCTTCCTATCTTGCGTAATTACCTCCAAAATCTTCGTGATTCCTTGTTCATACTTGTCTTCCTTCTTCATCGGCTCAACCACTCCTCCTTTGCTAACATTAAATCCTGCAGGGGGTTGCATGTAATTATTGTTAGAATAAGAAAAATTCGGGTGCGGACGGTTCCCATTATAATTATTGAAATTACCGCCCCCCTGATTAGGGCGATAATTGTTATTGTAGTTTCTGGGACCGCCTCCTTGCACGTAGTTGATTTCTTCCACAGTTGATATGGCAGTTTCGGGTGCCTTGACCGCCACTATGGAAGTTGCCGGAATTGGATCTTCCTTCCTCGAGATGTCCATTTGATCAATCCTGACTCTAAGTTCTGCTAACTCCTTAGCAAAAGAACTTTCTTCGGCCTCTTCTATGGCTGCTACTCTTCTCGTGGCATGCCTTTCCTTCGACCACCCCCGACTGTTGGTGGCGAACTCCTCGATCACCGCCATGGCATCCTCTCCTGTCTTTCTTAGAAATCCTCCATTTGCCCCTGAATCAAGCATAGCACATATTTTCTCGTTAAATCCATTATAGAGGATTCCTACCTGATGGTCTATGGAAAAACCATGGTTTGGGCACTTTCGAAGAAGAGCTTTGAAACGAGCAAATGCCTCATAGAGGGGCTCATCATGGCCTTGTGTGAACTGAAAGATCTCACTTTTGAGCTTCAAAATAGTGCATGGCGGGTAGTATTTGTCGAGGAAGGTAGCTACGATGTCCTTCCATGTGGAGACCTTTTCTGGTGGCATACACTCAAACCACTCCTTAGCAGAATCAATCAATGAGAATGGAAAAAGTCTTACCCGTATGGCATCGTCGTCGACACCATTTAATTTCAGATTGTTTGCGATTTCCACGAATTTGGAGAGATGGCGGTTAGCATCTTCAGTCGCCCTACCTGCAAAAGGAGTTTGCTCGACCATTTGGATAAGGGGCATGCGTAACTCAAAATTGTTAGCATCAATACGAGGGCCGTTAGGAAAAGTGATCATATTCCCATGATTGAACATGTTCATCACAGGTAATGTTTCTCTATTCTTCTTTTCCATGGCTTCTCAGGCTGCTCTCTCCGCATCTCTCTCATCCATCAGCAACTTCACCATCTCCTGCAGCTTCTCAATATCTGTTCGGTCACCCATTGTTCCTGATCCTTTTTCACTTCTTATTATTCTACGAGTTCTTTCAAGTTCTAAATCAAGCGGCTCTAAGATGTACTTCCCAGAACGCGTTCGCATACAAAACCTGCAAGACTCGAAAACAAAAAAAAATTAAAACAAAAAGCAATAAAATTCCAAAGTAGTAAAATTATCGTTTGAAGATATCACTCCAAAGTGAATTGTCTTCCCCGGCAACGGCGCCAAAAACTTGATGCACTTTTTATTTGCACTATAAATACCTGCAAGTATACAGAGTAGGTATAGTATAGCAAAAGGTTAGTACCGGGTATCGAACACGGGGAAGATGGACACAAAGTGTCTATCTTCTACTAGAACTCAATTACTATCTAGAGAAACAAGAATTTTTTTGGAAACTTTTGAAAACAGTAAATATTAAAAACAGTAAACAACTAAATGCAAGCAAATCACGGAGAGAAAAGTATAGAGATAAGGGGAATTCCAGGGATGTGCTTTCACTTTTATGGTTATACAAATTCCAAACTACAATACCCTAGCACAGTTAATACTTTGAAAGGACGAGTCACCTAGCTTATGCTCATGCGATACAAACGTTGATTACTAACATTAGGGTTGTCAATCCTAACACGTAACTCCAAAAAGCTCCTAAGACCCTTGAAAAGTCCTCACTCTCAATTAACAGTGCCGTTTTAAAGGAAGCTAACTGTAGTGTCTACTAAGTGGATCTAACTCGCTAGAACTCTGTCACAGTTATGAAGCAAGTTGTATTGAATCATACATAATTGTGTCACTCAATTATGAAGCATCATGATTAACTTAGGGAAGAAACAAAGTAAAAACAAAACGGATATTAAATAGAAAACGGAATTGTATAACCAAAGTTGCTACTAACACATCCCTAGAATCCTATGAGTTTAGTTACACATGACTGAATAAACTAAAAACATAGATTGAAGGGAAAACAATCTGAACATAAAACTAAAGCAAATAAAACCCGTAGGTTGAATCCTTGTCGTTCTTGATGTTCTTGAAATCCTTCTCCAACTCCTTGCACAATTGAAGTACTCTAGCTTTTGATCTCTATGAATGTGTTCTTGTTGTGTGTAAAAAACTCTTTTTGATGAAGCTTGAGGTCCTATTTATAGGGGAAGATTATTCCTCATCATAGAAGGAAAAGATCTTCAAAGTTTGGTAAATCTTGGAGCAAATCTAGGGCTGGTCGGATTCGCCGCCTTTCTCCGGCGGGCCGCCGCACCTTGGCCGGCGGTCGCCGCGTTGGAGTCCAGAGACTCTGACCCTTCGATGGCGGATCGCCACATGTCCTCCGGCGGTCGCCGGGCGAGACTCTTCTCTTAGCGTAAGTTTCCGAGGCGGGCCGCCACATAGCTCTGACCGCCGGGCGCCGGCGGTCGCCGTACAACTTCGCGGCGGTCGCTGGTCGCCGTCTGACTCCAGATTTCCAGACTATGCGTTTTTACTCCCCTTTTCGGCTCAAATATGCACATTTCTCACAAAACACGTCAAAATACCAAAATGTATAGAATATGCAAATAATGGACATGTAGAGTGATTTTGATAACAAAAACGGACCAAATAATGGCCTTAAAACAGTGCAAAATCCGGGCGTATCACACTTATACTTCCCCTTATTGGTTTTAATCACGTAGATCTCGGGAGCTTCCTTGGGTACTTTCTTCTTCTTTTGCTTCTTTTTCTGTGGAACAGAATTAGAAGAGTTAGGTTCGCCCTTTTTAGGAGAAGGACTTACCTTGTTGACAATATAAATTGTGGAGGTTGAAGGGTCCTCCACTTCAAATGGATCTTGGGGCTTTGTCAAGTCCATGACCATGATCGCCCTTCACTGCCGTTCCATCTCTGCCTGCTTGGCTTCCTCAAACTTGAGCATTTCGCCCTCGATCTTGTAGGTGGAGCGACTGTAATTGTCACTGATTGTGATCTCTCCACGACCTACATCAATCAAAGCTTTGCAAGTGGCTAGAAAGTCTCTGCCTAAGATTAGAGGAACATTCTTGTCCACTTTCATGTCAAGCACAATAAAATCGGCAGGAAAGATGAAATCGTCAACCTTTACCAACATATCCTCAATCATACCTACTGTTTTGATGGACGAGTTATCAGCCAACCTTAGTGTCACGTCTGAAGTTTTGAGCGGCCCAATGTTGAGCTTTTCGTAGTAATTCAGTGGCATGAGGTTGATGGATGATCCTAAATCGCATAGGGTCTTGTCAACTTTCCCTTCTCCAATCCAGCACCTTATGATGAACTGGCCCGGATCTCTCTGCTTCACTGTCCTTTCCATTTGGATAATTTTGCTGCAATGATGCGGTAGCTTAAGGTCAGCTTTAGTCGGCTTCTTCTTCCTCATTACCGCCTCCCTTAGTAGCTTTGCATATTTGGGTATTTCCTGCAGCGATTCAACTAGAGGAATGTTAGTATGGACCTTATAAAACATGTTCAAAAAATGTTTGAACTGCTCTTCGAGCTTATACTTCCTCTTTGGCTGGAAAGGGTGCACAATCCCATTGTGCCGCACGAGCTCCTTATGGGCGGACGACTCTGCCCTCTCAATGGCGGCCCGCCACGGGGTATGAAGCGGTCCGTCGGCCGCGGGACAGACTTTGACTGGTGGTTCAGCGGTGGCCCACTGCGATGGTGGCGGCGATCCGCCGTTGGCTAGGTAGTCAGTAGATTTCTGTTTCGCCACCCACTTCTTGTTGATGTCGTCCACTCGTGCTGCTGCCTTCGGCTTATCCTCATCTAGCTTCTTTTGGATTTGCTCCATTTGAGTGTTGATGTTTGCTATGACAGTTGAGATCGTGTTCATTCCTAGCTCGAGATTGTTTATCCTAGCTTCCACCACTCCGATCTTGATATCATTAACTTTTCTGTCTTGTGTAATCACTTCCAAGATCTTCATGATCCTTGGTCATACTTCTCTTCCTTCTTGATTGGCTCAACTACTCCTCCGTTGCTAACGTTAAATCCCGCGGGGGGTTGCAAGAAATTATTGTTAGAATAAGAAAGATTTGGATGAGGTCGGTCTCCATTATAATTATTGAAGTTACCGCCCCCTGGTTAGGGTGATAATTATTGTTGTAATTTCGATTGGAACCGCCTTCTTGCATGTAGTTGACTTCCTCCACTATCAGGGCAGTAGCTTCGGGTTTAGGGACCGCTATGATGTTGGGTGGCGGAATCGGGTCCTCCTTCCTTGATGTGTCCATTTGGTCTACCCTAACTCTGAGATCGGCCAATTCCTTCGCAAAAGAACTTTCTTCGGCCTCTTCTATAGCTACTACTCTCCTTGAAGCATGCCTTTCCTTCGACCACCCTCTGAATTCCTCGATCACCGTCATTGCATCTTCTCCTGTCCTTCTCAAAAGCCTTCATTTGCCCCTGAATCCAACATAGCAAAAAAAATTTCGTTAAATCTGTTGTAAAGGATCCCTACCTGATGGTCCACGGTGAAACCGTGGTTAGGGTACTTTCGGAGTAGAGCTTTGAAACGAGAAAATGCCTCGTAGAGGGGCTCGTCATGGCCTTGAATGAACTGGAAGATTTCGCTTTTCAGTTTCAAGATTGTGCCTGGCGGGTAATACTTGTCGAGGAAGGCGGCTACGATGTCCTTCCATGTGGAAACCTTCTCTAGGGGCATACACTCAAACCATTCTTTAGCAGAATCAGTTAATGAAAAGAGGCATTTAACTTGATAGCGTTTGCGATCTCCACAAATTTGGAGAGATGGCGGTTGGCGTCCTCTGCGGCTCTACCTGCAATCCAAATTACCAATACATATCAACAACAAAGTCATTCAAAGAAAGAATTGAAGTTCAAAGCTCAGAAATTACAAAAAGAACATACCTTGTGTTGATTGACAGTTGAGCACAAGAATAATTGGTAGAATCTCAAGAATTTGATTAAGTAATGTGAATTTGAAGAGTGTGGGACTTATGTGGAGAAAATAAAGTATAAAGAGATGAAAGAGAGATTTTCTTTTTTTACAATTTTTTGTAAAGAAAATTAAGAGAAACGAAAAAAAAACATGATTTTTTTAGTTTCTTTTATTAAAACGAAAATTGAAAAAAAAAAGAAAAATTAAAACAAACGTGAAAAGAAAGTGGATATACAAACGTAAACATGGACCTGATGGACGAGTTAAAGTCTTTAAGGCGAGACTAGTGGCTAAGGGGTACACCCAAAAGGAAGGTGTCGATTATGACAAGACCTTCTCCCCCGGATTCTTTTGTCTATAGCAGCTTACATGGATTGGGATGTGTGGCAGGTGGACGTTAAGACTGCGTTCTTGAACGGTAATCTTGAGGAAACCATCTACATGGAACAACCCGAGGGTTATGCCATCAAGGGCAAATAGCACATGGTATGGAAGGTTAAGAAGGCAATTTATAGCCTCAAGCAAGCATCTAGATCATGGAATCAGTGCTTCGATCAAACTGTTCATAAGTTTGGATTCGAAAAGTGCCCCAACGAGAGGTGCGTGTATAAGAAGGTTGAGAAGGGGAATGTGGTGTTCTTAGTTTTATATGTAGATCACATTCTTCTAATTGGAAACAATAAAAAGATGTTGTCATCAGTACGAACGTGGTTGTCAAACCAGTTCGAGATGAAGGATATGGGAGATGCGGGACACATTCTATGCATCACGGTCCTAAGGGACCGTGAGAAGAGAATGTTGTGCTTATGTCAAGAACCTTACGTCGACATTTTACTTAGTCATTTTAGCATGCAAGATGCCAAGAAAGGTTTCTTACCTTTTAGATATGGCATCCATTTATCTCAAGAGATGTGTCCTAAGACAACAATCTGAGATAGCAGAGATGAGAAGGATACCATACCCTTCGGCAGTTGGTAGTCTCATGTATGCTATGCTTTGTACAAGGCCTGATATTTACTTTGTTGTTGGCATGGTAGCAAGATATCAGTCAAATCCGGGCCAAGGACATTGGACTGCAGTAAAGAACATACTCAAGTACCTTAAACGGACTAAGGACTATGTTCTAGTTTACAAAGCAGGCGAGCTCTATCCTTTGGGAACTTTCAAGCTGATCAAGACTCGAGAAAATCTACTTCTGGATATGTGTTTACCTTAGGAGGTGGAGCCGTAATTTGGAAGAGTGTAAAGCAGAAATGCATTGCAGACTCAACCATGGAAGCCGAATATGTGGCCGCTTCAGAGGGTGCGAAAGAGGCTGGATGGCTCAAGAACTTTCTTATGGACTTAGGTGTGGTTACGAATATGCCTATAAGTATCACCATTTATTGTGACAATTCTGGTGCCGTGGAAAATTCGAAGGAACTAAGAGCTCACAAAGCGAGCAAACACATAGAGAGGAAGTATCATATCATTAGAGATATAGTGCAAAGAGGAGACATACAAGTGGTCAAGATTGCGTCAGAGAACAACCTGGCTGATCCCTTTACAAAGGCATTGGCGGTGAAACCGTTCGAGCGCCATGTTGAAGGAATGGAAGTTCGACTCGCTCGAGACCTCAACTCGCTTTATGTATAAGTGGGAGAATTAGACATAGTGCACATTTTTTTGTATACTCGACAGCTGTTTTGAGTATAAGAGAAGATTATTAGAGTTTGTATACTAGAAATCACCTTTCGAGTGATTGGATACTGTTAAAACTCTTATTTTATTTTCCAAGGAATAAAACAGATTTGTCATAATGTTGTTATCTTTTACATTTAATGGATTTTTATTACATGTTCAAATGTATAAGTAAGTTAACAAAGTCTAAGTCTTTGTTTTAGTAGACCGGTTATGGGCGACGTTCACTTTAAGAAGAATTTCACAACCTATATAGGCTTAGATTATCTATCGTGAAAGGTTGCAATGTCAGTCCGATTATTTCTAAGCCTTACTGAAATAAGATGACGTCGGTGTGGTATAACACTGAATTGGATCTTACAGCGAGACATGTCTTTATGCTATCTACTTAAAGACAAGGTCTTGTAAATTATTGTTTCTTAATCAATGTACGTTAGCATTGAGCATAAGGTATTGATTATGCACTACTTTGACTTACCAAATGGTGCGGGTTTTTCGCAACCTAATAATCCTGGTATATTGGGTAGTGGTGATTAATATCTAGCAGTGCTAGGATTGATATTATGTTCAATCGTTCGGGAGGTGAGTCTCGTTTGATAACATCCTCAAAAGGAGCTTGAAATAAGGTTTTATTATTCGGAACCTAGCTAGTTGGAGTTTGATTACTCTATGAATAATAAATAAGAATTTCTTGCTGAGTCAACTCTTGGAATTAAGAAGATATTAATTAATTAATTCCATAGCAGACAATGATTAATTAATGGATGTTTCTATCTTAAGCGATGGAAATAAATATCAAGCAATGGAAATCCGGATTACTTATAAATTCGGGTTTGGATGGGGAGTGCAATATTACTTTTGTAGTAGCTGCTTGTAATATTCCAATTAAAAGCTTATATTAAATTGGGGTGCAATTTAATTAGTAAAAAGCTAATTGGAGGAGCCCATACCCAAAACCTTCCATAGATCTCAGTTTGGGCCAAATATGTGACTTAATATAAATAGGAGAATAAAAGAGACAGAAAATACACTTATTTTTCTTCAAAATATTCGTCCCCCTCTCTACATAGGAAAGGGGCGATTTTTCTCCTCCGTGGGAAAGGTTTTCCGTCTTCTTTATTTAAGTCCTAGTATACTGGTGAGATCAGCCCACCCTGATATATCAGTTTACAGTCCGGAAACCAGACAGAAGATCTGCGGTTTAGTACTGAAGATCTTCATGTGGAGAAAGCGCAGGCTATCTTCGATTCTTTGGAGAATCATCAAGGTAAAATAGCTAAACCGTAGAAAAACATGTTTTAGGTTTTATTTAATTTAAAGCATGTTTTAGGTTTTAGCTAAACCGTACAATGCTTCTTAATAGGAGACATTGTATTGTTCTCCATCAGACTCTCTTTTATTTCTCAGGGAATCGCAATCACGACACCGGAATCTTGTTAAGGGAAATTATTCCATAACAATTTAAACACATTTTTCTAAACTCCCATATTTCACCTCTAGTGGAGTATATCTATTTTATTTGTATGATCCAATTAACTGATATCTCAAACGGAAAATATGGAGGAAGATAGAGTCAGGTAACTCCCAAACGAAACAAGCACATCCTCTCCTCCCATATACATTGAAGATGAAAATGTAGTGATTCTAGCAGCGGAGCAAAAGGGAAAGATGGCTTCGGAGGCGTCTCTATATAGATTGCATACTTCCATGTAACATCTCTACAACCTTACTTATCGACGGACGACGGCCTATGTAATGGAGCCATCTGAATGCACCAAACCCCTACCATTACCATTTTCATTTTACTTTATTCTTTCTTTATTCTCATCACATCATCAATGTTCTCCTTCTTCACCAATACAAGCTCATAAACACTAATGAAAATAGTTTTCACTCGATTGGATTATAGACTCGGTCTTAGCCCTTTCTTTGGCCCCCACCATTTCAAGGAGCATCATTCCATACCTATACACATCCGACTTATGAGAAACTAACCCAAAATTCTAGAGAATACTTCAGGAGCAATATAACTGAAAGTACGTATTTGTGTTGCTGTGCGCATAGAAGGAAATAAACAGGTTCCCTCGGTCCAGCAAATCCACTAGATCACGCGGTCTAGGAACTCGTTGGTAGTAGGAAATCCTGGTCGTCGGACACACAGAGCACTTCTTTCAAAAACCCTCAACCACTTTACTAAACCTAGTATAGGGAAGTAGGGATCGATCCCACAGAGAAAGATGCGTAATAATCATGTTCAAGGATTTGGACTTGTTTTTGGTGTTAGCTGCTGCCACGCATTTTTCTTGGGTTGAGGAAAACAAATTAAACTTAACTTGGGAATTTTAAAACTTCTACGCTAATAGCTAGACTTAGGCGAAATAACAAGAGAACGTTGCAAAGAAAATTAACTGCTCAATTACCAGATCTAAGAAAACTACTCTAATTACCTAGACCTAGGAAACAAACTGACTGTGGGGACCATGACTGGAAAAGCAGGGTACGGACGAAAAGCAGGCAGAATAACTAACTCGGGTACTAACTAACAGCGACATCATCTTCTTCAACCAAATTGCGTAAAAACTCATAAGATAAACAACATGAACGAAATCAGAGCAGAGCAAACTAAATCTAAATCAAATTGATGCATAACAACGAAGAACTAAACGGATCTACAGATGCTAGACGAAGTAAAACAGGAAACAAGAAGAAAACTCAAATCCATCCAACAACTTCCTTTTCTCACTTCGGATCCAACCTCAGACACTAAATCCACTCAAGCGTCAGACACAAACTCCACCCAATAGAAACACTTCATCACTTCAGATTTAAACAACAACCTCCAATCAGTCAACAAACCACAGATCTATCACCAAATTCCCAAATCAAGTACCACAACATCAAAATAAAATAGAGATCGACATAAAACTTGTTAAAATAAACTCTCAGCAGCAAGATCTACGTAAATCAACTCAAAATATCACACCCAAACGGAAACCAACAGAAACGAAAAGATAACAAGTAACATCAACAGCCAAGTCGACTCCCGAAAGTGAAGTTCGACCGCAAAAGTGCAAAACAACTTAAATTAAAAGAGATTGTATCTTCGTCCGCACGCGGACGGTGTTGCAACTGAGACTTTCTAAAGAAATGAACCCTATCGTAACCCGAACTACCCCAGATCTCTCATTCCCAAGTGTGTGTTATGTGTGTGAGCTAAAGAGAGTGAAAAAAGTCCTCTTTTGTGCGTTGCATGCTCTTCTATTTATAGGCGTTGGAGTGGGGCCCAGCGAGGTATAGATAGACTTTGTTGCCTTCAGCTACTGACTCCCTCTGTCACGCCTTCTTTTCCTTGAATTCTGCTTACTTCACTTCATTCTTTTGCTAGACTGTTTCCTTCAGCATTCCCTCGATCTAGCGATTTTATCACACCTGGCTTAGGAAACATGTTAAACCCAACAAATTGTAACGCTTTTCACCATATAACCGATGCATGAAATTAGCCTTATCAATAACCTATTTACTTCCACTTGTCCCGAGCAGTGATATCTTGCTTTGCTTCTTCTTGAAGAGTTTAGCAAGCCCAAAATCAGTAATCTTGGGTACAAAATCTCCGTCCAAGAGTATGTTTTGAGGTTTGATGTCAAAATGCACTATCGTCGTATTGCAACCCGTGTGCATGTACTCAAGGCCTCAAGCAACCCCAAGCGCAATCATGTATAGCTTGTCCAATCCCGGCAACAAACATTCTAGACGTGAGTAGATCAACTTATCCAGTGATGTTTTGGACATGAACTCATAGACTAGAGCCCTTTTCTTTCTCGTGAAGCAAAACCCTAAGAGCCTGACAATGTTGATATGGGAGTTTAGTGATACTTGCAACTTCATTGATGAATTCTTGCGCATCTGTCGGGAGAATCAGTTAAGACCTTGACTGCAACAGGTTGACCATCAAGTAGCTCACCTTTGTAAACAACAAGATGTCCCAACTAAGTTGAATCATTTCATTTTTTAACAAAAGACAAAATATTCAATTATTCTTACTTTATTCCACCATCTACTTTACTCTTTCTTTATTTTTCATACTTTTTTCATCTCTTCTATTTTTTAACACAATTTCTTATTCTCCGTGTTGTCTCGATTTAGTTGCAACGGCAGGAGTAGTAAATAGTTGTTAAAGTGAAAAAGTAATTTTCAAAATTCTTAATATCGGAAAATATGATTACAATAATAGTCATATCGGGATCTCTAATTATTTAGTGCTTAAATTAAATACGTCAAGCTTTTTGTGTGTATATCTTTGTATTCTTCCATATTATAAATACGTCAAGCTTATTGGTAAACAATCAATAAATAAAAAGTATACAGTATTTATTATAGTATGTATTGTAAATTCTCTTTCTCTTCTATCTTTTTTTTATACTTCCTCCGTCCCACTCAAGATGGCCACATTCTTGAGTGGCACGGGATTTTAGGAAATATTGTTAGGTAGAATAAAATAGAAAGAAAAAAAGTAGTTCAATATTTTAACGAGGAGAGAGGAGGTTATCTCCAAAATTGGAAAGTGGTCATCTTGATTGGGACAAGAAAAAAAGGAAATGTGCTCATCTTGAATGGGTGGGACGAAGGGAGTAAAAAGGAAGGAAGATAGAATTAGCGAACTCCCGGATGAAATTCTTCAACATATCCTCTCCTTTATCGACATTTATGAAACCATTCAAACAAGCATTCTTTCCAAGAGATGGAAAAACCTGTGGCCTTCTCTTCTCAATATCCGCATGCACCTCCACGCGTACAAACAGCCTCTCTTCACGACTTCAACCTCTCACTCGACACCGACCTTTGTCTCCGCGAAGATTTGGCACTCGTGGAGGAATGCGTTCAGTCCCTCTGCCTCCACGCGTACAAACACCTACATCTCAGGCTCCCCGCTGCGCTTTTCACCTCCACGATGCTGCACGGGCTCGAGCTCAGGGAGAAAGATACCTGGATTCATGTACCTGCACGATTTTCTTTACCAAATTTGAAAACTCTTTACCTTGACGTCGATTTTTCCTTCAATTATGATGACTGGAGGGATCCTTTTGCCGGCCTCCCGGAGCTCAAGAACCTTTCTCCGAGATTGTGGAATGGCCTTGTGATACGGTCCTTGAACGCGACCAGCAACCACGCCCCGTGGTGAGGCAGCCGGAGAAAGTGAGTGAGGAGGGACGCGATCAGCCTGGGATGCCACCGTCGATCGCGACAACGAAAGGGAAGAGGAACGTTCGCCCCCCCGAAAGATTGGGCGAATACGTTCCAAAATAGATATCGAAGTCTTTTCAGTTATTTTGAGTCTTTTTAATATTTTTTGCTTTTATTTCTTTCCTTTTGAGTAATTAGTATTTTTGGCATTTATTTTACGTTTCGGGTTTTCTTTGTTGATTCTTTCCCAAGATGATTAGGATTAGGTCGAATCAACCCTAGGTCCTTAGTCTATAAATAGGGCTTTTGTTCATTAACACAATTATGAATGAAATATTATTTTGCCCACAACCAATTGTGAAATTAAACCCTCTGTTCTAATTCGATCGCGGCTTGACGGAGAAGCTCCGCCCACAGCCGGGAACTAAATCAGCGCTGATCCCGTGGCAAGACGCCGGGAAGCTATCGAAATCGACGAGTAACCAACCGTCGAACGCCAATAGGGAGCTAAATCCCTATCATCTGGTGCTTTCGTTTCGCGGACTCTACTTATGAGCCGTTTCTACAACAACGGCAAAGGAGTTTGGGGGCCTCGCCCCGATGCTTTTCCGAGTGGCTCCCGCCGTAGTCAAGGGACGGGCCGGCGAGAAGCGTTGCCTCTTAACCGTTTTCCGATGGATGATGAGACCGAATTCCGTGGCACGGATGAGGGTCGGAATGATGATTCTTTAGGAAGTAAATTGGATCGTTTGGTGGATAAATTCGACTCTGGGAAGGATGAGACGGAACGGCGCTTCGAGTCATTGCAATTGACGAACACTCGTGACGCTGACAGACCGTCGGGCTGGGAAGATGATGTTGATGCAGAGTGGGGCGAATTTAATCAAGGGAAATACGGCGAGAAGGGCGGGCGCCCAAGAAACCCTACCTTCGCTCGTGAATTGCCGCCGGAGTGGCGGGATCAGCGTGGCGGTGGTGGGCGTGATCCCCGTCGCGGGGAGCCGACGATCAACCGCGTTAACCGTCGCCAGTGCAACCTTCTGGTGAATCGCACAGTTACTTGTTGGGATCCCCCCCAACGTTCAGGGTATGATCAACCCCATCAGGTGAAGATGAAACCGCCACGTTTCGATGGGTCAGGTGCAGCGAATTGGATTTCGTGCGTGCAGTATTACTTCGACCATATTGTGATGCCAGATGCGCAGCGCATGCATTATGCGGTCATGCTCTTTGACCCTCCAGCCGCGGATTGGATCTTCAACTACTATACGAACAATGACTTTGTCACATGGCAGGATTTTTTGGAGGACGTCCGCCACCGATTTGACCGTCAAAGCTTTAAGGATTATTATGGTTTGATCGCGAAATTGACACAAACGGGAACGGTGTTGGAATACCATGATACTTTTGAACGGTACCTCAACCGTGTTAGAGGGGTTTCAGAGTCAGATTTGTTCACCCTTTTTGTTGCGGGCCTTAAAGCGGATGTTCAGGAGCGCTTAAGGTTGCACAGACCACGTTCGCTCTTTGAGGCAATGTCACTGGCAGTGGAATTTGAGGATACACAGGCGGACCGCACTACCGCCACATACCCTGCACCGGCGACACGACGCTAGTGGCCGAATAGGGACGGGCGAGCAGGCTCAGGTTCCGCCCCGACAATGCAGCAACTCCAGCCTAGTCCCTCCGTGAGTACAGCCCCGGGGTAGTCGATCCGGCCAACAATGACCCCCAAAATTCCATTAATTAGGGTGTCTCAGGCGGAGAGGGCTGAACGGTCTCTGTTGGATCTTTGCTATCACTGCCCGGAAAAGTGGGTGATATGCCACGTTTGCAAACAAAGGCTCCTTTGTTATGCTGACGAGGACGAGGAGAGTGAGTCGGACGCGATGGATGATATGGCGGCGGTGAATGCAGTATCCGAGGCAGTCCATATTAATTCGATGCAGGGAGACCGTCGGTCACGACCCTTGCGACTCGTGGGCTCAATCCTGAACCGCGAGGTGAGTATTTTGATTGACACCGGCAGCGGTAGAGACTTTATGCACCTGGCGGTGGCAGAACAGCTCCATATCCCTCTTTCACCGATCTGACCTTTTAAGGTGTTCGTCGGAAACGGTGCCGCCCTACTTTGCACCCATATGGTGAAACAGACGAAATTAGACGTCCAAGGAATGGTGTTCTTGGTGGATCTCCACATCCTACCCGTACACGGACCCGACATTGTATTGGGTATGGATTGGCTGGAGTCATTGGGAAAGGTAACAGCCGATTTCATGGGGAAGACTTTGGAGTTTAAGCAAAGGGAGAGGCCGATCACGTTACGAAGTATTCTTCCCCCGCCACGCCGCGTGTCCCTCCATTCCCTCGTTTCTTGTTTTCCCTCTCACAAAGACATTGAGTGTTATGAGATCTTATTGCTCGAGCCGGAGAAGGCAGTGCAGCCGACGGGGGGCAGCAGGACTTCCCAACAGACCTACCCGCGGGAGTAGCGGCGGTGCTGCGGCGATTTGGGGACGTTTTTGGTCTGCCCGAGGGCATGCCGCCGCAGCGGCCTTTTGATCACCGTATTCATCTCTTGCCGGGGTCTCGACCAGTGAATGTCAGGCCCTATCGATACCCTTATTTTCAGAAAAATGAGATAGAACGTCAGGTGCGTGATATGCTGGATCAGGGGATTATTCAGCGCAGTAGCAGCCCATTTTCGTCACCAGTTCTTCTAATTCGCAAGAAGGATGGCACGTTCCGTTTTTGCATTGATTTTCGGGCATTGAACGCTGCCACGGTCCCGGACCATTTTCCTATTCCGACAGCGGACGAGCTCTTTGATGAGTTGGGTAAGGCTCGGTCCTTGCACGCAAACAGCAACCACGCCCCGTGGTGAGGCAGCCGGAGAAAGTGAGTGAGGAGGGATGCGATCAGCCTGGGATGCCACCGTCGATCACGACAACGAAAGGGAAGAGGAACGTTCGTCCGCCCGAAAATTGGGCGAATACGTTCCAAAATAGATATCGAAGTCTTTTCAGTTATTTTGAGTCTTTTTAATATTTTTTGCTTTTATTTCTTTCCTTTTGAGTAATTAGTGTTTTTGGCATTTATTTTACGTTTCGGGTTTTCTTTGTTGATTCTTTCCCGAGATGATTAGGATTAGGTCGAATCAACCCTAGGGTCCTTAGTCTATAAATAGGGCTTTTGTTCATTAACACAATTATGAATGAAATATTATTTTGCCCACAACCAATTGTGAAATTAAACCCTCTGTTCTAATTCGATCGCGGCTTGACGGAGATGCTCCGCCCACAGCCGGGAACTAAATCAGCGCTGATCCCGTGGCAAGACGCCGGGAAGCTATCGAAATCGACGAGTAACCAACCGTCGAACGCCAATAGGGAGCTAAATCCCTATCACCTTGTTTTAAAGGCTCCTCCCAAGCTTAGAGTTCTTGAAATCTTTGGAACTAGCTCTCGTATCCAAATAGAAGAGATTTCTCCTCCATTGCTTACCTCGTTTAGGTACAAGGGTTATTTACTTTAAGAATGTTCGGAGATGAATCTCCCAATGTTGGAGGAAGTCTATTTAGACATTCATGGAACTAAGTGGAAAACATCGATATGGTATCATCTGAATTGTGTTAGGTTGCTTCACCAACTTGGAAATGCTATCGTTGTTTCACTCACTTTGAACACTCTCACGGTACGTGCACTACTAATTCTACTACTAGTGTTTATGTTTGTATACTAATGGTTGTTTGAAATTGAAAGTTTCTTGAATTGGTTGGTGATTCCATTGAACAAAGTCCTCCTCCATTTCCCAACCTCAAATATCTCAAGGTGATCAAAGGATCTAGCAAAAGAACCACGATGCTTGAGAGCGTAATGAACTATTTGACAATCGGTATTTTGTATTTTGGTTCATCATTGAAGGTAGAGATTCCTCGTGAAGTGGCTGTGGTTCAACGGCATCCCGAAGCCTATGATGACTTATATTTTGATGACTTATATTTTGCGGAAGATTATAGACAATCATCTTAGATTTCCCTATTAGAAAATATTCGTGATCCATTTTCATCTTATTGGCGTTTATGTGCTTCTTCTGTTATCTTTTCTTTTTCTCATTTTTAGTTGGCATCTACTACTTTTGCACTTGTATTGTTGTTTATTGTGTTTGTAATTTCTCATCTCATATCTAGTATTATAATTTATCTCGGGCGGAGCAGGAATTTATAAGGAAAGGGGCAAATTTACATACAAAGAAATTTTAAGAATTTGAAGAGGGATATTTAATGAGAAATTAAAGCAATAAAAATGAAAAAAAGTATATATATAAATAAAAATATGAATGAGAGGCAAATGCCCCACCTATGCTTAAGGCTGATCCGCCCCTGGTTTATCTTGAGGAATTAATTTTGGTTTATAGGCTATTATATCGTCCATGTATTTAATATCTATAGTTATCGAAAATCAAAATGAAATGTGACACGAACATATCTCAATATCTCCCATATATAACTACCTCCATATTTTCAAAATAGCATCTCTTTCCATTTTAGTTCATCTATTGAAAATAAAAACTTTCAAACTTTCTATATTAGGAAATCATTAAACCCCATATATTAATTTATTTACCACTTATACCAATAAAATAAAATGGACCCCATAATCCACTAACATTAATGAGCAGTATGCTTAAAGTATGTCGGTAACCACTTGAGCTTCCCAATGTGGTTGTCCTAGATTGGACATGTATTTGGACTGGCATGAGACAGAATTGGCAATGTCAGGCCTTGTGTTCACCATCAGATACATAACTGATCCAATTGCATTTGAGTAGGGAACATTGCTCATCTTTTGGATCTCACTAACACTCTTAGGACACTGATCCTTGCTAAGAATTAAGTGTGCAGCCAAGGGAATGGTGGATGGTTTGACATCCACCATATTGAACTTACTAGAATCTTTTTTACGTGAAGTGTCAGCTCCTTCTTACTGAGAGATATTTCTGCTTCGTTGCTTACCTCGTTTAGGTACAAGGGTTGTTTTCCTTTCGAATGTTCGAAGATGAATCTCCAATGTTGGAGTTAGTCTATTTAGACATTCATGGAATTAAGTGGAAAAAATCAATATGGTATTATCTGAATTGTGTTAGGTTGCTGCACTAACTTGGAAATGCTACCATTGTTTCACTCACTTTGGACACGCTCATGGTACGTGCACTCCTAATTCTACCACTATTGTTTGTTAATTCTTAAATGTTTGTATGCTAATGGTTATTTGGAATTAAAGTTTCTTTAATTGGTTGGCGATTCCATTGAACAAAGTCCTCCATTTCCCAGCCTCAAATGTCTCAAGGTGATAATATCAAATGAAATTAGCACGGTGCTTGAGAGCGTATTGAACTATTTGACAATCGAAACTTTGTATTTTGAGTCACCATTGAAGGTAGAGATTCCTCTTGATGTAGATGTAGTTCAACAGCATCCCAATGTTGGAATAATTGTGTGAACAATTACATAAACCTCTCTACGATGATTAACCAAGAACCATGGAGAAGGAGCACAGAAAGCGGAAGCGTACCTTGATCCATAACAAACTGAACGGTGGAATAGTTTTACAGTGGCTATGAATCTTCCAAATGATAAGAGACATTCTTTGCAATAGTCTGCCGAGAGAATACAGAGAAATCGAATGTTCTTCTGACGTCTGGTGACCATAATCGTAACTTATATTTATAGAAAATATAAGTTCCTTTATTTTCTTATTGGTCCCTCAACAAATAGAAAATCACAAATTGGTATCTACACTTATTTCCATAACAAATGAATACACTTTAGTCCAAACTTTAATCTTTATTGGATCACTTTATATTGGACAACTGAAAGATATCCATACACATTAAATTAGTCACGTGGAAGCCCAAATTTCTAACAATCTCCCACTTGGGCAACACATGACACCAAATAAATGTGTACAAACTGAATGAGCGCTCAAATATGCTATCACATAGTGTATTCCCAAACAATCTTATTATCAACCATATCGGCATGGGACTAAAGAGGCAGTCACCATATTTTTTCATGATTAAACCCATCAGTAATCACATATGCAAATATAATCAACAACAGATCAATTATGGAATATAGCATGGAAATTTCATGCAAGGTTATCATACATGCCTATTTCCAAATCCTTAGTGAGATCAAACCAAAACCAAATTACATAAGTAATGGACAAAACACAATACTTTATTTCGGCAGAGAATAGCATGAGTTTATAACTTCATGTTCAAAACACAATATAGAGCAATAACCAAAACTACTCCCACTGAACGGAAGTTCCCTTAAACAACATAACACGCATTTGAGCTTCATGCCCATAAAAGAACTTGGGTGATAGTCCCATAATGAATGGATTTGTCATATCAAATCCGTTCCCTTATGCTCTATATGTATTTTTCCTTTCCGAACCCTTTATTCAACACCAGGAAGTTCCTGTTGTTTCAGAATATAATACCGTAGAGTTATTGTCACAACATAACTTAAGTGGTCTTTCAATACTTTAACAATATGCAGCCTCGTGACAAAACTTTAGCAGCCATATTCAATTACTAGATCCCCAAAATAAGTTACGAATTCTGTTGTCATGACAGAAGTAGCTACAAGTGTTTGCTCAGCACTTGTCCACGAAATGGCTCTACAGCCAACAGACATACGTAACTTAAAAATGGATCTTTTACTATATTGGCATATAACAAAATCAGAATCAGTGAATGCTTAATAATCTCTACAAATGATCTGATATTTCTGTATATGAGCATGTAATGCTTAGTTCTCTGTAAATATCTCATATAACCCATTTTGCTGCTTCCTAATGATCCACACCAGATTACTGAGATATCTGCCCAACATATTAACAAATAAACCAAATTGGGTCTAATACATACTCCAGTACACATTAGGCTCCGAATCGCCAAAACATATGGAACCTTCTGCATTTTCTAAATCTCAAGATTTATCTTAGGGCACTGAATGAGACTACATTTGCCTCCCTTAGTCATAGGAGTAATTCTTTACTAGCAATTATGCATCTCAAATACTTTAGGCACCTTTTCACATATATCCCTTCTGTGGCAATCGAAAATTATTTCTTTCGATTCCAAATACAAAAGAGGGTTCCCCAAGACCTTTCATCTCAAATTTCTTCGAGAGAGAATTCTTGGTGTTAGTGCAACAATCCTTATCATTAATCACAATATGTCATTGACATATACCAAGAAGATGCATTTACTCCCACCGAACTTGTGCTACGCACAACTATTAATGACATTCTTTCTGAATCCAAATGAAAGAACTACTTCATAAAATCTGTGGAACCATTGACGAAAGTCTTGGTTGAGGTTGTTGAGGTTGATTTTAGATTATGTAATCAACATGAGATTGAATGTTTACAACATTATCATACTGAGGTTCTTGATCTACTTCTTCTTCAATAGTAGGAATTGATCCCTAAACATTGTCAGAAGCAATATTAGGTGTCAAAGAAGACTCCTCCACAAAAGTAATGTCCCTTATTACATTTTCCCCCCAAACTCAACATCCTCAAGGGATACTATATTTCTCGTCCCCAAATTAGTTCCTTTTGTGGGATCATAAAATTTAAAGAACCCCTAAATTCTTCTGGATGAACAAAGTGAGAATATATGCTACAATCTTTAATGCTTCTCCCCAAAGTGAATGTAACAAGAAAGAATGAGAAATCATATTCCTTTACATATCCGTAAGAGTTTTATTTCGTCTTTCAGCTACATCACTCATGCTAGACGATCCCGACATGGTGTACTAAAGGACGATCCCACTCTCTTCCAAATGGAAGGCAAAAGGTTTTTGACATTGTTCACCTGAGCAGTCATTTCAATCGCAGTATTCGCCACCACGGCCAGATTTGACTTTCTTAATGTCTTTGTCGAGTTGGAGCTCAACGTCAGCCCTGAATATATTGAACTTGTCTAAGGCTCCAGACTTTTAATAGATTAAATGTAGGTGCCCAAAACAAGAATATTCGCCAATGAATGATATAAAATATTGTTGATCATTCCAAGAAACCGAAGGGAATGAACCACAAATGTCTGTATATATCCACTCTAAAACGTATAGCTTTACTGGCACCTAATTTCTTATGTTTGGTCTGCTTTCCTTCGATACATTGAACACACAAATCAAGATAAGAACAGGTAAGTGTATTCAATATACCATCTGACACAAGTCTCTCAATTCTTGATTTTGAGATATGACCTAACCGCTTTTGCCATAAGTTTGCCAAATTTTCATTATTTAATTTTCGCTTAGTCCTTTTTGATTCAACATGTAAAGCTTCTGAATATGAAGTAACATAATTGAGCAAACAAAGATTGTTATATGCACTTAAGGAAACGGTGCCCACAATACTAGAATTATTTGAAGGAAGAACTTTACTATTTCTGAATGAACAAGAGAAATCAAATTTGTCCAAAGCAGAAATAGAAACCAAATTTTGTCTAAAGTATCCTTCAAACCCAGAAAAATTCCAGTCTTTAATAACAATCTACAATGCTCAATAGCCTATACTTTCACCGATTTGTCATATCACACTTAAATGTATCTTTCACTATCAATAGATTTCGGCAACTAAGACAGCCTTGCATTGATAACCTTATGTAAGTAGTAGCACCAGAATCTACCCACTAAATATCATTAGGGACTAAAGCCAAATTAACTTCGGAACAGGCCAAAACAAGAATTGTAACTTCCTTTGCCCTCCATGCGTGATATTTACAATTCTTCTTTTTATATCTATGTTTACCACAAAAGAAACAACTATCATTATCTTTATGTTGTTTCTTTTGTGATGAACCCTTATCCATAGTAGCACTTAATGCCCTTTTACTTTATTTCTTGAGATACTGACCAGAGGTGCAACACCAAATGCACAAGCAAGACTTTAAAATTCAAGCTTTAGTGAAGCAACGTGAGACATATACATAATGTGCTCCCTTATTTTTCCCTTGCCCTTATACTTTATTGGAATCAAGCATGCTTGTCTTAGCCTTAATGTTTTTAGCAAAACGTTCCTTAATTTTTGGCAAGGTATTCATTGGCCTTAATGATATACTTAGATGCAGTGCCTCGAAAGGCTTTTGGGATGCTGCACCTAATGATCAGTAGACTTACACGATTCGAGTATCCCTACTTCTCGTAGTTTCTCCTTTAATAAGAAATACTATCGTCCATAGGAGAAGTAGGTTGCTAAATCCTTAGAGCGTAATCTGATCCATGCAACCCAGAGCAATCAAAATATAATCTTTGCAATCCTTAAAATTTGACCCATTCAACACTGACATATTGTTCATGTTGGAAGAAACTGCAGAAGCAGACATCATAATTGAATAGAGAACAAAACCAAAATTAATTGCCATGCTCATATCATAAAATTCAAATAAAATGGTAACATCTCGAGGTACCGACACAACATTCATATCAAGTCTTTGGAGAACTTGTAAGTGGCAACCTGTTTGTAATGATCAAACACTAAGATCATGTCAAGTAATGTCCACCTTTGGCATCACAATTACTTACACGAAAACTGGATAATTATCACCTGTTTATCACCACAGGTATATGTGTATCTCGTGCCAAATATTAATCTTCCTTTGGGCCGACTAATATCCACATTAAGATACACACACATCACCGTCCCAACATTAGCAATAAAGAAGTCTAGACAAAGAGGTTAGTTTTGCAACGTCTTGCTTCGACTAATCTACTTTGAACATTAGTAAAACATTACGAGGTTCCGAGCACAACATCCACATCAAGTCTTTTGACAGTAATGTGAACTTGCAAGTGACAACCTCTTTATAGTGATCAAACAGTGATAATAAAATCATGTTAAATAGTGTCCACCTTTGGGCATCACACTACTCACACGAAAAACTAAATAATTGTCACATATTTATCACCAAAGGTATGTGTATATCTCGTGCCAAATATTAATCTTTCTTTGGGCCGACTAATATTCGCATTAAAATACACACATCAATAAAGGAACATGAGATGCACAAAAATTATTGAATTTAAAACTTTAATTAAATTCTCAAAAGAATTTTTTAATTCTCAATTAATTAGCCAATTAATTGAGAGACTTTATGTGAATTAATTATTCAAATTCCTTCCTTAATGTAAAGACGTTATGAAAATAAACGTACATAAATCACATGAATAATTAATTCACAATTCAATTGCACTTAAACCACATTAAATTGAATAATTATTTCACAATTTAATTGTACTTAATACAATTAAATTGAAAAAATTAATTCACAATTTAATTCTAAATAAAACATACTCCCTCCGTCCCACAAAAGATGTCACACTTTCATTTCTAGTTTGTCTCACAAAAGATGTCACATTTTCCTTTTTGGAAAAAGTTCTCTCTCACATGAATATAAAAACTATATTTTATCTCTCCATTTAACACACAAAAACAAAACCCCCTAAAATCTTGTGTCGTCCTACAAGTGTGACATGTTTTGTGGGAGGGAGTATTAAAATGAATAATTAATCCACAATTTAATTGTACTTAATACAATTAAATTGAACCATCAATCTCACATTCCATATTATAACGTATTCTTAGTTCTCAAATCAAACTGACCAAATTTTCAGTCACAAGATATCACGCATACGAATTGAATAATCAATTCCTGAACCAAATATAACCACACTCAATTCCAAAACATGGAACTAAAAAAAATTGCTAAAACAGTCTACATATGCGTGCATAAATACAACAAATTGATTAACCGGGCCTATTGAAATATTAATTCACAACCATGAAAGGAGTTCCCAATCACGTGAATTCTCAACAATCAAACCACTAGGAATTAGCTTAATTCATTGCTATTCTTTATGGTAGAGAAAACTAAATTTCTCAATTATGCATGAATTAAAATAATAAACTTGAGCGGCGACGGTCCACAGAATAGGGAAACACATGTAATGATCAATAATTAATCCAATAAAACTTGCACCTGCAGAGGCGGTGGATTTTGTTCCGTAAAATTACCGATTCAAAACAACTCGCCCTAACTTTACAAGATTATGTATACACAAAAGAATTTAATTCATCAAAACCGAAGAATTTCTCGACATACGATAGTCATTGTAAATTTTGAATTGAGATCACTCAACCAAACAGTTAAACAAAACCACAGAACATCCGAACAAATCCACAAAAACATAAATTCAATATTTCAAGGACTCACAAAACAAGCAAGAACAGAAACCATATTCTCCGTTTCCCAATTCTTAGAGAATCATTAATAGAGTGGCTTTGATACCACTTGTTGGAATAATTGTGTGAACAGTTACATAAACCTCTCTATGATGATTAACCAAGAACCATGGAGAAGGAGCACAAACCATAAAGCGGAAGCGTACCTTGATCCATAACAAATTGAACGGTGGAATTGCTTTACAATGGCTATGGATCTTCTAAACGATCACAAACATTATTCGCAATAGTCTGCCGAGAGAATACAGAGATATCGATATGTTCTTCTGACGTCGGGTGACCATAACCGTAACTTATATTTATAGAAAACATAAGTTCCTTTATTTTCTAATTGGTCCCTCAACAAATAGAAAATCACAAATTGGTATCTACACTTATTTCCATAACAAATGGATACACTTTACTCCAAACTTTAATCTTTATTGGATCATTTTATATTGGACAACTGAAAGATAGATACACATTAAATTAGTATCAAGATTTACAAAGTTCGAATACAAGAATGCAAAGTCTAGCTATTACAATCAATATCGAACTCTGGCTAAACCTTGAATCTCCACCACCTGCACACTTAATAAACTTGTTAGTAAGACAAATCCAGACCCTCTCGGATCTAAACCAGTTAATCAAGTGAACCACAGATAAAGAGGAAATACAGAACAGATCAAGATAGTGTCTCAGCCACCCGCCTATAGGACAAGTCTATTCACCAGGACCCTAAATCCAAGGGAGCAACCGTTGAATC
Source organism: Salvia hispanica (assembly GCF_029641045.1). Lineage (NCBI taxonomy): Eukaryota > Viridiplantae > Streptophyta > Magnoliopsida > Lamiales > Lamiaceae > Salvia > Salvia hispanica. The sequence continues at coordinate 32,421,075 of NC_142697.1, read as the reverse complement.
CACAAGTGATTCACCTCACACCACAGAGATCAACACCAAGAACTCCTTTACGCCAGATCTAGGACTCAAGAACACAACCTCACACGAAATCTCTCACACACCAAAACCCTAGGTCTCACAACACAACCGACAACCAGAGCAGTTGCCTCCACTGGTCAACACCTCTGTCAATCGCACAAAACCACCGCGAATAACTCCAAGGAAAGCACCGGGGAAGCCATCGGAGAAGAAGAGTAAACAGAGAGAAGCGAGAGTATCTCAGACTAGAGAGAGAGAGAGAGAGTTGAAGGGAATGAATGGAATGAATGAGACTCGAAGAGTCTCCTCTCACATAACTAACACATGTCACAATCCAACGGCTCAGAGCCTTGATCCGGGTGGCTGTACACATGGCATCATCCGGAGGTAAAGGTAAGAGGATTGGGCTCAGCCCAAACTAATATCACATGGGCTACACAAATAAACAGCCCAAATGAAAGTCCACCACAAAAATATTCAACACTTTTGTTATCTTTTCTTTTTCTCATTTTTAGTTGGCATCTTCTACTTTTGTACTTGTATAGTTTTATATTTTGCCTTGTAATTTCTCATCTCTTATATACTACTTCCTCCGTCCCAAAAAAATATGCACTTTGAAGTCAGCATGAATTTTAACATAAAATTGGTAAAGTAAGAGAGAGGTAGAGAGAAAAAGTAAATAAAGTATTGTTAGTGAAAAATGGGTCTCACCTTATTAGAGATAAAATACTTTCCAAAATTAGAAAGTGCATATTCTTGTGGGACGGATTAAAAAGGATAGAGTGCATATTCTCGATGGACGAAGAGAATATTATAGTTCTCAGGGGTGGAGGCAAGAATTTATAAGAAAGGGGACAAATTATATTCAAAGAAGTTTTAAGAACTTGAGGAGGGATATTTAGTGAGAATTAAAGCAATGAAAATGAAAAATAAAAAAATATATATATAAGATAAAAAATATGAGAAGTGGCAAATGACCTACCTATGCTTAAGGTAGATCCGCCCTGGTTTATCTTGAGAAATTACTTTTTGTTAATGAACTATTGAATTGTTCGTTTATTTAATATCTATAGTTATCTAAATTAAAAATGAAATGTGACACAAACATGTCTCAATATCTCCCATATATTATTACCTCTGTATTTTCAAATAGCAATTTTTTCCATTTTAGTCCATCTATTAAAATTAGAAACTTGTAAACTTTCTATTTTAATTAGGAAATCATTAAACCACCATATATCAATTTATTTACAACTTATACCAATACAATAAAGTGAACCTCACAATCCACTAACATTAATGAGCAGTATGCTTAAGGTATCTCACTAACCACTTGAGCTTCCCAATGTGGTTGTCCTAGATTGGACATGTATTTGGACAAGCATGAGACTGAGTAGGCAATGTCGGGCCTTTTGCTCACCATCTAATACATAGTTGATCCAATTGCATTGGAGTAGGGAACATTCCTCATCTTTTGGATCTCACTATCACTCTTAAGACACCGATCCTTGCTAAGAATGAAATGTGAAGCTAAGTGAATAATGGATGGTTTGGCATCCACCATATTGAACTTATTGAGGATCTTTTTTACATAAGAACCTTGGTGAAGATTCAGCTCCTTCATGTTTTTAACAATGTCAATGCCCAGAAACTTCTGAGCATCTCCCAAATCCTTAATATTAAGTTAGTAGAAAGCATATTCTGAATATATTTGACACTAGAAGAAATATATTGGCAGCGCAATCGAAAACCCTAAGTTTGATACAATGGAGAACATTCAAGGAGCTATGGAGAGGTTTAAGCCTTTACCAACATTTTTTCTTTTATTCTACTGCAAACTTTTTTTAAAATTTCAAAAAAAGAATCTTCATCTGTTAGTCTGTTACCATATCAATCTCTATGGATGCAATACTCTTGCTTGTTAATATTTCAACAATAACCCCATACACTTCGTGAGATAAAGTGAGATTTATAGTTTATACTATTTTTTTCTTTATATTTCGAAAAGCATATGCGGCTCCAACTATATGGTCCTATTCCGCGATGGAGGAAGTATGATTTTTGAAATCCTTATTATTAGCAAATATGATTACAATAATAGACATATCAGGATCTCTAAATTATTTTGTAAATAAATTAAAAAGATTATACTCCCTCCGTTCCGGCTAAGATGACACTTTTCTTAGCCGACACTGGATTTTAGGAGTTATTGGTTAATGTGTTTAATTGGAGAGAGAAAAGGTGGTGTAAGTATTCAAAGAGAGAGAGAAAGAGAAATTAATATTTTAAATGGAGTGAAAAAAGTGGTTGGGTGTATTAATTGGAGAGATAAAGTTTTCAAAAAAGGAAATGTGTGATCTTATTTGGGACAAACTAAAAAGGAAAACGTGTCATCTTAAATGGGATGGAGGGATTAACAACTATCAATTTAGGGTTTGAGAACACAATATGAATATGCTGAATTAAATATATAAACACGAATGTCAACATAATTTCATATTGACTTATACAAGCATTGGCATATTATGTTAGATGTATTGATATTAAGTTGCTTTAAAAAATTTTGACATCAAAACATATCATTTAGGATTCTTCCTTATAAAAATATCTTGAATTTGATATATATTGTGCAAATAAATAATTTAAGTTGAGAAAGTGATATTTGTTTAAAGTTTTGAGATATTTTTTAAAAGTCAGTTACAATTAATTTGTTGTTAATAGAAATTAATACTCTTTCCGTTCCCACTACAAGTAATCATATTTTATTACCATTATAAAAAGTATTATTTCCATTTTAATAATCATATTTTAGTAATTTTGGTAATTATGGGTATACTATCTTTCTATTCTTCCGTATTATAAATAGGTCAAGATTATTGGTAAACAATCAGTAAACAAAAAATAAAGTCATCATATTTCGTAAATTCTCTTTCTCTCATATTTTTTTTGTAAAAAAGATGGATGATAGAATCAGCGAACTCCCTGATGATATTCTTCAACACATCCTCTCCTTTATCGACACATGTGAAGTTGTACGAACTTCCATTCTCTCCAAGAGATGGAAACACCAGTGGCGTTTCCTCCTCAACAAGGAAGACAGAATAACCCAATTGCCGGTTGGAATTCTTCAACACATCCTCTCCTTTATCGACATACGTGATGCCGGTCGAACCTCCGTTCTCTCCAAGAGGTGGAAACACCTCTGCCGTTCCCTCCCCAATATTCACTTGCACCTCCGCGACGATGTCTTGTACAACCGCGGCCATCACTTTGTGATAGAACGTGAGGTTCTATCGATGCAAAAAGAGCACGCGTACGACAGATATTGATCGGAAAATATGATAAACACACCTAGTTGAAGTTCTAGGGTTTTGGAACAAGAATGAGAAAAGAAGTATTTTATTTCTTAATTCTCAATGAATCAAAATGATAGAGAATTCTATTATTTATAGAATTCTAAACTCTAAAACCTATCTTGCTAAGCAAGCAAAATAAATAAATAAAAAGATTACAAAAGATATGTAAATCAAATAACTAACTAAAATAAAAGATATGATATTAGAGATGATCTTCGGCGAGATTTGCTAACTCGAGGACCCTATCAACTCTCCCGCCGTTGAAAACCACCTTGACCTCAAGGTGGGTCATGAAAGAAGAATAGAGGCGGCTCGTCCTCAAAGTGAAAATGGAAATCATAATAGCAGTGGCCAGTAGGGAAAGCTGCGACGAGAAAGTGTAACTGGAGTAGAACTAAGACAGTCCCTACTCGGTTGGCTGTAGCTGTAGATTTAGACTGATCATTGCTAACATTATTGTATTCTTCTATCAACTTGGCGTAAGCAAATACTACATTGACAGCATTTTCAATAGGTGTTTTCTCCCAATTTCTGGCAGTAGCACTATAGATTTGCACAATCCTTTCAATAAGGGTAAATGGCCTAGCAACCTCTACACCAACCCGGCTCACATCCACCGTAGGTGGCATCACATCTGTGTGGAACGAGAAGGCACTCGAGATAGTGAGCTCCTCTGTACTAGAACTCTGCTCCATTGCCCACATTGAGGCCTTGCTCCGACTCCCAGTTGCCAAAGAGAGCAGCCCCACAAATAAATCCGGAATCCTCAAACTACTCAAATGGGAGCCATTACAAGAAATCTCACCAATCACATTAGTAGCTGATAAATTCAAATACTCAAAACCAGAAAGCATAACAGCTTGCAAGAGCTCTTGCTCTTTAAACCAATTGTGTGCAAGATTAAGGTGTCTAAGATTCACATCACAGCCTAAACCGATCGCAAATCTCCCACTAAATGCATTCTCAGAAACGTCCAAATGCAGCAAATTCGACCAATTGAAGGTGGAGCTGAAATTTACCTCAGCAATGCGCACTGCTGCCTCGGTGCGTGACGGTGGGGGGCGCCATGTGCGTGTGGACGAGGCATTTTGCGGTGTATGTCTTATTGGATTGACCAGAATCTCACTAGCCGAAACTTTCTCACCCGCGACGTATGATGTCCGTTGCCTGCTCACTCTCCGGCAGCAGTGACACTTTTTCTGGGATTTTGAAACGTTGCCGGGATCATCAGAGTGACTTGCTTTGTGGTGAACTAAATAACCATCTACTACACCAGCGATGTGCTCAACAAAATGAGAATCTGGGGCCATGTTATGTCCGTCCCCCTTCATAGCGAACACCATCTCTTCCATGAGGCAAATTGTTGCAGCATCATCAAGATTAGATTGTGCAGTGGCTAAGGAATCTATCGCCACTGCCTGTTCATAAAAATTTGTCTCCGTGTGATTATCATTATAAACCACAGGAACACCTATTGCCTCGCCAGAAATATCCCGAATATACCGAGCCTCAACCGGAAATTTTCCGTCGCCCCTATTGCAGTTTGGAAGTGGCAATTCAGCATCAAAACTCCACCCAGAATAAGACTTTGGGCTACCAAATCCAAGGAATTGATCAACATCTCTTATTGCATCCATTGGATCAAAACCAAGTTCATTAGAAACACCACAATTTGCCGATCCCATATTCTGGTTCATATTCCCATCACACACAATTGAATTTAAACTACTCCCATTAGCAAAAATATTGCTAGACTCCGCGTTCAAAGGACGAGCAACAAATTGATTGTCAACAATTGAAGGCAGAACATCTAACATATTCTTCTCAACCACACATGAAACTGCCTCTTCAGAGAATTTCGGAGCAAATACCTCTTGTGTGACCTCCTCCTTTTGCTGCGATGGCAGGCAATTGGGCTCCTGGTTCACGACAGGAAACGCTGTTGTGCAATTGGGTTGCCGCTGTTCTAATTGCTGTGCGATGGTGAAAGTTTCCTTGAGTGTGCTAGGCCGTCGCATCAGTACTATGTGTTTCAGTGGGGGTTTGAGGCCCGCAATGAACAAAGAGGATAGCGTCGTCTCCCTGATGTGCGAAGCCTTTTGTAGCAATGATTTGAACGATGCTTGATAGGCTTCGACGGTAGAAGTGTGCCTGAGAGTAGCCAATCGACCGACGTAGTCATATAAATCGGGATCAAATCGCTGCTTAACGGCTAGCAAGAAGTCATCCCAACCCTTTCCTTTGTTATTTTCCACCCAATATTCTCTCCAATCTGATGCTGGGTGATCGAAGAGATATTGCGTAAGATAAAGACGATCATCTAGTGGTGTGTAGTGGTGATTATAGTACTTTTGGATCCTACAGATCCAATCTGGAGCATTCTCTCCGTCGAAACGTGGTGGCTCGAGGTGGAGGCGTGGCACGGCCCAAGGTTTGATACCCAGAGGTGATTTTGTGACCGACGGCGGAAGAGGCCAGCTCCGCTGAGGTGTTGCAACCGGCGGCTGGTCCGGCGGCTCCTTCTGTCTCGCCACGGTAATGGCAGTTGTGAGCTTGGCGAGGGATTCCTCTATTTTCCTGTGAACCTGGTAGGAATATTCATGCAACGGTGGTGGAGCGTTGTTGGTGATTGTTTCCATCGCCACTGATAGTGGGGTGAAAGGAATAAGGGAATGAATTTTGGGAGGGATTGTTGCGTGAGATTTGAGGGGATTTGAGGGGTGGAATGGTATGGAGGAAGAGCTCTCAATGAAAGCACCAATTGATAGAACGTGAGGTTCTATCGATGCAAAAAGAGCACGCGTACGACAGATATTGATCGGAAAATATGATAAACACACCTAGTTGAAGTTCTAGGGTTTTGGAACAAGAATGAGAAAAGAAGTATTTTATTTCTTAATTCTCAATGAATCAAAATGATAGAGAATTCTATTATTTATAGAATTCTAAACTCTAAAACCTATCTTGCTAAGCAAGCAAAATAAATAAATAAAAAGATTACAAAAGATATGTAAATCAAATAACTAACTAAAATAAAAGATATGATATTAGAGATGATCTTCGGCGAGATTTGCTAACTCGAGGACCCTATCACTTTGTCTCCGAATTCCTCTCTCACCGCGACGCTGCTGCTCCCCTTCACGACTTCCACCTCTCACTCGACACCAATCTTTGGGTCCGTAAAGATTTGGCACTCGTGGAGGAATGCGTGCTCTATGCCATCAATCAGGGCGTTCAATCCCTCCGCCTCCACGTGCCCAAAGATGTACCTCTGAGGCTTCCCGCCTCGCTTTTAACATCCACGATGCTGCGGGAGCTCGTGATCAGGCAGAAAGACACCAGGATTCGAGGGTTCGTATACCAGCACGGTTTTCTTTGCCAAATTTGAAAACCCTTTACCTTGACGTCGATTTGTCCTTCAACTATGATGACTGGATGGAGCCTTTTTCTGGCCTCCCGGAGCTCGAGAAACTTTCCGTGAGAGTATCGAATGACTTTGTTTTAAAGGCTCCTCCCAAGCTTAGAGTTCTTGAAATCTTTGGAACTAGTTCTCCTATCCGAATCGAAGTGATTTCCGCTCCGTTGCTTACCTCGTTTAGATACGAGGGTCTTGAACCTTTCGAATGTTCGAAGATGAATCTCCCGATGTTGGAGGAAGTCGATTTAGACATTCATGGAATTATTTACGAAACATTGAAATGGAATTGTGTTAAGTTGCTTCACCAACTTGGAAATGCTACCATTGTTTCACTCACTTTGAACACTCTTATGGTACGTGCACTACTAATTCTACTACTAGTGTTTCTCGAATGTTTGTATTCTAATTAATGGTTGTTTGAAATTGAAAGATTCTTGAACTGGATGGTGGTCCCATTGAACAAACTCCTCCATTTCCGAACCTCAAATGTCTCAAGGTGAGGAAAGGACTTTACTCGGATCATACAGTGCATCAGAGTGTAATGAACTATTTGACAATAGGAACTTTGTATTTTGGGTCATCATTGAAGGTAGAGATTCCTCGTGATGTGGCTGTGGTTCAACAGCATCCCCAAGTCTATGATCAATTATAATTTTAGGAAGAGTATACACGATAATCGTTGATTTCCTAACTAGAAAATGGATCACTATCCATTTTCATCTTGTTGGCGTTTATGTGTTTCTTCTCTTATCTTTTCTTTTTCATTTTCATTTTTAGTTTGCATCTACTACTTCTTCACTTGTGTAGTTTTTTATGGTGCGTTCTCATTTCTCATCTCATCTCTAGTATTATAGTTTATGTTGAGGAATTATTTTTTGTTAAGGACCTATTGTATGGTACGTGATTTTAATATCTACAGTACTTGATTTAAATTAAAAGTAAAATGTGATACGAGTAAATCTCAGTATCTCCCATACATTATTATTTAGTCTTTTAATTAATTTATCATATAGTATTTCCCATATCATGCTTTCTTGTTCATTGTTAGGAGAGACATTGTATTGTTCTCCATCAGATTGCCTTTTATTTCTCAACAGATCGCAATCGTGATACCTGAATCTTGTTAAGGGAAATTATTCCTTAACAATTGGCACTTTAAACATATGTTTCCAAACACCATCTCTCACCTCTAGTGGAGTATATCTACTTTTATTTGTATGATCCGATTAACTGATATCTCAAATGGAAAATATGGAGGAAGATAGAATCAGGTAACTCCCAAATGAAGCAGATCCTCTCCTCCATATAGATTGCACACTTCCATGTAACATCTCCACAACCTTACTTATCGACGGCCTATGTGATGGAGCCGTCTGAAAGCACCAAACCCCCACCATTACCATTTTCATTTCACTATATTCTTTCTTATCTCTCGTTACATCATCAATGTTCTCCTTCTTCACCAATACAAGCTCATAAACACTCTCATGAAAATAGTTTTCACTCTATTGGATTAATAGGTTTGGTCTTAACCATCTCTTCGGACCCCACTATTCCAAGGAGCATCATTCTATAGCTATACACGTCCGACTTACGAGAAACTAACCTAAAGTTTCTAGAGAATACTTGAGGAGCAATATACCCTATAGTTCCTCTTGTCCCGAGCAGTGATATCTTTCTCTGCTTCTTGAAGAGTTTAGCAAGCCCAAAATCAGCATTTTTGGGGTGAAAATCTTCGTCCAAGAGTATGTGTTGAGGCTTGATGTCAAAATGCACGATTCTCGTATTGTAACCTGTGTGCATGTACTCAAGGCCTCGAGCAACCCCAAGCACAATCACGTATAGCTTGTCCAACCCCAGCAACGACCATTATGGGCGTGAGTAGATGAATTTATCTTAGGAATCACCATTCCATTTGGAATGGCCATTCCATTCTACATGGGAATAGCCATTCCAGACTTCCAAGGATTAGATATCATTGTAAACTCCTTGGTTGTATTCTCTCTTTGGTGATAGTGGATTTGATAGACCGGTGGGTCTTGTGGTTTTTATCATTGAAGAGAGTTTTCCACTTAAAATCTTGGTGTTGATATTTTCATTTCTCATTATCATATTATTGATTCGTCCACGTTAGGTGTTATTATATTGTGCTCCGATCATATTCTTGCGATTGGGGAGGTTTGTTTATCCGCTGCGCCTCAGATTAGGCCATTCCTCCCAACATGGAGTAATGTATCCGCTGCTGTTACAACCTTCATATCAATTTCGGTCTTCGAATCGGTACCTCCGACTGCCATCGATGGTAAAATATTGGCCAGTGACTTGATCTTCCAGCTGATTCAACTTGATTAGGAGATTCAGAATGCCATGTAGGAGACTTAGCAGTAGTTGTAGAGCTGCAGCTGTACTGCCTGTACACATTAGAATAATTCACTTACTTTCGCTTATCAAAGGCATAAATTCGTGATGCCAAATGTTGAGACTGTGTGATAGGGGTTAAGTTCCCTATCGAGAGGTTTGTAGAGCACGTGAAGATTGAACGGAACAAAAGAGATAATTCCCTAGTTGAAGTTCTAGGGTTTTTGGTTTTTGAAACAAGAATGAGAATAGAAGTTTATTTCATACTCCCTCCGTCCCAGATAATTAGTCTCAGTTTTTCATTTCGGTCCGTCCCACATAATTTGTCTCATTTCACTTTTATCATTTTTGGTAGTGGACCTCATATTCCAATAACTCATTCCTACTCACATTTTATTATAAAACTAATATATAAAGGTAGGATCCACATTCCACTAACTTTTTCAATCCACTTTTCATTACAATCCTTAAAACCCGTGCACGGTCAAAGTGACCCGAATTATCCGGGACGGAGGGAGTATTTCTCAATGAAAACAATGCTAAACATACTACTAATTTATAGAATCTAGAATGACTAAATAACTAGAAGATACGAGGGATAATTATATTGATATACGCCAAATCCTTGACTTAGAATAAGAAATATCTTGTGATGATATCTTCAGATTTGGTGAGATGTGGTTCTCGGGCTTTTAAAGTCTCTTGCTGAGAAGGGCTCTCCTCGACATCTGGGCTGCATGGGAATGATTGGGCCGGCAGTCGTGAAGCCACGGTATCGAGCTGTTGGGCCTCGGCTGGAGCAGCTGTGACGTGAGTGTGAATTGAGGCCCTCTCGCTGGGTTGCCTGACTTTTGGTGCTGCCGGAGTGGGTGTTGAGGTCCCTATCACTATGAATAGAACAGTATCAAGATTGTTAAAGTAGCAATTTCTACTAATATCAGAGTCAAATAGATGATCCAGTCCACCTTCCATAGCACTTTCGGGAATTTTGGCAAAATAGCCAAGCTCCAATGAGCACCAGTCAAATATGGAAAAGCCAATGCTAATATTTAAAAAATTTAGACGCCTCCCCAAATATGTATTGACTAGACGCCTCCCCAACTAAGTCATGGAGTTCACCAACTAAAAATTTAGGCCGCTCCGAAAAATCTCTTTAAGCCCTTCAGTATCACACACCACCAGATCTTTTGTAACAGCCCGCCCTCCTTGAGTACAATAAATGCGGCGGCTGCTACCCAAAACCGACTCAGAAGAAGTAAACATAGGCTAGGGTTTCATTTAAAGAGTGCTGACCAAAAGAATTGGAAGAAATATCAGAGTATTTAATGCAACAACCTAACCTAGAAGTTTAAAGGAGATATCATAAATGATGATCAAAAACCTTAAGAGTACGACATAATATCCAAGACAAAGTCACAAGAAAAAGGCTAAGGCCTCAACCGAAAGCAAGATGCAAATATTCCCAAAAGAAATTCTAGAGTGTGTCAAAATTCAGCGGAAAGCGACCAAGAGAAAAGAATAGCTATGTATGAAGACACAACTACGCTAGAAGTTCAACATATCCATATTAATTAATTAAACTGCTCAACACCCGCCACCGCTCGTCATCATTCAACCTGCACATAAGGAAAACACATGCAGGGCTGAGTATTTTGAAATACTCAGTGAGCTCGTTACCAAAACATTTTATAAGTTATGCCACCCTTACCAAGTGAACTCGAGTTTTAAGCAGTTATAAAAGAAATATCACGAGTATCACAAAATATATTTTCATAGACTGGCCAGTCAAAATAATCCCCCATTTTCTCATCAAAATAACAATCATTCCATGGTGCGACGAAAGTGTGGCCACACTTTTCGCCCACGAGACCGGCCGACTAGCAAGGACGGCTCCCGATCCCATCGTGTACACAGTCTGGTAGGGCTTGCGGCCCATACTCAGGCTCGAATTCGTATAAGCATATCAAGTATCACATTTAAAACAAACATAGGCATGGCATAACAGTTAAACCACCCTTATAACGCCAAACAACATTTTGATAAAAATAAAAGAGAGTTTTTAGAGTAAAGCCCACCTCGACTGCTTAGTTTTCAAGTAGTTTCGCTTTTCCGTTATCCGGCTTCGCAACCAAAGTTTCACCTTTTAATCACATAGGCACATATCACAAATTAGGTTCAATACTACTCTTACTCATGCATGTTTCATTACTTTTCCCTCTTCCCAACGATTTATCTTATCATTAATAATTAATCAAGATCATGCTTATCACACAAGATTATTTAGCCATTAAACACACACTACGCAACACAACAACACACACACACACACGGCACACATACACACGCCACACACACATACGGCACACACACACACATACATGTTCCCACATCCCTTTTTATCCCTCTTTCACTCAACCAAGATGCATGAGGGTTCAAGAAGACCGATTAATCGGTTAGAAGAAGAACAAGTATAACTCTTAAACAAGAATACCTTTTAGAGAAAAACGATCGGTAGAAAACAAGTATTAGTCTTGATTCTTCAAAGTTCTTGGATTAAACTTCAATTCTTCTCCAAAAGATAGCAAAATAATGGAGAGTAAAAGAAGAAAATTTGAGAGAGTGAGGGGATGGTGGGGGCCGAAAATATGGGGCAAGGGTTGGGGTTTTGGTTCTTATTTATAGAGTTCAACAAGATCTTTAGGTAATTAGAATAGAATATTTGGTAAGATCTCATTCTCCACAAAATATTGTGAAGTAGGGAAGAAGAATTAACAAAAATAGATCCTAGGGCAATTTCCCTAGTTTTCGAAAATTAGGCTATTTGTTTAGCCAAGATTTTGTCTTGAATATATTTTACGGAGTAGAATAAAATATCACGGAGTAAAATAAAAATAAGAATTCTCCCACCTTGGAGTAGAAATAGGCGTCCCTATGCCTAATTAAATAAGGCATGGATTTTCAAATATTGCCTAGAAAAAGGTAAGGCAAGATCTCTTGAGGTATGGAAAGATTTGGTAGAATAATTAAATTCTAGGTATGGAAGGAAATCAAGTAAGGAACCAAATAAAATAAAATAATTCTTTCCTTCCCAAATATAGTGATTTTCGAAAATCACTCAAAAACAAGGGGCTCGATTTTTCCATCCTCAAAATAAGGAAATAATTGGCTCTTGGATTTTAATTTGGATAAATATCCCAAGGATTAAATAAATTCCGGAAGAAATAGAATTTCTCTCCAAAGGGGGTCTAGGGTTCGAAAATTACAAGAATTAGGGTAACAAGTATTTATGGAAATTTTCTCTAATATTCTCACTCACCCTTAGATAATTAATTTACCACATAATCTCACAAATTAATAAATCACATGCCACATCATTAAATCAATAAGTTTGACTTTTCAAACTTTCAACACAAACCCTAGACTCAAATCGACCACATCATCTCATGAAATAAAAGCATTCTCGATTCCACGTCATCAACAATAAATTCTAGGGCTCTAAAATTAGGGTTCTAAATAATTGGCTCTTGAATTTTAATTTGGATAAATATCCCAAGGATTAAATAAATTCCGGAAGAAATAGAATTTCTCTCCAAAGGGGGTCTAGGGTTCGAAAATTACAAGAATTAGGGTAACAAGTATTTATGGAAATTTTCTCTAATATTCTCACTCACCCTTAGATAATTACTTTACCACATAATCTCACAAATTAATAAATCACATGCCACATCATTAAATCAATAAGTTTGACTTTTCAAACTTTCAACACAAACCCTAGACTCAAATCGACCACATCATCTCATGAAATAAAAGCATTCTCGATTCCACGTCATCAACAATAAATTCTAGGGCTCTAAAATTAGGGTTCTAAATTCCGAGATGTTACATCTTTTATTCCATTTTTCAACCTTAAGTCCCTGCTTCTCTCGCTTCGTCTTTGATAGGCCCTTAATCTATTGGACTAGAGCACCAAAGAACGAACCGAGAATGAGAATAAGTTTATGGAGTACTTTATTTATTGAATCAAAATACTATAAAATTATATTATTTATAGAATTCTAAGAAAATAACTAAAGATAACTTACTAAAATAATAGATATGCTAAATCAAATAAAATAAAGAAATAAATATTGAGGATGATCTTCGGCAAAATTTGCTAGATCGAGGACCTATCAGTTTCCCACTTCCTGTCCCACCGCGACACCACAACCTCGTCCACAATTTCCACCTCTCACTCGACACCATTTTATAATTGAAAACATTATTTCAATTAAAATAATCATATTATATTAATTTTGGTAATTATGTGTATACAATCTTTGTATTATTCCATATTAATAGCAAATAAATTATTTTGTAACTAAATTACAAACATCATTTCAATTACCATAATTATATTTTATTAATTTTGGTAATTATGTGTAGGGTCCTATTCTAATGCTTATAGGACCCTAATCCAAAATCAAGACTAAATCTCCACCCTTGGATTTTAAAATGAGTGGATGAGATTAAAGCTCACAAATCTCAATAAATAGTAGACAAAATATCAACAAAAGGGTAATATCGTCATTATATTATCATATGACAATTTTCGTGGGTGTTTTTTTATATCAACATTGTGTATTACAAATATCAACAATATGACATTAGAATATCAATACAAGGACAAGAAAATATCAACATATTTTTATTGAGATTGGACATGCATAATATTGAGATTTTGCCTACAATATATTGAGATTTTTTGTTGCATTTGTTGATAAAAGCTGCTTATCAACATGTACGAAAATTGAAATATAATTTATCAAATTTCATCACCCGAACATCGTCGGAACATATGCAATTGAGATCTCGTTGGAATCCTTATTAAATTATGTTTAATTTGATATATTTTTGCGAAAAAATAATTTAAATTGAGAGAGTTACGTAAATTTAAAGATTTGAGATGATTTTGAGGGGAGAGAAAGTAGTTAGTTATAATTACTACATATAGGATTTAATATTAATACCCTTTTAATTTAATTAATAATTATTTAAATTTAAATTTTTTACACTTGTCATTATATTAACCACAAGATCTTCTAATCTAATGGTTGAAAATTGGTCTCAATTTAGGATTGATAATTAGTTAGCAATTGATTACATCTCATTAGGTGTATATTATCTTTGTATTCTTCCACATTATAAATATGTCAAGATTATTGGTAAACAATCAGTACACAAAAAAGTAAATCATTGGGTTTTGTAAATTCTCTTTCTCTCCTATGTTTTTCGTAAAGGGGAAGGAAGATAAAATTAGCGAACTCCCGGATGAAATTCTTGAACACATCCTCTCCTTTATCGACCCAACTCAAACCGTTTGAACCTCCATTCTCTCCAAGAGATGGAAACATCTGTGGCGTTTCCTCCTCAATAAGGAAGACAGAATAACCCAATTGCCGGTTGGAATTCTTCAACACATCCTCTCCTTTATCGACCTAACTCAAGCCGTTCGAACCTCTGTTCTCTCCAAGAGATGGAAGCACCTGTGGCGTTCCGTCCTCAATATCCGCTTGCACTTCGGCGGCGCCTCCGACCACCGCTTCGTCTTCCAATTCCTCTCTCACCGTGACGCTGCAGCTCCTCTACATGACTTCCACCTCTCATTCAGTAACAAATTTTGGTTCCGTGAAGAGTTGGCACTCGTGGAGGAATGCGTGCTCTACGCCATCAATCACGGCGTCCAATCCCTCCGTCTCCACGCGCCCGCCGGCCTAACTCTGAGCCTTCCCGCCGCGCTTTTCACCTCCACAACGCTTCAGGAGCTCGAGATCAGTCAGAAAAACACCTGGATTCAGGTACCTGCTTGGTTTTCTTTACCAAATTTGAAAACCCTTTACCTTGACGTAGATTTGTACTTCAATTATGATGACCGGAGGGAGCCCTTTGCCGGCCTCCCAGAGCTCGAGAAACTTTCCGTGAAAGTATGGAATGGCCTTGTTTTAAAGGCATCTAAGCTCAGAGTTCTTGAAATCTTTGGATCTGATTCTCTTATCCAAATCAAAGAGATTTTTGCTCCGTTGCTTACCTCGTTTAGATACAAGGGTTTTTCGCCTCTCGAATGTTCGAAGATGAATCTCCCGATGTTGGAGGAAGTCGACTTAGATATTTATGGAATTATGTCCAAAAATTTGAAATTGTTGCATCTGAATTGTGTTAAGTTACTTCACCAACTTGGAAATGCTACCATTGTTTCACTCACTTTGAGCACTCTTATGGTACGTGCACTACTAATTCTACTACTAGTGTTTCTCAAATGTTTGTATTCTAATTAATGGCTGTTTGAAATTGAAAGATTCTTGGACTGAATGGTGGTCCCATTGAACAAACTCCTCCATTTCCGAACCTCAAATGTCTCAAGGTGAGGAAAGGGCTTTACTCAATTCATACAGTGCTTCAAAGCGTTATGAACTATTTGACAATCGGAACTTTGTATTTCGAGTCATCATTGAAGGTAGAGATTCATCGTGATGTGGCTGTAGTTCAACAGTATCCGAAAGCCTATTATGACTTATATTTTTAGGAAGATTATACACAATCGTTTTAGATTTGCCAACTAGAACATATTCGTGATCCATTTTCATCTTTCTGGCGTTTATGTGCTTCTTCTTTTATCTTTTGTTTTCCTCATTTTTTGTTTGGCATCTACACTTGTGTAGTTTTTTATGGTGCGTTCTCATTTCTCATCTCATCTCTAGTATTATAGTTTATATTGAGGAATTAATTTTTGTTAAGGACCTATTGTACGGTACGTGTTTTTAATATCTACAGTTAATTTAAATTAAAAGTAAAATGTGATACGAGTAAATCTCAATATCTCCCATATATTATTATTTAGTCTTTTAATTAATTTATCATATATTTCCCATATATTGCTTTCTTGTTGATTAAATTAGGGCTAGTCTTCTTAATCTGTGTCAGTGTATTGTTTTCCATTAGACTGCCTTTTATTTCTCCGCGGATTGCAATCGCGACACCGGAATCTTGTTAAGGGAAATTATTCCTTAGCAATTGGCACTTTAAACATATTTTTCTAAACTCCATCTCTCACCTCTAGTGGAGTTTATCTACTAGCTCCGTCCCAGCCTAAGTGAGACGTATTCCTTTTTGGTACTTCCCAACCTAAGTGAGACGTTTCCTTTTTTGGCAACAATCAACTCACTCCTCTCTCCTACTTTATCATCTCTCTTACTTTATTCTCTCTTTTTCTTTCTCTTTCTTACTTTATCTTCACTCTTACTTTTTCTTACTTTACTCTCTCTCTTACTTTACTATTAATAATTTAATTCACTAAATACCACTACCTAAATTCTTGTGCCAAAATAAAAACGTCTTGCTTAGGCCGGGACAGGGAGTATTTTATTTGTATGATCCGATTAACTGATATCTTGATACGAGATATCTCCATACCTCTATTAATTTGTCTATCAATTATTTTCCATATATGCTTATAATTATTTTTTTGGTCATTAAGTTAGGGTATTAGGGAATTAGTATTATAAATAGGATTTTGGAGGAATCATTGGAGAAATACAATTATCTTATTTTATTTTCACGATTTATTTCAATTCTGCATTATATTGTTCTTGGTTTGATCGACGGGTAAAGCTCCCGTGACTACCTTTTATCCCTCTGCCGATGCAATCGCGACGCCGAAATCTTGTTAAGGAATTTATTCCTTAACAATTGATGCTTTGATCTTTACAACTCATGGCTCATACTGACGGGAATCGACACCATCAACCTTGGGGAGTGCTACGCCCGGGGAAGTCATCGCCGCTGGTGGAGGCTTCACCGGAAGAGTTCATGACCTCGCAGCTTGAGCGTGTCGTGCTGCACCCAACAAATTAGAGGCCCGACTTGACGCCGCTGTTCTTGGTGTAGGCGCAACACAGGCGATGCCACACCCGATTCCTGCGCCCCCCTTTAGAGCACCAAGGCTTGCATCGGGGTACTATTTGCGCCGCGAACCTGACCCACCCGATGGGCCGCTGCTGAACGCCACCACACAGCCGCCTTACGCGCCCTACCAGCCACCGTTTCCTCCGTACCAGCCCTATACTTGGCAGTAGCAGCCGCCAAGCTGTTGGAAAGAAATCATAGCATTAATATGATTTATTCTAATTGATCATCCTCCGTAAATAGAATAGGATCTCCTTCATTGTATAACCATATGTAAATTGGTATTTTGCCTATAAAAGGCTGTAGACTCTGTAATTCAAAGTGAGCAATAATATTACAACAATTGATTCCCCAAATTCAATTCTTCATGGCATCATAGCAGAGCAGGAGAAATTCTGGCTCAGAAATCTTTCATCATAGCCCCTGTTTTTTTTTCATACCCAATTCTCGGCCAACAAAACTAAAACCAAACACAGTATCAATCCCAACCCTTATACACAAAGATGTCAGACTCAGAGGAGGAGAAAACAACAACTGAACCAACATCCAGACTAAGAACGACCAGGAACGTTACCGTGGCGTTCAAATTGAACGGGAAGAACTACCCGTTGTGGTCACGACTGATGAAGGTCGCGATACTCCCTATATCACCGACGAACCACCCGAACCAGATAGCAAGGGATACCGCGAGTGGGAGGAGACCGATCTCGTGGTTTTCTCATGGATTGTCGACAATATCGAAACCGATATTCTCGCTGATTTTGCCCATCACCAGACATCCAAAGCGCTGTGGGACAACCTGCAGATCACCTTCGAGAGCAGGGCTGATCCGTACCTCATATATGACCTGGAAGACAAGGTAATCTCAATTAGACAAGGGGATATGGATCTCGAAACATATTACCGTCGAATCCACGGTTTGTGGGTAAGTGTCGACAGAACCCAAAAATCGCCGGTGACGTGCTGTGATAAAGGAGTTAGGCAGTTCCGGCAATTTTCAAGTGAAAAGCGATTGATTAAATTTCTCACTGGATTGAATGGGGAATTCGACGGGATCCGGCGAGACATACTCAAACTGGAACCATACCCCTCAGTCGAAGAAGCCTACGGGTATGTGAAGAGGGAGGCGGCTCGACGGAAGATCATGCCACTGGCATCCTCTTCACTCACCGGAGACCCCTCTAACGCGGGAAGCGCCGATGCATCATCGGGGGAGATAGGATACGGATTTGGAGCACAAAAAGACCGGCCGAATAACCGGAATGGGCCGCGACCGCCACCTGCCAGAGGAGCCAGCCACCAAACCGGAGCAAAACCAGACAAGAGCAAGCTATGGTGCTCCCACTGTGGGAACAACAAACATACAAGGGAGAATTGCTTCCTACGGGTGGGATACCCGGAATAGTGGGACGAGAGGCAGAGGGCGCGGGCTCAGGCGAAGTTCGCCGCCGCCAACATAGCAGAGACGGGACAGCGGTAGAACACCCAAATCGCACAGCGAGAATGGTCAATTGGCGATGGGAACAATACCGAAATTAACGCTGGTGGTGGCGGCAGTAACAACGGCGGCGGCGGAGGCGGTGGAGTCCGGGTCGGAAATTTTGTGGAGAGGCTGGAGCAGGGGAGACGGCGGTTTCTCAGGAGGTAACGGGTTTGGTTTATGATACGCCCGGATTTTGCACTGTTTTAAGGCCATTATTTGGTCCGTTTTTGTTATCAAAATCACTCTACATGTCCATTATTTGCATATTCTATACATTTTGGTATTTTGACGTGTTTTGTGAGAAATGTGCATATTTGAGCCGAAAAGGGGAGTAAAAACGCATAGTCTGGAAATCTGGAGTCAGACGGCGACCAGCGACCGCCGCGAAGTTGTACGGCGACCGCCGGCGCCCGGCGGTCAGGGCTATGTGGCGGCCCGCCTGGGAAATTTACGCTAGGGGAAGAGTCTCGCCCGGCGACCGCCGGAGGACATGTGGCGGTCCGCCACCGAAGGGTCAGAGTCTCTGGACTCCAACGCGGCGACCGCCGGCCAAGGTGCGGCGGCCCGCCGGAGAAAGGAGGTGAATCCGACCAGCCCTAGATTTGCTCCAAGATTTACCAAATTTTGAAGATCTTTTCCTTCTATGATGAGGAATAATCTTCCCCTATAAATAGGACCTCAAGCTTCATCAAAAGGGAGTTTTTTTTTTCACACAACAAGAACACATTCATAGAGATCAAAAGCTAGTGTACTTCAATTGTGCAAGGAGTTGAAGAAGGATTTCAAGAACATCAAGAACGACAAGGATTCAACCTACGGGTTTTATTTGCTTTAGTTTTATGTTCAGATTGCTTTCCCTTCAATCTATGTTTTTAGTTTATTCAGTCATGTGTAACTAAACTCATAGGATTCTAGGGATGTGTTAGTAGCAACTTTGGTTATACAATTCCGTTTTCTATTTAATATCCGTTTTGTTTTTACTTTGTTTCTTCCCTAAGTTAATCATGATGCTTCATAATTGAGTGACACAATTATGTATGATTCAATACAACTTGCTTCATAACTGTGACAGAGTTCTAGCGAGTTAGATCCACTTAGTAGAGACTACAGTTAGCTTCCTTTAAAACGGCACTGTTAATTGAGAGTGGGGACTTTTCAAGGGTCTTAGGAGCTTTTTGGAGTTACGTGTTAGGATTGACAACCCTAATGTTAGTAATCAACGTTTGTATCGCATGAGCATAAGCTAGGTGACTCGTCCTTTCAAAGTATTAACTGTGCTAGGGTATTGTAGTTTGGAATTTGTATAACCATAAAAGCGAAAGCACATCCCTGGAATTCCCCTTATCTCTATACTTTTCTCTCCGTGATTTGCTTGCATTTAGTTGTTTACTGTTTTTAATATTTACTGTTTTCAAAAAGTTACAAAAAATTCTTGTTTCTCCAGATAGTAATTGAGTTCTAGTAGAAGATAGACACTTTGTGTACATCTTCCCCGTGTTCGATACCCGGTACTAACCTTTTGCTATACTATACCTACTCTGTATACTTGCAGGTATTTATAGTGCAAATAAAAAGTGCATCAAGTTTTTGGCGCCGTTGTCGGGGAAGACAATTCACTTTGGAGTGATATCTTCAAACGGATAATTTTACTACTTTGGATTTTTATTGCATTCTGTTTTAATTTTTTTTAGTTTAATTTGTTTTTGTTTTCAAGTCTTGCAGGTTTTGTATGCAAACGCGTTCTGGGAAGTACATCTTAGAGCCACTTGATTTAGAACTTGAAAGAACTCGTAGAATAATAAGAAGTGAAAAAGGATCAGGAACAATGGGTGACCGAACAGATATTGAGAAGCTGTAGGAGATGGTGAAGTTGCTGATGGATGAGAGAGATGCGGAGAGAGCAGCCCGAGAAGCCATGGAAAAGAAAAACAGAGAAACATTACCTGTGATGAACATGTTCAATCATGGGAATATGATCACTTTTCCTAACGGCCCTCGTATTGATGCTAACAATTTTGAGTTACGCATGCCCCTTATCCAAAGGGTCGAGCAAACTCCTTTTGCAGGTAGGGCGACTGAAGATGCTAACCGCCATCTCTCCAAATTCGTGGAAATCGCAAACACTCTGAAATTAAATGGTGTCGACGACGATGCCATACGGGTGAGACTTTTTCCATTCTCATTGATTGATTCTGCTAAAGAGTGGTTTGAGTGTATGCCACCAGAAAAGGTCTCCATATGGAAGGACATCGTAGCTACCTTCCTCGACAAATACTACCCGCCAGGCACTATTTTGAAGCTCAAAAGTGAGATCTTTCAGTTCACACAAGGCCATGACGAGCCCCTCTATGAGGCATTTGCTCGTTTCAAAGCTCTTCTTCGAAAGTGCCCAAACCATGGTTTTTCCATAGACCATCAGGTAGGAATCCTCTATAATGGATTTAACGAGAAAATATGTGTTATGCTTGATTCAGGGGCAAATGGAGGATTTCTAAGAAAGACAGGAGAGGATGCCATGGCGGTGATCGAGGAGTTCGCCACCAACAGTCGGGGGTGGTCTAAGGAAAGGCATGCCACGAGAAGAGTAGCAGCCATAGAAGAGGCCGAAGAAAGTTCTTTTGCTAAGGAGTTAGCAGAACTTAGAGTCAGGATTGATCAAATGGACATCTCGAGGAAGGAAGATCCAATTCCGGCAACTTCCATAGTGGCAGGCAATGCACCCGAAACTGCCATATCAACTGTGGAAGAAATCAACTACGTGCAAGGAGGCGGTCCCAGAAACTACAATAACAATTATCGCCCTAATCAGGGGGGCGGTAATTTCAATAATTATAATGGGAACCGTCCGCACCCAAATCTTTCTTATTCTAACAATAATTACTTGCAACCCCCTGCAGGATTTAATGTTAGCAAAGGAGGAGTGGTTGAGCCGATGAAGAAGGAAGACAAGTATGAACAAGGAATCACGAAGATCTTGGAAGTAATTACGCAAGATAGGAAGATTAATGACACCAAGATCGGAGTGGTCGAAGCAAGGATAAACAACCTCGAGCAAGGAATGAACACAATCTCGGCAGCTGTAACCAATATTACCACTCAAATGGAGCAAATTCAGAAGAAGTTAGATGAGGATAGAGCAAAGGCAGCAGCAAGAGTGGATGATATTAACAAGAAGTGGGTGGCAAAGCAGAAAACTGGGGACTGCCCAGTCGCCGGCGGACCGCCGCAGACCCCGCAGCGGCCCGCCACTGAGACGGCAGAGTCAACCACGCAGGACTGCCCAGTCGCCGGCGGACCGCCGCACACCCCGCGGCGGCCCGCCACTGACAAGGCAGAATTGTCCACTAAGCAGGAGCTTGTGCGGCACAACGGGATTGTACTCCCTTTTCAGCCAAAGAGGAAGTTCAAGCTTGAAGAGCAGTTCAAACAATTCCTTAACATGTTTTGCAAAGTCCATACTAACATTCCACTTGTTGAATCGTTGCAGGAGATACCAAAGTATGCGAAGCTACTAAGGGAGGCGGTAATGAGGAAAAAAAAGCCGACTAAAGCCGACCTTAAGCTACCGCATCATTGCAGCGAGATCATCCAAAAGGAACGGGCAGTGAAGCAAAGAGATCCGAGCCAGTTCATCATTAGGTGCCGAATTGGAGAAGGGAAGGTTGACAAAGCACTGTGCGACTTAGGATCGTCCATCAATCTCATGCCACTGAAGTACTACGAAAAGCTCAACATCGGGCCACTCAAATCTTCAGATGTAACACTCAGGTTGGCCGATAATTCGTCCATCAAGACTGTAGGTATGATTGAGGATGCCTTAGTTAAAGTTGATGATTTTATTTTTCCTGCCGACTTTATTGTGCTTGACATGAAAGTAGACAAGAACGTCCCTTTAATCTTAGGGAGAGATTTTCTTGCCACTTGCAAAGCTTTGATTGATGTAGGTCGTGGCGAAATCACAATCAGTGATAATCATGGTCAATCCACCTATAAGATCGAGAGCGAGATGATAAAGTTTGAGGAGGCAAAGCGGGCAAAAATGGAACAACAGTGCAGAGCAGTCATGGCTACCGACTTGACCAAGTCCAAAGATCCCTTTGAAGCGGAGGATCCTTCAACCTCCACTATCTACATTATCAAAGAGGTAAGACACTCTTCTAAAAAGGGTGATGCTAATTCTTCTACATCTGCTCCACAGAAGAAGAAACAGAAGAGAAAGAAAACACCCAAAGAGGACCCCGAGATATACGTCATCAAAACGAAAGAGGGGAAGTACAAGTGGTGGAAGAAGCTAGGGACCAAATTGCTCCCTATGCCAATTTTCAACACTCGAGTTATTGATCCGCCCAACTAGTGGGCCACTTCAAGTCGAGCTAACGACTTTAACAAAAGCGCTTATTGGGAGGCAACCTAATTTTCTTTTATTTTTTTTATTTTCTCGTTTTTTTTTTATGTTCTGTTAAAAAAAAAAAAAAAAAATTTGGTGGCGGTCGCCGCACTTAAAGCACGGCGGTCGCCACACGTGTGTTAACATGTGCAGGAAGGATCGGGCTTAGGGCGGGCTAGAGTAACCGCTGCACGGGCCGCGGCGGCCCGCCAGGATTGCTGTTTACGAAGGCCCGTGTGGCGGCCCGCCACGAGAGACGCGGCGGTCGCCACACGCAGTCCAGAGACGGGATTTCCACCATAAAAGGTATGTTTTCCATTCCTTTTCACATTCCTTCTCAAATTCCTTCCTTGCACACAACCCCCACCTATATAAATCACCAAATTCACACACCCACACTATCATTCTCTCAATTCTCTCAAAGTCTAGAGCTCTTCTTCTACAAATTCTCTCCACAAAAAGGTATGAATCCTAACTCAATTTCTGGGTTTTTCTTTACTTCTTCTATGGATTGTGCTTTATTTTGGGTGAATTGTTCGGTAGAATCTCTTATTTCATGATGGGGGATGATTATGTGTATGAATTTTTGAATTCTATGGTTTAAAATTTGCTTGATTGGTGATTATTAAGTTGTGAATGATGATTCTCTCTTTGTTTATAGTGTTTAAAAGTTGCAATCATGTTCATAGCATTGTGAGGCTATTATTAGTTCCATGAATTGCAATATTTGTGATGTTGTAGAGATTGTTGGTTTTTATGGATATTTGGTTGATACGTCTCTGCATGGGGGATGAATTCACGTTGGGGGATGATTTGTTGTGTCCTAATTTTGTTGATTTTGCTTAACATGTTATTATGCTAAAAATTAGGATGCTATTGTACCCAAGCTTGCATATAAGTTCTTATCTCTTCATTTTTACTTGGTTGAATGCAAGTTTGGGGGAACTTTTGACCTCCCACTTGTTGATGCTCTTTTAAGAGTGTAATTTCTTTTGTAGGATAATGGGATCAAAAGGGAAACCGGAGAATGCGAAGAACTATGGCATTAGCCTTGCCACGGAAGAGCAAAAGGCTATGTGGAAGAAAGTGTCGGCCCGAGAAACGGCACCTTCTAGATATCCCCACGATTTCCCTCTCCAAACTTTGGGGATCATGGAGGATTTTTGGAAGTTGTGCGACGTGGGTGATGGGAATGGCCACGTCTACATGTTCCAAAGGAAGTGGCCATCGTTTCGAAAGTATACTCTCGAGTTCCTCAGCTCGCTAAAGGTCACTAAGGATCGCCGCCAAAATTTTCCACTTAGCATTGATTTCCGCCTAGGGAACCGTTGGCACTCGCTCACCATGGAAGAGCTTAGTGGGATCTTCCATTGCTTCGACCCCAACCCCGAAGAGGACAATTAATATGAATTTTAAGAGGTTTGGGGGGCGATGACAAATGGGCAAGAGCATGCAGCGGGCTATGCCAAGTCTTCATCAATTCGCAACCCCATCTTGAGGTACCTCCATCGTGCTATGACTCAGCTTATGTTTGCTCGTATCGATGGGGGAAGTGTCTCCCAAACGGAGCTCAACGTGATGTGGTGCCTACTCAACGAGAAGGGAATCGATTATGGGACCCTCTTTACGTACTATGTGGATAGGATCACGAAGAAAGACGGGGGCGTCATTTGTTGTGGGGGATTGATTACGGCAATTGGCGAACATTTGGGGGTCTTTTTTGCCGGTATGACGGAGGATGGTGGAGAAAAGTTTATCACTTATGAGGTGCTATTTTCGGTGGGGCTTTTGAAGACCGATCATTGGGGTCAAGGGTATTTTATGCAAGTAGCGGGGGATCACTTTCCCGTTCCACTCCCGCAATTGACCAAGGTCGATGTTTGGGCAAACCAAGCCAATTGGAAGCTCGACACACCCGCCCACCGGAGAGCTATCGAGGCTAACCCCGTCAATGGGGAATTTAGAAAGAGGAACATTCCCTCTCGCATACCTCTCGCATTCCTCAATTTGAGCCCGATGAGGATTCCGCATTTGATGCCATTGATAACTATGAAGAAGGCGCGGAGCATTCACAAGCTCAAAGGAGTGCAGCACCGCCACCACCGCAATCCCAACCACAACGAGAAGAGGAAAAAGAAGAAGAGGAAGTGGAAGGACATCGCCGCCGGACACGAGCGAACCGCCGCCGCGGGAGGCCAAATCCGGAAGAGGAGTTTCAAGTCAACACCTCCGCCCAATTAGGAGAAATTTTCTCCTATATGCAAAACATGTCCAACGCTTGGGACAATCGATGGGCGGAGCAACAAGCGGAGAATGCCTACAACCGCCAAGGGTGGACGGCTCAAGGCGATTGGCGCACGGCGGAGCAAGGATTTTGGGAGCAACAACGTTTGGAAGACGTTCATCGGCGTCAACAATATGAAGAGCTCCGAAGGATGGCCGCCGAAGCTAGAGAGGAACGAGAGACAATGAGGAGTGATATCACGTACCTCGTTGGAGCTTTCGAGGATCTTAGCGCCCGTTTCCCTCCACCTCCTCAAGATTGAAGAAGTCAAGCTCGATGACTTTAAATGAGCATTTGTACCATGTTTTTGGATGTTTTTGAGACGATTTATTTCCTTGATTTAACAATTTTTGCTTTAATTTTAAGTATTTTTGGTTTTGGTTTAATTTTGGGCTTTGCAAAAATTTTCGCAGGTTCTGACCTCTCCGTGGCGACCGCCGCAAGCTCCGCGGCGGTCCGCCACCTGAACGCTGGAAAGCATCTTTGACGTGCGGCGACCGCCGAACAGCTGCGGCGGACCGCCACCTGGGCATAATTTTCCAGCGCGAATTTTCGCCCCACTCAACCTCTACGCGAAATTTTTCAGGGTACGTTTTTGTTTTCAGTAGTATACTCACGTCCCTACCGACTCTACAAACTTATTTTACACTTTGTTGTAAATAAGTTTGGGGGGATGAAGTGGTGGACCGTGAGTTTAGGGTTTTCTTTTTGTTGTTAGTTGTTTTTGCTTTAATTTTCCAAAAACCCGTAGGAGATTTTTTGTGTTCTAAAAATGTTTTCTTGAATCCATGTCATGAACATAACATGAAGAACTTAGAAACACGCATGCTTAGGGACGCATTAGACCGAGTTGCCAATGATATTATATTCCATCTATGTTTAAGTGTGGCTTAACGTTTTGATATGATGGTTGGGTGAAAAGGTGCATAATTAGTGAATTGCTTGTTCGCCTTGAATCGTGCTTCTACCTTGTGAGATTTGAGCCTTAAATTCTTTCTTGTGTGATTTATCTGTATGCATGTATATGTTTCTAGAACTTGCTCCTAGTCTGCCTAAGTTTACATAGTGTTTAAGTTGATTTAGGAGAATGTTAGGCCGTCTTTTCTTAGCTACTTTTATATCCAAAATTTTCGACCCTCTCAAATTTTTCCTTTGGAGCCAATTTTGAGCCTTTGAGCCTTTTCTCTGGAAGCCAAAATAAATGGGGGGACAATTCCTTGGGTTAGTATAGTATTTGTTATCTTCTTTTGTAAAGGAATTGGAGAGATAAGGAGGAAAGTATAAAAAGTAGTGTGCTTAATATTAAGAAAGTACAAGTTGTGAAATTGAGAAAAATTCCAAATATGTGCTTGATCTTAGAAAAAAAAAAGAAAGGATGTGTAAAAAAAAGAAAAAAAAAAGAAAAAATGTGTGAAAGGTTGTGAAAAGAAAATAAAATCAAAGGATTGAAAGTAAATTGAAGGAGAAAAATAAAGTGTTAGAAGTGCCTTAAGTTTTAGAAAAGTGGAGTCATCCTAACTCTACTTGGGATATTTTTATATTTGAGTCACTTTTTAGCCAAATATTCCTCACCTACCAAAGAGCCTACGTTACAACCGAAAAGAAAGACCTTTCGGACTTTTGATGCTTAATCACATTGAGTAGAGGAGGGATTAGACTTTGAGCAAGCTTATGGTAAACTTTGCATGATGCATGATTTGAGTGATTTACACTTTACCTTTATACACTTTGAGAGTGAGAGAAAGAACACTTCCCATCTTTGGAAGTTTGCCACATGTAAGTGCTTGAATTCAAGGTGTTCCACGAGTTAGTAATGAAAGTGCACTATTAAGCCTTGCTTGATTTGATTGTGTTAATCCATGCTTAATCTATTCTTTCATCTTTTGAGGCAATTATGACGTCTAGTCCTTGTGCATTCCGTGCGTCTATTCTTGTGTCTTTAGTGTTTTGTTCGAGAACAAACAAAAATGTAAGTTTGGGGGAGTTGATACGCCCGGATTTTGCACTGTTTTAAGGCCATTATTTGGTCCGTTTTTGTTATCAAAATCACTCTACATGTCCATTATTTGCATATTCTATACATTTTGGTATTTTGACGTGTTTTGTGAGAAATGTGCATATTTGAGCCGAAAAGGGGAGTAAAAACGCATAGTCTGGAAATCTGGAGTCAGACGGCGACCAGCGACCGCCTCGAAGTTGTACGGCGACCGCCGGCGCCCGGCGGTCAGGGCTATGTGGCGGCCCGCCTCGGAAATTTATGCTAGGAGAAGAGTCTCGCCCGGCGACCGCCGGAGGACATGTGGCGGTCCGCCACCGAAGGGTCAGAGTCTCTGGACTCCAACGCGGCGACCGCCGGCCAAGGTGCGGCGGCCCGCCGGAGAAAGGCGGTGAATCCGACCAGCCCTAGATTTGCTCCAAGATTTACCAAATTTTGAAGATCTTTTCCTTCTATGATGAGGAATAATCTTCCCCTATAAATAGGACCTCAAGCTTCATCAAAAGGGAGTTTTTTTTTTTCACACAACAAGAACACATTCATAGAGATCAAAAGCTAGAGTACTTCAATTGTGCAAGGAGTTGAAGAAGGATTTCAAGAACATCAAGAACGACAAGGATTCAACCTACGGGTTTTATTTGCTTTAGTTTTATGTTCAGATTGCTTTCCCTTCAATCTATGTTTTTAGTTTATTCAGTCATGTGTAACTAAACTCATAGGATTCTAGGGATGTGTTAGTAGCAACTTTGGTTATACAATTCCATTTTCTATTTAATATCCGTTTTGTTTTTACTTTGTTTCTTCCCTAAGTTAATCATGATGCTTCATAATTGAGTGACACAATTATGTATGATTCAATACAACTTGCTTCATAACTGTGACAGAGTTCTAGCGAGTTAGATCCACTTAGTAGACACTACAGTTAGCTTCCTTTAAAACGGCACTGTTAATTGAGAGTGGGGACTTTTCAAGGGTCTTAGGAGCTTTTTGGAGTTACGTGTTAGGATTGACAACCCTAATGTTAGTAATCAACGTTGTATCGCATGAGCATAAGCTAGGTGACTCGTCCTTTCAAAGTATTAACTGTGCTAGGGTATTGTAGTTTGGAATTTGTATAACCATAAAAGCGAAAGCACATCCCTGGAATTCCCCTTATCTCTATACTTTTCTCTCCGTGATTTGCTTGCATTTAGTTGTTTACTGTTTTTAATATTTACTGTTTTCAAAAAGTTACAAAAAATTCTTGTTTCTCCAGATTGTAATTGAGTTCTAGTAGAAGATAGACACTTTGTGTACATCTTCCCCGTGTTCGATACCCGGTACTAACCTTTTGCTATACTATACCTACTCTGTATACTTGCAGGTATTTATAGTGCAAATAAAAAGTGCATCAGTTTACCACCAAACCCTAATAATATTTTCAATTTGCAATTTAATCCTCCAAGTTTGATTAAATTCCGTCAGAAACCCCATGTTAGATTTAAGCCCCCAGATTTATTGAAATATGATAAATCACCCACAAAAGTTGATAATTCTAGTTTGGCCCCAAAAAATGATGTAATTGTTACCAAGAATCGTTTTGCACCCTTGATAAATTTATCCGCTGCATTTAACGTGCAAAATGGTGATAGAATAAATAGGAAGGGTTGGATTTTTTATTGTGGGGCCACCGATACTATGACTCCGGAGAGAGCTGATTTTATTGATTTTGGTGAAATTACTAAAACTTTTTTTCGGACTGCGAATGGGGAACTAATTACAGTGGTCGGAACTGGAACTATAGAGATTTCTCCAAATCTTCGATTGACAAATTGCTTATTTGTTCCGAGTTTATCTCAGAGATTGATGTCTGTGAGTCATGTGACTAGAGAGTTGACTGTACACTCCTAATGCATCCAAGTTTTTGTATTTTACAGGATATTCAGACGAGGATGATCGTTGGGCGTGGCACTAAGAACCAAGTACTCTACTACGTGGATGGGGTAGCTCAACATGGTACTGCGATGCTGGCTCACGGATCCACGAAAGAGGAGGCTTGGCTGTGGCACAGAAGACTAGGACACCTTTCCCCTAGTTATTTTAAGCTTTTGTTTCCTGATTTTACACTTCCTAAAAATTTTTGTTTTGAGACATGTGTTTTGGCCAAGAGCCACGGACAATCTTTTAAACCTTCAGAAACTCGTGTGAAATTTATGTTTAATCTAGTGCATGCTGATGTTTGGGGTCCTGCACCTATTATTGGGGGGAATGGTTACAAATATTTTGTTACCTTTATCGATGATTGCACTAGGATGACTTGGATTTATTTTTTAAAACACAAATCTGAGGTGACCGATAAATTTATCCTTTTCTTCCATGTGATTCAAACCCAGTTCCAAACCACCATAAAAATCCTTCGGTCTGATAACGGGAGGGAATTTGTCAACAACACTATGTCTGAATTTTTTAGAGAAAAAGGTCTTATTCACCAAACCTCATGTGCTTATACACCCGAACAAAATGGGGTGGCTGAGAGAAAAAACCGAACCATCTTAGAAGTTACCTTTGCCCTTATGATTGAATCTAAAGTCCCATCCTTTCTTTGGCCTGAAGCTATAGCAACCTCGGTCTACCTTATCAACAGATTGCCCACAAAAATCTTGAACAAGAAAACTCCTCTCGATATTCTCTCCACGCAAGCCAAAATACCTAAATCCCTTAGCATGACACCAAAAGTTTTTGGGTGCATAGTCTACGTCCACATTCCAAAACACGAGAGAACCAAATTCTCTCCTTGTGCAACCGAATGTGTCTTTGTTGGGTATGGGGTAAACCAGAAAGGTTACAGATGCTTTGATCCATCCACTAAGAAAATCGTCACCACCATAAACTGCAATTTCTTGGAAACCGAGTTCTTTTACCCATACCACCTTAGTAGTCAGGGGGAGCAAAATCCTAAAATTAATCACGAGAACTGTCTAAGTTGGTTTGTGCTACCTCTAAGTCCTTTGATTGGGATCAAACAGAGGCAGTTGTCACTACCGCCGAGCAAGCCTCTCCACAAGAGTCTCCTCAACCATTGCCTCCCGATCTTTCTCCAAGAATATCCGAGGTAAACTCCGAACCTGAGACTGAGACGATTACTACAGTTATTACTAACAGTGCAGAGAATGGGGATAACACTGTGGATAGTGATACTGGGAGATACATCCTTCCGTATAGAAGCACTCGAGGCATTCCCTCGAAGAGATACTCTCCCGAGAAGATTGGTGCAAGGAGCCGATATGGAGTGGCAAACTTTGTGCAAGGAAATCTGACCAAGATGGCTCGAGCCTTTGAAGCGGCACTATATGAGGAAGAGGAAATCCCACAAACCGCAGAAGAGGCAATGAAGCATAGGCAATGGAGGGAAGCCATGTTCACTGAAATGAAAGCATTAATGAAGAATAATACCTGGATAAAGGGAGAGCTACCGAAAGGAGTCAAAGCCGTTGGATGTAGATGGGTGTTTACAATCAAACGAAGACCAGATGGCTCGATCGAAAGGTACAAGGCACGACTTGTGGCAAAAGGGTATACTCAGACATATGGATTTGACTATGCGGAGACCTTTTCAACAGTAGCAAAGATCAATACAGTGAGAGTTCTCTTCTCAATTGCGGCGAACAAGGATTGGCCCCTCTACCAATTTGATGTGACAAACGCATTTCTGCATGGAGAGTTACCAAAGCCGGGGTTCACTGATGAGTTCCAGCCCAGGGAAGTATGTCAACTCAAGAAGACATTGTATGGATTGAAGCAGTCTCTGAGGGCATGGTTTGGTAGGTTCACTGAAGTGATGAAGAAATATGACTACAAACAGAGCAACTCGGATCATACATTGTTCATCAAGAAGAAGAATGGGAAGATCACATGCCTTATCATCTATGTTGAAGACATGATCATCACAGGGGATGATCAAGAAGAAATCAACGAACTAAGGAAAAACCTATTCAAGGAGTTTGAAATGAAGGACCTTGGCCTCCTGAAATATTTTTTGGGAATTGAAGTTTTAAGATCAGATCGGGGAATCTTCATCAATCAAAGGAAGTATATTCTTGATCTTCTAGCTGAAGTTGGGATGATAGATTGCAAGCCAGCCGACACTCCAATGATACAAAATCATGGATTATAGATTCTCGAAGGAGCAAGACTCACCGACAGGGGGAGATATCAGAGACTAGTTGGGAAGCTTATCTATCTCTCCCATACTAGACCAGATATAGCATATGCCGTGGGAGTAGTAAGTCAGTTTATGCACTCACCACAGGAGGATCATTGGGAAGCTGCACTGCGGATCGTTCGGTACTTAAAGGGCATTGCCGAACATGGGATATTGTTCGAGAAACATGGGCATCTGGAGATTAATGGCTTTACTGATGCAGATTGGGCAGGAAACCCGAATGACAGAAAATCCACTGCCGGGTACTTCACTTTCGTTGGAGGCAACCTAGTCACTTGGAGAAGTAAGAAACAGAAGGTAGTTGCACTCTCAAGTGCCGAAGCGGAATTCTGGGGAATCAGGAGTGGTCTCACTGAAATACTTTGGCTGAAGAGACTCATGATAGAACTTGATCTTGACATACCCAAGCCGTGTAAGCTATTTTGTGATAATAAGGCTGCTATCAGCATCTCCGAGAATCCCGTCCAGCATGACAGAACAAAGCATGTGGAGGTAGATAGGCATTTCATCAAGGAAAAAATTGAAGCTAAGATTGTTGAGTTGCCGTTTGTTAAGTCAGAAGATCAGTTGGCGGATATTCTGGCCAAAGCAGTGAACTCCAAATCATTTAGAGAAGTATTGGGCAAGTTAAGTATTTAAGTATTGGGAATCCCATCACTTAACTTGAGGGGGAGTGTTGGAAAGAAATCATAGTATTAATATGATTTATTCTAATTGATCATTCTCCGTAAATAGAATAGGATCTCCTTGATTGTATTACCATATGTAAATTGGTATTTTGTCTATAAAAGGCTGTAGACTCTGTGATTCAAAGTGAGCAATAATATTACAACAATTGATTCCCCAAATTCAATTCTTCACGAGCTCTGACCTTTATATGCGCTGGTACCCACAAGGTTCGATACAGATGCTACCAGCCACACAACCTTGCCAGCCAACGAGCTGAGATCTCCCCGAACAGCGCCAACATCAGAGCTACCAACCCTTACACCGGCTGCCTCCTAGACCGCCTACATGTTGGGACCCACCGAGACTGTAAACGCCGCAAGAATACACACCATATGATCAGCCGCCTCAACATCCTTACCTTTCCTATGGTACCCAACGTCTAGCATCTATTGGTGAGGGAAGGAGTAATTCCATAGGTGACTTTGATGATTATTGGACTCCGCTGAATCCCGAAGCCTCTCTGTTGCGAGTACACCAGCATCTCCGGAAGACACCGCGGGGGCAACAGACGACAATGAAAACGCAGGGAATATCGAGCCAAGTGGTGAAGAAGAAGAGATAGAGAAGGATGCTGGGGAGGAACGGGAATCTGTCAATAAAGCGCCGGGAAGGAAACTAAGGCCACGCAAGAACCTCAAGGCGCCAGAACGATACCAAGATGGCATCGCCAAATAAGGGCGACGAATACATGCATATTTTTGGGATATTTTTATTTCTTTCTAGTTTTGGTTATTTTTATTTATTTAAGTCTTTATTTGAATTGTAAGTGTCGGGCCAAAACTATTAGCCCCATTCGTGTTTTCTATGTTGGTTCTTTCCCGAATAGAATAGGATAGGTAGAACCAACCCTAGGGTCCTTAGCATTATAAAAAGGGCTATTTTGTTAGTAACATTTAATTAATGAAATATTTTGCCCAAACTTCTCTTGTTCAGCAAGTTATTATCGTTAATCCTCTGCTGCCGACGGAACTTTCCGCACCAGCTTCTCAAGAACACAGCCGCCGAGCCCCTCAGGCAGCCGGTACTTCGTTCTTCCTTCTCGAGACGTTAGTAAACGGATCAGTTACGGAATACGTCTGTAACACTCTCACGTTCCTATCTCTATCACGATCCATAGAGTAACTTGCTACCTACTGCCGCGGTTGTCCCACCGCCACTACTGCAGCACCCGTCCTCCTGAACCCCGACAAGCCACAACTGTTCAGCGGCGCTGCTGCCTGCCCGCTGCAGCGGTTGCCCCGCCTTTGAATAAGTCCCCACTAGCTCCACCTTGCAGCCCCGATGTCAGTGGGGAGGAAGGCGAATTGTTGGAGAACCTGCACCCGCCTAGTGTGATCTTTCCGTTGTGCGTCCCAATATTAGTGGAGAGGAGGAAGCACTATTAGACGACGAAAAGGAGGTTGATTCCGTTGATGAAGTGAAGACAGTCATAACATCATTCAATATTTCAACAGTGCCCAATACACTTGGTGAGATAAAATGAGATTTATAATTTATACTAATTTTTTCTTTATATTTCGAAAAGCATATGCGGCTCCAACTATGGGTCCTTTTCCGCGATAGAGGAAGATTTTTGAAATCCTTGTAATATGGTTACAATAATATTCATACTAGGATCTCTAAATTAATTTGTAAATAAATTAAAAACATTATTTCAATTATAATAATTATATTTTATTAATTTTGTTTTTTTGTTTTTTAATGTTAAAAAGATTATAACAACTATCAATTAGGGTTTAAGAACAAAAATATTGACACTAAAATTTTATATTGACATTGTACAAGCACTGTATTGACATATTATGTAACATGTATTGATATTAAGCTGCTTTATAAAATTTTAACATCGGAACATATGCATATATGATTCCGTTTAGGATTCCGTTAGAATCCTTATAAAATTATTTTTAGTTTGATATATGTTGTGCAAAAAAATAATTTAAGTCGAGAAAGTTAGTGATGCAGTTATAGAATATATGACTTGGAGGCTAAGCAAGTTATTATTTTGGTTTTATTTATTTCCTAGTTAATAGAATTAGTAGATGAAAAAATATTAATTGTTTTTCTTTCTACAAAATTAGGTTCTCCATCACCAACGTATGGAGAAAACAGAATGAACGGAGAAGTTATCACGGAGAAGTAATCAAAGAAATCCTAGTTTCAGTGAAATCAAAAATATTATTATCAAAAAATCAAAGTCTGTTTTTAAAGATCAACAATGAGGTTTTTATATAGGCAAAGGGAAATCTTATACTTATGAAAAATAAAACTAAAAGAAAAATAACTAAAAGGAAAATAAGAAAAAACAAAAAAATTATAATTTAGTAGAAGGATAAACAATTAATATTTTTTCATCTACTAATTCTAATAACTACAAAATTAAAAAAAACCCAAATTAATAACTTGATTAGCCTCCAAGTCATATACTCTATAACTGTATCAGTTAATTATAATTAATTTGTTGTTAATGGACATCAATATCTTATTTGTTTAGTCCTTAAATTCAAAACACTATTTCAATTATAATAATCATATTTTATTAATTTTGGTAATAATGTTTATACTATCTTTGTATTATTCCGTATTAATAGCAAATATGATTACAATAATAGTCACATCAATATTATTAGGTAATAAAATTAAAAAAATTATTTCAAATATAATAATTTATATTTTATTAATTTTGGTAAATATGTGTATATTCTTCCGTATTATAAATACGTCAAGATTATTGGTAAACAATCAGTACACAAAAAATAAAATCATTATGTTTTGTAAATTATAGGGGTGGCAAAATGGGTAGCGGGTTATGGGTAATTTCCATCTCGTCCTGCTAACCACCGGGTATTGGGTACCCGTTGTCCGACGATAACGGGAAACGGGGCGGGATCGGTTAGAGTGTTTTAGAGTTTTGCGGGTAGCAGGTATACCCACTACCCGCGCGGGTAATACCCGTTAGTTCCGATAATACCCGTTAGTATTAGTATTAGTCGTATTTCATCTTTTAATTGTAACAGCCCGGCATTTCTAGGGTATAATAAATACGGCGACTGTTAACTGGGCGAACTTAAGGCGACAAGAATGTAGACTAGGGTTTCATTTAAAGAGATTTGACCAGGTGTTTAATGAAGATCAAGGCAACAAGTCAACGGCTTTAAATACGAAAACAAGATTTGATAGCTAACATAGGCTAAGCTTAAAAGTCAAAGGTTTATTGTACTAAGTGGAGAAATAAAGTAAGAGAAAAGGAATAAAGTTGAGATAAAAGTGTATTCATTTCTATTGGTTGGGAAAAGCCAAAAAAGAAAGTGTGTCATATTCGGTGGGACAAAGAAAGTAAGAAGATAATTGTGTTGTTTTTTGCTAAAAAATAAATCATTTACTTACGATGGAACAACCTAAAATCAAAACTTGATCATATGTTACTGAATGAGTAATAATCCCTTCATCCTAGCTAAATTGGGGCAAAACTTTTAGACCCGAAGATTAAGAAATTATGTTGAATGAATTAAATGATAATAAAATAAAATAAAAAATATGAAAGAGAAAAAAAATAATCCATTACATTTATTTTCGGCACGCAATTTAAGGAAAAATGTGTTAAGTGAATTAAGTAAAGGAACAATAAATAGTAAAATAGAAAGGGTACAGAAATGAAGATAGAAGTAAGTGAGAGTAAATAAGTGAGAAGAAATGTGTTGACTTTAAAAAAAAAAAAATAATTCCACTACTAAGAAACTGAGCTAATATATGACAATAAAAATATAAAATAAGCGATTGAATAAATTATAAATAATTAGATATACAGTAATTTTTTATATATATAAAAAAAAAAAGAAATAACCCTTCTTATAAAAACTGCTCCCTCCGATACACATTATGATAGGAGTTTGAATAGGAAAGAGAACAAGTCAAATTTCAGATTTGATCACCAAGAAGTCTGTGCATATACATTCTCATCATTAAAAAAAATTCAATTTCTCAAAAATGGAAGAAGACAGAATCAGCCAATTCCCAGATGAAATCCTCCACAACACATTCTCTGAGATTGTGCAAAGGCCTTGTTTTAAAGGCTCCTCCCAAGCTTAGAGTTCTTGAAATCTTTGGATCTAACTCTATTATCCGAATCCAAGAGATCTCTGCTCCGTTCTTACCTCGTTTAGATACGAGGGTTTAGCACCTTTCGGATGTTCGAAGATGAATCTCCTTATGTTAGAGGAAGTCGATTTAGACATTCATGGAATTATGTACATAAAATTGAAATGGTTTCATCTGAATTGTGTTAAGTTGCTTCACCAACTTGGAAATGCAACCTCTGTTTCACTCACTTTGAACACTATCGTGGTGCGTACACTACTAATTCTATTACTAGTGTTTCTCAAATGTTTGTATTTTAATTAATGGTTGTTTGAAATTGAAAGGTTCTTGAACTGGATGGTGGTCCCATTGAAAAAAGTCATCCTCCATTTCCAAAGCTCAAATGTCTCAAGGTGATAAGAGGATCTAGCGAAATAAGCACAGTGCTTCAGAGCGTAATGAACTATTTGACAATCGGAACTTGCATTTTGAGTCATCATTAAAGGTAGAGATTCCTCCTGACATGGAGGAATGCGTGCTCTACGTACGCCATCAATCTATATAAAGTCAATGCTCAATGTGCGTTGGATGCATTATACCTGGTAATGATTAATTTAAAAAATATTCAAACTTGGACATCAAGAAAACATTAACATATGCTAGTACTATAAAATATAATCACCAATGAAACAAAACTCATCACCTAATTAATCATCTGAAAAAATGGAGGAAGACAGAATCAGCCAACTCCCAGATGAAATTCTCCAACACATCCTCTCCTTTATCGACATTTATGAAGGAATTCAAACAACCATTCTCTCCAAGAGATGGAAACACCTCTGGCGTTCCCTCCCCTCCCTCCGCCTCCACCTCAGCCGCGCCGCCGCCCACAGCTACGTCAGGTTAACAAATGCCAAAGACATCAAAGCCTTCTCTCCCCGCTTCTCCCGCTTCGTCTCCCACTTCCTCTCCCACCGCGACGCCACAGCCCCTGTCCACGACTTCCACCTCTCACTCGACACCAAATTCAATCTCAACACAGACACACCCTTCGTCGAGGAATGCGTGCTCTACGCCATCAACCACGGCGTTCAATCCCTCCGCCTCCACGCGCCGTGCTACCCATCTCTGAGGCTTCCCGCCGCGTTTTACACCTCCAAGACGCTGCGGGAGCTCGAGCTCAGGCAGTTACACAGCATCATTCATCTACCAGAGCGGTTTTCTTTACCAAATTTGAAAACCCTTCATCTCGAAACCCCTTTGATCTTCGATGGTTATTTTAAGCCTTACGGGATGGAGCCGTTTTCCGGCCTCCCAGAGCTCGAGAAGCTCACTCTGCGCGGGTATCCGATGATCGGCCTTGTTTTAAAGGCTCCGAAGCTTAGAGTTCTTGAACTCCTCCAATATTCGCATAGTATAGAAGAGATTTCAGCTCCGTTGCTTACCTCGTTTCGATATGAGAACTATTTGCCGTTGGAATGTTCAAAGATGAATCTCCCCATGTTGGAAAAAGTCTATTTAGACATTCAACATATTGGTTACCATGTCGTGAAGGGGATGCACCTAAATTGTGTTAGGATGCTTCAACAACTTGGAAATGCTACCATTGTTTCATTGACTTTGAACACTCTCAAGGTACCTAACTCTCTCCTTCTCTCTCAAAGTTTTCAAATTTATTTTGTAGAAATTGTTATTCAAAAGTCTTATTAATGATCTGAATAGGTTCTTGAACTGGATGGTGGTCCCATTGAGCAAAGTCCTCCTCCATTTCCCAACATCAAATGTCTAAAGTTGGTAGAAGGACGTCGCAAAATTCGTACAGTGCATCAAAGCATAATGAACTACTTGACAGTGGGGACTTTGTATTTTGAGTCGATGATTGTGGTGTTTCCTGATGATGTGAATGTGGTTGAACAGAATTCCGAATACATGTCCGACGAGGAAGACACCGATTATAATTGGGGATTTGATCATCTATTCCGAAATTGAAATGTTGACATGTTTGAAGAGCTTCTTGTGCTCAAACCCTAAATACCAATATCAACAATATTCGTCTCATATCCATTTTTTTACACCTTGTAAAATGTGTCTGATTCCCTACACAATAATTCGTCTAGTATGCATGTAGTGCTTTTATTTGTGCTCTCGACCAAATGATGCAACCTCTCTTCTCTCTTATCTCTTACTTTATTCTTTTCATCTTCTACTTTTTTCTTTACCTATCACAATTTTTTCTTAAATCTCGTGCTGAAAAGAAACGCCCTACTACAGATTCTTTTGTTCGAGAATCAATAGAATATATAGATTGAAAATCCTAAGCCTAAAACAGTTCAAATATCAGTGAATGTATTGATTAGAAAATATACAGTCAATTGCGCTTAATTTAGTGGCGTGATAGTTAAGGAGTCGACATTAAGACGCGTTCAACTTATCTTAATTGTACAATTCTTTTTGTGATAATCCGTGGTGGATCAGGAGAATAAAACATATGCGTTTCTTAATTGTATGAAATTGAGCTAGAGTTTAATCTAGTTACATGTGTTGAAGCCTTACAAAATATGTTAGAAAAGTTCTTTCCTACCAAAAGAGTCATCTGAAATTTTGTTATTTTATTTATTTGTTTAATTCTAGTTTATTATTCCTTTTAGTTTACTCTATTTCTCGAATAAATTTAGTTAGAAAACTAATTAGCCAATTATTCACCTTTATGTGCATGCGTTCGACTCTTAACTATTTTTTTTTTATATCGTTCTCCTACAATTGAAAGTAGATTAAAAATAATTTATTAATACTTCTAGTTTGTGACCATCGATGATGTGCGTCAATCGCCATGACTAGTACGAGTAGTCCAAATTGACTGCATTTATGAGCTGGGATCTAATATTAACAAATCAAGTTACTGCTTTGGACACAATTAGTCAATAGTCAAGTTTGTATGTACAGAATTTTTTTGGGTAACTATTAAAAGCCTCAAAATTATTAAAATTGGACAATACTTTTATATATACAGTTTCAACTTCCTTCGTTCTCGGATGTGAGATAGATCTGTTAGCAACCATCTTTTAGTTTACGTTGTTTACAAATTGTAATGGTTATCTCAAATTTTACCCTTTTTAGTGAAATAAGATTAATAGTTTAGGCCAAAGATCGTATCCGGGACTAAATTTGTTGTGTGTTTGGTTCGTGATATTCAACTCCACAACTTAATCCTAGATGGATAATCATAGGATAATTAATCATAGCTAACCTCCTATAACTAAAATAATCTTACACCTCAATCCTAGATTGTATTTTGATATTATTTTATCTTGCAAGCCGAAGCCGAACACCACCGAATGAATACTCTCGATCAAGTAACTATATACATACATATACGTACATTAGTTATAATAATTGATCAAGGTCAATGCTCAATGTGCGTTGGATGCATAACTACTAGTAATGATTAATTTAAATGAGTTTCAAAAATATTCGAACTTGGACATCAAGAAAACATTAACATATACTAGTACTATAAAATATAATCACAAATGAAACAAAATTCATCGCCTAATTAATCATCTGAAACAATGGAGGAAGACAGAATCAGCCAACTCCCAGATGAAATTCTTCAACACATCCTCTCCTTTATCGACATTTACGAAGCCGTTGAAACAACCATTCTCTCCAAGAGATGGAAAAACCTCTGGCGCTCCCTCCCCGGCATCCGCTTCTACCTCAGCCGCGCCGCCGCCCACAGCCGCGTCCCTATAAAAAATTACAAAGACACCAAAGCCTTCTCTCCCCGCTTCTTCCGCTTTGTCTCCCACTTCCTCTCCCACCGCGACGCCACGGCCGCCGTCCACGACTTCCACCTCTCCCTCGACACCATATTCAATCCCAACACAGACACACAATTCGTCGAGGAATGCGTGCACTACGCCATCAACCACGGCGTTCAATCCCTCCACCTCCACGCGCCATGCTACCCTTCTCTGAGGCTTCCCTCCGCGTTTTACGCCTCCAAGACGCTGCGGGAGCTAGAGCTCAGGCAGTTACACAGCATCATTCATCTACCAGAGCGGTTTTCTTTACCAAATTTGAAAACCCTTTATCTCGAAACCCATTTGATCTTCGATAATTATTTTAAGCCTTACGGGATGGAGCCACTTTCTGGCCTCCCTGAGCTCGAGAAGCTCTCACTATGCGGGTATCCAATGATTGGCCTTGTTTTAAAGGCTCCGAAGCTTAGAGATCTTGAACTCCTTCAATATTCGCATACTATGGAAGAGGTTTCTGCTCCGTTGCTTACCTCGTTTCGATACGAGAACTTTTCACCGTTGGAATGTTCGAAGATGAATCTCCCAATGTTGGAACAAGTCTATGTAGACATTTATGGTACTCATTCCGTCCTTTTACAGCTGAGTCTTTCCTTTTTTTGTCAAAAAGTACTTTACTCTCTCTTCATCTCTCTACATTTTCCTTTGTACTTTATTTTCGTTTTACTTAATTCATTTAAAACAATTTTTCTAATTAAATCTCGTGCCAAAAAAGAATTATATCTTCTACAGATGAACAGAGAGGGTATTATATACAATGTGAAAGGGTTGCATCAGAAATGTGTTAGGATGCTTCACCAACTTAGAAATGCTACCAATGTTACACTCACTGTTGACACTCTTAGGGTACCTTACCCTCTCTCTCTCTCACTACTACTTTTACTAGTACTATTGTTGCTTAAATGTATATATGTATGGTAATGGTTGCTTGAAATTGAAAGGTTCTTGAACTGAGTGGTGGTCTAATTGAGCAAAGTCCTCCATTTCTGAAAGGAAACACAAAAGAAATATGGGAGAAAGTTCACTGTTGTATTGCTCAAAAAGATGATCTACAAGGACTACATAATTAGCTATATATACATAGCATAGGAAGGATCTAGATATTATCAATCACTAAAAGACAAAGATGCTAACTAACTAAGGGATATATATACAGAATATTATTAACAAGATTGCAGCAAAATATTGTTGGTTTTCAGAGATGAGTTGGCATCGTCAATTCTATCCATTTTGATGTGATGATCTGGAACAGATACTGCAAGCTTTCCACGTTGGCCATCCATCGAATCATCATTGGAAGTGGCACATGTGTGAGATGGATTATGTGAGCTAACATTACCCCTCAATTCGAGCGAGGACTTCGAACATATGCTCAATTTGTTTCGGAGTCTGGAGAAGAATTGATATGAAAGAGGTTTAGTGAAGATGTCAGCCGTTTGATCCAGGGATGGAACGTGACGAATATCAATCAACTTTTCTAGGACCTTATCACGAACAAAATGAATATCCAATTCGATGTGCTTTGATCGAGCATGGAGGACAGGGTTGCTGGCTAAGGAGATTGTGCTGATGTTGTCCACCCAGATAACAGGAACAGAAGGACATTTAATCTGCAATTCATGAAGAAGACTTGAAATCCAAGAGATCTCGCAGACAGCTTGGGCGAGGCTTCGGTATTCTGCCTCAGTACTTGAGCGGGAGACAATTGGTTGCTTTTTAGAACACCAGGAGATGAGGTTTTTGCCAAAGAAAACACAATAACCACCAACTGATCGGCGATCATCAATGTCAGAAGCCCAATCCGAATCAGAGAAGGCTGTGAGAGATGTGTTTGAAGCTTTGATGTGGAGGCCATAGTCAATGGAGCTAGCCAGATAGCGCAATATACGCTTCACGGCTTTCCAATGTGAATCCAAAGGGTTAGCCATGTATTGACTTACCTTATTAACCGAGAAACTGATTTCCGGATGAGTTAATGTAGCATACTGGAGAGCACCTACAGTACTCCTGTATAATTTTCCATCAACTATGGGATTACCATCATCCTTGGAGAGTTTAAGATTAGCTAGCATAGGAGTTGGAGTTCCCTTTGCATCCTGCATTTTAACACGGTCAAGGACATCTTTGATATAGGCTCCTTGACTAAGGTGAAGACCCTCAGTCGTGCGAGTAACCTCGACACCAAGAAAGTGAGTGACTT
Source organism: Salvia hispanica (assembly GCF_029641045.1). NCBI lineage: Eukaryota > Viridiplantae > Streptophyta > Magnoliopsida > Lamiales > Lamiaceae > Salvia > Salvia hispanica. The sequence goes on along the minus strand of NC_142697.1, from coordinate 32,378,812 downwards.
GGCCCAAGTCTTTGAGAGAGAACTTAGAACTTAAGCTTGCAATAACCTGATCAACAACAGAGGATGACGAACCAGTAATCAACATATCGTCGACATAAAGTAGGAGATAAACAGTCTCTGATTTGCGGATTCGAAAGAAGAGCGATGTATCAGCCTTTGACTGAGAGAAACCGAGAGATAAAAGTGCTGACTGTACAGTGAGAAACCAAGAGCGGGAGGCTTGTTTCAAGCCATATAGAGCCTTGTTTAGCTTACAAACGAGATGAGGACCCCCTTGTTCGAAACCAAGAGGCTGCTTCATGTATATTTCTTCGTTGAGATCGCCGTGAAGAAAAGCATTATTGACATCCAAATGCTTAATACTCCAAGAAGCAGATACAACAAGCGCAAGGATAATCCTGATTGTTGTGGGCTTCACAACTGGACTGAATGTTTCAGTAAAGTCGAAACCGGGTTCCTGTGAGAATCCTTGAGCTACTAAGCGAGCTTTGTGGCGAGCAATGCTACCATCAGCATGTTTCTTGAGCCTGAAAATCCAAGAACAACCAACAAGATTCTTCCCAGGAGGAAGAACAGTTAGAATCCATGTTTTATTTTTTAACAAAGCCAGAAATTCCTCGACCATGGCTTGTTTCCAAACTGGAATTAGAAGTGCAGCAGCAGCTGATCTGGGAAGAAATGAACCAGGGAGGAGAACAAGGAAAATTTTTGGCTTAAAAATACCATCCTTAGCTCTTGTGACCATTGAGTGAGAGTTGATGTTTTGAGGAGGGGAAATTGTTGTAGCAGCAGAAGATTGAGATGTAGCAGATGTGGGAGTGGGAGATTGAGAAGAATCAGAGATGGGAGAGTCATGGGAAGAATTAGAGAAGGAAGAAGCTACGGGTAATGACTAAGTAATAGGAGAGAGGACAGGAACATTAATAGGATCAGAGACAGGAGTATCATGAGTATAGTCACTGTGCAAGGGTGGGAAGGAAGAAGTTGAGGGACTGATGTGAGGTGAATTATTAGGAGTAGTAACTGGGGGAGAGAGAATGGGAAAATGGGGTGGATAACCATTTGAATTAGGAATAAGAGAGGTAGGAGGTTCTGCCAGAAGATGAGGAAAAGTAGATTCATCAAATATGACATCTCTTGAGACTAGAATTTTCCCATTTGCAAGAAGAACTTTGTAGCCTTTATGTGAGCTGCTGTAACCCAAGAATGTGGCTGGAGAAGATCTGAATTCGAGCTTGTTGTGATTATATGGTCTTATGAAGGGATAACAAAGACAACCAAACACTTTCATGATATGATAATTTGGCTTAGATTTGAAAAGAAGTTCATAAGGAGATGAGCATTGTAGAGTTTTGGTGGGAATTCTGTTTATTATGAAAATGGCTGAAGTGAATGCATCATCCCAATATGAAGTAGGAAGACCAGATTGGGCAAGGAGGGCAAGGCCCATTTCCACAACATGCCTATGTTTCCTTTCAACAAGCCCATTTTATTGGGGAGTATAAGGACATGATAGCCGATGTTGGATACCAACCTCTTGAAAGTATTTAGTAAGGCTTCTATACTCCCCACCCCAGTCACTTTGGACAGTTTTAATTTTGTGATCAAGCTGATTTTCAACCGTGGTTTTAAACTGCTTGAAGACACCTTCTACTTCACTTTTAGTTTTCAGAAGATAAATCCATGAGAATCTGGTGAATTGATCAATGAAGGTGATGTAGTATGAAAAACCATTTCTGGATTTAACTGGGGATGGTCCCCAAAGATCAGTATGTATTAGCTGAAGTGGAGCTGTGTATATAGTGGAAGATGAGGGATAGGGAAGCCGATGACTCTTGGAAATGCAACAAGGATGACACAATATGCTAGTCTTTATTGAATGATAAGGAATATTACAGCTTTTGAGGGCCTTTTCTACCATATCAAAGGCACTATGGCCAAGACGTTTGTGCCAAATGTCTAAAGAGGAAATAACAGAAGCTGAATAAATAGCAGGAGATCCAGCGGAATGAGATGGAGAGCAGTCAGCAGGAACACTGATGATGCGCTTATTTGGTAGTGGAGGAGGCTTGTGCAGATAGAAGTGATAAAGGCCTTCCTTAAGAGTGCCTCTGAGAAGAACTTGATGGGAGACCTGATCTTTCACAAGGCAATAGTTAGAGTGGAATTCAAAGCAAACATTATTGTCAGAGGCAAACTGGGAGACACTTAAGAGATTTTTTGAAATCTGAGGAACATGTAGGAGATTACTCAGGAGAAGAGATTTAGAATTAGGAAGAGATGAGGAGAGAAATTTAGAGCTGCCAATGAGAGCAATATCAATCCCAAATCCATTACCAAGATGGAGAGATGTACCTCCTTGATACTCAGTAGCTATGTTCAAATTGGCCAGATCATTGGAGACATGGTTGGTAGCTCCGGAATCTGGGTACTAAGAGGAGACAGATGAGTTGTCATAGCTAAACTCAGAGGGAGGAACAGGGGCAGGCTGCCGAGGAGGCTGAAAGCCTTGAGGAGGCCTTGACTGAATGAGATTAGCCGAAGGTGGCAGCAGCATAGTAGGAGCTGGAGCAGTTCCGAACTGAGGTCTGCCAAGAATTGAACCAGAAGAACCAGAAGGAGTAAAGCCTTGGTCAAAGCGGTACCAGCAACGGTCGGCAGAGTGGCCGGGCTTTTGGCAGACCTGGCAAGTCAGTCTGTTGTTGGAGAAGCGACCACGACCACGACCACCTCGACCACCGCGATAACTGGTCCGAGGCCGACCATCATTACGAGGCGAAGCAGATGAACCAGAGCTACCATCCCTGCGAGGAGAGGGAGAGTAAGCAACGTAGGCAGAGGACCGAGAGCCGTCGACATTCAGAGAAGGAGAACGAGCAGCCTCCAAGAGAGATTCAAAGCTTAAGAGAATAGCTGTAACATCAGGAACAGACCAGTCACCGGATTTGGACATGACAGTGACCACGATGGGATCATATTCAGGACCGAGGCCACCAAGGATATGAAGGATATGATCATCCTGAGAAACACGGTGGCCTGCAGCACAAAGAAAATCACAATATGATTTTACTCTGTTGAGATACTCACTCATGGAAAGATTATTCTTCCGGAAGGTCTGGAGAAGGAGCTTGTACTGCATCACTTTGGCCTTGGATTGGCTGGCATAATTGGCCTCAATAGCCTGCCAAATGTCCTTGCTGGACGTGAGTCCGACAACAAGAATCATTGCGCTCTCGGAAAGTGAGCTTTGAATCCAGGCAGAGAGCAACTGGTCCTGACGATGCCATGCCGAGAAGGCCGGATTAGGGAGAGAGGAAGATGCATCGACAGGAGAAGGAGCGACATTGTCGCCTGTGAGAAATCCTTCAAGGCCGTAGCCAGAGACGGTGGCCAAAATTTGCTGGCGCCAGATAAGGATGTTATTATCGGAAAGTTTGATGGGGATGGGGTGAGAATGGGTAAAGGCGAGAGGAGCGGAGGTGGGGGAATCAGAAAAAGGAGAAGAGGCCATTGGATAAGTAGAAGATACTAAAAAAATAGAGGATCAGAGCTGTGTTCGCGATACCATGAAAGGAAACACAAAAGAAATATGGGAGAAAGTTCACTGTTGTATTGCTCAAAAAGATGATCTACAAGGACTACATAATTAGCTATATATACATAGCATAGGAAGGATCTAGATATTATCAATCACTAAAAGACAAAGATGCTAACTAACTAAGGGATATATATACAGAATATTATTAACAAGATTGCAGCAAAATATTGTTGGTTTTCAGAGATGAGTTGGCATCGTCAATTCTATCCATTTTGATGTGATGATCTGGAACAGATACTGCAAGCTTTCCACGTTGGCCATCCGTCGAATCATCATTGGAAGTGGCACATGTGTGAGATGGATTATGTGAGCTAACAATTTCCGAACCTCAAATGTCTCAAGGTGATGAAAGGACGTTACAAAGTTCGAACAGTGCATCAAAACGTAATGAACTATTTAACAATGGAAACGTTGCATTTTTTTTCAGTCGTTGGTGGTGGAGTATTCTGATGGTGTGACTGTGGTTGAACAGTGTCCCGATGATCTGTCTGACGACGAAGACGAGGATTATAAATTGACTCTAGCTCTTTTTGACTAGAAGATGGAAGAAACTCCATCTACACCATTTACTATATTAGTCTCTTGTCTATTTTTTTATTGACCTTGTACTGGAAAATATTTGTTGAAAATTCTATAGTTGATGTCCCTCCAATATGGAACTATTACAAGACCATACGAAGTCAGTAATAAATATATATATATACATATATATATATATATAGAGCACTGATCTGCTGCGTACCCTATATGGGCGTCTAATTTAAGCGACTGAGCCACGTCACTATTTTCTCTCTACCCATTTATTTCTAAATTTTCTTTCCATTTATTTTTCTCTCATCTACCTTCCTCAACTAAAACTGTCTCTCAATTCTCGCAAGAATAGAAAAGCTGGAAATGCCATTTTCTCTCAACCCATTAAGACTATAATTAATCAGCAACTCATCCTATTTTTTATGGAGTATTTTTAGATTCTCCTTATTTATCCCTTCTCAGTTTCTAATAAGCTGTTTGTTTCGCACAGTTCTCCGCCTGTAACGATGACAGAGAAGAGAGGAGTCAAATCTATTTTTCTAAAATTTTTTGTAATTTATCATTAATCGTCGTTCCTCAAATTCAAATCTGAATCACTTTTAAATATTGACATCAGTCTACCTTAATTGTTTGAAAGAATAACTAAAATCAATACTATCCCTTCTACTTTTTGTTATGACATGATTAAATATTCATTTTTGGGTTTAAGAAATGAGAGCTCTCAGACTCCGACAATGGAGTACTCACTTATTCTTGAAATTCAGATCTGAATTTATTTGAAATTTCAACATAATCATTCTAATTTTATTGTTATACTTTTTGAGAGTCTCAGAGCCGTAAAATTAATATGTTCTCGTTTGGGAGAGAGCGCAAAGTTATTTAGAATTATAAAATACAAATACATTGAAACAATAAGAAAATTGCTGACATGGGCTCCATGTCATTGTCGCTCACGGAGGTGCTTAAATAGGGCGCCCAGCACAACAAAACTCTCTCTCTCTCTATATATATATAGGGTTTTCATCTATCAAAAGAAGCCCCTAAGTATATAAATACAGACCATATATGGTCCGTTAGATCTGGAGATGAATGGCCATGATGGATTGGTCAACCATTTCTGTGGGTCATAATATAAGCGTTTTGTGTCATGTAAGGGTAAAAGAGGAACTGAAAATATAATGAACCGCCCTTCCGTTTTTTAAGAACGGATTTATTGGGATACTTACTCCACACGCTAAACTCTTCTATTTTTCCTCAATTCTTCTTCTTCTTCTTCTTCCACAAAATCAAGAAAAACCCTACCTCCACACAAAGCGGCTACTCCACAAAAACTCTAATCCTAATTTACGATTCTGAAATCGACGAGGAGAGTTAACCAAAAGCCTACTTCAACAATGGTCGACACTTGAGCTTCTGGATCGGCGAGGCATGACAGAAAAAGGTTAGTAAGATTTCGTACAACGATTGCTTGAAATTGACAAAATCTGGCAAAATTTTCACTTCAATTGGTTGGATGTCTCGTAGTGTATCAGAGAACGACGATGAAGAAGAAGATACCGCCGATCCCAAAAGCACCGAAAGGATGTTTAGATTACCACTATTTTAATGAAACGATGTTTAGAGCTTGTAATTCACATTTTTTAAACCATGTTTATATGCGGCTGGATGTCATTGTTACTATATATTACTTCATCTTACAGATTTGTAAGATGAGAAAAACTTCCATTACAATGGCCTTGGAATGTTTTCCTCTTGTTTCTTGTAGACGATAGCCCATGTGATGAGCATTACTCGATACATTGGGTCATAGTAAATGAATATTTGGGTCATAACATTGTTAGGTTAATTTGTGTCATAATATACCAACATTGGAGGCATGGCATAAAACTACTGAGTATGTCTCATACAATTTGATCGAAATGTTCATATCAAACAAACTGAATATTAGTACGACCGTAGAATATTCTCATGTTTTGAACATATTAAAAAAACCAAATACACGATTGTTCTCATGTTTTAAACATATTAAAAAAAACAAATATTAGTACGACAGAAGAATACACAATCAATAACCAAAAACATCATCTATGCTTTTGGGTCATACTAGATGAATATTTGAGTCATGGAAACATATGGGTAAATTGGGTCATAATAATCGAATATTCGAGACATGACATAAAACTACTGAGTACAAGGATACCGTTATAATTCCCAAAACATAATCTATTCTTTCGGGTCATACTAGATGAATATTTGGGTCATGGAAGTTTATGGGTAAATTGAGTCATAATAATCCAATATTCGAGTCATTACAAAAAAACTACTGCCTACCAGAATGCCTAATACAAATCTGAATGAACTGAGTAAAACATTGCAAATAAAATGGACTCCAAAAAAAAAACTTAAACTGACGTTACTTCGAAAAACAGAATACATGGTACCAAACTTCAGAATTTCTTCTAGATCGTCGCTTTTCTTTCTCTTTTAATTTGTCGCAATGCCTTGAATCGTGGTGACCCCACTTCTGACATATCTTGTATTGACGCAAAGGCTTGCTCTTAAAATTCAAAGTCTTTTCCACTCTTGAGGGGAGTCTACTACCAGATCCCTTCGTACTAACGACTTCAGGTGGTCGAACATCTACTTCCTGGGGTGCCTCAGACCCATAAAATTCCCCAATTCATTTCTTCTTCTAGGCTGTAGACGTTACTACGCCGTCGGTGAAAATCTGTTGTCTTGCTTCACAAACTATAGATGTCAGCTCATGAATTCAATCCATATCAACACATATAGCCTGGTACAAACCCAAAATCTCTCCCAACAAAATTGCTTGTGCCTTCTTCTTCTCATATGTGTTACTACATCTTGGCATTGGACAACATGAACAGCCTTAACTAGAGGAGATTTCAAACTCAATGGCATTGTCCAATATTGGGAAGCTACGACCAACAAATGGTTTAAGCTCTACAGGGCATTCTGGTTTAAATCTGTAATGATTCATAAATTAGAACACTCATAAAAAACTAACGATGAAGTAAAGACAAGTTTCCATCTACTGGATTTAGAATAATAATAGGTCATAATAAAGACAAATCGTGGCATACAACGCGTACAAACTATCTTCCATGAAAATGGGTCATACTAAACACAAATCGAAGCATAACAGAAAAATCGATAAGATAATATAGGTGAAAAGATTCATAAAACAGAAGACGGTGACAGTCACATATACAAAAATATGAATTAGAGCATAACAAACAAATGAAAATGAAAAACATAACCATTACATGTATTCTCAAGAACAAAGTATGATTGATTATCTACGTGCGAAGTAGAATTTGTGTCGGATTCCATTTTTGGAGTTAGGATACATAAATCTATACAAAGCAAAAAACTATGGGTTTTGTTATCAAAACATTAAACAAAAACAATGAAGATTCATAAACTAGAATTGTAGGTTATGATTCTGACCTCTGGCTGAAATGAAAAATGATATGAGAAACGATGTCAGTATATGTGGGATCTGCCAACGACGATGGTATAGAATTGAAAGTTGATCAGATTGATCTGGAACACGACAGCGACAAAATCTGGAAACTAATTGCTCAAGAATAATAACTCTCCTTGGAATTAAGTTTAATGGAAGATGAGTAGAGGATCGTGTGAAGAATATGGAAGATATGAAGGAGATTGAAGTTTTGGAATATTGATTCATCACTCACGCAGATGATTTGTTATTGAGAGGCAACATTATAGGATTTTCCATAACAGCCGATTAGATGATATGACATAAGTAACCTTATAGGATTATTAGTGATTAAAATAATAATATTTCATAAATTAATCTAGCCATTAGATATTCTAATTTTAAGATGATCTCGCCTAATCCTATGGTTGACATTCGGCCTGTATTTCTTGGTTTAAAGAGATTTTTGTTTTGATCAAAATCCTATATATATATATATATATATATGGATGTGATCATATCATAACCCATATTTATGGTGATAACCTAATAACCCTCATTCTATGGATGAAAAATATCATTTTATGGAACAGAATATCATTTTATGGAATAAAAGTATCATTTTATGCATGCTGAAAAAATATCATTTTATCGTGTATAAATATCATTTTTAGTAAAAATGATACTTTTAACCCATAAAATGATAGGGTTATTAGGTTATCACATGAATATGAGTTATGATATGATCGCACCCATATATATATATATATATATATATATATATATATATAGGTTCATGATCAATTGAGATTTTTTAGGGTAATTGAGAAATAAGATGCAATATCAGCCACTCATTTTTATTAAATGAGTGGTCCAGATTTTGCCACACAAAAAGTATTTTTAGATTAATTTATTATGAAAGGGTATAATAGTAAATTCAGTGAAAACAAATTGAAACAACCACAATTGAAACAGTCTCCCGTGATTTCTCAGCTCTCTACATTCTCTCTCTTAATCCACCTCAAATCCGCCATTGAAATCGCTCGAGCTACACAGCGACAGTGAATAATTCTCTCCATCAATCGACAGCACCTCCAATTTCCTCGCCTTTCCCCATCCAAAATCCGCCTTCAACAGAACGAATCTCGGCGATCCAGAAACTCCGAGCACGCTCTTCCCGAAGCATTTGAAGATATCCGACATCCAATTCTCCGCTCCTCTCAAAATCTCATCTCTGTTTTTCAATTTCCCCTCGATCTCCGCGCCAATTGCCTCAGCCGCCGCCGCGAATCCGTCCTCCGCCGCCAGCTTCCCGCGCTCCACCCGCGCCACCGAGCTGACGATGCAATTTCCGAAGTAATTCTCTGGTATCGCCGGATCCTTCCTCCCCCTGGCGTCAGCAGGTATGATGAAAAGCTCCGCTGCATTTTCGTCAGATTTGTCGCCCGATTTCACCATACAGCTCCAGACATACGCCGCGGCGGCGATAAACGACGACGCCGGCGATTTGGTGGCGGATTTCAGCTTCTCGATGTCGGATCTGCGGAGGAGGAATGTAGATCTGACTCGGTTCGTAGGCAGCGGAAACGACGCCGATATTGATATTCAAACTTCAATTGCGAAAAATTTCACAGTATTCTTGTTATGTTTGAATATTCCATTAATTCAAATTTGATTCAGTTGCTCGTCTCTCTACATTTATTGCTTGAGAACTATCATCAACCATACACATTAATTCCCTTATTATTATTTTTTGCTGAGTATATTATTAATTTCTTTAATCAGTAGCACGAATTTGTACAATTCCACTTTACAATAAATTAAGATGATTTTTATTTGAGTATATGTCATCTACATGTAAAGGTACGAAAAATATAGGTGTTTTTTCTCAAAGAAAAATGACCATACCATACAATTATTGACCAACTTCAGAATTCTTTCTTTTAGATATTAAAATTGGTAAAATACATCATTAACAAGTCAAGTCAATTATAATTCTAAGAATTGGGCATATAGTTCTGAACCGCAGTACCCCTATTTTAAGGTCATTTTCAGTTTGAAGTGTTATTTGTTAGTTGTTGACATTTTAATACGAGTTGTTGACATTCGATATTCTCGGTATTGATATGTGAATAGTAAGTGTTATTTGTTAGTTGTTGACATTTTAATACGAGTTGTTGACATTCGATATTCTCGGTATTGATATGTGAATAGTAAGTGTTATTTGTTAGTTGTTGACATTTTAATACGAGTTGTTGACATTCGATATTCTCGGTATTGATATGTGAATAGTAAGTGTTATTTGTTATTTGTTGACATTTTAATACGAGTTGTTGACATTCGATATTCTCGGTGATGATATGTGAATTATAAGTGTTATTTGTTAGTTGTTGACATTTTAATACGAGTTGTTGACATTCGATATTCTTGGTATTGATATGTGAATTATAAGTCTTATTTGTTAGTTGTTGACATTTTAATACGAGTTGTTGACATTCGATATTCTCGGTATTGATATGTGAATTGTAAGTGTTATTTGTTACTTGTTGACATTTTAATACGAGTTGTTGACATTCGATACTCGCTATTGATATGTGAATTGTAAGTGTTATTTGTTAGTTGTTGACATTTTAATACGAGTTGTTGACATTCGATATTCTCGCTATTGATATGTGAATTGTAAGTGTTATTTGTTAGTTGTTGACATTTTAATACGAGTTGTTGACATTCGATATTCTCGATATTGATATGTGAATTGTAAGTGTTATTTGTTAGTTGTTGACATTTTAATACGAGTTGTTGACATTCGATATTCTCGATATTGATATGTGAATTGTAAGTGTTATTTGTTAGTTGTTGACATTTTAATACGAGTTGTTGACATTCGATATTCTCGATATTGATATGTGAATTGTAAGTGTTATTTTTTAGTTGTTGACATTTTAATACGAGTTGTTGACATTCGATATTCTCGATATTGATATGTAAATTGTAAGTGTTATTTGTTAGTTGTTGACATTTTTATACGAGTTGTTGACATTCGATATTCTCGGTATTGATATGTGAATTATAAGTGTTATTTGTTAGTTGTTGACATTTTAATACGAGTTGTTGACATTCGATATTCTCGATATTGATATGTGAATTGTAAGTGTTATTTTTTAGTTGTTGACATTTTAATACGAGTTGTTGACATTCGATATTCTCGATATTGATATGTGAATTGTAAGTGTTATTTGTTAGTTGTTGACATTTTAATACGAGTTGTTGACATTTGATATTCTCGGTATTGATATGTGAATTGTAAGTGTTATTTTTTAGTTGTTGACATTTTAATACGTGTTGTTGACATTCGATATTCTCGGTATTGATATGTGAATTGTAAGTGTTATTTGTTAGTTGTCGACATTTTAATACGAGTTGTTGACATTCGATATTCTCGGTATTTATATGTGAATTATAAGTGTTATTTTATTGAATGTTGAAGATTTGAAGATTTGAATGTTGAAGATTTGAAGATTTGAATGTTGAAGATTTGAAGATTTGAAGATTTGAATGTTGAAGAGATTTGAAGATTCGAAGATTTGAACATTTGAATGATGAAGATTTGAAGATATGAATGTTGAAGATTTGAAGATATGAATGTTGAAGATTTGAAGATTTGAATGTTGAAGATTTGAAGATTTGAAGATTTGAATGTTGAAGATTTGAAGATTTGAATGTTGAAGCTAGAGTTTTAGAGAGGATTTTAGAAAATGATTTCAAACACAATTTAATGAAAAGACAATTATACCCCCTTGTTGACATAATGTGGTATTTGTTGACATTTTGTTAATCTTGTGGATTAGTGGCCCATATTGCATCTCATTTCTCAATTTAGCTAAATAATCTCAACCTAACAAGACCCTATATATATATATATATATATATATTTTATCGTGTATAAATATCATTTTGTAGTAAAAATGATACTTTTAACCCATAAAATGATAGGGTTATTAGGTTATCACATGAATATGAGTTATGATATGATCGCACCCATATATATATATATATATATAGGCTTGTGTTAAAATGACAACCCCTCTTAAAATGACAACGTGACAACGCTTATACAACAATATTATAAACGCTACACAACAATATCCAACACGTTAGACAGCAATTTATAGATTGCTTTCTAACGTGTTGGATATTGCTGTTCAAGAAAAATTCCTGTTTAAAGGCCAGCAGATTGCTGTCCGTCTTTTTTGGGGGTTTTTTTTTTTTGCCACGTGGCAGCTTATTATTCGTCCACGTGTACAAATGATTGGCTAGGAATGGTGGTATGGTGTTATTTTAAGGGGTGGTGGCACCCTAACATGCCCCTATATATATATATATATATATATATAGGGGTGTGTTATGGTCCTTACAGCATCTTAGCGTAAAACACAGCACAAATCACAGCCCTTGGATCATTAGATTGAATGGCTGTGATTTGTTACATTATGATACTAAAAATCTACATTATTAGGCGAGGTACATTATTAGACTAGAAATGTACATTGTAAGACTAAAACTGTACATTTCTAAACTAAAATACTACATTATTAAACTAAAATGCTACATTATTATCCGAGCTACATTATTAGTCTAAAATTCTACATTATTAGATGACACGTGGCATTAATCTAACCATTAGATCATATGATCCAATGGACTGCAAGTGTTTTGAGTTTTACTTATACTTAGCGTTCTGACCTGAATACATCCCTATATATATATATATAGGGAGATGATCAAAATAAGAATGTATTTAAATCCAGAAATGCAGCCCAAATCTTGGCCCTAGGATTAGATGATCTAATGGTCAATAATTAACCCAAAATACGGAAGGTCATAATTACGTAGTTTTAGGTCATATTATAAGATTTGGGTTTATGTCATGTTAAGATCATTTTAGGTCATGCTTTGTTAGCATGACATAAAAATAAACTAACTATTACCTAAAAATGTCCTATGTATGACTGTGTTCTGCGTTTCTGTATTTAAATCTGGTCTTCATAGATCAAAACCCTATATATATATATATATATATATATATATATATATATATATATATATATATAGGGGCACACTATGGTGCCACCATGTTTAAAGTCACAACATACCACCAATATCAGCCATAGGATCTGGAAATCCAACACCCAAGATTAAGTTTTGCGAGATTGCTGTCTAATGTATTACGAATTGCTGTCGGGGGCATTTTAGTCATTTCATAAATTTTAAAATTAAATCAGATTTGGGGATATTCCTCACAATCACGCCATTCTCTACATTCCCTCTCTCCCTCCTCTCTTTCTTCACACCGCAATTAATCTTCTTCAACCCTCAAACGATCGATAGAAACCCTAAAATTATGAAAATCTCACACAAAATCTGCCGCCTCCGCCTCTACACCGTGAATCGGTGATTTCGACCATAACTACTTCGAGAATCAGCGATTTCGACCATAACTACTTCGAGAATCAGCCAATTTCAGCAATTCCGAATGCCTCTATACCACTCAGCCAGTAATCGCCGAAATTAGTCCACCGTCGACAAGGTATGTTGATGGGAATACGTTTCCGAGAATATTGCTGGTTTGTTTATGCAGATTAATGAATGTGTTTATCGATTTTTGTTTGATGTTGCTGAGAGATTAATATTCCTACAATCTATGCCTTGTTTAATATTGATTTGTGTTTTTGTGAGAGATTTATGGTTTGGATCTGAGGTTTTTCTGAGATTTTGGTTGATGTTTTGGAGAACATAGATGAAGCTCGGTTAGGAAACCCTAGATCAGTGAGCTACTATAACCAAGCCATGTGAGATCGTTTTTTGGTTGATTTAGATGATTTGTGGATGGTTTGGTTGATTGGGAATGATTTGGTTGTTCATTAGTTGCTATATTGTATCCACTGAATTTTTTTAAATGTTGCTTGTTTGGTGGCCAATATTTGATTCATATTCTTGGTTTAATGCAGTGTAAGACAAATTAAAATGGCACGAAAAAGAACAAGATCACAGACGGAAGAAGAAGAAGAGTTTGAACATAACTCTAGAAGGGAGACAGAAGAAGAAGTTGAAAACAACACTAGTAATCGAAATATGAATGAGGAGGAAGCTGAAACAAGCAGTATTTTAAACATTGATGAAGAAAAAAGAGAAATAACAGGACTAGGAGGTTTAGGTATTGTGATACATCTTGCTGTTTTGATGTTATATATTGCAGTATTGCTTGTTATATATTGCAGTGCTTCATTTAAAGTATTGCAGTATTGTTGGACTCTTTTCTCGTTTGTAGTTGGTGTTGATAGGAATTTGTTTTGAAAATGTTATTTTGTATTATGCTTATCGAACTTTGTCAATTTTTGCTTGATTTTGCAATGCCTGTAGCCTTTTTATGGAACATTAAGCAGTGATTTAAGCATCATTCGTTCAATTCCGGTTCTGTTTAATGTTGTTCTTACTTTTTTGGCGATTTCTTTTATGAAGTTGACATTTGGGTTCAATCCTGTGACTACTCCTACATCTTGCATTATTGTGTAACATGTTTGCATATGTGCGTGAGATAGTGATTTAAAACATGAATGCACTTGATAGTATTGGAGATTGCAGATTAATGTATATGTGAATGTAGTGAAATGATGCAGATGCATATTGTGGATATAAGTTTATATTGCAGTACTTGGTTATATAAATTGCAGTATTTGGTTATATGGATTGCATATCTGAGACAAATTAATTTGTTGACATTACATTGCCTATTGCAGTACATCCGAGTCTATATTGCAGTATTTTGTTATACGGATTGCATATTTGAAACAAATTATTTGCATATATTTAGATTACAATACTTTGTTATTTGGCATTGCAGTACACTATTAAATACATGTGTACGATGTTGTGCAACAGGACATTCCATTTTTGTATACATTTATCCTTGCAGTATTTACATTAGTTGGTTGCATATTAGTGTATATGAAAATGCAATATTAAAATGATCTAATGATTGAAATACTCTTCTACGTAACAGTGATGGTGAAAGTAAACAAGGGAGTGAAGGCCCTGCTCTTTCGGATGTCACCAACACTGTTTAACAATGTAATGCATTGTCATGAATATTGCGACAAAACACTTTGAGGAGGCAAAAGAGAAGAGACCGAAGATGTTGAGAAGATGGTCGCGGACTACAAGAAATCGTCGTTGAATGAACTTCTTTTATCTTCAAACATTAGGTTTAGTTTCAGGGTTAGTTTTTGGTGTAAATGAATTGACTAATGTTATTATTTTGTGAATACTCGTACTTAAAAATCTGATAATTTTATCGTGGTGTAGACCTTTTTGGTCACATAATTTGAATGCTCATTGTTGCATAGTTGTTAGCTGTCCGATAACTGTATAATGTTTGCATGCATAAGATGGAGTAGTCAGCAATTCATTAAGTTCTGTACTGCAATACGTATGTTTGCAACGCAATTATTAGGAAGCAGTATTTAATTAATGAGAATGCAAATCTTGCCAGAACAGTATAGAATTACAAAAAAAAAAACTTTTATTGTGTTGTGCAAGCCAAGAAGTAATTCAAACACTGCATGCCACAAAGCTATAATAGGCAATACGATAAGACTTGTAACTGCAAATACTACTTGGTAACACTGCAATATTTATAAAGTAAAACTACAATCTTGTAATTGTATTGTGAAAAAGTAATACAAATAAAATGTTCAAGTACTATGCAATATAGGAGTCATCCTTTACACCAATCAAAAGCCAGTAAAATATGGAATGCTCGTTCAGTGTAATGCGATATAGAATACTTAACCAAGCAATATAGAATTTATAATCCGTATTACATAACAGAAAATATTAAATTAACCATGTACAAATTCAAATATCCTTCTGTGTATTGGAATGTTTATATTCCTATAATAAAAAATCTAAATCGAGATGAAAAACTGAAAATCGAGAAAATCGAATGGGAACAAGTACAATAAATTAATATGTGCACAACAAATACTACTTGGTCACACTGCAATATGTTAATCATGTACAAATTCAAATATCCCTTATGTGTATTGGGATGTTTATATTCCTACAATAAAAAATTCAAATTGAGATGAAAAAATGAAAATCCAAAAATTGAGAAGAAAAGCTTCAACGGCGAGAAGCCGATAAGACAAAAATCGAGCAGGAAAATCGAGAAAAACCCTCCAAATTGAGAAGAAAAGGTGTGATGATGAAAACTGCAGGAAAACCATGAGAGACCTCGACGTCTCTCACTTTCCCCTCGGCGTCCGTACCCTAGCCAGAACCCTAGCCCTCCAGCGCCTCAATTCCTCCACTGCCGATTACCTCCAGCTCCGCTCCTGCCGCCTCCAGAAGCCACCGCTCCTCAAGCAATACCTCCAGGATTCCCCCAAAATCACACCTCCCAAACAGGGCATCGTTTGTAGAACTGCTTCCCAAACCTGCAATCGAATGCAATTAATCATATGGTGGACAGCAATATGTAACACATAATGCAACAATCTGGTAAAAAACAAGGTATCCATTAGAACTTAATAGAAAAATTAATCAAAACGAATTTGAACAACAATCAATGAGCTCATGAAAAAAAAACTCAATTCATAGCAAATAACATGTAATTTCAACACAAATCAAAACATACTTAACTGAACAACTTCTAATCAAAGCCAACAAAGAAGGTGGAGCAATAAGAGCATCACATAATTGCTTCAATGGAAAAATAAATTGGAATCAAGTAATGACTACAAAACCAACAACAACGACAAAACATAACACGTGTGCAACAATAAATCAACAGGGGAACATGGAAATCATTGCATGTATAGAACTGCAAATACCTCTTCTATGTAATGCGATATATACTGCATAACTAAGCAATCTGCCACAGCATAGTATAATGAGAAAAATGAAGATGACAAAATTGATTCAATGGTAAAAAAAATTGAAACCAACAAAGAAATGCACAACGAAATATTGAAACCAGCTGCAAAAATTGAAGATAACTGAATTAATTCAATTGGTGAACACAAAATATGGCCAAATTTGATTGAACAACAACATCTACAAATACTTACAAAATCGCGACAACTTAAATTAATGACAAAAAATTGAATCTGTGTCAAGGATTACACAACACACATATCATGAAAGTTACCCTATCGCGGAGATTACAAAATCTGCAAAATTAGGGAAATGCTTACCTTCTGCAAAAGTACTAATCTCTAAAGCCGAATCAAAGCTGAATCAGTTCAGATAGTATGGACTGCAATATACGACTATATAAACAACAAGATGTAAAACAACAATTAGTACATAGAAACTATATAAAACAGAAACATAGTATTGCCATAAAATCACAACCTGCATATTCTGCATAATTCCTTAAATCTACTGAAACAGAACAGTGCTCAACCAAAAACTTCTCATCAACCAAAATCATAAACCACCCTTTAACCAAAAAAAAAAGAAAAACTCGCCAACCAATCATAATCAAAACAATCTGAATCTGAATATGACAAATCCGCAAACAATCTGAATCAAGAATTGATAATCTAACAAAGCTCACCTTCTAGAAAAACATTCAGGTCAAAGTTGAATCGATTCACCCATATTCAAACGATTTTGTGAATGAATTGCAGAGAGCACAAAAATCGATTGCACAAGTGCTGTAATTGCAGAGAAATAGCTGTCAATTCTGGAGGAATCAAATTTGGGTCAATTGAACCGATGGTGAGATTGATAGCTCGAATTGAGATGACCTCAAACCGGATTGAACATGTGCCGTGTTATTTGGAGCTAGATATTGCAGGATCGAGAATCAAAATCGAGATTAGTTGGGTGATTTGCAGAATCTAGCGTGAAATTTGGGTTGAGAATGATAAGAAAATTTGCGGAATGATGAATTTATGCGTGAATGGGTGAAGATGAATTAGAAAAGAAAATTCCTATTATGCCCTCCAGTCTTTTAATTTTGATTAAACAAAAATAAAATGAGCTGCCACATGGCAGCTTAGCAACCGTCCGATTCCCAGATCCTAGGGCCCCTAATGGTGGTATGGTGTTATATTAAATGATGTTGTCATTTTAACACATCCCTATATATATATATATATATATATATATGGGTGCGTTAGGTTCCTTTGCACCCTAAGTGTCCTATTTCCTACTTAATCTCAGCCCTTGGATCCTTGAATTGGATGGTTGTGATCAATGCATTATTAGTCTATAATGTTGCATTATTAGCCGTTGTGCATTATTAGAATGAAAATGTGCATTATTAGTCTATAATGTTGCATTATTAGCTGCTGTGCATTATTAAATGACACGTGGCATTAATCTAACCGTCAGATGACAAAATCGTGGGGCTAGGATTAAGAAGGAAAAAGGACAAAAGATATGAAAAGGATTTGAATACATCCCTATATATATATATAGGGGTGCGTTAAAATGACAACACTCTTAAAATGACAATGTGACACCACGCTAGACTGCAATATTATATATGCTAGACTGCAATAGTATAAATGCTAGACTGCAATCTATAGATTGCAGTCTAGCGTATTGGATATTGCAGTCGGGAAAAGTTGCAGTCTAGTGTATTGGATATTGCAGTCCGTGAAAATTTACCATTGAGCAATTTTTATGATTGCCACATGGCAGTTTATTATTCGTCCACATGTACAAATGATTGGCTAGGAATGGTGGTATGGTGTTACTTTAAGAGGTGTTGTCATTTTAACACAATCCTATATATATATATATATATAGGGGTGTATTCAGATTAAAACCATAATGTATATTAAAACATCAAACCATGTAAAATAATGTACATTATACACACTTATAATGTACATTTTATTCATGTATAATGTACTGTCAGCATAATGTACAGAATTCATATAATGTAAATGTACATTATTAGTGTGTACAATATTTAGAACAGTACATTATACATGAATAAAATGTACATTATTAGTGTGTATAATGTACATTATTTACGTGGTTTGATGTTTTAATATACATTATGGTTTTCATCTGAATACACCCCTATATATATATATATATATATATATATATATATATATATAGAGGAATGATCAAGGTCTAACTATTTTTAAGTATATAACTAGAGAACAAATCTCAGCCACACATCTTGTTAATCTAGACTAATCCTATGGTTTAAACAAAATTTCAGATTTTTATGAAAAAATACTTGTCCAAGGGCATTTTGGGAATTCAATATTTCAATATGAATTAAAGAATAAAAAAGAACATCATCGTGAATTCAATCTTCTGTATTCAATCTTCCCAAATCATGCGCAAATCTCAACCAAATTTAGCTTAGGATTTCTTCCAAAAATATGAGATTCCCAATCAAATTCATTCACGATAATCAAGCATGAATTACTGTGAGATTTCTGAACCAAATTCATGCGCAATTTCTCAAGTTTGAAACAAATTCAGCTTCCCGATCCAATTCGTTCACGATTGATCAGCTACGTTTTTTCATCGTGATTGAATTCATTCTTCTGTGATCAGCGTGATCGTTCAGGATCGATCAGCGTGGCAAACCGAAGGTATCAAATTCGCTCACGATTTTACTCATTCTTCACGTTCATTCCTTCATCGCGACGCCTGGATTCCTTATCCCATGGATTCAATTCTGATACATTCATCGGAAGATTATTTCGATTCCGATTCCTCTTCATCGGGAGAGGAAGGAGAAACTGAATCTAAAGGTAATCATCAATTATTATCAATTAAGTGTTGTTGCTCAGCATGATTAGATTGTGTATGATATGAAAAACGTTAGAATGAAATATATGTGACGATCAGTGAAGTAAATATGCTCAATATGCGTTGTAGTGTAGAAATATGCTTTTTAGTGAGTAAATATGTACTATCGTCTATTAAATATACTTTATAGTGAAGTAAATATTGTTTGTAGTGAAGTATATTATGCATTAGAATGAAGTAAAACATCATTAAAGTGAAGTATTCCATTGCTAGAGTGAAATATTTGTGATTCATGGTTTGAGTGAAGTAAAACATGATTTAAGTGAAGTATTCCATGGTTAGAGTGAAGTGTCTGTGATTCATGCTTTAAGTGTTCTATTTTTTCATTTTAGTGAAGTAAAACATGATTAAAGTGTAGTATTCGAGTGTTAGAGTGAATTGTTTGTGATCCATGCTTTTAGTGCTCTCTTTTATCATTTTAGGGAAGTATATTATCCATTAAGTGAACTATAAAATGACATCGATAATCCAAAAACACAATTGATAAACTAGGAATAAAATTCCATATCAATAATCCATATGATATCAAAACCAAACAATATCAAAAACTCTTAAAATTCAACAATGTAAATAAAGCAAAATAAGACTTTCATTGTTCAAAACATAAATGTCATAGCTAGATCAAGATCATGTCTTCCTCCTAATCACATTGGGTTGGCTCGAACTCTCTGCCATGTCAGACTTGCGTCTTAGGTCAGTGGAGTTATTGACCATCCCACCCTCCATCTTCCTTATTTGGACTTGTGCCTCAATGAGCTTGCTAGAGAGTACTAGAAGAGATGTTGGCCAAAGCTTGTCCATTATCTCTTTCTTTACTTTCTCATGGCTCTTTGGAAGTCCGTCGAGAATCATGAGTTGTTGGGTTTCTGGGCCTATTTTCCCACCCAACTCCTCGAGCCTATCAAAACCATCAACCATTTCCACGACATAGTCGTTAATGTTTTGGTTCTCCTTCAAGACCGTTCTCCTCAAAATGTTCACCACCGATCTCATGAGACACTTGGTGGACATTTCATCAAACCATTTAGGTTCTTCAATCAATGACCTGTCGGGCTTGTCAATCTTGCCGACCGAGGCCAACAAAAACCTCTTGACATAACCGCTCGCGGTATCCCATCGATCACAAGTATCCTTTTCCTTGTCTGATATGTAATAAGCATAGGGGCGATCCTTTGTGAGGACCAACCTCAAATCGCTAGCCAACTGATCAATGTCAAGCCTCATTTTCCAATCCAAATAAGAATTAGAATCGCGTTCCTTTGATTTAAGGATCGCACTATAAACTTCCCAAGTAGTAAACATCTTTCGTTCAAGATGAGAATAAACACCAATAATATAAACATGTAAAATTTCAAGGAATTGCAAATAATTTTACATCCACAAAAATCAAGCACAAACGTTCTTCTACTAGGAAGCCGTGTCATATTCATGCAAGAAATCCATTATTTTTACTGGCCACAATGTCGACAGATAGTCCAGAGACCATAAGAATGGCATGGCTGACTAACAATGCTAAAGCGTATAACCATAAAATTAAGCACTAAGGATTCTTTACTTGTGCGTGAACTCCTCTAAAGAAAGGTCGAACCGGACAAGCACCTCCTCCTATAGCTCCCTCTAAACATTATTAAAATACAATCCTTATAATTTCGCAGCAATATTGCTCCGGTAAAGACCAGTCGCGATATTACTGAAAAACTAATTTTACGATTTTAATAACCTTTATCTAGAGAAGTCAAAACTTACGAACTGGTAATGTTCCTCCCGTAAAGACAGGCCGGTCACTACTTCGCACTAAGACCAATTTTATGGAGGCCATATACAAACGTGTTGTAATTATCGCTTCATATTTTCTTGTTGGTGATTTTAATAGTTTAATTATCACTTAAGCAAATTAGGTAGGTATCCACATTCAAAGAATAATTAAACATGTACTAGCTATGCATGCAAGGCAATAAGTACATAGGCGATGCACGAGTTAAACTAGATTTTAACAAATAAAATCATAACTCAAATTAAATATCCATCTTTCATCAATAAAACATGTAAACACATTTACAAAAGGTTCACATACACATAATGACGAAACTTGATCATTTAATTAAGCATCTAAAATAAATAGATAGAATTAAAATTTTATCTTCACATAAACAAGATTATCTAGACATTAAGTCCAATCTTAAACAATCATACATTATTAGTTAAATAACGTATCTTGATTATTAGAATTACCTTTTAATACTATTAGGATTTACTTAGATAGAATTAATCCATCCTTATCCTAAAAATCAATGTCTAGGTATATATCGTAAAAGATTAGCTAAGTCTCAATTTAAAATGCCCACTTGGATATAAAAATCCGCATTCATCCAATTAAGACTAAATCCATTTAAAACACACCAATTAAATTCGAGAATTAAAATTCTCATAGCTTTCATATAAAATCACATGACAAGAAGAATCTTATTACATCTTTAATTCAAAATGATGTTTTCTAGATGAAATAAAATTCACCTTCATCAAAATTAAAGACAAAATTCAACTTAATAAATAATTAAAGATTTTAATAGCAAAATTAATGCTCTATGAATTTTCATACCTTTAAATCACATTTGATATTATCTAGATGAAACAAATTCACCTTCATCAAAATTAAAGATAAAATTCAAATTAAACTAGGAATTGAATTCCAATTAAAATCCAATGAATTATTTAACACTTTAATAATTTAGGATTTTAGTAGCATGTAAATGCCAAATGAATTTTTCACTTCTTTAATTAATCCGATGTTATCTAGATGAAATAAAATTCACCTACATCATATTAAAGACAAAATTCAAACTAGGAAATAGATTCCAATTAAAATCCATCCAATTAATATACATGTAATTTTCGAAAATTTTGAAGGTTTAAAACAATTGAAAAACTCATGTTTTTTCCCTAGGTATATATCTAGGAAATAATTCCATAACACACCAAATAAAATATAGACAATTTTCAATTAAACCTTAAAAATAAAACATGAAAGCATATTAAGAGAATATTCTTTAAAATTCCATCCAATTAACGAAAAGCCAAAAATTAGATCAAATAAATATTGAATTTCCTTATGTTAATTATCATGATATTATCTAGATGGAAATAATCCACCAAAATCAACTAATTAACAAATTTAATCAATTATTTGACTATTTATTCCAATTGGAAAAATTTAAAGAAGACAATTATTCTATTTAAATTAGAATCTTGACTTAATTGCAAAATCATTCTAATTCCCACAAGATATTTAATTATTCTAGGTTTAGGATTTTAAACCACAATTATAAATAACTTGTGCCTTAAGAAACAAAAACACGAAAACGAAAAACGAGACGACACGACGATGCAACCCAAAACCCTAATTAGGGTTTGGGCCGCCACGGGCCTCGCAGCAGCCGCTGCTGCCGCGCCCGACCACCGCCGCCTCTCGCGGCTGCTGGCGCTGCTCCCACTGCAGCGTCGCCGCTTCTGACCGCCTACTCCTCTGCCGCTCCACTGGAGCAGCCACCATTGTCCAGCGACGAAGAATCCGGCGTCGCAGACGCCGCTGCCATTGCAGCGTAACTGCTGCCCGGAGAAGAAGCTGCTGTCCGACGAGGACAACTCCTCCGCCGGCGCCCGAAGGTGACGCAGCTGCTGCTGCCGCTGCCGGAGCTGCTTGCGCAGCTCCTCGCGGCCTCCGACGTTGCAGATCTCACGGCTGCCGCTGCTGCCCGAAGACAGCGCAGCCGCTGACTGTGGCTGTCGCTGTTGCCGCTGGTCAGCCCCTGCATCGTCGCCCGAAGACGACGTAGCTGCTGGAGCTCGCTGCTGTCACGTGACTGTGCAGCCGCTGCCCGGCGCTGCTGTCCGAAGACGATGCAGTCGCTGCCGGAGCTGCTGCCCGCTGACATCTCCGACCAGCCGCCGCCGCCTTTTTCTCACCAGATCTGGATCTCGGATCCCTGACGAAGGCAGCCCGGTTCTAGAACACATCTAGGGTATAATCCCTTGCGTTTATTTATTCGTTTTCGATTAATTAACTTGATTCATCGCGGTCGCTAAGCTTGACCGCGATTTTAAATCTTAATTAATCGTTTCTTAATTTGTAACAATCTTTTATGTTCATCACATATGCATATTTAAATTTCAAGCATTTAGCAATTTAAATAGATCTAGCACATTAAGAACATAAAACCATAGATCTAATGAATACTTGTTTAGATCTAGAATATTCTTGTGAAAAACTCAAATAAAATTCGAGATTCATAATATTCTTTCATCGATCCAAGTATTCAATCATGGACCACTTTATTTCTTGATTCAAAAACATATATTCACTTAAACACATACGTATATGTAATCACAAACATATAATCTAGTATATATTACTTAGAATATATAGATCTAATGATGTTCATCATAGATCTAGAATATTTTTGTGAAAGACTTGAATAAAATTCAAGATTCATAATATTCTTTCATCGATCTAGAACATCATATCATAGATCCAATAATAAAATCAAGAAAAACATAGATCCAACACATATTGCATTATTTTCGAAAATCCCAAGTTTTAACACTATAATTTTCAAAAAATTCAATTAATCAAATACATAATCAGAGCCTAAAAAAATGGCTCTGTGATACCAGTTGTTGGGACTACCGCAGCGGAAGACACGGAAACCAAACAGGTCCAAGACCGGATCTATTTAGGTGATTATGCATTCGACTCCAATTTCATGCAATAAACATAGATCTATAGATTTAACATCAAATAAACACATAATCATGCATATTCGATGTAGATTCGATTGTTACCTCATAATCCATCATTGGATTGACGTTGCTAGTTGCACCACCCGAAGATCCTTGGTTTATCGACCACGAATCTTCCGTACTATTCCCTTGTCCTTGATTCTCCATCCGTGTGGGCGGATCTTAGATTATCAATTAAATAACTTTGAATGGATCTAGGGAAAACCAATACAAACACCAAATCGTCTAGATCTAATCCTATGAATTAGGATAGATCAAGAACAATAATCAAAACCCTAATTCTCCCACGTGCTAGGCACGAAAATCGAGACAAGTGAGAGAGAAAAGGGAGGCGCCGATTTTGCCTCCTAGGGTTAGGGTTTGAGGTGCCTTGGATTGTGTGCTAGGGTTTCCCTTTCATTCATTATTTATAGTGGACCTTATTGGGCTAGTAAGGGGATCCATGGAATGACTTAAGTGTTGGGCTCACCCATTAGATAAATTACTAATTAAATCAAATGACCCATGATTTAATATATTATCAATGGAATATTATTTTATTCCACTAAAGAATAATATTGCACTCCCACTTAAATCACCAAATTACAAATAACTTGGGTCCATTTTATTTTATAATATTTCCCGCGTTTAAGATTATCTTGATCCGTCAATTTAATTCTTTTGTCTGCTATGTGACTAGAATTAAATTAATTCTCCAAAGAGTTTTTCTAGTTTGAAACTTTATTTATTATTCGTGGAATAAATTCCAACTGCGCAGATTTCTGAATAATAAATTCCTCTTTCAAACACCTCATTGGGGATCACCCTTTTAGGGATTTAATCATACCACACTGGGCACGCGAAATCTATGAAATAATATTCCAATACCTTCATGTTATTCAATTACTACCACCCAAGATATCATGAACTTGAGTTACGTACAAACTCTCACATATTGATAAGTCAAAGTGGCGTTTGATTGAATAAACAATATTGATATTAATATCATAGACTAGAAAATACTAAACTTTCTGAAATATATTCTTTCAGTAGATAGCAATAAAGAATACATTTCGGATTAGATCCTTTCAGTGCTCTACCACACCGGTGTTACTAATCTCTTCTTAGGTAAGAGAGAATTATCACAAACACCGCAACCGTACCAATAGGTAGCCAAAGTCTATCTAGGTTGTGAATACGTTTTTCTTCTTACTAGATCTGGCCAAGTCCACTACTGGAAAACTCATGAGGAGATTCATCGAATTTTCCTACTTGACCTTCTTAGTAAAAAGCCTTAGACTTGTTTATTATATTTCAATAATAAACCATTATATTATATTATTTATTCTCATAAATAGGTAAACAAGTGGACGTGGCGTTTCTCGTATACATGCACAAGCTGACTGTACAAAGGTATGTACGCTCGAAGCATCTTTTAGTATACAAACCCCAACACATACGTGGAAGGAGCTGATGCACAAATGCTATTAAATGAGATGCGCAGGAAGAAGGAACTTTGTGCAGCATTTACCTATGAATTTGAGGTCAACTCAAAGGATAGACTGACACGTTTGTTTTGGTGTGATCCAACTGCCAAGAGAAATTATCATTTGTATGGTGATGTTGTTTCTTTTGATACGACATACTCAACAAATAGGTAAGTGCACACTAATTATATTCATATGCCTCATAGTTTACTATCTTTCAATTCAATGAAGTATATTGAGCGTATAATGATATATATTGTGTTGTTTTTCAATTCAGTGAAGTATATTAAGCATTTAGTGAACTACAATAAGCTTACAATGAAGTATATTGAGCATTTAGTGAATTACAATATGCTTACAGTGAAGTGTATTGAGTATACTTATATTGCTCTGATTTTTCGTTTCAGTGAAGTAAAATGTGCTTAGAGTGAAGTATTCCTTGATTAGAGTGAAGTATTTGTGATCCATGCTTATGTGCACTATTTTATCATTTTAGTGAAGTAAAATATGCTTAGACTGAAGTATTATAGAGTTAGAGTGAAGTGTTTGTGATCCATGCTTAAAGTGCTTTGTTTTTCCATTTCAGTGAAGTAAAACATGCTTAGAATGAAATATTTCGTGATTAAAGTGAAGTGTTTGTGATTAAAGTATATTCTGCATGTCTTATAGTGATTTTAACATGTAGGTACTACATGATATTTGCTCCTTTTACGGGCAAGGATAATCATGGTCGCCCTGTGACATTTGCTGCTGGCCTTTTGTCCAAGGAAAATGCCTACTCCTTTTCATGGTTATTTAAACAATTTGTGAAATGTATGGGTGTGGCTCCCAAGCTAATCGTAACCGACCAAGACTTAGGAATGAAAGTTGCTATTGCAGAGGTTCTTCTTAATACAAGACACAGGTGGTGTATGTGGCATATAATGAATAAAGTTGCTGACAAATTGCCAAAGAACATGCTTGGTAGTGAAGAACTAAAGAAGGAATTGAATGCATGTGTTTGGTCGGAGTTGATAGAGCCTGATGCATTTGAAGAATCTTGGCATGCTATAATGGAAAGATATGGGCTGGCCAATAATGACTGGTTTTTGTCAATGTTTGCATCCAGAAAGTTTTGGGTTCCTGCCTTTT
Source organism: Salvia hispanica (assembly GCF_029641045.1). Lineage (NCBI taxonomy): Eukaryota > Viridiplantae > Streptophyta > Magnoliopsida > Lamiales > Lamiaceae > Salvia > Salvia hispanica. Next base: position 32,351,973 of record NC_142697.1, on the reverse strand, counting down.
TCCGTGATTTTCCGATGAGCTCGTTGATAAAGACAACATCTTTGTCCGAATCACAGAATAACATTTTTAAAAGGTACTCAAAGTGTCGGGCTAACCTTATGCTATTTTATGTGAACTATAACCATGCTTTGGAGGCTCAAAGAAGTAATAGTGCAAAGCTTGAATACTATGATTCAACAAAAGTGCCTATTTTGCAAACAGAATTCGAAATCGAGAAACATGCATCAACAATATATAGTGGCAGTGCTTTTAATGCAATTCAAGAGGAGATAGTTTATGCATATTTCTCTTTGTCTTGTGCAACTCTAGGAGTGTCTACCAATAGAGAGGATGAAGTATATAACATAAATGACAAGGATTCAAACTCATGGACAGTGACTTACTCCATTGGTGATGACACCTATTTGTGTGGATGTAAAAAGTTTGAGAGACTTGGTCTATCGTGCAGCCATATATTTTGTGTGTTGAAATATAAGTTTGTTAAGTTGATACCCGAGAAGTTGCGTGGATGGAGATGGTTGAAGTCACAGTTTGTGAAGCCAATACATGGAGGTTTTTGTGATGATCATGAAGTATTCTCTGCTGTAGACGAGAAGAAGATTGCATTTAAAAACATGTATGTATTATTCTTTGAAATAGCACAAAGTATTGAAGGGAACATTGACCAAATCAATGCATTTACTGCAATTATTGAAGAAGGTAAGAAGCAGCTTCTTGGAGAAGGTGTTGTTCTGTCTTCAATAGAGAAGAGAGCATTGATTGAAAACTTCTATGGCTCACAAGTACCAATTGAAGTTCATCCTCCTAATGTTGTAGTACAAAGGGAAGTGGAAGTAGGAGGAAATCAAAGAAGGAGGCAGCAATCAAGTTAGCAAAGAAACCAGGCCGAAAGTGTGGAAACTGTCATGTGATAGGACACCATGATTCGAAGAATTGCAAAAAGGTGAATGAGAATACAAAACAGAGGCGGTGAGGATTTGGAAAGAAATAGTTCACTCTGGTTTTAGGAGGAGAAGGACAAGAAAAAGAGTAGAAACCAATATTGAAGCTAGTTGTTTTGTTCCAATAGTTCTGTTCCAAAATTTATTACTTCACTCGCATATTTCTGTTCTTCATTCCTTTAAATCTGTACTTCAGTCTTATAGTTTCGTCATTTACATATTGAATTTGAATTTGTTTAAACGTTTTGCAAGCTTAAATAGAATAGACTGAAGTGTTTTTATAATGACTTATTTTTTCTTTATTATGACGTTTATTTTAATCTTACTTTGATATATTTTACATTTGTCAATCACTTATCAATTATCAATAGATCTCAGAAATGAACTAAATATGGTACCCAATACAGTGTTTCAGGCTAACACTGAACAACATTTAAAGAGGAAAAACCAATGTTGAGGCTTGTTGTTCTATTCTGTTCCAGTAGCTCTGTTCTAAATGTTACTTTATTCGGATATTTCTGTTCTTCATTCCCTTGCTTCTGTACTTCAATCATGTAGTTTCTTACTTCATTTACATTTTTGAATTTGAACTTGTTTAGACCTTTTGCAAGCTTAAAGAGAATAGACTGAATTTTTTTTATAATGTCATATTAATCTTAAATAGAATAGACAAAATATATAGTACGAGTAGATTATTAATCTTACTTTATATTTTCCATTTGTCGATAGATCTTTGAAATGAACTAAGATTTCTGAAATGAACTAAATCGGTTACCCAATGCAGTATTATAGGCTAATAATGAACAACATTACAAAGTGTGGTATTTTATTCAAAATTGCTCATAACAGATGTATGTCAAATACAAAATTTGATTCATTAATTCTTCTTTAAATATGCCACAATCATTTTCTCAACATCAATTTCAATGTGTTTGCTTTCCTCTTCATAATACGCTGATGTAACAATTTTGTTGTTGAAGCTTTCGTGGTTGTTTTCAGCTAACAGCAGTGCCGAACAATATTTTGCCCTCAAGCTTTGAAGCACACCTGAGCTTGATTTCTTCAAGCCGCAATTCCAGCAACCTTCACGCTCACCCTTGTACGTTTCCATATGCCGCATCAGAAATACTCCACAGTCTTCAACGTTATCAACTGTCCTCCATGGCATTTTCAATCTCTCCATTTTGGCATTGGAAACGATCTTGCAATATGCGTGGAGACCATTCTTGGTGAGGAAGTGACAAAAATATGATCTCTGCATGTACAAAACAAATACATGGTAGTTGTGTGTATTCATATGTATTTGCTATAAAATTCAATCATAAGAGAAGAATATGAACCAATGTTTCTGGAATATGACCATAATTAATTGTGAGGTCGTTGTCATCCCCGTTTGCAGAATTGTCTATTATAGCAATAGCATTTCTCTTGAAGCAAAAACAAATAGCATAATAATGCTGATTTGAACATATGGGGAAGAAGACCTATTGAATGAAGTAACAAGCAATATGAATGAAGTAATAAAGTATACAAATGAAGTACTGCACAATCTGAAAATGAAGTAACATGAAAAATGAATGAAGTAATAAAATGTATGAATGAAGTAATATAGTGTAGAAATGAAGTACTAATGAATTAATGATGCATGTACCATGTTCACATCTTTCCATTTGAAATATGGAATTTCCTTCACCTGTCTGTCCAAGTTGTTACAGAAGTTTGCAATAACTGTGTTGACATCCATGGATTGAGGCTTTGTCACAATGGTGTACAACTGCATATTAATATTAATGTAGTTAGGATCTTCACAACGTACAATCTTATTATATTTCAATAATTTGTACTTACACATGGATAAGTGGTGAAGAATAGCCGCCTTGATGAGTATGGTGATCGGATTTCTTCCATGTTGTTGAGGTAGGAAGCCCATGCATCTATAACGCCAACAACAATCAATTGCCGAGGTATCAAAGAACACATTTCCATCTTTGTAACTTTCACAACATCGTCGTCATAAACAAGTACAAATCTGCACATTGTGTAATACATGTTAGAATTTCACATTCTATTGTTGGATATGTTAATAGTGTGATATACTATTAGAAAACAATATTAGAAATCATACCCATCTCTTTCATGTGTTACAAGAATCCAGTAATATGATTCTTTCTCATCTTTACTGAGCTTGTTTGTAATCTTAACTGGTCTGTCAGCGAATGGAGATCGCAATGCATGAGAAACACTTTTCTCTGCTCTAGTACGTACCTCCATTCGACCCTTCAAAGTTTTGATCTATTGTTTGCAATATATAAATCACTTGTAACACATTATTTATTAACCACAAGACAAACTTCAGAGTATATATTATTAGATTCTTAATTTGCACAGGATTACCTTGTTAGCATTGTAAACAATGATCTCAGTCCCCACCGGCTTACCAACTAGAGGACCACTATCCATGAAATCATCATCAATGTCTATATCCTTGTAAGCATCAATAACTGATTGTATTTCCGCAGCGACATTAACATTCTATTCATCAAAATATAGATATAAGTTTTTCTATGATGTAGTGTATCATATTAATAATGAAGTATTATATAATTAGATAGTTCATTCAGAGATATGTTTACTTCATCACAACCAAATATTACTTCATCCAGAATAAATTTATACCTTTGCTCCATTATCTGTATGCAATCTCATATTTGCTCCATGTTGAACTATACACGGTATATTAAAATCCTGGTAGTGGCAATACGTCCATTCAAAAAATGATTCATTTCAAGGACAATTTACTTCTTCATATAGGAGGCATACTACTAGCTATTGTAATATTACCTCTGCCACTAGATTAGCTTCTAAGTTTCCCCTTAGTCCAGCATCAACATTGAAGATTGATGGTGGAATATTCTGTTGCATGTAGTATTATATAATCAGATAGTTCATTCAGTAAGATGTTTACTTCATCACAACTAAATATTACTTCATGCAGAATGGATAATTATATAACTAGAGAGTTCATTCAGTGAGATTTTTACTTCATCACAACTAAGTGTTACTTCATCCAGAATAAATTTATACCTTTGCTCCATCTTTTGGCTCATTATCTTATGCGATCTCATATTTGCTCCATGTTGAACTACACACGACGTATTAAAATCCTGGTAGTTACAATACGTCCATTCAAAAAATGATTCGTTCAAGGAAAATTTACTTCATCATATAGGAGGCATACTTCTAACTATTGTAGTATTACCTCTGCCACTAGATTAGCTTCTAAGTTTCCTCTAAGTCCAGCATCAAGATTGAAGATTGATGGTGGAATATTCTGCCATTAGTATTACATAATCAGATAGTTCATTCATTTAGATGTTTACTTCATCACAACTAAATATTAGTTCATCCAGAATGAATAATTATATAATTAAATAGTTCATTCAGTGAGATTTCTACTTCATCCATAATAAATTTATACCTTTGCTCCATCATCTTTTAGCTCATCATCTGTATATGATCTCATATTTGCTCCATGTTGAACTACACACGGTGTATTAAAATCCTGATAGTTGCAATATGTCCATTCAAAAAATGATTCATTTCAATGACAATTTACTTCATCATATAGGAGGCATACTTCTAGCTATTGTAATATTACATCTGCCACTAGATTAGCTTCTAAGTTTCCCTTAAGTCCAGCATCAACATTGAAGATTGATGGTGGAATATTCTGCCACTAGTATTATATAATTAGATAGTTCATTCAATGAGATGTTTACTTCATCACAACTAAATATTACTTCATGCAGAATCAATAAGAGCCAAGAACAGCTTCTTACCTTGTCCAAATCTTGGACAGGCATGAATTGCACAGCCTCAAAGATGTAGCTTCCGGGATCTATGTCCCTTGTTGGTGTAGTATCAACCTGTATATAATAAACAGGTATACAAACAAAACCCAATGAACAAGTACTCTTCATTTTAAAACCCCATTATGGAGGAAGTCAGTTAGTTACAAAAACCATATAATACAACAAAAAGGTTTAGTTCATCCCAAATACATGCCATACTAATGTGTTTTATAAATTACATCCCAATAACATAAAATTCCAAGCACAACATCACGACGCAACCCATCATCAACTTACGTTTCTTTCATGAATCTCTAATCCTAGATCAAACGATGGCCCTTCTGTTTGCCATTTCTTTCTTTGTTCAACCACCCTCATTACTTTTTCTACAGCCTCAATAAACTCAGAATTGTCGAGGTCATCTTCTTCCATTGCTTGAGACATGGACTGTACATCATTGGCATCTTCTTCCGGCTCCATCTCATTCAACCCCATCATCTTCATTGTGCATTTGGCTGCAACTTTAGAGCACCCATCATTCTTTATCTCATCTGCACCATCTTTCAACTCCGTCATCAGTTCACCAAGGACATCAGCAGCCTTTCCCATAAGTGTGATAACTGTAGTTCTACGTTGGGTTGTCTTAGAGATATCATTGGGCTTTGCCGCAGAGGAGGACGGAATATTGACCTTGACAACGTCTTCAGACAGGTAGCTTGTTCGGGGATCAAAGATTGGCTCCTTAATGCCTCTACCGAATGGCCCGGTCTCAAGCTCCATTTTCTGGCGTTGGTGGATTAACGTGCTTGTCCAGCCCTTAATGGTTGGGAATGTTCGGGTAACAGCCCTCGATCGAAGCACAATCCTATCAATATAACATGGCTACAAAATGAAAGCTATCATTATTAAAGTTCATATTTAAAACATATTTATTCAAGGTTAATAAAATTTTGAATTTAAAACTTACCACCAGAAATGAAATTGGGCCAGTGAATGGTTTGTCCTTGTTATTAGCCCAGGTATTATAGGCCTTGAGTAAGCTATCAATGACATAGCCACACCAGTTGTATTCCTTGACATTATCAATGTCATGGATTACCCCTTCAATTTGTATGTGCAAGTATCCATCTCCCTTAGGGTTGATCAAGATTGTATCAACCAAAATCAGGAATATCTTCCTGAACTTCTCCCCTCCACTGACATCACTTAACATCTTTTCTATAAGCATATCTGCACCCATTGTAGACCTCTTTCGACCTCCAGATTTTGCAATCTCATCTATGAACTTGTTGCTCTTTTGACGTCCATTATGCTCTAACTTCAAACTACCATTTGGCAACCCCAAGGTAGCCCGCACATCATCATGCCCAATATGTAGTATACCACGTTGGTAAACTACACCGCATGTATCTTGATCAAAATGATCAAGAATCTCAAATGCGAGCTTCGCTGGGATATAGTTCAAGTTGAAGTGCAAAAGACTTCCAAACCCAATATCTTCTACAACATCTCTTTGATCACCATTAAGCGATTCAATCGTTTCAACAAATTTCCTAGGTCCTCTCTTAAGACATAGGACTCTCTGGACAGAAGGTCTACTTGCATCTTCTTTAGCATCATTACGAACAAACTTTTTACCTTTCTCTTTTCCTTTTTTAGCATCATTTCCTTCTATATTTTCCTATTCTGCAACTTTGTTAACAATCTTCTTTCTTCGCTTCTCCTTATCCTTATCTCTCTGTTCCCCACCAGGTAAAGCACCTTCTATTTCCCTGATTCTCTTTGCGCCTAACATATGCAAGTAAAATTATTTAGTTCATCAGTTAACTTATTTAGGTCATTGCAACTAAAATTTATTTTAAAACTAACCTTGGTTCTCTGTATTTGCCGGCTTATCATGCTTATGTTTAGTCCTCATTTCATCATTAAAGTCATTACCACCACATACTTGCTTCATATTCATCATTTCTGAAAAAAGTGGACTATTTTAGTGAATGAATTAAATTACATGTTGTATTAAATCAAACCATAATGGAAGTTTTGGAATTTAACCTTGAAGCTTCTCAATGGGCGTAATGGTTTTCTCTATAACCTTCAATTTCTTGTCCCCTGCATCAGCATCATCATTAATAAATACAATTAATAGTACTAGTTAACTACACCATGTCAATTTATTATTTCAAAACAAAAAAAGCTTAGACTTCACTTTTTACCTTCCAGAACATAATTTTTAAGGTCTTTAGCTGCATCGAATTTCTGTACAGATGAACCTTTGGCTATATAAAAAGTACACAACACATTAAAAATTAAAAATTAGATAATGATCAAGATCTTACTTAATCATATGAATTCATTACTTCATTCATCTATGCTTTAATTTAATTTTTTACTTTTGGTAGCAGAGATTTCAGAACTACTTGCATTCTTGCTAGTTGCAGAGGAATTTTTATTTATACGTAACAAACACAGAATTAATATACAACATATCATCCACAATAATAGATAATTCTCTTGGAATACTATGTTACCTCATTTATTATAATTTTCACTTTATATTACTTCATTTTTAGAGTCTAATACTTCATTATAATGTTATATTACTTCATTTTAGTAATAAACCCTATTGTATAAACATAGCATTTATATTACTTCAATACAGTAAATAGGTAGTTCATAGTTAGAGTCTGTTACTTCAGAATAATGTTCTATTACTTCATTAGAGTTTGTAACAGGGAACATGAATAAAGTAATAAAGTGTATGAATGAAGTACTTGCCTAAGTAATTTGAGAGGATTTCCAAAGAAATCCTCGAATTCATCTTCTTTCTAGATGAATTTTCACCTATACATGAGAATAGAGAATAAATTTACAACATATCATATACAATTATAGATAGTTCACTTGGAATACTCTGTTACCTCATTTAATATGATGACAGATAGTTTAATATGATACTTCATTATCATAACTTATTACTTCATTATATGAATTCAATACTTCACAACAACTAGATTATAGTTAATAGGAAAACAGATCAGTTGCATTACCTCATCACATAAAATATGTAGGTCATTTGAATATGCAAACAATGCATCAGTTAATTTTAGTTTTAAATCCTAAACTAATACAAAACAGTAAACATATACTTCATTTTTAGAGTCATTTACGTCATTGTAATGTTTTATTACTTCATTTTGGTAATAAAACCTATTGTATAACTTATTACTTCATTATATGAATTCAATACTTCACAACAACTAATATACAACATATCATTCACAATTATAGATAGTTCACTTGGAATAATACTATGTTAATTCATTAAGTACACATTAAATATCAATTCATTTTTTACCTTTTGTAGTAGGGATTTCCGTAGGGATTTGAGTAGAACTACTTGCTTTTTTCCTAGTTGAAGAGGAATTTTTACCTGTACATAACAAATACAGAATTAATTTACAACATATAATCCACAATTATATATAGTTCACTTGGAATACTCTGTTACCTCATTTAATATGATTAAAGATAGTTTAATATGATACTTCATTATCATAACTTATTACTTCATTATATGAATTCAATACTTCACAACAACTAGATTATAGGTAATAGGAAAACAGATCAGTTGCATTACCTCATCACATAAAATATGTAGGTCATTTGAATATGCAAACAATGCATCAGTTAATTTTAGTTCTAAATCCTAAACTCATACAAAACAGTAAACATATACTTCATTTTTAGAGTCATTTACTTCATTCTAATGTTTTATTACTTCATTTTAGTAATAAAACCTATTGTATAACTTATTACTTCATTATATGAATTCAATACTTCACAACAACTAATATACAACATATCATCCACAATTATAGATAGTTCACTTGGAATAATACTATGTTAATTCATTAAGTACACATTAAATATCAATTCATTTTTTACCTTTTGTAGTAGGGATTTCCGTAAGGATTTGAGTAGAACTACTTGCTTTTTTCCTAGTTGAAGAGGAATTTTTACCTGTACATAACAAATACAGAATTAATTTACAACATATAATCCACAATTATAGATAGTTCAGTTGGAATACTCTGTTACCTCATTTAATATGATTACAGATAGTTTAATATAATACTTCATTATCATAACTTATTACTTCATTATATGAATTCAATACTTCAGAACAACTAGATTATAGTTAATAGGAAAACAGATCAGTTGCATTACCTCATCACATAAAATATGTAGTTCATTTGAATATGCAAACAATGCAGCAGTTAATTTTAGTTCTAAATCCTAAACTCATACAAAACAGTAAACATATACTTCATTTTTAGAGTCATTTACTTCATTGTAATGTTTTATTACTTCATTTTGGTAATAAAACCTACTGTATAAACAAATGATTTATATTACTTCATTATCATAATTTATTACTTCATCGTATCAATTTACTACTTCATTAAAAAGAATATGTAGTTCATTTTGATGAAGAACACAACAGTTAAGTTTAATCCAAAATTCCTAAACACATCAATAAGAAACACAATATCAATATACAACATATCATCTACGATTTTAGAAAGTTCACTTGGAATACTCTGTTACCTGATTTTCATAATTTATTTCTTCATTTTACAAATATAATTCCTAGGTTTTACCTTCTGGATCTGAAATTTTCTTTCCATCATCTGCATCGAGGTTCCGAGTTGCTTGTTTTATATCCGGCTGCTTCTGAGTCGATTTTGGTACTATTTTGACAAAAATCAGAATCGAAGTTAGGAATGAGATGAACTTAATGAAATAAATTAAGAGTAAGAACCTTGAAAATATTCAGATATGTATTACCTTCACTAGATTTCCGGCCAGAACGCAAATTGCGGCTAGAATTTTCCGTTGAAGATTTTCGAGTATCAACCATTTTCTAAATGTGGATTCGATGTAGATGCTTAATGGTACAAATGCTAAACAGATGTCGTCGATTTCAGTCGTATATCGCCGGAGATGAGTGGTGAAGATGAAGATTAGCCGTCGATTTTCCGATCGCTAGGTTTTTGTGGGAGAAATTTTGAGAGAGAATTAAATTTTGACAGAAAAAATGTGAGCGGAAAACTTGAAGCGGGAGGAAATTTTTGGGGATTTTGATTTTTTACCCTAATTCTGAAATTACATAAATACCCCCGCTGAAGTAAATTGTGTATACAATGAAGTGCGAAAAATTACCCTTGCTTATCTAATCTAGCCCTTGATTTTCTTGATCTTGTGGCTATAATTTTTTCTCTAGTTATGTACTTAATGGACACTTTCCCTATATCACTACTATATATATATATATAGGGGCATGTTAGGGTGCCACCACCCCTTAAAATAACACCATACCACTATTTCTAGCCAATCATTTGTACACGTGGACGAATAACAAGCTGCCACGTGGCAAAAAAAACCAAAAAAGACGGGCAACAATTTTGTAGCCTTTAAACAACAATTTTTCTTGAACAGCAATATCCAACACGTTAGACAGCAATCTATACTGTCTAACGTGTTGGATATTGCTGTGTAGAGTTTATAATATTGTTGTATAAGCGTTGTCACGTTGTCATTTTAAGAGAGGTTGTCATTTTAACACAAACCTATATATATATACTTTAATTATAATACTTGATCTAAAGTCAATGCTCAAAGTATGCGCTGGATGCATAATTCCTAGTAGTATAATGCATAAACGAGGGGTTCATATTTATAAATAACATCAATTTAATGATTAATTTGAATGAGTTTTAAAAACATCAGTGGAGTCAGCACTATATATATTATAATTGCTCCATTATTCTATAATTTGTTTCACGTTTATTCTTTCACTATTATAATGAGCGGATGGGAAATATTAAATTAACAAAAAGCATACTCGCTCTTTAATGGTCCACACTCAACTTGGACATCAAGAAAGCATTAATATACATAAGAATCTAATTTATAGTTCAACAATTATTAATTAATCTAGATTTAAATCTAGTAGTACATCATCTTTGAACTTGCACTATAAAGGTCAATATTCGAACTTGGACATTAAGGAAACATTAACAACTATAAAATACAGTCACCAATGAAACAAAACTCACCACCTAATTAATCATCTGAAAAAATGGATGAAGACAAAATCAGCCAATTCCCAAATGAAATTCTTCAACACATCCTCTCCTTTATCGACATCCATGAAGCCGTTGAAACCACCATTCTCTCCAAGAGATGGAAACACCTCTGGCGTTCCCTCCTCTGTATCCGCTTGCACATCCACGGCGGCGCCGCCTACCGCCACCGCGTCTCCCAATTCCTCTCCCACCGCGACGCTGCAGCCGCCGTCCACGACTTCCACCTCTCCCTCGACATCAAAACTAATCTTGACACGGCATTCGTGGAGGAATGCGTGCTCTATGCCATCAATCACAACGTTCAGTCCCTCCGCCTCCAAATCCTCCGCCACTACGAGCCATTTCTCGGGCTTCCGGCTCCACTTCTCGTCTCTGAGACGCTGCTGGAGCTCGAGATCAGGCAGGTGCACTTCAGGGGCATATATTTACCCAGACGGTTTTCTCTACCGAATTTGAAAACACTTTGTCTCGAAAGGCTTTGGCTCTTCGACGATCATCGCTCCCGGGAAGACGTGGTGGAGCCGTTCGCGGGCCTCCCGGAGCTGGAGAAGCTCTATCTGTGCGAATTTCCGATCACTGACCTTGTTTTAAGGGCTCCGAAGCTTAGAGTTCTTGAAATCGTTCAATATTCTTTCCAAAATATGGAAGTTGCAAAAGAGATTTCAGCTCCGTTGCTTACCTCGTTTCGATACGAGGGACATTTGCCTTTGGAATGTTCAAAGATGAATCTCCCAATGTTGGAAAAAGTCCATTTAGACATTCATCATGTTAGTAACCATGTGAAAGGGATGCATCTAAATTGTGTTAGGATGCTTCAACAACTTGGTAAAGCTACCGTTGTTTCATTGACTTTGGACACTCTCAAGGTACCAAACTCTCTCCCCCTCTCTCAAAATTTTCTAATTTATTCTAAATCATTATAAAGATTGTTATGCAAAAGTCGCTTTCAATGATCTGAAACAGCCAAAAGTCGCTTTTTTTTTTTGCATCCGCGCTAGTGTTTCTAACATGTATGTATGGTTGTTTCAAACCTAATAGGTTCTTGAACTGGATGGTGGTCCCATAGAGCAAAGTCATTCTCCATTTCGCAACCTCAAATGTCTCAAGTTGGTGGAAGGACGTCGCAAAATTCGTACAGTGCTTCAAAGCGTAATGAACTACTTGACAGTGGGGACTTTGTATTTTGAGTCGATGATGGTGGAGTTTCCTGATGATGTAGTTGTGGTTGAACAAAATTCCGAATATATGTCCGACGAGGAAGACACGGATTATACTTGGGGATTTGATAATCTATTCCGAAATTGAAATGTTGACATGTTTGAAGAGCTTCTTGTGCCTATCTAATTTGGAAAAACAATGATGCTCAAACCCTAGATACCAATATCAATAATATTAGTCTTTTGCCATTTTTTCTGTAACAGCCCGGCATTTCTAGGGTATAATAAATACGGCGACTGTTAACTTGGCGAACTTAAGGTGACAAGAATGTAGACTAGGGTTTCATTTAAAGAGATTTGACCAAGTGTTTAATGAAGATCAAGGCAATAAGTCAACGGCTTTAAATACGAAAAACAAGATTTAATAGCTATCATAGGCTAAGCTCAAAAGTCAAAGGTTTATTGTAGCTCCAACAAAACGCAATAATTCACTATATTTTAATTCGAAGAAATAAGTTCAAACCAACCAAAGAGAATAAGTTTCAAAATATTCAGCGGAAGCATTCCAAGAGAAAGCGAAGCCTGAGGACACGACTACACTCAAAATCCCAACCATCCATTTTATTCGAATCAACCATCTCAACCACCGACCGCCCATCGCCGCTCAACCTGCACATAGGGAAAACACATGCAGGGCTGAGTATTTTAAGCATATGGACTCATGAACACCGATTGATCGGTAGAAGAAGAGAAGATAAAAATACCTTTTCAATAGAACAATCGGTAGAAAACAAGTAGGACCGTGATTCTTCAACGAATTCTCGAATTTCAACTTCAGTTCTTCTCCAAAAGATGTAGAATTAATGGAGAAAGTAGAAGAAAAATTTGAGAGAGAGTGGGGAGAGAGATCGGCAAGAGTGCGGGAGAGAGGGGTGGTTTTTGTGTGTTGCTAGGGTTTAGGTCTTCTCTCTTATTTATAGAGTGCAAGATATAATCCAATAATTAAATAAATCAAGATTTGGAAGAGATATGGAAGAGAAGTGGCGTTAATTTGGTTGAGAAAATAGGGGATTTCGAATTTCTAGACTATTTAATTAGCGCCTATGATTAAATTTGAATATTTTACGAAGTAGAATAAAATATCACGGAGCAAGAAAATAATAAATATTCTCCCCAATTAAATATAAAAGTGGCGTGTAGTTTAGCTTCTTCAAAAGGGATTTAATTAAAATCCTATTTAAATTAGGATATTGTAAGATCTTCTTAGATTTGGCAAGATATGCTAGGATATTTGAATTTATTTATGGAAGAGAATAAATAAGGGATCAAATAATAGAATAAAATAATCCATTCTCCCATAAAATTTGGAGATTTCGAAAATCTCCATATTATGATAGGGGTTTCGAAAATCTCATCAAATAATCAAGGAATATTTGACTTTAGATTTAATTCGGATAATTATTCCAAGCAATAATTAAATCCAACAAAAATAGGATTTCTTTCCAATAAATAGGAGGGGTTGAAAATTCCACATAATTAAATAATGCTCCTATTAAATTCTCACTCATCCCTTAGGAATATAATTCACCACAATATTATTTTCCTCGCATCAAAATATTCACATATTCGAATTTCCACCTCCACTTCACATTTTCCAACGACTTTGACCATTCCACGGCCACGTCATATTTTCCACAATGTTGACTATTCAATAGCCACGCCACATATTCAACAAGTTTGACTATTCAACTCAAACTCAACTCCATATCACAATTAGGTCACAAAAAATATTGCAATAAATCACTCATCATTTAATCCACATATATCATAGCATTAAAAGCATTTAACGCAAAAAATTTCACGTCTCAAAAATTAGGGTTCGAAAAAGCGGGGCATTACATTTTCACACCTTGTAAAATGTCTCAGATTCTTCAGCTACTCTCTCCATATCCCTGAAAATTTGTCATTTATTTTCATTTTCGTTCGTCCCTAAAAATTTATCACGTTTCACTTTTATCATTTTTGGTAGTGGATCCTCATTAGTTCAAAACGTTTCCAAATAATCAATTGACAATTAAATAATTTCAAAAAAAAATACTTCTGAAAATACCCAAAAATATAGTAGCTTTTTTTTATATAAAATAGATATGGGGTATTACAGTATGCATGCAATGTTTTTATTTGTCTCGACCAAATGATGCACCGGTGGATCTCGGGGCCCGGGGGCGCAGGACGGGGTGGTCGCCCCTTCCCGATGGCCAAGAGTGTCGAATTTTCCTATGGATTGACCGGAAAAGCCATAGCCGCCCCTTCCGCACAAAAAAAATAATAAAAAAATATATATATAATAATAATAATAACAATAATAATAATAATAATAATAATAATAAAACAAACTGAGGAAGAAGAAAATTTGTAATGAAGTTGTAAGAATATTTATATTCTTATATAACCTAAGTGTCTATTGGTTTAATTATAAGGATTAAGTTTATATTAGGATTCTAATATTAAAAACGATACCGTGATGGATCGGTTTCGATTAAAGAATTAGAATCGGGTGTATTGATAACCCTCTTCTCTTACCTCTAATTTATAAATAATAGTATACGTGTATTTATATGTATGTATACAAACAGTTTCATCACAATTATTGTATAGTAATAATTGTATATGAACAGTAATGATTATGTATACATAAAATATTAATATGTACATTACCGTGTGAGATTGGTGTACATATATTGATATATTAATATTAATATATGAATGAATGTGTATGTTTGTATGTTGTGCGTGAGATTGTAAAGTCTAGAATCAGTTATTTAATTAACTGATTCAAACTTATTAACCGATGCCTCTATTATTAAGAATCGGTTGAAGTGCATAAACTGCATGGCTGCAGTTTCATGTGAATCGACGCAATCTTTCGGAAAGGGTGTTAATGCCTATAGAAGAGTGTTTTCAGCCATGTTAAGATACACTGATAAATACCGAAAGTACATACATACAATTACATAGTACATGTGTACATAAAAGGCTCGGTGTACATATATATATATACACATTCAAGTTTAGATTCTTTATCCATTAAAAAAATCATTAAAGGCTTGAGGTGAAAGAGGAGATAACATCAATTATGGAGGATCCAGTCAAAGATAGGACGAACATCAATTGGTGGATTCAACCTCTACACCAAAAGAAGAAAGCATGGATGAAGGTTGGTGATTTTATCTCCACTTTATAGTATAAATGTTATGGTTGAATTAATTCAAATCTAGACATAGATTTCATTATCGAAATCATTAAAGCATTGAGAAATGGCTAATAGAAGTGAGTGGCGGTCCAAGTTGAAAAGGTGACTTGAGATGAGAAGATGATTTGAATAGAAGATGCCGACAGAAATGGAGATTGGGGTTTGTTTAGTGAATCGGGGAAGGAGATGACCATGTTGGAATTATTTGGGGAAAGAAATTGGGTTTAATAAATCAATCATTTGTTGGGCTATTTTTTATTAAAATTTATAGAAGGACCCAAATATTTTATTTATAAAATGTAAAGTATAAGTATATATAATAAAATTCGAAATACACTTTTTATTACATATATTATTATTCGGGGTGTGATCAATTGCTAACTCTCCTCAAATTGCTAACTACAATTAATTAGAGATCATAGGATGTTTAGAGATCTAGTGGTCTATAATTTGCTATATGTAAATTCATTTTTTTATTATTTAAAAATAAAAGAATAATTAAAACGCCTAAAATTAGGATTTTGGATCAAAATGTCATTGTAGTGTATTAAACATATCAATACGATGTCTTGAATATGTCAATCAATTTCGAATTAACATTTTATAGATATTATGTTGACATATTTTGATAACTACATTGACATTAAACTGCTTCATAAAAATCCGAAATTAAAGAATTTTTTTCAAAAATATGACAACAGAACATATGCAAATGAGATCTCGTTAGAATCCTTATAAAATTATCTTTAATTTGATATAATGTTGTGTGCATAAATAATTAAAATTGTGATAATTATATGTATTTAAAGTTTTGTGATACTTTTCAAAAGTTAATTATACCTAATTTGTTGTTAATTGACTTTAATACCCTTATTGACATTTTTTGTACAATATATTGATATTCGGGGTTGAATAATTTTAGCATTTGATTTGAAGATCTAATGCATATGATTTAGTAGTAGTTAGCAATTTAAAAAATAGTTAGCAATATAACGCACCTACTTTTTATAGTATCAGATTTGCAAAATCTTATGGTAAGAATTCAATTGTTATTTTGATCAAAAGTATCATATTATAATACTCCCTCCGTCTCATAAAAATATGTGCACTTTCAACTTTCATTTGCCCCATAAAATTATGTGCATTCCATTTTTGAAAATTTATACTCCTTCTGTCCACAAACAATAGATCTATTGTTGTTCGGCACAGGTTTTAATGTAGAATTGGTAAAGTAAGGGAGATGAGGAGAAAAAGTAGGTAAAGTAAGAGAGATAGGGAGAAAAAGTGAGTAAATTATGAGAGAGAGAAGAAAAAGTAGGAAAAGTATGAGAGATAAACTTTTCATTTTTAGAAAGTGATCTATTTTTTGTGGACGTCCCAAAATGGCAAAAGTGATCTATTTTTTGTGGACGGAGGGAGTATCTATTTAATAATGAAGGTCTAAATACTACTTTAACAATCATTCTCTTCTCTCTCTTACTTTACCATAGGGGTGGCAAATCGTGCGTGTTGTGTCGTTATCGTGTCGACACGATAATGACACGACACGATAACAACAAACACGAACATGACTCGTTAAGAAAACTTCAAACACGAACACGAACACGACCCGCTACCCTTAGACACGAACACGACACGAACCCATTAACGACACGAACCACTTCAGGTCAACACGACACAATAACAACACATATATGACACAACAATAACGACACTATAATAATATTATTATATTATACAAATATTATTTCTAATATTAAATTTTAATATTAAATTTTAAATTTTAATTTAAAAATTTTAAATTTTTAAAATAAATAAAATAATAATAATAATAATAATAATAATAATATTATAATATATAAATCTTATGTATTAATGTGTAACACGAACCCGACACGACACGACACGAACCCAATAAGCTTTGACACACACCCATTAATTTCGTGCGGGTTCGTGTTGTGTTATCGTGTCGTGGCAAAAATTGTTAGCCCTACTTTACCATGCCTTTCTTCTCCTCTCTTTTACTTTATTAATTTTGTCTTAACTCATGTGTCATATTCATTATCTATATTTTTATGGGACCGATGGTGTATTAAATGATTGGAATGCCAAGATCCTTATATTTTTAATAATAAATTGTCAGAAATTATGTTACGAATAATAAGTGGCTCTATATTTGTGCTCTCAACCAAGGCGTGCATGCTTTTATTTGTGCTCTGCTTTTATTTGTATGCTTTTATTAAATGATTAAAAGCACAAGTGGCTCTATATTTGTGCTCTCGACATAAGATCCGCTAATATCCACTTAGTCTCAGTGCATGCTTTTATTTGTGCTCTCGACCATGGCGTGCAACCAAGCTCGAGCTCTAAGGCTCTCAACTACAAAACAAGATCGAATTTAATGGAGTTTTATGGTCCTCATGAGTCGACAAGGGAGTCGATCGACCTCGACCTCGACCGAATTTGACGGAGTTGAATTTTTTATCAAACTTAGTGGAAACGAACGTGCTTCGCTGAATTATTTTTTCCACATATTTCTATTTTCAATTTCATATTGGTATGCTTTGGTTAATTTGTACAACTAATATATAGTAGTATAAAAAAAATACTATTTCTTCGTCATATTCATTTGTTATGGACTTATTTTTCAAAAAAGTGAATATTTTAAACCAAATTCATATTTTGGTCATATATTTAAGACCAAAATTGAACTTCACTTTTTTATAAAATAAATTAAAAACTAATTAATAATGATATTCATATAACATGCATTGTAGTATCAGATTTGCAAAATCTCATGGTAAGAATTCAATTCTTATTGATAAAAAAAATTGTCAGAAATTATGTTACGAATAATTAGTGGATCTATAATATTATGTCAATAATAAAAATAGTATTTGCATTATACACTGTTTTAGTCAAAATTCAAACTTAGCCACCAAGAAAAATTTACTTACATAAAAACAAAACTCATCATCAAAATCAATCTTCTTAAAAAATGGAGGAAGACAAAATCAGCCAATTGCCAGATGAAATTCTTCAACACATCCTCTCCTTCATCGACACCTACGAATCCGTTCAAACAAGCATTCTCTCCAAGAGATGGAAAAATCTGTGGCGTTCCCTCCCCGGCCTCCGCTTCAACCTCAGCCGCGCCGCCTCCCACCGTCGCGTCACCTTAACAAATGAGAAAGACACCACAGATTTCTCTCCCCTCTTCTCCCGCTTCGTCTCCCACTTCCTCTCTAACCGTGACGCCACAGCCCCAGTCCACGACTTCCATCTCTCACTCGTCGGCACAATCCACACCAAAACATTCACCCCGGCATTCGTGGATGAATGCGTGCTCTACGCCATCAATCACGGCGTTCATTCCCTCCACCTCCGCGCCTACAACGACCTAGCTACTCTGAGTCTTCCCGCCGCGCTTTTCACCTCCACAACGCTTCGCGAGCTCAAGCTCAAGCTGTTTACCCCCTCATGTACCTGGACAGTTTCTTTTACCAAATTTGAAAACCCTTTATCTTCATACCTATTTGATCTTTGATGGTGATCACGGGATGGAGACGTTTGCCAGCCTCCCGGAGCTGGAGAAGCTCTCTCTGCGCAGGTGTCCGTTGACTGGCCTTGTTTTAAAGGCTCCCAAGCTTAGAGTTCTTGAAATCCTTGATTCTTGTAGTGTTATCCAAGAGATCTCTGCTCCGTTGCTTACCTTGTTTCGATATCAGGGCTTTTCACCTTTGGAATGTTTGAACATGAATCTCCCATTGTTGGAACAAGTCTATGTAGACATTTATGGTTTTGATGACAATGTGAAAGAGTTGCATCGGATGCTTCAACAACTTGGAAATGCAACCACTGTCTCACCTCGAACACTCTCGTCGTACGTGCACTACTAATTCTACGACTAATATTTCTTAAAATGTTTATATGCTAATGGTTCTTTGAAATTGAAAAGGTTCTTGAACTGGATGGTGGTCCGATTGAGCAAAGTCCTCCTCCATTTCCGAACCTCAAATGTCTCAAGGTGATGAAAGGACGTTACAAAATTCGTACCGTGCGTCAAAACATAATGAACTATTTGACAATCGGGACTTTGTATTTTGAGACGTTGAAGGTGGAGTTTCCTGATGGTGTGACTGTGGTTGAAAAGAATCCCGAAGATCCGTGGGACGGAAGGATAATTTTTATCTCATTGGCATTTTTATGTTCTCTCAGCTTTGTTCTTTCTATATTTTGTTAAGGTGAAAATGATTGAGGCTAAAGGTTGCCCCACTCCTAGGTGTCAAGTTGTGAACTCAGTAAGTTCGTTGAAAAATCTATAGTTGATGTGAATATTTATAAGAGCACAGTTGGATCCCTCCAATATGTTATAAAGGGAAACATAGATCAGAATCAAATCACGAATCAAATCACCGCCAAGTCCTAAGATAGATTGATCATATATTAATTATAATTGATTCGAAGATCTATTCTCTTCCCCAAGTCTTACCATGTATAGATAGATTCTCCATAATACTCTAGTCATTTTTTTTGGTTTCAGTCTAGATATACTATTGAGTCAGTTAAATTTGTCTCGCAGTTAACGACCCGCTTGATACCATAATAGAATTTTATGGGTTTTATGGGTTCCACCCTAAAGCCAATTGGTGTTAGGAGAAGGGGCCCATGAAATTATATAGTGATTTCAGTTCCTTTTGTACAGCGATATGTAATAGTTGTAATATAGTACAATAGTACTACCTCCGTCCCATTATAAGTGTCACATTTTGTCATTTCGGTCCGTCCCACAATAAAAGCCACATTTCACACCCCAAATAATACACTCAACTACTTTTTCTCACTCCTATTAAAATATTCATCTTTCTTTCTCTCTCTATTTTAATACTTTCACCCACCTTTTCTCTCTCAAATTAAACACATTAACGAATAACTCTTAAAATCTCGTGCCGACAAATAAATATGTCATTTTAGCTGGGACGGAGGGAGTATAAACAGTGGCGGAGCCAGGATTTTAATCTTGGGGGGCCCAAATTACTATATTAAAATTTGTTGAGTGTTTTCGTGTCAACGTTGCGGAAACAGCTCTGACATAATTAGAGGATGAATAATTGAAAATTTAGAGATACAACGTCGACAACGTAAAAAGTTGAAGAATAATATTTTTATAATAGAGATCATAGAACTATTGAAACTGATTTTACCAATAATATATAGCACTAGTACTTATATATTTATGAAATTAAAGAATTACTTTCTTCTATTCTTGATTTTTTATAATTATAAATAAAATTATTTATACAAAATTAATAGCTACCAGTGTATGCTAGAGAAAATTAACATGAAATATTGTTTATAGCATAAAATAAAATTATTAGATTATATATAATTGCGGGAGAAATTAATGTCCAAAAGAGGCATAGAAAGCTACTCAAAATCATAAATGATAGAAGGCGAACCCAGCCCAATTGTACTAATGCCTGGATTACATGCCAACTGCACTACTATTTCACTTCTAAGTTCTGTATACATATAATATATACTCATAATTGAAATGGCTGGGGGCCAAGGGCCCCCTGGCCCCACCGTGACTCCGCCAGTAAATTTAAACTTAGTATATATAAGTGGGACTCGTAATCCACTACTTATTCAACTTACTTTTCTTTACATTTCTTAAAACTCGTGCCCACATTAAATGTGACACTTAATATGGGACGGGGGTAGTATTTTTTTTAATTTCGGTTGCCTAACACAATATGAACTATTACAAGACCAAATATAAAATTGTTTCATATTTTATCATTTTGTTCTTATTCCAACAAAAAATTTCACCGTGCGTGTGTATATGGTGAAGTGTAAAACTCATCAAATAGAAAGATTTACCGATAATTAACATGCAAAAGCGGCATATAATTCAGTTAGACCATCTCCAAGGGTACACTAAAACCTAAAATGGGATGGGTATTTAGCTCCAATAGTACTAAAAAACCAATCCTTTTTTTGGTTTTTGAGAAAAAAATACCTATCTTTAGATTTACACTAAACCAATACCTAAAAGTTTTTCAAATTTTGTGAGTAAAAAAGGTATAATATAGAGAATATTCTTTTAAGTTTGAGTTTAGTGTAAATGGTTGAAGTAAAATCAATATTTAGTGTGAGATTTATATTAAAATGAATTTGAGTTTAGTGAAATGGTTGGAGATGCTAGTAAAGTAAGTACTAACAATTAGCAAATATTAGCAGAGAATGTCACAATCTTAGGCTATTAGCATCCAAAGAGAACTTTGCATCATTCAAGATATTATACAAATAAATATCAACTATAGTAAGGTAAAATCAATTTTGAACATCATTATTTTAGGCTATTAGCAGCCAAAGAGAACTTTAATTTTAAGGATTATTTTTTAATTGATTTATATCATTATTCTAAATAGCATGAAGGTACATTAGTCAAGACAAGACATATAATTATAGCAAATATGGAGATACTATAATGATAATAAATTAAATCTTACAATAATTTGTCTAACATGACAAAATTAAGAAAAAAAACAAGAGTGAACTACATAAATGGTACTTGATATATCACTTTCGCACATGATACCTGATCTTTATTTTATATCGTTTTTGGTACCTTGTGACAAAAATAACCTCAGGTACCAAACATGTGATTTTTTTGTTATGGGGGATATTTTTAAAAATTTCAATTAAATAGTACCAAATATGTGATTATTTTTTCTTCCTTTCTTATTTCTTTTTTAGTTTCTTCTTCATTCTTTTTTCTTTATTTTCTTCTTTTTTTTAGTATTTTATCTTTCTTTCTTCTCTCTTTTGTTCTCCTTAGTTCATATTTCTTCTTCTTTCTTTTTTCTTTTATCTTCTTTTTCTTCTTTCCTTTTAGTTTTTTATCTTCTTTTTCTTCTTTCCTTTTAGTTTTTTATACATATATCAATTGCATTCATAATATAAATCAAGAATAAAATGTCTAATTAAATTAATTATTTAAAAATAATTAAATCAATTAAATATTTTTTATTAAATTACTTTATACTCATTTTAAGATTGAAACACCTAACTAAAAATATTCAACTCTTTATATCATTATGATTACAATTCACAATTATTATTACATAATATTATATGATTCATAATTTATATAATTATTTATTAATTACTACTAGTTTTTAGTATTATAACAATAATATTTTTATAATAATTAAATATAACTATAACAATAATTATAATTAACTATATTTGAATGATATTAAATATAAATTAATTATTAATTTATAACATCAAAATAAAAATATTAATATTAATATTGATTAATAATAATAGTATAAAGAGTGAGGAGAATGAGAGAAGATATTACAATATCACTTTTGGTACTAATTTTATATATACCTAAAATATCATTTATGACATAAATGAGAAAATGTATTTGTTTAGAGAGCATTTTGGGAAGAAAATTGCATCAGATATCAAAATGTGATTTAAAGGTACTAAAAACGATATAAAATAAAGATCAGATACCTTTTACGTGCGAAAGTGAAAGATCAACCAGCACCCGGGACTTCTCAATTCACAATCAATGTGAAATCCAAAACCAATCGATACGAAGGAAAAGAGGCCCAGTCTTGAAGATAATGCATAGACAAAAACATGTGATATGGCTATTGATTTATACAGCTAGCAAAAGTGGACCATTTTATTTCAATGGAAACGTATGCAATGATTTTTTATGTCACAGTTCTTTCCCCTTTTTTTTTCATCTTTTTCACGCATAATATTTTCAATTAATATATGCATAACGTTAGTTATTCAAGTATTCTCCTTAATTTTAGTGATTCAAGATTCCATGGGATTTGAGTTTAATGTGAAAATTTGTCGGATTCAATTTTACATTTTTCTGGAATTTTGGTGATTCCTGAGTCTACATTGCATCTTGAAACTTCCTAAATCTCAGAGTTCACGCGCAAATTAAAACATGTAGAATTTGCGCACTTGATCAAGTTAAACAGTCAATAGATCAAGAAGACTACCTACTGGTCGTTGAGTATGCAAACGGAGAGACTCGGGGTTTTCAAGACCTTAACCCACAATACTATAGACTGGTAAAGGGAAGTAAGGGTTAAATCCCTCAGGGATAGGGGCGAGTTAAGTTGTGTTTGGGACATAGGGAGATTTTTGGATGCGGCCATGCTTTCCAGTAGGTTAAGAATTGGACTAAATGCTAAACTGATCAACTCACTAAGCTAAACTGTTCAACTAAACTAGACAGACTCAAAACTAAGGGACATGCTGAACCAATCAACTAAACTATGAATGAGAAGGTACTTCAGGGAAAAGTAACTCGGGACCACTGATGACACAAATGAACACACTACTATAAAGCTATCAACAACGAAAAGGTGGCAGTGACTGCTACTCTAACGGACTACGACCTTCTTCTTTGCTAAGCAACTTAATAAAACACCTACGGCAGATCTAAATAGAGAAACTAACATGAAAACGGAAAACGGACAAATTAAAATACAGATCCATGTAAATCGGACGGAAGGAAAGCAGATCTATAGTATCTATTCTAATCTCATGCAAGTTGACGAACTAAAACTCAAATCTAACTACAAGAAATCGAAAACAGAGCAACAAGCAATCATCAAAATAGAATATAACTCAGAGATCATCAACTCAAAACCAACATGCATCGCAAACTCCATCTCAAACTCAGATCTAAACTTAAACAACTAAATAATGCAGATCTAACTTCAACTCAGACAAAACTAAAACTAAACGAAAGAAACGAAATCAGAGAACATCAGATCCAAACAACTTGCATTAAAAACTCCATTTCATAAACGATCTTCAATAAACACAACTAAAATAGAATTCCAAACACAGATTTAAAGATCAATCAACAAACGGAAAGTAACTAGAGTAGTAACTAAGAGAAAAACATCAAAAACAACTAGACTTCGAAAAAGATAAACTAAAAATAGAGTAGTAATTGTTTTGACCCCTCGGGGTTTAAGGAAAACACAAACGATGAAGACTTCTTGCAGATCTAGGTCCCTCCTTCCTTGATGGGGAAGAAGATAAGGATGTGGCGGTAGAACGTCGACTCCAGTGACTCCTAGCTTCCTTACTCCATGCTACGAACTTAAGTGTGTAGAGTGTAGTGACTGAGAATTACGATGCGTCCCGCATCTATGTGCATTCTCTCCACTATTTATAGGATGACATTGGGTCCAAATTCCTTGAGTAAGCTTATCCTGTCTTGACATTAATGCCCTTGAGATGACACCTTCTTTTCTCTCTCCTATGACTCATCATCTCATGTGGTGAACTCTACTTGATCAACTTGCTGATTAAGCAGGCTCCATTGCTTGTCCTCAACTGAACTTGTCTTTGGCTCTGGCCATTTTTCTCATTCTTTTTCTGAGTTGATCACGTTGTTCCTGCACTCTGCCGCTTCAACACTTTTTAGCTCTTGCACACTTAAATTTACCACTTTTTTTCACACATAATCAACCCGGTTAATGTAATAAACTCCTATAAAACATTGCTTGTAACTAGCCCTATCATATCTCTCTCATCCTTGGTATTTATTTTTCTAATATATCATTTTTAAGTTAATATTTATAATTCACCTTAATTATATAATAGAATAATCTTCTTTAGTTACATGATTGCATAAATTATCTTAATTAAATGAGCAATAATTCATATTATTAAAATAACCTTAAAAATGATTTCTCACATTAATATGATAATCTCAATTTTTTGCTAACCAATAAATTATAGTAGTACGGAGTATTAGTGTTTATTACATCATTGGTTAGCAAAAAATTGAGATATCATTAATATGAGAAATCATTTATTATTAATGTTTGTTTTAGTAATTGCGATGAGTAATCAATTATATATTATAATTATTTATATTTATGAATTCAAACAAGCTCAACGATTATTATTGCACACATTTGACACAAAACGGATACTCCATAATTTAGCATACAATTTAATTATTTGTTAATAATATTCATAGTATAATTAATAATGTCCTAAGTTTCTTTAACGTAAACGTAAACCGTATCTCTACATACGTGAAACGGAAACGGCCACATTCCACGACATTCATTCGACCAGCCAACGCGAAGGATGGATTAACTTGATTTTTCATTCTGGTCTTAGATAGCATGTGAGACTAACCTTTTTTAAAAGAATATAACATACTAATCAAACTTTGAGAAATCTTTGAAACTTAAATAAAATGGATGCATCTTAAATAAGTGTTCATTTTATATCTCGTTCATCCTTAAGAAAATTCTAAAGTCTGGTGTATTAATTAAATCAGGACATTTAGTTAATTGCGTTGATCAAAATGGGAGATTCAATTCTTGTAGCTTAATCATTTGACTTGACTATTTCAAAAAGTTAAATAAATCCGGAAATTTATTGCCATCTCGGAATTTAAATAAATAATCAGCATATAAACTTCATGGGCCCAGTAATTATATAAATCATTCTAGCCCTTCAATTAGCCCAACAATTAAAACATAAAAGACCCATACTTTTAAACTCTTCCAGCCCTAACATTAATAGGATTCACCCCACTTCCTTCCCTTATTCTCTATATTCCAATAATAAGTACTGTTCCGTAACAAGTGATATTTTTTAGGCAGAAAATATTACTCCCTCCGTCTCAAGGAAGATGACTCTTTCCTTGAATGGCATGGAAATTTATGTAATTTTATTTTGTGTGTAAAGTGGAGAAAGTAAAGTAACAGAAAGAGAATAAAATAAAGAGAAAGGTGTTTCCATTTTTAGTAATGAATCATCTTAGTTGGGATAAACCAAAAAAAAAAATGGGTCATTTTTAGTAGGACGGAGGGAGTACCAAAATATACTCCATATTCATTAAGTTAAATGAAAGAATTAAATAGAAGAAATAAACAAAGAACAAAATAGGAAAAAGAAAATAAAATAAGAAAGATAAAAAAAAGTAATGGAGAGAAGGAATAGCCCAAAATTAAATATTTGCGATGGGACAATCAAAAGAAGATGACTCCTTCCATGGACGGCTCGAGATTTTATGTAGTTTTATTTTGTGTGTTAGGTGGAGAGAATAAAGTGAGAGAGAGAATAAAGTAGAGATAAAAGGATTTTTATTTTTAATAATGGGACATCATGGATGAGACAAACTAACAAGAAAAGTGGGTCATCTTCGGTGGTACGGAGGGGGTAATCTTTAATCAATAAGCATGTACTCCCTCCATCCCAACGGGTAAAATTTTTTAACACAGAGATTAAGAAATTGAACTTTATACGTTAAATGAAAATAAAATAAAATAAAATAGGAGAGAGAAAAAAAATAAGAGATAACATAAAGTAAAGTAGGTAACGGAATAAAGTAAAGTAGTTAAATATTTTATTTTTAGTCAAAATAAAAAAAAATGACTAAACTTTATTAGAACGTCCCAAAAAAAATATAAATCAACTCAGATAAGATAAAGGAATATAGGTTTGTGTTAAAATGACAACACCTCTTGAAGTAACACCATACCACCATTCCTAACCAATCAGTACACATCGACGAATAATCAGCTGCCATATGGAAATCATAAAAAATGTTCAAGGGAAAATTTTCTCGGGCTGCAATATGCAATACGCTAGATTGCAATTTTTCCCGCCTGCAATATTCAATACGCTGGACTGCAATCTTATAGATTGCAGTCCAGCATATTGGATATTGCAGTCCAGCGTATATTATATTACAGTATAGCGTGATATCACAGTGTAAATTTAAGAGGTGTTGTCATTTTAACGCACCTCAGGGAATATATCTTATAAAAACTGCCCCGTCCAAATACACATTAAAATAGTTGAGTTATAAACGCAAAGAGAATAAGTCAAAATTGAAATCTGAACACTAAGGAATTTGTGCATATATTTGTTATCAATGCAACAAACTCTATCACAAAATAAACCAAATCAATCTCCTGAAAATAGAGTTGGACAACACTTATAAGTATATTCTAACTTTACACACTCGTCCGATGTGGGATGGATTTGTGACCCAACATAAACAGTCTAGATTCATAACAAATAGTATTAACGTTCGTTAAATGTAACAGCCCGCCCTCCTAGAGTACAATAAATGCGGCGATTGCTACCAAAACAGACTCAAAGAAATGAACAAAGGCTAGGGTTTCATTTAAAGGGTGTTGACCAAAAGATTAGAAAGAATTATCAGAGCATTTAAAACGACAACTTCACCTAGAAACTTGAATAAGAAAAAGGAAGGTATAATAAATGACGCTCAAAAATCTCAAGAGTATGACATAGTTTCCAAGATAAAAACCACAAGATAGTCTAAGGCCTCTAAACCGAAAGGAGAGTGCAAAATATTCAAAATAAACATAAGTGTATCAAAAACTCAGCGGAAAACGACCAAGAGAAAGAATAGCTATGTATGAAGACACAACTACGCTTGAAGTTCAAAACAACCATCTTAATTAATTATCATGCTCAACACCCGCCACCGCTCGTCATCGTTCAACCTGCACATAAGGAAAACACATGCAGAGCTGAGTATTTTGAAATACTCAGTGATCTCATTGCCAAAACATTTTATAAGTTATGCCACCCTTACTAAGTGAACTCGAGTTTTAAGCAGTTATAAGAGAATATCATGAGTATCACCAAAAATATATTTTCCATAGACTGGCCAGTCAAAATAACTCCCCATTTTCCTTAACAATTCAACAATCACAATCATTCCATGGTGCGACGAAAGTGTGACCACACTTTTCGCCCACGAGACCGGCCGACTAGCAAGGACGGCTCCCGATCCCCTCGTGTACACAGCCTGGTATGGTTTGCGGCCCATACTCAGACCCGAATTCGTATAAATATATCCATAGCCCTATAGCCCAATGGAGTGAACTCACAAGATAGGCATCAGGCGCACAATATCAAAATAAAACAGACATAGGCACATATCACAAATCAAATTCAAAACAAACTCCTAATTCATGCATGTCCCAACGCTTTTTCCCTTTTCCCATCGATTCATCTTATTATCACTAATCAAACTTAAGTCATGATCATCATATAAATTCCATTCGCATCTCAACTCTAGATCTAACACCAACACAAGTTACACAAGAGTATTTAGCCATCAAGCACACACCACACAACACCACACACACACACGACACGCACACACACACGCACACACACACCACGCACACGCCACACACACACCACATGCATACATATTTACATATCCCTTTTATCCCACTTTCACTCAAACAAGATGCATGAGGGTTCAAGAATACCGATTAATCGGTTAGAAAGAAGAGGAATCGAGGAGAAACGAAGAAGATGGATATAAAAATACCTTAAGAGGAAAACGAATGGTAGAAACGAAGTAAAGACTTGGTTCTTCAAAAATCTTGAGGCTCAAACTCTATTTCTTCTCAAAGGATGGAGGATTAATGGAGTAAAGTAGAAGAAAATTGAGAGAGTGTGGAGAATAGAGAGGGGGCGTGTAGTATGGGTGGGGGGCGAAAATTATGGGGCTAGGGTTAGGGGTTCTCTTATTTATAGTGCTCAATAAAATCTTTAGGTAAATAAATAGAATATTTGGTAAGATTTGATTCTACACAATAAAATATTGTGGAGTAGGGAAGAAAAAACAAAAATAAGATCTAGGGTTCCAAGGCATGTAGGTTTCGAAAATTAGGCTCTTTAATTAGCCACGGTTTTGTTTTGGTATATTTTACGGAGTAGAATAAAATATCACGGAGCAAAATAAAAATAAGAATTCTCCCAACTTGGGATTGAAAAAGGCGTTCCCTATGCCTTTTAAATAAGACATGGATTTTGAATATTAACTAAAATAAGATAAGATAAGATCTCTTGAGGTATGGAAAGATTTGGTAAAATATTCAAATTCTAGGTATGGAAGGAAATCAAATAAGGGGTTAACTAAAATAAAATAATTCTTTCCTTCCCACAATAGGTGATTTTCGAAAATCACCAAGGAACAAAGGGGGGGCGATTTTTCTCTCTTTAAAATAATGAATAATTGGGTCTTGGATTTAATTTGGATAAATATCCCAAGAATTAAATTAAATCCGAAAAAATCGAATTCCTTCTTCAAAAGCCAAGGGGGTCGAAAATCACAAGAATTGGGTAGCAAGTATTTATGGAAATTTTCTCTAATATTCTCACTCACCCATAAACAAATAATTCATCTCATAAATTAATAAATCACATGCCACATCATATAATCAACAAGTTTGACTTTTCAAACTTCCAATGCAAAACCCTAGACTCGACTCGGTCATAGCATCTCATGCAATAAATGCATTCATAAAAATTTCACGTCTCCACGTCATCAAAATAAATTCTAGAGCTCTAAAATTAGGGTTCGGGAAATCGAGATGTTACATTAAATATATAACAAAACATTTAGAGAACTCACTTGTTGCATAGCTTGTTTTCCACAATTGTTCGAATCCTATAAATGAATCCACCTCTGTCCGTATCCACATGCATTTAGCTAGAAGATTCCTTTACAACATGCATATTGTATTATATTTTCTTGTATTAAGGTGGTGTTCGGTTTGGAAGATAAAATAATACTACTAAGATACAATCTAGGATTGAGTTGTAAGATTATTTTACTCAGGGGGTGTTTGGTTTGCAAGATTGTATCCCGGGTTAAATTAATAGTGTGTTTGGTTCATGAGATTAAATCCTTCAATTCAATCCTAGATGGATAATCATGGGATAATTAGTCTTAGCTAACCCCCTATGACTAAAATAATCTCACAACCCAATCCTGGATTATATCTTTGTATTATTTTATCTTGCCAACCGAACACCACCTCATATGACTAATTATCACATGATTATCCATCTAGAATTGAGTTGTGAGGTTGAAACTCATGAACCAAACACACTACAAATTTAATCTCGGATATAATCTTGCAAGCCGAACACCCCATAAGGGTTTTCTATATCTCTTTATTCTCTACCATAGATAGTCAGTGCCACATTAGTTCTGGCCTAATACACAATTTATTGCTCAACAGTTATTAATTAATCTATTAAATCTAGTTCATCATCATTGAATGATTGAGGTAATGAGCAATATTATATATAAGTCAATAAAAAAACATACTTGCATTATAATTGCCAATATTCGAACTTGGACATCAAGGAAACATTATCATATACTAGTAGTACTATAAAATACAATGACCAATGAAACAAAACTCATCACGTAATTAATCATCTGAAACAATGGAGGAAGACAGAATCAGCCAACTCCCAAATGAAATTCTCCAACACATACTCTCCTTTATCGACACCTATGAAGCCGTTGAAACAAGCATTCTCTCCAAGAGATGGAAATACCTCTGGCGTTCCCTCCCCTCCCTCCGCCTCCACCTCAACCTCGTCGTCTCCTCCGACTTCGTCTCCCACTTCCTCTCCCACCGTGACCCCACAGCCGCCGTCCATGACTTCCACCTCTCCCTCGACACCACAATCCAGCTCAACCTCGACACGGCATTCGTGGAGGAATGCGTGCTCTATGCCATCAACCACGGCGTTCAGTACCTCCGCCTCAACATGCTCCGCCACAACGAGCCATTTCTCGGGCTTCCCGCCCTACTTCTCGCCTCTGAGACGCTGCGGGAGCTCGAGCTCAGGCAGTTGCACTTCATGTGGATTTATTTACCAGGAAGGCTTTCTTTACCAAATTTGAAAACACTTTATCTTGAAAGGGTTTTGCTCTTCGACGATCATTGTTCCCGGGATTACGTGATGGAGCCGTTCACCGGCCTCCCGGAGCTGGAGAAGCTCTACCTATGCGAATATCCGATCATTGGCCTTGTTTTAAGGGCTCCGAAGCTTAGAGTTCTTGAAATCGTTCAATATTCTTTCGAACTTTTAAAAGTTGTAGAAGAGATTTCAGCTCCGTTGCTTACCTCATTTAGATACGAGGGACATTTGCCTTTGGAATGTTCAAAGATGAATCTCCCCATGTTGGAGAAAGTCTATTTAGACATTCATCATATTAGTTACCACGTGAAGGGGATGCATTTAAATTGTGTTAGGATGCTTCAACAACTTGGACATGCTACCATTGTTTCATTGACTTTGGACATTGTTTCATTGACTTTGGACTCTCAAGGTACCTAACTCTCTCCCTCTCTCTCAAAATTTTCAAATTTATTCTAAATCATTATAAAGATTGTTATGCAAAAGTCGCTATCAATGATCTCAATCAGCCAAAATATTTCTCGAATAAATTTTAAAAAACATAGCTTCTATTAATTTCTTTCTTTCTTTCTTTCTTTTTGCATCCGTCCTAGTGTTTCTCACATGTATGTATGGTTGTTTGAAACTTATAGGTTCTTGAACTGGATGGTGGTCCCATTGAGCAAAGTCCTTCACCATTTCCCAACCTCAAATGTCTCAAGTTGGTGGAAGGACGTCGCAAAATTCGTACAGTGCTTCAAAGAGTAATGAACTACTTGACAGTGGGAACTTTGTATTTTGGGTCGATGATTGTGGAGTTTCCTAATGATGTGGTTGTGGTTGAACAGAATTCCGAATATATGTCCGACGAGGAAGACACCGATTATAATTGGGGATTTGATCATCTATTCCGAAATTGAAATGTTGACATGTTTGAAGTGCTTCTTCTGCCCTATCTAATTTGAACAAGGATGCTCAAACCCTAAATATCAATATCAACAAAATTTGTTCTCTTATCCATTTTTTACACCTTGTAAAATGTCTCAGATTCCTCAGCTACGTACTGTAAAATATTTGTTATTTACGTTGTGGTCTTTTTGGTCCCAACACAATAATTCCTCTAGTATGAATGTAGTGCTTTTATTTGTGCTCTTGACCAAATGATGCAACCAAGCTTGAGCTCTACGGCTATCCACTGCAACAAAGGATCAAATTTAATGAAGTTTTACAGCCCTTAAGAACCGACAAGAGAGTCGATATCGACTTCAACCAAATTTAATAGAGTTGAAACTTTTTCAAGAATACATCGAAAATGTGTCAATACACTAGTACATATAATACTCAAACCTAACTCAATATATAATACTCCCTCCGTCCCAGTTTTATAGTCACATTTTGCCATAAAAGTCCGTCCCACATTTAGAGTCATATTTAGAATTTTCCATATTTTGACATACAATTTTACCTCACTGTTCATCAAAATTACATCAAAATGCCATTATCTACATTAAAATAAACCAAAACAAAAATAAAAATCAAAAAGTCAAAAAGGGACCCACCTTCAATCAACCCACTTCATTTATTACACCCTCCACCATCTCACTTCATTAATTATACACTCCACCAATTCCTTAAAACCCGTGCCATAACCAAATGTGACTATAAATCTGGGACGGAGGGAGTACTCTTTATCAAATTTGAAAACCCTTTATCTCGTAAGCCTTTGATTCTTCGGTATTGCCGTATTGGTAATTTTGAGCTTTACGGGATAGAGCCATTTGCGGAGCTCCCGAAACTGGACAAGCTATCTAGCCTGATTATCCGATTACCGGCCTCGTTTTAAAGGCTCCGAAGCTTAGAGTTCTAGAAATCGTTCATTACTAGTTCATGTTTTAAAGGTTATAGAACAGATATCTTCTATGCATATTCAGTACTAGACTACTAACGTTGCTTACATGCATTAATTTTGTTGAAATTGCAAGTTTCTTGAACCGCATGGGCATTCTATTGAGCAAAGTCATCCTCCATTATTCCATTTTCCAACATCAAATGTCTCAAGCTGATTAAAGGACGTCACAAAATTTGTACAGTGCTTCAGAGAGTGATGAACTATTTGACAGTTGAAACTTGTATTTTGAGTCGTTGATGTTGGAGCTTCCTCATGGTTTGACTGTGGTCGAACAGAGTTTCGACGACGAAGGCATTGATCATATTTCAGGACTTGCTCTTTTATTTAACTGGGGCCCTAGGAGGGTTTCCACACCACTGTGCACAAAATCAAGTTACTCCTAGGACAATTAATCGACTGGATATTAGTTTAGTATTGTCCGCTTTGGGTCAAGTCCGTCCGCACAAATTTTTTTTTGTTTTTTGGTACTATACGAAACACAACACCAACACACCAAAGTCATTTTTAAATATAATGAAGGCTATTGTAAATTACTCCCTCCGTCCCCGATTAAGAGTCACACTTTTCCATTTCGGTTCATCCTCAATTAAGAGTCACACTTCATTTTTACCATAAATAGTAAGTAGGTCTCACATTCCACTGACTCAATTCACTCACATTTTATTATAAAACTAATAATAAAAAATGGGTCTTACATTCCACTAACTTTTTCAACCAACTTTTCTTTACATTTCTTAAAAGTCGTGCCCGGTCAAGGTGTGATTCCTAATTGAGGACGGAGGAAGTATTTTTTAGATTTTTTTAAAAAAGATAACCTAAAATGTTCTAAAAAATCTCAAATTTAGATTTATTATAAAATAACTTAAAACTAATTAATAATAATATTCATATAATATGCACTTTTATTGAGTATTGGCAAAATCTTATGGTAAGAATTTAACCCAGTATTAATATCAATTCTAATTTTAATCAAAATCCTCAATATTAAATGATAGGAATCCCAAGATCCTTATACCCTTATATTTTAATAAAAAAAATTCGGAAATAATGTTACCAACGAGGGGAATAATAGGTGGATCTCTAATCATATCATATGTCAATAAAAAAATAGTATTTGCGAAGTTTTAGTCAAAATACAAACTTGGACACCAAGAAAAATTTGTTACATAATCACCAGTGATACTGTTAAGGGATGATTTCCCTTTAACAAGATTCCGGCATCGCGATTGCGATCGCCAAAGAGATAAAAGGTAGTAGTGGGAGCTTTGCCCATCGATCAAACCAAAAATTAAGATTGCCAAAACATAAAACACAATAAAAGCTAAAAAGATAATTTCATAAGGAATAACAAGGTCCCTAGTTATAATGTTAAATACTTTAACTTAGATAATAAGAAAATAATCCTAATCATATATGAAAAGATACGATAAATCATTAATTAACTAGATAATGATATGAGGGATAATCTCATATATATATATGCACGTATCAGATACAAAACTCATCATCAAAATCAAAAAATGGAGGCAGACCGAATCAGCCAACTCCCAGATGAAAAACCTCAAATTATCCTCTCCTTTATCGACATTTATGAAGTAGTTGAAACAACCTTTCTCTCCAAGAGATGGAAACACCTCTGGGCTCTGGCGTTCCATCCCCTCCCTCCGCTTCCACCTAACAAATGAGAAGACACCATAGATGTCTCTCACTTCGTCTCCCACTTCCTCTCCCTCCGCGACCCCACAGCCCCCATATTCAATCCCAAAATAGACAAATCCTTCGTCGAGGAATGCTGTTACAGACGTGCTCCGTAACGAGGCCGGTTAACTAGCTTCTCGGAGGGATAAGGTGATCGAACCTTCGACGTTCTCGAAAGATAGACCACGAATTGCTGATTTTCGGACGTTCTCCGACGAACAACCATTAGGAACGAAAGATAATCTTCTTGTTGCTCAAGACAAGTTTAGGAAAAGTATTTCATTGATTAATTGGATTAATTGAATGCCTAAAATGATAACAATCTATCCCTATTTATAATAATAGAACTACTACCCTAACTTAATAAACAAGAAACAAATATATGAAAAGATATTCAAATCTAATAATATCTAAACTAATATGAGAAGAATAGGGTGAATCACAATTAACTAAATAGAATAATATCTTATGGATACTCCCTAATAATACGTAGAGAATGATCGTATCAACTCCCCCACGGTTGAAATCCTCCTTGTCCTCAAGGTGGGAACCACGAAGCAATAAAGAGAGTTGAAAGCAGACTTTGACATCTCCTCCTGGATCAAACACACACCGAACAGCTGAGCGTCTCCCTTCATCACCTCCGTAAAAAATCAACAAAGGTGGACTGATGTGGTCGTCCAAATTCAATGCTAAAATGGGGAGCTCTGCCACACATCCATTCACATCCACACAGACACAAACAATTACGGGAAAACCAGTGTACGCACCCTCTCCTTTCGTGCGCCAATAATTTCCAGCAACATTTTTTGATGGAACTTGAACAACACTCAGTGAGGCGATGACCTTCTTCACTTCATTAGTGGAATCGTCCTCCTCTACATCGTTCAACAATGTCTTTTCTTCCTTTTCTGTACTCATATCGGGGCTGCAAGACAGGAAGATTTCCACAAAAGATGATCCCTTATTCTCATTAGGCAAGCCACGATCCATGGCTTCTTTGGCTGCTGTCTCGAATATGGAATCCTTTGAATCACAAAGCTCCTCTTCACCCTTACCACGATCATCAATGCAGTCAAGAACTCTGCCTTCAACACATGAATATGCAATCTGCTCATCTAAACTCGATGAATCAAACGTTTCATCTCCTTCTTGCTCTCTCATTACAACACTAACTTGGTAATCTGGTTCACACCGACTCCCACGGGAACAAAGACCAGGAGTAGCTTTCTTCTTCCACACAGGACTTGGCATTGAGCACTCAATATACGTATTATGAGAGAGAGACGACCTTCTCCCCCCACATGGATCATCACTTCCAAATCTCTCAAAAGAAATGTTGTCTACCGGGTATTCCTTCTTGGTGTGCAATCCAGACAGGTCCCAACAGGTAGGCGAGCATAGAGGCTGGTGCGGGGTCTGATTGGACACGCGTGCGGGCTGACCGTACAGGTCCCGCGGCGGGAGGCTCAAGCGCGGTGGCTGGTCGGCGGTGGGGCGGGCAGACTGGCCTCGCGGCGCTCTTACCTCCTCCTGATGGTGAGGTCGGTCCCAGCACGTCTCCGCACGTCGGGGCCGATGATCAAAGGGCGGGTAACCATGGTCCTGCTCATGCGTCGGAGGGTCCCAGCACCTCGGGCGATGCGGCTGCGTTGTGTGAATTGGGTAGCGATCGAACCCTAATTGGACTCGTTGATCTCTGCGATCAAATAGGTGGCCCCTCTCGTGGTAGCCGCCACGGTGTCGAGGCCGTGCATCCTGCGCGCGATCGCGGTACCCAATGGGCGGGTATCCCATCCGTGTACGATCAGGTGGATCCAAGCGTTTTGGCCTGGGGTGAATGGGTGGACAGAGGTTGTTAATGCGCCGATCTGCTGCGTCCAAACGGGCTTCCATCATGTCCAATAGGCGATCAAATTTTGCAAACATTGAGTGTATCTGGTGCGGCGGCTGATATTGGTGGTAAATATCCATAACTAATAATAGGAAAAAGAATGAAGTTGGAGTGCCTTCTTTGCGAAGAAGGGGTTCGGTGTTATTGTTTTGGTGAAGAAGGTCTCTTTCTTTTTGTTGATTGGTTTGAAATGGATATGGATGAAATAAGGTGAAAAGTGTAAAATATGGAATTGTAGCTTCTGTTCGAGGATTTTTTTGTAAGTGGAATTTTTTTTTTTTCTTTTGAATGAGTGAGTGTTTGGGTTACGGAAGAGAGAATATGGAGGATTAGATGTGGCTATGATGGTGGTGCTGTGGCTGATAATTTTTTTTTTTTTTTTTGGGAAATATAGATGAACAAAGATGGAGGATGAGTTCGGGATGAAAGCTTGATATTGGTGAATAATTTGGGGGATATGGAAGAACGAAGATGGAGGATGAGTACGGGATGAAAGCACCAGTTGTTACAGACGTGCTCCGTAACGAGGCCGGTTAACTAGCTTCTCGGAGGGATAAGGTGATCGAACCTTCGACGTTCTCGAAAGATAGACCACGAATTGCTGATTTTCGGACGTTCTCCGACGAACAACAATTAGGAACGAAAGATAATCTTCTTGTTGCTCAAGACAAGTTTAGGAAAAGTATTTTATTGATTAATTGGATTAATTGAATGCCTAAAATGATAACAACCTATCCCTATTTATAATAATAGAACTACTACCCTAACTTAATAAACAAGAAACAAATATATGAAAAGATATTCAAATCTAATAATATCTAAACTAATATGAGAAGGATAGGGTGAATCATAATTAACTAAATAGAATAATATCTTATGGATACTCCCTAATAATATGTAGAGGATGATCGTATCAAATGCGTGCTCTATGCCATCAATCACGGCGTTCAATCCCTCCGCCTCCACGCCTACAACGACCTCAGGCTCCCCTCCGCGCTTTTCACCTCCACAACGCTTCGCGAGATCAAGCTCAAGCTGCTATACAACAAAATTCATGTACCTGGACGGTTTCTTTTACCAAATTTGAAAAGCCCTTTATCTTCATACCTATTTGATCTTCGATGATGACAACGGGATGGAGATGTTTTCCGGCCTCCCGGAGCTCGAGAAGCTCTCTCTGCGCAAGTGTCCGTTGAATGGCCTTGTTTTCAAGGCTCCCAAGCTTAGAGTTCTTGAAATCCTTGATTGTCGTTGTGTTATCCAAGAGATTTCTGCTCCGTTGCTTACCTCGTTTCGATATCAGGGCTCTTCACCTTTGGAATGTTTGAAGATGAATCTCCCAATGTTGGAACAAGTCTATGTAGACATTTATAATATTGATGAGAATGTGAAAGAGTTGCATCAGATGCTTCACCAACTTGGAAACGCTATAACTGTTTCATTGACTTTGGACACTCGCAAGGTATCCCTCTCTCATACACTACTACTAGACTTCTACTTGTATTGTTGCTTATATATCTATATATACGTATGGTAATGGTTGTTTGAAATCGAAAGGTTCTTCAACGTGGTCCACTTGAGCAAAGCCATCCTCCATTTCCGAATCACAAATGTCTCAAGGTAATGAAAGGACGTTACAAAATTCGTACAGTGCTTCAGAGCATAATGAACTATTTGACAATCGGGACTTTGTATTTTGAGACGATGAAGGAGTTTCCCGATGTGACTGTGGTTGAAAAGAATCCTGAAGATCTGTGTGACGACGAAGATTATAAACGGATGAGTCTCTTTTTGACTAGATGAAAGAAACACCATTTACTATATTAGTCTCTTGTCTATTTTTTTCTTATTGACCTTGTACTAGAAAATATTTATGACTTGGTATTATTTTTCATCTGGTTGGCGTTTTTATGTTTCTTTCAGTTTCGATCTTTCTCTTTTGTTAAGGTGAAAATGGTTGAGGCTAAAAGTTGCCCCACTCCTAAGGTGTCAAGTTGTGAACTCAGTAAGTTAGTTGAAAATTCTATTTCCTACGTCTCTAAAAATTTGTCACCTATTTTCTTTTTCGTCCGTCCCTAAAAGTTTGTCACCTTTCACTTTTACCATTTTTGGTACACTAACTCATTCTCACTCACATTTTATTTTAAAACTAATATATAGAAATAGGACCTACATGCCACTAACAAATTTTAAGGGACGGAGGGAGTATAATTGATGTGAATATGTATAAAAGCACGTTGGATCCCTCCAATATGTATAAAGGAAACAAATATCACAATCAAATCAAGAATCAATTTATCACCAAGTCCTAAGATAGATTGATCATGTATTAATTATAATTGATTCTATTTTTTCCCAAGTCTTACCATATATACTTTAGTTATTTTTTTCGATTTCAGTCCTAGATATATTGTTGGGTCAGTTGACGACCCGCTCTGATACCGTGATAGAAAATTCATATTTACATCATAAAACCAATCGTTAAATTCATAGGTTACATCATAAAACTAATTGATGATAGAAGGAGGGGACCTGAGTCTTATATAATGAATATAATGATTAATTCCTAGTATAAACCATAAAACGAGGGGTTCATATTTGTTTAAAAAACATAAATTTAATGATTAATTTTAATGAGTTTCAAAAACAACAATCGAGTCGGCACTATATATAGTATAATTGTATAAACCATAAAACGAGGGGTTCATATTTGTTTAAATAACTTAAATTTAATGATTAATTTTAATGAGTTTCAAAAACAACAATCGAGTCGGCACTATATATAGTAAAATTGATCCCTTTATTCTATGATTAGTTGTATAAAGAAAGCATTAACATACTAATCACCAGTGCAACAAAACTCAATTCCGAAAACTATATACTTATAAAACTTTTGGAAAAGGAGTTCGTGTTTTCTAAGAATTTTACATAACTTCAAATTAATACCTTGTAAAACCCAATTCGAATTGAAATCTAATTTTAACTTCCAATACAATTGCAAAATAATTTTGATTCCCTTTCCCGCAAAATTGAGATCCAATTTTGATTTTTAGATACCAGCGATATCCCATTTCTCATCTTTGGAAACATTCAGACTGTGTTTGGTACGTGGAATTGGAGCCTTGGAATTGGAATTGGAGCCTCCAATTCCAATTCCAATTCCACTGTTTGGTAGTACAAAAATAAGTGGATTTGGAATTGAATTCCAATTCCACCAACTCCAATTCCTCAATTCTAATTCCATATATTAAGAAAAGAATTATAAAACCAATTCCATATGAAACCGGGTCAGAATTAGAAAAAAGCGCGGATCCTATTACGGGTCAAAAACTAAACGGGTCAAATATAAATGAAAAAATTGCCTCTGCGCGTTTCTCCTCCTCTCTCCATCTCTCTTCGCGCCCCCAGCGGCTCTCTCTGTGCCCTAGCCGATTAATCTTTACGATCAATGGCTGCGAGTGTGCCCTAGCTGATTAATCTCTACAATCAATGGATAATCAGGTAACTCCGGCTATTTTCCCCTATAATTTCTTGTTGTGGATAAAACGGTGGTGGTATTTTTGGTTTAGTTGTATGGCAATAGTTTTGTTCAATGTAATGGTGGGTGTTGCCTATTCATTAATTACACAAAATAAGGCAATGCAATGAATGATGTGATCACTTGGTTGATGAATGTGGTTGGGTGGAGTGAGATCTGATTTACCCCCAAATCAAAGAGATGAAAAACTCAAACCATGTGACAAATATGCTAATACACTCCAATATTGTTTTCTGGTTCTGATTCTCAAGGCAAGATTCAGATTCGATGCTAATCCCCTCTCACTCTCTCACTCTCTTTGTCTCTTGCTAATTAATTAATTAGAGGGATCAATAGTAGTAATTCTAACAATGGAGAGTGAATACAGTCTTTTTGTACTTATATCTTTTGTTTATTTATATTGTTGAACTATAGTTTGAACTGGGGCATATATCTTGAATTTGTCCAAATCCAACACCAATTCTATCTCTTCTTCCTTGTATGGCTATTCATCTAAGATGCTTTTGTTGGATTGGAGCTTACTTGAAGAAGCAGTCCCCCTACCCTCCTTTTGAGTTTTTGAGTTAAAAATCCTACTTTTTTTTTACCAAGTCCTACACTTCAAATTCCAACTTGCATATAAAGTTTGAAGCTTTGAATTCTGCAAAAAGATACTACTATTTTCTTTGTTGTTGGATGCATGAAGGTCTTGAATAAATAAGAGTTTTATTAAAAGTAACAAAAATGGCATGGTGTATCAGATCTCATATAGCTGTGATATTGAACTAAAGCTCCATTGTTTTTATGCTGTCTGTATCTATACATCTCTATAGTTGCATAGTTATTTTCTTGACTTGAATGATCACATTTAAGATAGTGGAAGCTGCTGGATTCCATCTATGTAAGTTTGTTGCAAAGCTTGAGTTTGATCTCTTGTCATCAATTTTTGGCTTTGGTTAAATTTATTGGTGTCTTGATTTTGTGCCAAAAAAGTTTTGGTTTTTGTTGATGTTTAACATTCTGTTATTGGAAGAGGTTGATGCTGAGATTCAAACTAGAGTTGCTCAAGGTGATGTTTACAACGAGGAAGAGGCGCAACCATATGTGTTGGGTGGTTATCGTAATGAGATAGAAGAGACTCAACACTCATATGGAATTACAATTGTTCAAGTTACAAATGAGTGGACTAGATTTAGGGATAATCTAGCTTATACTATTTACTATTTACTTATTTATTGACATTTGTATAATATTTTCTTTTATGATTTGTGTATCAATTCGATATTGTTTCAGGACTACATATGACATGATATAATTTGTACATAACTATATTCATGTTTAATTATCTTGTATTTGAATTATATTGGATTATGTATACTCCATATAAAACTATTTTATATGTCAAAAATAAGAAACATGTTATCATTGCTTGATTATGTTATTAAATTATATATTAAGTTTGTTTTTATGATATAACTAGAGTTAATAAAAAAATTAAATATTAGAGGAGAAAAAAATAAACATGTAAGATTTATTAAAAAATGATTATTTAAAAAAATTAGTTATTTTAAAAAATTTAAATTTTGATTTGAATTCCAATTCAATTCCAAATCCAATATTTTGAATGTCAAACAAAGGATTTAGAATTATAATGCAATTCCATACCAATTCTTTGATTATACCAAACAAAGGATTTGGAATTGAATTATAATTCAATTCCTTCCGATTCAATTCCATAGAATTCCAATTCCAATCCAATTCCAATTCCGTGTACCAAACGGACCCTCAAATTCAATTAGATGATTTCTAATTAGAATACAAAACCAACTATGAATCGTGCCCCGGACATACCACTGTTAGGAACTTTTGTCTTCATCTAATGATGTCCATTATTAAGAATTTATGTCATCAGCTAATGAGTAATGATACCTAGCAGAACAGGAAACTATTAGGATCGTCAACTCCGCACATTAGTTTGAAAACATTATAAGTATATAGCTTCCAACTTTCTACACTTATCCGATGTGGAAAGAGTTTCTAACAGATTTAAATTCATAACAGAAGAGATTTCAGCTCCGTTGCTTACCTCAATTAGATGCGAGAGTTATTTCCTTTTCCCTTTGCAATGTTAAAAGATGAATCTCCTCATGTTGGAAAAAGTCTATTTAGACATTCATCATATTAATTACCATGTGAAGGGGATGCATCTGAACTGTGCTAGGATGCTTTACCAACTTGGAAATGCTACTATTATTTCATTGACTTTGGACACTTTAGGTACCTAACTCTTTCCTTCTCTATCAAAGTTTTTAAATTTATATAAGATTGCGATGCAAAAGTCTCTATAAATAATTTAATCAGCCAAAATATATGATTCTCAAATAAATTTTAAAAAACATTGCTTCTATCAATTTTTGTTTTTGTTTTTGTTTTTTGTTTGCATCCACTCTAGTGTTGCTCACATGTATGTATGGTTGTTTGAAACTTATAGGTTCTTGAACTGGGTGGTGGTCCCATTGAGTTTCCTGATGGTGTGGTGTG
The DNA here is from genome assembly GCF_029641045.1 of Salvia hispanica. Lineage (NCBI taxonomy): Eukaryota > Viridiplantae > Streptophyta > Magnoliopsida > Lamiales > Lamiaceae > Salvia > Salvia hispanica. Next base: position 32,309,283 of record NC_142697.1, on the reverse strand, counting down.
GTTGAACAAGATTCCGAATATATGTTCGATGATGAAGACACCGATTACCATTTGGGATTTGATCATTTATTTGAGTAGAAGATGAAACAGTAAGAATTTTGGCATGTTTGAAGAGCTTCTTGTGCCCTATCTAATTTGGACAAAGATGCTCAAAGCCTCAAACCCTAAATACCAATATCAACAATAAAAGTTTCTTGTCCATTTTCTTTTTTGACCTTGTACAATGTCTGTGATTTCTCAACTATAAATATCTGTTGTGTAGTTGTTTAAATACGGTGCGGTCTTTTTGGTCCCAAAACTAATTCCTCTAGTATCCACGTAGTGCTTTTATTTGTGCTCTCGACCAAAGGCATGCAACCAAGCACGTGTCCCCTAAGGCTCTCGGCTGCAAAACAAGATCGAATTTAATTGAGTTTTACGGTCCTTATGAGCCAACAAGGGAAACGATCGACCTCGACCAAATTTAACGGAGTTGAATTTTTTCGAAATTAGTGGTAAAGAACGTGCTTCGCTGAATTATTTTTTCCACATAGTTCTATTTTCAATTTCATATTTTTATGTTTTGGTTTATTTGTACAACTAATATATATTACTCCTTCCGTCCCATTTTAGGAGTCCCAATTAAGTTTAGCACTAGTTTTAAGAAATGTAAAGAAAAGTTGGTGAAAAAAAAATAGTAGAATGTGGGTCCTACTTTTTTATATTGTTTTTATAATAAAATGTGAGTGGAAAAAGATAAGTGGAATGTGGGGCCTAATATCATTTATGGAATATTTTAACCGTGACTCCTAAAGTGGGATACCCAAAAATGGTAAACCGGGACTCTTAAAGTGGGATATCCAAAAATGGTAAATCGGGACTCCTAAAATGGGACAGAGGGGGTAATAGAAAATGTCACAATCATTTATAGTATTAGGCTATTAGCAGCCAAAAAACTAGAGAAAATATTCACTAGTCCTTCCACACCACATGACATTATGAGTTGATGTGTTCAACAAATAGTTCTGGAAAAACCTACATCCAATTAGACCATCACTATTTAGGAAAAATAGCTTAATAGAGGTATTTATATATGGAAATTATTTAACTGTATTTCGACTAATAATGCACGCTTATTTGTGGTAACTTTCTTTACATTATTATGTATTTGGAAAAAAAAAATAGAATATTTAAAGTGTGTGTAGCAGCGAAGTTCACTTAGATGATTGCATATATTAAGATTATCTTATGTTTGCATATATTAAGATTATCTTATGTGAATGTTAATTTTCATATAAATAGATAAATAATATCCAAATGTCAATTTAAATGTATGGATTAATAAGTTGATAATCTTTCATTAAATTTAAAATCAACTAATCTTCTAACTTTTATGTTTAAAAGAATATAAAATGAATAATCTTTGATTTTAATCTTCTTAGTTTAAAAATTTCTTGATTTTTGACATGCTACCAGGAAAAATAAATAAATTAATATGCTAATAAAACTTTAAATTATGATCATGCATTTTATTTGTGTAGATTTTTCAGTTTAATTTATAGTTATATACATAATTTAATAAAAAAGAAAACTATAACCATAAAATTTCAAATAATAATAACAAAGTGCACTGTATAACTAAAATTTTTTATGCCAAAAATGAAGAGTAGACATAAAAATATTGTTGTTATATTATGCATATATATTATATGGGAGGTGAAAAACATGTGGTAATTTTCATATATAAATACTACTATTATTATGCAATTTTCCATAAAAAGTGCTTGTCTAATTGGAGGTGATTTTACATTTGTCAAGAAATTAACTCATAGTGACATGTGGTCTGGAAGGACTAGTGAATATTTTTAAAAAAACTATGCATCATTGAAGATATTATACCAAAAAATATCAACTACAGTACGTAAGGTAAAATCAATCTTGAAATGTATATACATAAATTTGATTTAAATAGTAGTCATTATTCAAAATAGCATGAAGGGACGTTTGTCAAGACAAGACATATAATTATAGAATATATCTAAAGATATTATAATGAAAATAAACCATTCTCCATCTTTCATTTAACATCAAATCTCACAATAATTTGTCTAACCTGACAAAATTAAGAAAAAAACAAAGCCAGCCCTCAAGACTTCTCAATTCACAATCAATGTGAAATCCAAAACCAATCGATACGAAGGAAAAGAGGCCCAGTCTTGAAGATAATGAATAGACAAAAACATGTGATATGGCTATAGATTTATACAGCTAGCAAAAGTGGACCATTTTATTTCACTGGAAACGTGTGCAATGCAACTTACTGTTCATCCCTTTTTTTTCATCTTTTTCACGCATAATATTTTCAATTAATATATGTATAACGTTAGTTATTCAAGTATTCTCCTTAATTTTAGTAATTCAAGATTCCACGGGATTTGAGTTTTATGTGAAAATTTGTCGGATTCAATTTTACATTTTTCTGGAATTTTGGTGATTCCTGAGTCTACATTGCATCTCTCTCATGCATCCTTGGTATTTATTTTTATAATATATCATTTTTAAGTTAATATTTATAATTCACCTTAATTACATAATAGAATAATTTTCTTTAGGGACATCATTGCATAAATTATCTTAATTAGATGAGTAATAATTCATATTATTAAAATAACCATAAAAATGATATCTCACGTTAATGATAATCATAATTTTTTGCTAACCAATAAATTATAGTAGTACGGAGTATTAGTTATGTAAAATATATTTTTATATTATCTTTTACATCATTGGTTAGCAAAAAATTGATATATCATTAATGTGAGAAACCATTTATTATAAATGTTTGTTTTAGTAATTGCGATGAGTAATCATCAATTATATATTATAACTATTTATATTTATGAATTCAAACGAGCTCAACGATTATTATTGCACACATTTTGACACAAAACGGATACTCCAAAATTTAGCATACAATTTAATTATTAATTAATAATATTCATAGTATAATTAATAATGTTTGAGTTTTCTTGAGAGAGAATAAACAATTATTATAACAATTTATATTAGATTATATAATTAATTAAATCTTTTATCTAGCTATCATTAAACTTATAATAATCTCTATTAAGCTGCGGGCCCATATTAAAATATAATTATGATTCCCCAATCAAAATAAATTCTTATTTGAGTTGACTAATTTATAAATAATTTTTTTTCAAGTAAATTGGTCTCTCTATTTGTATGAATCTTTATAATCCACACTACGATATATATCTTAATTAATACTTCATGTGCATTAAGAATAGACACTATTTTAATTTCATTTGTTTCTAAAAATAGTCAACATCCATTTATGAAAAAAAATTATTTGATAAAGTGGATCTCATTTTATATTACAATAAAACAATTACTTTTTCTTTCTATTATATTTCTCCTATTAATATCAATTACCAATTAAATCACTTGTTAAAGTGTCTTTTTAATTGGATGGAAGGAGTATAACCAAAACATAAAATACGTGAAAAATAAAATACTAGTTGATCAATTACTTAAACAGTGTAAAATATAGGGTTTTGGCTTTTTAAACCAAAACCTTTCCCCAAATTTCGGTTTTTCTCATGAACTATAAGATTTATTTTTAAAACCACGAACTTTCATTTCGTTAGGATTTTCCCCCGGCGGGTCAACGACGAAACCCGGGTTGTCTACGTATCAATTTTAATCCTATTTGTCACTAAATTGATTACATGGATCCTATTTGGCACAATAATACATACAATCACAATTATTACATAACAAATGACAACTTCTGAATAAATAAAACACAACTTTAACATTTTGAATTATGCTATTCGGGTCGGAAATGTGCTATTTGGGTCGGGTTGGGAAAATCCTAAAGAAATAAAAGTTCGTGGTTTTAAAAACAAATCTCATAGTTCATGGGAAAAACCGGAATTCGGGGAAAAATTTTGGTTTAAAAAACCAAAAACCCTAAAATATACTACTACTAGATTATTAATCGAGATTGAGACGAAGACATGTTGCATGAATATAAATGCTAAAATTGAATTAAAATAGTTGAACTTTGTAATCAGTCGTATAATAATGTACTGTATGAGTTTAGCAGAAAACATGTATTAGTGGTTGGTTAGTACTAGCGAATATATAAGATGTAAACGAATTTCATAAGTATACTATATTCTCCAACCTTATACTTTTATATGGAGTATAAGGTTTGAGACAATTACGAATATATATATCTTTAATGGAACAATTAGTACGATAATATTACTAATAACTCCTACAAACTTTAAGCTGGCTAGTGATTCATATTCTTCAACATATTTAATTTGTGTATCGATTTTATTTTCCAAGATAGAATCGATAATGAAAATCCAAATTTCACTGCAACAAAAAAAACAGGTAATGACACGCTAATTTGTGTGTCTAATTATAATAACAACGCTTCATAAAGTGTCCTTATTGTTTGTGTCTCAACTAAAATTAAGAGACGCAAATATAAGCGTCTTAAAAAAGTAAAAGATTAAGATAATTTTCCTTTAACTTAGGAACGTTTTCTTTTGCATGTGTCCTAAATTATAGTTATTTTTAAAATAATTCAAATAATTATGTCTCAATTTTTTTATCATTAAAAAATAAGTTTTTTATAGTGTTTTATACTTATAAGTGAAAGTTCAAAATCTCTCCTTTTCCACCAATCACTATCTATACTAAAATACAGATAAGTTCTTCACCAATAAATGTCTACACGTAGAGGGCCACATGAGATGACGGCTTCATTCATATTCCTCCACAAACTACTTATCCCAAATGATTAATGGAGATTTTGTTGTTCGTCGGTCATGCCCTAGTTTCAAATAAAATTAAAATAAATAGTATAATATTATTGTTGCTTACAAAAGATACTTACAAAACATTTCAACACACATCTATCTCCCTCTATCTCTATATATACAATATCACACATCAAGGTTATAATATTTGAGATTTTGATTTCTATAAAAAGCTAGTAAATTTTGCAAAGTAATTGATGTTATATATCTTTATGCGCATCACACATTTGATCTAGTATTAACTATTTATTCCTTATTGATAACTTATTAGACTTAGCTCAACTTTTTTATTTTCTCTTTTTTTAACATACTTACGAATAATAGCTTCGAAAATGTACCTAAAATTGGTGTTCTAGAAAGGTAAAAAATGAATAAATTCTACTACTATTAATTATCTTTTGTGCCGGAGAAGTTCTTCTACTTTATTGGTTATAATTCCAATGCTGTCCACATGCTCGCTAACATCTTGAACCTGCACAATATGATTCAATAATTTTTCATTAGTAGTTTCACAATTTTTTAATTTCTCAACACGCACAACACGCAACAGCGTGAGCGCGCACAACACGCAACAGCGTCACTGAAAAAATTACTAACAACATTTTTATTTAATTCAAGACGTAATTAGTGTTTTTAAATACATCAGTCACTTTAAATATTGTTCGTGTCCTGACTAAATGTATGTACTCTATTATTTCATTTATATCATTACATTAAATATTCCTATTATAAACTACCATCTTCAGTTTTCAAACTAATTCTATTTTATTTTATTATTTTGAAATATCAACCATTACATATTTTATCTGAGGTCCCGCATTCAAGTTAACTCATTTATAAATTTCACATCAAATCAAAATAAGATTTTGATTCACAAACAAAGCAATGCAAAAAACTTACTTCTCTTATGAGAACAAGACAAATTACTTTTGTTTGAATTTTTTCAAAAAATGATAAAAAAAATTTAAGCACGCATAGAAAAACGCACTAAGTTAAGGACAAAGGCCTTAATCTTTTTTTTTTTTTCTGAGATGCTTTCATTTGCGATTCTTAATTTAAATTGGGAAACCAAATTTGAGGACGTCGCTATTTATAAATACAAATTAACATTCTTAATCGACTAAAAATTAGGAGTAATAAGGACCAACGATATTACAGTATACCTTATCGATGACGTTATCAAGAGCGTCAGCTGCCTCGGCTGTTTTCTCAGCAAAATGTTCAACTTTCTCAACGAGATCGCGCAGTTTTCCCTGGGGAAGATCCTCGGCGTAGTTCTCGGCGAGCTTGTCGACGGAATCCGCCACCACTTCCACCACCTCCACTATATTCTCCACTGCTTGCAGTGAAGTTTCAAGCTTATCTATATGCCCAAAACACCTTTCTTTTCTTAGCAAACCATAGTTCCCAAACAAAATAATAAATTTATTTGAATTTCTTACCTTTAATCTCCTGTAATGGCCCCAATTTGCTGGTAAAAAACGGTAGAATAAATGTAACAACAAATCCCAAAACCCAGCCCCTGTTTCATCATTGAACTATCAGTACAAAAAACTTATATTTTAAGGACGCGAAAATTGAGACACGATTATTTATGTTAGAAAATTTTTAAAAACAATAACAATTTAAGACGCAAATAACGTAGCTTTTAATTTTTTAGGATGTTTTTATATGTGTCCTCTAATTTTACTTGGAACACCATCAATAAGGATGTTTTTAGAAGCGTTGGTAGTATATTTAGAAACATAAATTAACTTTCTAAATTAGATTTAAAAAAATTAACGATTTTTTTTGTTGTAGTGCATCAACTCTTTCTCTTCATATCATCATCAGAGAGAGAGAGAAAATTTTTTTTTACTTACATGGGCTGGGAAGGAGGTGGTGATGGCGCAGAAGCCGGTGGATTTTCAGGTGCAGTGTCAGCACTCACAATAAAAGATTTCCTAAAATAGAAAAAAATTAGTTAAAAAACCTATTTTTACTCAAAACTGATTGAGTTTTCTTCTTTTTTTTAACACACCTTGTATGTTGAAGTGTTTTCTTGGAGGCCCAGAAGCCGAATTCATCAGTCTTGCACTTGGAAAGGGCTAATCTGGAGATGGGATTCCAAGAGAGGGACTGAACCCTCGTGCTCGGCTTCGCGATGATGATGGAGGAAGAACTCGCTAGTGACATAGCTTTGATCTTTGGGAGTGTGAGGATTGATAATTTGTTGGTGAAATTATGTGTTTTGTTTGGGAAAATAATGCTTAATTAGGGTTTTGGAGTGGTTTTATTTTATAGGGACCAATAATTTGGAGATATAATTTCATGAATTTGTGGTTACTATTTACGATGTGGACTAGCGATAGATGACAGTTGAAAAGTTGGCACGAATAAAACAATTATTTCATTTAGGTTTGCGTATGTAGAAAATAAATAATTGAATTGAAACACATGTTAAACAAACAAATTTGACGAGCTGGTCCACATATGCTTACTAATCTAGTCGGATCAGATTTTTTCCCTCGATAAATTTTCAGTTCGATTTTGATTAGTTATATTTTAATCGAAAAAACATAAAGTTTATTTAATTATAAAAATTTTGACAAAAATTCGATCTGAACTTCAAATGTATGAGTTGTGACCCTAGCCTTATGTGTCGAAACGTTGAGGAAATTATTAAGGGAACATTATTGTCATGAAAATATCGTACAAAGAGAAAAAAGAAATTAGAAAATAGAATAAAATAATGGAATGTCCAAAAAGTAAAATAATGGAATGATAAACATGATTTGAGTTGAAATGAATAAGTAATCTTGTCTCAATCTCAAGACCCAAACAACAGAAATCTAGCATAAATATAATAATCTTTTATAGTAAATGTTAATTATTTTATCGACACAATTCGGCTCACCTTTTTTTAACAGCCCGCCCTCCTAGGGTACAATAAATGCGGTAACTGTTACCAAACGGACTCGAAGAAATGAACAAGGGCTAGAGTTTTATTTAAAGAGTGTTGACCAAAAGATTAGAAAAACAATCAGAGCATTTAAAACAACAAACTTAACCTAGAAGCTTTAATAAGAAAAAGGAAGGTATAATAAATGACGTTCAAGAATCTCAAGAGTATGACATAGTCTCCAAGATAAAAACCACAAGATAGTCTAAGGCCTCTAAACCGAAAGGAGAGTGCAAAATATTCAAAATAAACATAAGTGTATCAAAAACTCAGCGGAAAGCGACCAAGAGAAAGAATAGCTATGTATGAAGACACAACTACGCCTGAAGTTCAAAACAACCATCTTAATTAATTATCATGCTCAACACCCGCCACCGCTCGTCATCGTTCAACCTGCACATAAGGAAAACACATGCAGGGCTGAGTATTTTGAAATACTCAGTGAGCTCATTGCCAAAACATTTTATAAGTTATGCCACCCTTACCAAGTGAACTCGAGTTTTAAGCAGTTATAAGAGAATATAATAAACAAGTTTGACTTTTCAAACTTCCAACGCAAACCCTAGACTCGACTCGGTCATAGCATCTCATGCAATAAATGCATTCATAAATTAATTCACGTCTCCACGTCATCAAAATAAATTCTAGGGATCTAAAATTAGGGTTCGGGAAATCGAGATGTTACATTTTTGGTCGTCCTATAAAGATGAAATAATTTCTAAAATGGAACATTTTCATGTCCCTTTACTTTATTCTTTTCTTATTAATTAATAGATAATACTATATAAAATTTCGTATCAAAAAATAAATGTTTCATTTCTAATAGAACGAACGGAGAATATTTCTAAAAGAACGAACGGAGAATATTACGGCAAATTGAATAGTTATTTAGAGGGAAAGAACTACATTACGGCGTGTACAAATTTTATGAGATTGGAGAAAATTTCTAGTTAAAGAGAATAAGAGATTGCAGCCCATAGGACAATCGCGTGTGCCCCACTGGCAAGGGTGCGAGCCTAGTTATTGACCGAATTTTAATTTTATTAACATAATACAAATATTTTGAATTGAATTTTAAATTTATTATTACCTAGATACTTCAATAATCTTTTACTCAACGCATTTTTATCCATTTTTTTAAAAAAAATCATTTTTTTAATTGCCAATACCCTCTACTCTCACTTATAAATATCCTTACCCCAAGTTCACTGATCGTGAATGAGCATTCGGAGTTCTGCAATCATGGTTTTCCATGATCAAAGGTCTGAGGCGTTTATGTCACCAAGAAGTGCTTGCAGACATAATATAATTATTGAAGACGAAAGGACCAAACACCGTTAATTGGGTCGAGAAGGATATTGCCAGTTCGTTGATGCACTTTTTATTAGCACTAAATAAACCTGCAAGTATATAGAGTATATATAGTATAGCTAAAGGTTAGTACCGGATATCGAACACGGGAAAGACGAACACAAAGTGTCTATCTTCTACTAAGACACAAATACTATCTGGAAAAACAATTGGGTTTTAAAAACTTTTGAAAAACTAAAAACAATAAGAGCATAGATCAACTAAAAGCAGATAAATCAAGAGGAAGACAATAGAGATAAGGGAATCCCAGGGATGTGTGTTCACAGTTATGGTTATACAAAATTCCAACTACAATACCCTAGCACAGTTTATACTTTGAAAGGACGAGTCACCTAGCTTATGCTCATGCGATACAAATGTTGATTACAAAATTAGGGTTGTCAATCCTAACACGTAACTCCAAAAAGCTTCTAAGACCCTTGAAAAGTCCTCACTCTCAATTAACAGTGCCGTTTTAAGGGAAGCTAACTGTATTGTCTACTAAGTGAATCTAACTCACTAGAACTCTGTCACAGTTATGAAGCAAGTTATATCAAATCATACACGATTGTCTCACTCAATCATGCAACATCAAAACTACTTAGGGAAGAAACAAAGTAAAAACAAAATGGATATTAGATAGAAAAAGGAATTTGTATAACCAAAGTCGTTACTAACACATCCCTAGAATCCTATGAGTTTAGTTACACATAATTGAATAAGCTAAAAACATAGATTGAAGGGAAGACAATTTGAACATAAAACTAAAGCAAATAAAACCCGTGGGTTGAATTCTTGTCGTTCTTGATATTCTTGAAATCCTTCTCCAACTCCTTGCACTAATGAAGTACTCTAGGTCTTGATCTCTATGAAGTATTTTGCAAGTAGAAGTTCTCTCTTTTTGATGAAGCTTGAGGTCTTATTTATAGGGGAAAGCCATGCCTTGTTGTAGAAGAAAAAAAATCTCCAAGAAATGGTAAAACTGGGTGCAAATCTAGGGCTTCTCGGATTCTCCGCCTTTCTCCGGCGGGCCGCCGCACCTTGGCCGGCGGTCACCGTGTTGGAGTCCAGAGAGTCTGTTCCCTCGGCGGCGGACCGCCGCACATCTTCCGGCGGTCACCGGACGAGACTTCTCTTCCAAGCACATTTTTCCGAGGCGGACCGCTGCATTGATCTGCCCGCCGGGCGCCAGCGGTCGCCGCACACATCCGCGGCGGTCGCCGGTTGCCGTCTGACTCCAGATTCCGAAACTTGGCGTTTTGGCTCCCTTTTTTGGCTCAATTATGCACATTTCTCACAAAACACGTCAAAATACCAAAATAGACAAAATATGCAAATAATGGACGTGTAGAGTGACTTTGACATCAAAAACGGACCAAATAATGGCCTAAAAACAGTGCAAAATCCGAGCATATCAACTCCCCCAAACTTACATTTTTGTTTGTCCTCGAACAAAACAATAAAGACACAAGAATAGACGCACGGAATGCACAAGGACTAGATGTCATAATTGCTTCAAAAGATGGAAGAACAATTTAAACATGTATTAACGCAATCAAATCAAGCAAGGCTTACTAGTGCACTTTCATTACTAACTCGTGGAACACCTTGAATTCAAGCCCTCGCACGTGGCAAACTTCCAAAGATGGGAAGTGTTCTCTCACTCTCAAAGTGTATAAGGATAATGTGTACATAAGCACTCAAATCATACATCATGCAAAGTTTACCATAGGCTTGCTCAAAGTCTACTCCTTCCTCTACTAAATGTGATTAAGCTTCAAAAGTCCGAAAGGTCTTTATCTTTGGTTATAATGTAGGCTCTTTGGTAGGTGAGGAACATTTGGCTAAAAAGTGACTAAAAATAAAAATATCCCAAGTAGAGTAAAGATAACTCCACATTTCTAAACCCAAGGCACTTTTAACACTTTATTTATTTCTCCTTCAACTCACTTTCCAATCCTTTGATTTTCTTCTTCTTTTCACAACCTTTCACACTTTTCTTTTTCTTTTTTTTCTTTTTCTTTCTTACACATCCTTTGTTTTCTTTTCTAAGATCAAGCACATACTTGGAATTTTTCTCAACTTCACAACTTGTACTTTCTTTACATTAAGCACACTACTTTTATATTTCCCCCTTGTCTCTCCAATTCCTTTACAAAATAAGATAGTAATGACTAACTAACCCAAGGAATTGTCCCCATAATTTTGGCTTCCAAAGAAAAGGCTTAAAGGCTCAAACTTGGCTCCAAAGGAAAAATTTTGAAATTTTAAGAAGGTCAATATTTTGGACAAAAGTAGGCTAAGAAAAGATGGTCAATCATCCTCCTAAATCAACTTAAACACTATGTAAACTTAGGCAAGACTAGGAGCAAGTTCTAGAAACAAATACATGATTGCAGATAAATCACACAAGAATGAAATAATAGGCTCAAATCCTCATAAGGTATAAGCATGATTCAAGGCGAACAAGCAATTCACTAATTATGCACCTTTTCACCAAACCATCAAATCAAAACGTTAAGCCATACCTAAACATAGATGGAATGTAATATCATTGGCAACTCAATCTAAAGTGTGTCCCTAAGCATGCGTGTTTCTAAGTTCTTCATGTTAAGTTCACGACATGGATTCAAGAAAACATTTTTTTAGAACACAAAATTCACCTACGGGGTTATTGAAACAAAAACAAAAACTTTAAAACAAAAAAATCCTAAACTCACGGTCCACCACTTCATCCCCCCAAACTTATTTACAACAAATTGTAAAGTAAGTTTGCAGAGTCGGTAGGGACGTGAGTGAACTACTGAAAAAAATGTACCTTGAAAATTCTTGTGTCGAGGCTTGACCGGGCGAAAGTTGAGAAACTTTGGAAAAATCGCGCTGGAAAAATACGCCCAGGCGGCGGCCCGCCGCAACATATCCGGCGGTCGTCGCGCGACAACAGAATGTTCCAGCGAGCAGGTGGCGGACCGCCGCAGCACATGCGACGGTCACCGCGTAGAGGTCAGAGCCTGCGAAAAAAAATTCAAAGCACAAAATTAAACTAAAACCAAAAATACTTAACTTAAAGCAAAAATTTTCAAAAACAAGGTTGTGTTGCCTCCCAACAAGCGCTCTTTTATAGTCATTAGCTTGACGTTACCCCCTTCTTTACTCCTTGGGTGGTTCCTCTAGATCAACCTCCTCCTCCACTATCTTGTCCGAACTGTAATACTTTTTCACACGGTGGCCATTGGCTTGAAACAATTGTCCATCCGGAGCTAGCAATTCCACTGTTCCACTATCATATATCTTCTTGATCATGTATGGGCCGGTCCATTTAGACCTCAACTTTCCGGGGAATAGAGAAAGTCTCGAATTGTGCAACAGAACTACATCCCCCAGCATGAGCTCTCGCGGGCTGATCATACGGTCGTGGTAAGCCTTCATTCGCTCCTTATAAATTGATGAACTATCGTAAGCCTCCATCCTAAATTCGTCCATCTCATTTAGAAAAAAGACGTCTTTCTTCACCGGCTTTGCGAAAGTCATGGTTCAACTTTTTGATCGCCCAATATGACATGTATTCCATCTCAAGAGGCAAATGACAAGACTTACCAAACACAAGTTGATAAGGAGATATAACTATAGGGCCTTTGTAGGCGGTACGATATGCCCACAATGCGTCATCTAACCGGAGTGCCCAATCTTTACGATTCACACTCACCGTCTTTTGAAGGACTGACTTGATTTCCCTGTTTGCTAACTCAATTTGCCCATTTGCTTGAGGATGATAGGGCGAAGTTACTCTATGCTTGACTCCATATTTGTCCAACACACTGTCCAGCCATCTATTGTTGAAGTGAGATCCTCCATCACTAATAAGGGCGCGGGGCGTACCAAACCTGCAAAATACAATATGTTTTTTCTAACAAAAGCAATGACAACTTTAGAATCATTAGTTTTGGTTGGAATTGCTTCCACCCATCTAGAAACATATTCTACTGCAAGTAAGATATATTGGTACTCTCCTGATTTCGGGAACGGTCCCATAAAATCTATCCCCCATACATCAAACAATTCTACCTCAATGATGGTATTTATCGGCATCTCCTTCTTCTTAGAAATTCCACCCGTCCGTTGACATTCATTGCATTGGAGAATAAAACTAGCGGAGTCGCGAAAAATGGTAGGCCAATAGAATCCACTTTGCAAGACTTTTATCGCGGTTCTTTGCACACCAAAGTGGCCTCCAGTGGGGGACGAATGGCACCTTTCGACTATAGCCACCCAATCTTCTTGAGGGACACATCTCCTTCTTTTGAACAAGTAGGGCTCATCCCAAAAGTAAGATCGTACATCTCTATAAAATTTCTTTTTCTGATAAGGAGTAAGATCGGGAGGATGCACCTTTGCCGCCAAATAATTGACAATATCAGCGTACCAAGGAAAAGTGGCTTGAGTGAAAAACAGGTGCTCATCTGGGAAGTCCTCGTTGATTTCTTGAGACAAGTCTTCTCCCTCCACCGGGTGTTCCAACCTTGACAAGTGGTCTGTTACCACATTCTCGCACCATTTTTTGTCCTTGATTTCCACGTCAAACTCCTGGAGTAGCAAGATCCATCAGATAAGTCTTGGTTTTGCATCCTTCTTTGCAAACAAATGCCTAATAGCTACATGGTAAGTGTAAACAATAGTCTTAGTTCCAACATGATAGGCCCTAAATTTATCAAAGGAATAGACAATAGCAAGCATCTCCCTTTCAGTAGTCGTGTAATTAGCTTGGGCAGAATCTAAAGTTCTACTAGCGTAATATATGACTCTAAAAATCTTTCCCCTCTTCTGCCCTAAAGCTGAGCCGACTGCAATATCACTTGCATCGCACATGATCTCAAATGGTTGACTCCAATCTGGCGTGATGAGGATAGGAGCGCTGACTAGAGCTCTCTTCAAAGTCTCAAAAGCCTGCAAACAATCGGAAGTAAAATTAAATTTCACATCCTTCTCAAGCAATTTACAAAGAGGTTTAGAGATCTTAGAAAAATCCTTGATGAATCTTCGGTAGAAGCCTGCATGTCCTAGAAAACTTCTTACTCCCTTTCCATTGGATGGCGGTGGGAGTTTCTCGATGGCTGCAATCTTTGCCCTATCTACCTCTATCCCCGCAGAAGACACTTTATGCCCTAGAAATATACCTTCTTTCACCATAAAATGGCATTTCTCCCAATTAAGAACAAGGTTAGTTTCTACACATCTCTGCAAAACCTTAGCTAGATTGTCAAGACAATGATCATACGATTTACCGAACACGGAAAAATCATCCATAAAAACTTTCATCACCTTTTCAATCAAATCATGAAATATGGCCATCATACATCTCTGGAAAGTGGCAGGGGCATTACACAAACCAAAAGACATTTTTCTATAAGCATAAATACCATAAGGACATGTAAAAGCAGACTAATGTTGGTCTTCGGGGGCAATTGCAATTTTATTATACCCAGAATAGCCATCAAGAAAACAGTAATAATCGTATCCCCCTAGTCTATCAAGCATTTGATCAATAAAAGGTAGAGGGAAATGATCTTTCCTAGTGGCTGCATTTAACATACTATAATCAATGCATACTCTCCATCCTGTGGCTACCCTAGTGGCTATCATTTCTCCATCCTGGCCGGGTACTACTGTCATCCCCCCTTTTTTAGCTACGACTTGCGTAGGACTTACCCACTCACTATCAGATATTACATAAATAATTCCTGCGTCTAGTAACTTTATCACCTCTTTTCTTACTACATCTTGCATGATAGGGTTAAGTCTACGTTGGTTTTGCACACGAGGTTTATGCCCTTCCTCAAGTAAAATTCTATGCATGCATGTGGTAGGGCTAATTCCTTTTAGATCACTAATAGACCATCCTATGGCAGACCTATACTTGTTCAAAATGCATAAAAGCTTCTCACACTCTTGCTCACTTAATGCAGCGGATACAACAACAGGGTAAGTGTTTTTCGGCCCTAGGAAAGCGTATCAGAGATGGTCGGGAAGAGGTTTAAGCTCTACTTTGGGCGGTCCTGTGGCTTTCCCACTGTTCTTCTCATTTCTGCCTCTTCTTCGGGAGTGCGTAATGGCAAGAATGCATTCCCCATTTGGGGGATTCTTTCTGGTAGCACTTCCAATTCTGCAATGATGGCACATACGTTAGCATCACAAGAAGATAAATCAGTGTTAGGAGTAAAAGAATTTTTTAGACAAGTTTCAAGAGGGTCCTGGTTTTGGTGATAAGTGACTTCCACTTCTCCAACACAATCGGTGACGACTTGGATGACACTGCATTCTTGGTAGCCTTCTGCCCCTTCTTTTCCATGAAATTTCAGGGCGTCGTAGATGTTGAATGTAATGCTCTCATCATGTAGCTTTAATGTAAGCTCTCCCTTCTGTATATCTATCATGGCTCCCCCAGTAGCTAAAAACGGTCTTCCAAGTATCAAGGGAACCTTCTTGTCCTCCTGCATGTCAAGAACAACAAAATCAGCTGGAAAAATAAATTGTCCAACTCTTACCAAGACATCTTCTACTATCCCCATTGGTGATGTTGTGCTCCGATCTGCCATTTGCAGCGTGATTGAGGTGGGACGGATGCTGTCAACATCAAGTTTCCTGTAAAAAGACAAAGGCATCAAGTTAATGCTAGAGCCTAGATTACATAACGCCCTACCCTTTACATCATTCCCCAAAACACAAGATAAAGTAAAACTCCCTGGATCTTTGTGCTTAGTGGGTAATCCCTTTTGGATGATGGCACTGCAATTCTCTGTTAGGCCTACTGTCTCGTATTTCCCCCATTTCTTTTTTCTTGCCACCACATCTTTCAGAAATTTAGCGTAATTGGGCATTTATTGCAGGGCTTCTACTAGTGGAATGTTGATGTGGACTTTACTCATTGCTTCCAAGAATTTGGCAAACTGAGCATCAAGCTTCTTGCTCTGCAGCCGTTGAGGATACGGGACAGCGATACTGTTCTGTGCGGGGCTGTTTGGTTGCTGCTGTCCAGCCGGCGGGCCACCGCGATGAGGTGTGACGGTCGCCGGGCTTCCGCCAGTGGCCAAGCCTAAGTTCTCCTCGACCTGCTGAGGTATAGGCGGCGGACCGCCGCACCGCTTCGTCAGATGCATCCCCAGGCGGCTTCTCTGCCTCCCTTCTTCTCATTCCTAGATCTTCTGCCTCTGACGGTTGATATGTAGTTCCGCTGCGCAGTTGTACGGCGTGGCATCTTCCTCTCGGATTAACCTCTGGCAGGCTAGGAAAGGTACCTGGGGTGTGCCTGTTTCCTATGGTCGTGGCTATGATCCCAAGATTAATTTCCAGCATCTCAACTTGAGCGACTAGGGTTGCCAACCCTCTTTCCAAGGTGCTTGTGTTTCTTTCTAGATTTTCCAACCGCTGGTTCGTCACATTTCTATGTTCGAAAACTTCTGCGATGCAGATTTCCAGCTGATTCTCCCAAGTAGAGCGGGGTTGATCTTCCATACCTGCACATAATTCAAACGAGTTATCAGAGCAGTAATCTTGTGCATCATAGGAAAATTCAGAGCAGTTTGGGTCGTAGTATGATCCCCCATGGTCGGAGTTACAGTATTCATTGCTTAACCCCCACTGCTGTTCGTAGCCATATGAATCCTCCATCCCTACAGGAAAATCCATCGTAAAATAAAAATAAAAATAAAAGAAAATGAACTAAAACAAAAGCGATTAAAATACAAAGTAGCAAAATTATCCGTTTGAAGATATCACTCCAAAGTGTATTGTCTTCCCCGGCAACGGAGCCAAAAACTTGATGCACTTTTTATTAGCACTAAATAAACCTGCAAGTATACAGAGTATATATAGTATAGCTAAAGGTTAGTACCGGATATCGAACACGGGGAAGACGAATACAAAGTGTTTATCTTCTACTAAGACTCAAATACTATCTGGAAAAAACAATTGGGTTTTAAAAACTTTTGAAAAACTAAAAACAATAAGAGCATAGATCAACTAAAAGCAGATAAATCAAGAGGAAGACAATAGAGATAAGGGAATCCCAGGGATGTGTGTTCACAGTTATGGTTATACAAAATTCCAACTACAATACCCTAGCACAGTTTATACTTTGAAAGGACGAGTCACCTAGCTTATGCTCATGCGATACAAATGTTGATTACAAAATTAGGGTTGTCAATCCTAACACGTAACTCCAAAAAGCTTCTAAGACCCTTGAAAAGTCCTCACTCTCAATTAACAGTGCCGTTTTAAGGGAAGCTAACTGTATTGTCTACTAAGTGAATCTAACTCGCTAGAACTCTGTCACAGTTATGAAGCAAGTTATATCAAATCATACACGATTGTCTCACTCAATCATGCAACATCAAAACTACTTAAGGAAGAAACAAAGTAAAAACAAAACGGATATTAGATAGAAAAAGGAATTTGTATAACCAAAGTCGTTACTAACACATTCCTAGAATCCTATGAGTTTAGTTACACATAATTGAATAAGCTAAAAACATAGATTGAAGGGAAGACAATTTGAACATAAAACTAAAGCAAATAAAACCCGTGGGTTGAATCCTTGTCGTTCTTGATGTTCTTGAAATCCTTCTCCAACTCCTTGCACTAATGAAGTACTCTAGGTCTTGATCTCTATGAAGTATTTTGCAAGTAGAAGTTCTCTCTTTTTGATGAAGCTTGAGGTTTTATTTATAGGGGAAAGCCATGCCTTGTTGTAGAAGAAAAAAAATCTCCAAAATATGGTAAAACTGGGTGCAAATCTAGGGCTTCTCGGATTCTCCGCCTTTCTCCGGCGGGCCGTCGCACCTTGGCCGGCGGTCACCGCGTTGGAGTCCAGAGAGTCTGTTCCCTCGGCGGCGGACCGCCGCACATCTTCCGGTGGTCGCCGGACGAGACTTCTCTTCCAAGCACATTTTTCCGAGGCGGACCGCTGCATTGATCTGCCCGCCGGGCGCCAGCGGTCGCCGCACACATCCGCGGCGGTCGCCGGTCATCGGTCGCCGTCTGACTCCAGATTCCGAAACTTGGCGTTTTGGCTCCCTTTTTCGGCTCAATTATGCACATTTCTCACAAAACACGTCAAAATACCAAAATAGTCAAAATATGCAAATAATGAACGTGTAGAGTGGCTTTGACATCAAAAACGGACCAAATAATGACCTAAAAACAGTGCAAAATTCGAGCGTATCATTCGTCCACCTCCTCTAGACCAACCCCCAAACCAAGGTGTGTTGCAAACATATGGACAAGGGCAGAGGGAGGGTGGGGCCAAGGGGGCCCATGGTCCCCCACTAATTCTTAAAAAACTTAGGAGTATTTTAATAATTTCACAATAATTATAATTTGTATATTATATATAGTATTAGATATAGGTTTCAGAATCGTTCCTCTTAATTTATATATATAAATATTAGTGATAGGTTTACCATTCCTCTTAATTTATATATATAATATTAGTGATAAGTTTCAGCAAATTTATACGAATCGTTCCTCTTAATTTCTCCTTGAGCCGTTCCAATTCTGAAATTGGTTATCTAGAATTAGGTATATTTCAAAACTCAAATATAATTTAATTGATTTTTCTACATAGTTGTATTTTTGTTTGGTTGCAATAATAATTTAAAGAGGGAGAAAGAAGATAGGTATGTAATTCAATGGCTATGGTGGTTCTGTTGTTGGAATTTTTTAACCCCAATTCTTTATTTGACGTGTATGTGTTAATAGTTTTATACTATTTGATTTGTGAGTGAGAGTCCAAATGTTATTTCTGAATTATTGTTTGTAATGGCAACTTTTTAGATGTGAGCAGATAGTATATTTTGGTTACTCTTTATTCTTTTAGTTGTAAAATATAAGATGAACTTTATTATGTTTTGTGTAATGATTTATATTTTGTGTAAATGTTTATATTTTTGTGTAATGATTTATATTCTTTTACTAATTATTGTTGACTATTTTTTGTAGATATATAGATCGTTATTTCAAGAAACTTTCTTCCGTTGATTCTTCATCAGCTGAACCTTCACTTTTTTACCTTAAGAATCATCAAATGAAAATAAAAATAAGGTTGATTTAGAGAATCTCCCAAGTGATCCAGGAGAACGACCTGATATAATGAGTTATCCACCAAATTTAATAGAACAAGTTCGCAGAGCTTACTTACTTAAAGGTCCGTGTCAACCACGTAATCATGATTTTCGTCCTAGAGTAGATGGAAATCGAAAACGTAAATTTGTCTCACATTGGTTTGATGAATTTAAGGATTGGTTGGAATATAGTGTTACGAAGGAAGCAGCTTTTTGTTTATATTGCTATCTTTTTTCAAAACTCCACGGAAATGGACAGACGCTTTTGTATCAGGGGGATTTACGGTCTAGCGCAAGTGTCACGCCCGCATTTTCAAAGGATAGAAAACACGGTTGAATCGCGATTAGGGGAGGGTTAAAGAAGCGGGAAAGAAAGGGGAAAACAACAAAACTCGACCAAAGCTCAAAATAATAGAAATAGCTGGATTAGCTCGAATAAAATTAGAGTATCATCTCAACAATTGACATCTCAAAGGGATACAATATCTCATCAATAAATGAACTCAAAAGACACAACATTCAGCGGAAGCATTCGAGAGTAGAATAATGTCATGTATGAAGACACAACATATTCCAAACATTTGATAGACATCTTTTTCACTTTTATGCTCAACACTCACTGCGCTCGTCACCGCTCAACCTGCACATTTTTTAAAACAAATGCAGGGCTGAGTACTTGATGCACTCAGTGGACTCATGCCGAAAACATTTTTATAAAAATTGTTTATCATGCCATTAACGAGTGACCTTGGGGTTTTAACTTTGAAAGGGCCCGAGTCACTAAAACATTTCACCAACATCATCACCGCCATCAACCTCAACATCATCAACATTACCATACCATATCTGAACTACATGACAAAGAATGTGGCCACATTCCAAGTCACTAGACCGGCCAACTCAAAGAGATAGCGCACGATCTACTGGGTGTACACCAGCCTGAGTAGGGACTCACTCCCTAGTCAGACACGAATTCGATTAACCATACATGGCAAAAGCCACTTCAGATAGGTCCCACAACATCACAAAAAATATGGCATGACAAACATATCTCCCATCATTTCAAAAATAACATGCTTAGGATATAGTCCTTATTTAAAAAGAAAGCCCATCTCGTTCGCTTATCTCCTCAATTCAACATTTAGTTCCGCCCTCAAAAGACGTGCACAAAATTCACCCTTTTTCAAAAAAAGAAGACATTACTAAAATTAGACTTTGTAAAAATAAAGCTTATTTAAAACAATGCATGCATCCTATATGGTGTTCATTTTATCCTCATTCTTCCTTAGAATAATTTATGAAGTTCTAGTATCTTGACAAAAACGGGGATTTAAAGATTTATGTTAACCAGCCCAACGATCAACCAATCCGTCAAACTCACTTCATGAACTAAACTCGCTGATCGAAAAATTTACTAAGTCATCAGAATACATATTAAATCCTTAGCCCAACAAAAACTACACAAGCCCAACACTTTAATTAAAAATTAGGCCTAAAACTAATTCCCTTTTCTCATTTCAAATCCATACGGCTCGAACTATGAATGTGGTCCAACAAAAGATATTTTCATCAAATGAGCTCAAATTCTAGAAAGAGAACTCACCCACTCTATTTCCTCTAACTCAGAACAGCAACTTCTCACCTTTTACTTCTCACGCCATTCGCCTCACGCCTGTTCTGCATCACTGTCGTGAGGCGTGAGCGGTGGATCGCTCCATCATCGCCTCGTTGTGATTCTCTCTCTGTCTCCCGTTCGGTCAGCACCATTCAGAACCTCCATCCACACCTCGATTTGGTCTCACTCTTAATTTCTCAAAATCAACAAGGAAAACCCCCCAATATCCTCTGTTCTCTTCTCTTTTCTGTCACGGCACCTCCGTCTCTCCGTCGGAATGATCGCCGCCGCCATAGACTCAGTTGTCGCTGTTCACCGTTTGCCGTCAGGCAGCGCTTAGCGCCGCTGCTGTCACTGCCCTATCTTTCTCTCTTCTCTGTCAGAGCACTGCTGCTGCCTCGCCCTTTCTCCTCACCGTCTCCATCACAGCGCCGTCGCTGCTCGTCTTAGCTGCTGATCCAGAATGTCGCGTCTAGCCGTTTCCGTCCTCCCTCTCTCTCTCTTCCTTCCCCAAGAGAAAATTTCCAAATCAGCAAGCAATAATCTTCTTCTCTCCTTCTTTCATTTTGACTATTCCCAAAACAAATAGGAATCGAGCTTCCCAATTCTCCCAATTTCAGTGAGGTTCGAAATATTCAAGAGAACATCCAAATTGAAATCTCTAAACTCCTTCTTCTCTCAATTCAAATTCAGCACGACGCCTCTGCCTCTCCGTCGCTGCTCTATTGCCATCTTTTCTCCACAACGCCGCCACAGTTTCCGGCCTGCTGTCACTGCCGTTCAGCCGAGCAGCCGCTTCCTGTTCGTCATGAGAGGCCGTGCCTGCTGCTGCTGAGTTCAGCCCGGTGTTGTACGCCGCCGCCTCTGTCTGCTCGAGGTTACGCCACCACCGCTGCCTTACTCAGCTCGAAAATACAAAAATACGCTGCCGCAAGACTCCATCTCTGATCGGATCGTTGCCGCCCCGCTGCAGCCGCTGAGATCGCCGCTGTTGAACGGACGTTGCTGCTCCGCCAGGACAGCCTGCCACTGCGTCTCCGATTTCTCTCCTCTCCGTCTCCTATTTGATTCCATTTAAACGGCAGGATATGGATCCAATTTCAGCATTCTCTTATCTCTCTTTGCTTTCAGTTAATATGATCGCGAAAAAGATACAAGACTCCAAAGTGAACGTGGATAGTGGCATGTATAAACTGAACGTCAAGTTTTAGGTTGAGATTTAGCAGGGATTTGCTCTTAGCGTTAGCATCAATTGTGGTAACCGAAAAGGAAGTGGCGAAGAGCTCTAACTTCAAGAAATAAAAGCTGACTTAGTCTTCTCAAAAATTGGGCTTCGAAAAATTGGGCTTAGACAAATAAATAAATTGGGGTGGAAAAAAAATAATTGCTGTAGACCAAAAACGTAAAATTCTTCTCTCGATAAAATAAACAAAGGTGAACAAATTTTCAAATGCACATACAAAGTCTTTCGATGACAAATAAAAAGCCATAAAAGCATGCTATATCAACATAAACTTCTCACACTTAGACCGAGCATCGGGCTAAGTGGGAGAAGAAAGCTAACACATATATACATACTCAACAGGTGAACATAGATATTTAAGACACATATATACGAGCATGCTTTGTAAAAAAATAAAACATAAAAAGACATAAAAAAAACAGAAACTTAAAATTACTTGGTTTATGGGGGGGTTTAATTCTGGCTCTGGTCCCCGTCAGCGGCGCCATTTGAAGAGCTTAGAAATGTGCAGTGCAGTGTTTGGTAAATCACTCAATCTAACAAGTCCAGAGGAATCAACTAGTATTCAGAAAGGTTAGAAGATCATGAAACTGTCAGACAGGGGTTGTTGGATGCACTATATTTCTTCAAAACCTCAACCCACTACACTACAACTAGCACATGGAAGTAAAGGATCGATCCCACGAGGACGAAGGTGTTACGAAACTGCATTTGAGGATGTTTTGGGAAAGGGTGGTTGGCTGCTGCCACGCAATTTTTTGGTTGAGAACTTAAAACTGGGTCTGAGAGATTTAAACTAATTTACTCTACCTACTGGGTCTAAGAAATGAGAACGTACAGAACATGCATGACTTAGAGAAATAAAATATTTTAAAGTTATAAGACAACTGGAGTTAACTTAACTAGACGGACTTTCCTAATTTGGACAAACAGAGACAAAACAAACAGTGGGGACAAGTTTCCTTAAACTACCAGGGTTTGGAAAAGCATGCAGAAAAGTAAAAAGATATGCAGAAAGTACTGACAGGGTCTGGAGAACATGCAGAAAAGCAAGGTTCATGCAGAAAGTACTGACAAAAGGAGATCTGGTTCTAATTGACCAACAAACTGTTAGAGTTTGTATACTAGAAATCACGTTTCGAGTGATTGAATACTGTAAAACTCTTATTTTATTTTCCAATGAATAAAACAGATTATTTTTGTCATAATGTTGTTATGTTTTACATTTAATGGATGTTAATGCATGTTTAAATGTATAAGTTAACTTAACAAAGTCTAAGTCTTTGTTTTAGTAGACCGGTTGTGGGCGTCGTCCACTTTAAGGTAATACGGTCAGTTCTAAACAAAGAAAAATATGAATTTCACAACCTAGATGGAATTAGACTACCCATCGAGAAAGGTTGCAATGTCAGTCCGTATATTTCTAAGCCTTACTGAAATAAGATGACATTGGTGTGGTATAGCACTGAACGGATCTAACAGCAAGACTTGCCTTGGGCTATCTACTGAAAGGCGAGGTCTTGATAAATATTTATTTCTTAATCAATGTAGGTTAGCATTGAGCATACGGTATTGATTATGCATTGCTTTGACTTATCAAATGGTGCGGGTTTTTCGTAGCCCAATTATCCTGATATATTGGGCAGTGGTGATCGATATCTAGCGGTGCTAGGATTGCTATTATATTGAATCGTGCACGAGGTGAGTCTCGTTTGATAATGTCCTCAAGAGGAGCGCGAAACTAAGTTTTATTATTCGGAACCTAGCTAGTTGGAGTATGATTACTCTATGAATAATAAATGAGTGTTTCATGCTAAGTCCACTCTTGGAATTAATAAGAAGTTAATTAATTAAGTCAATAGCAGACATTAATTAATTAATGGACATATTAATCTTAAGCACGGGAAATGAAAGATAAACGGAAACCCGGATTACTTATAATTTCGGATTTGGATGGGGAGAGTTCAATATTACTTCTGTAGTGGCTGCTCGTAATATTCCAATTATAACTTATATTAAATTGTGGGTTCAATTTAATTAGTAAAAAGTAAATTGGATGAGCCCATATCCAAAGCCTTCCATAGATCCCTGTCTGGGCCCAAAAGGAACTTAATATAAATAGGAGAATAAAGGAGACAGAAAATACACAATATCTCATATTGCAATTTTCGAAAATTTCGATCTCTCCCAGCTGTAGGAGATTTCGAATTTGAGTCCTATTCCAAAAAGGATTTCTTCTGTCTTCTTTATTTAAGTCCTAGTATTCTAGTAAGATCAGCCCACACTGATATTAGAGTACAGTTCGGGAACCAGAGAGAAGATTTGTGGTCTAGTACTTAAAGCTACACGTGGAGAAGTCGCTAGCCATCTTCAATTCTTTGGAGAATTAATTAGGTATTATTCTACTCCGTAGAAAAGCATGTTTTAGGTTTTCAATATTCTTAAAGCATGATTAATTCAAGTTATGAGCATGATACATGTGATAATTACGCGAATAGATTTTGTCTAAATAATCTGCTAAATAGATCTGATTATTATGTGATTTATTTACATGCTCTTCCGCTGCGTGCACCAACAATTGGTATCAGAGCCAGTCTTTGGCTCTGATTATTTGGATTTAAATTTCGCGAAATTCATGTATGCATGTCTTGATTGATTACGAAGCATGTTCTTGTGTTTTTATTTTTTATGTTTATGCATGTTGAACTCAAGAACATTCGAATCATAGAACTTGAATTATTCGAACGAACTAGATGTGCGATTCGTCGGCGCTTGCGCCGGGACGAATTGCGCTATGATCGATCGAAGAGGGTTGCCAATCGAGTGGGAGCCGAGGGCGACGGGCATGGGGCGACGCGCCGGCGAGCAAGGGCTCGCGCGCGCCACCGGCCAAGCCCGCCAAACCCTAGCCGGCCCCGATCAAACGCGATGCAACGCGACAGGAGCCGAGGACGTGCGATCACGCGGCGACGCGCATGCGAGCAGGGGCTCGCGCGCGCCGCCGATCGAGACCGCGAGCCCAGGCGGCACCAGACGCGTCGGACGGAGGAAGCCTGGCACGGTGGCTCGTCCGAGAACCACCGAGGCGCCGGTCTTCTTCGCAAAACCCTAACCCTAACCCTAATACCGAAACCCTAGCCGACCCAGCCCTAGCGAGGCGCAACCGAGAGCAGCCGCCGGCTGCTGGTGCGCGCGAGCTCGTCGGGCAGTGGGAGATCGCCGGGAGGTCGTGGCTCTGGCTGCGCCTTCTGGCTCGACGACGACGGAGGGTGAAATCTCGGCGGTTGTCCGCCGGGAGGAAGAAGGGAGAAGGAAGAGCGCGCCGTAAGGCGCGGGTTTTCCGGCGGTCGTCGGGGGGCGAACACGCCGTCCCGGCGAGAATCTCCGGGGATATCTTCGTATCTTCGTTGTGTAGATTCGTGCCAACCTCGAATCTCTAGAAATTGACGAAAGATTATTTTAATGATTATTTAATTGTTTAATTAATAGATATCATTAAAAATAATATTATTTAATGAAATAAAACATTTTGGGAAGATTTCCCTAGATTTTAGGAATATTTGGATTATTTTCTATATCTATGAATATTTTATATCCTAGATGATATAGATAAGAATAATTTAATAGTTTCCTAATTATAATATATATCTAGAATCTATTATAAGATATGATATATATAAGAATACATTAAATAATATAATTGATATTCTTCCTAATCTTGAACTTGGAAATTATATGAATTTGATTTTTCATGTCTAATTAAGATTATAAATAATGTATTTTATTTTAGATATATCTTATAGTAAGACATGAATGAGAATTAAATTCTAGATTAATAGTTTCTATATTAAGATATTAAAGATTATAAAAGATTTAATTATCCAGTAAATTAAATACCAACAGAATTTAATTAGTCTTAATCTGCCTTAAGGCTAAAGGATAATTAATTAAAACCATAACCCAAATATCTAAGCGATAATTATGAACTAATGGTTTATATATGGTCTCCATCGGTTGGACTGCCAAATTTTGTGAAGCTGATTTTCTAATATTATCGCCACCTACAGAGTAGGGACAATAATCCTACGAAAACAGTAAGTTCATAAGGGCGGACTTCTCAAATAATGAATAGAGTGAACTAGAAAGTGATTCCTAATATTATCGCCACCTACAGAGTAGGGACAATAATCCTAAGGAATTGCGAGTTTCAGGGTTCAATCGGAATTTATGAGATAGCTTGATTTTGTTATCAACACATGAACATTGTTATGGGAGTGTGTTGTAGAAATAAAATACTGTAATGCTAAACCAGGTGGTCGTGCTTAGGAAGCATTTGACATGTCAACCTCCAGAGGAGGAAGCTATTGATATGTCGGTGTTGTGACCAGTAAATTGTCGAAATTTTAATGCGTATTAACCTCCTGAGGAGGATACAATTTATTAATTTTGCTGTTGTAAGATTTTGAAAAGTTTTATGGTTAATCTACTCAATTTCCTTACATAAGTTTATGACAAATAGTAAAATCTTCTGTTTGCAGTGCAATAAAATTCGTCAAGATGTCTTTTAATCCTCTTTCTGCCATTCTCAAAGAAAACAAACTCGAAGGCCAAAATTACATCGAATGGAAACAAAACTTGGATATCGTTCTCACAGCAGAAGAGTACAAGTTCGTACTCACTACTCCACGCCCAGCTGTCCCGGCTGCTAGTGCCAGCCAAGCATTGCGAGATGCGCATAGACGGTGGCATAAGGCGAATGAGATGGCTAAGTGCTACATGTTGGCTTCTATGTCATCAGTACTCAAGCATCAGCATTCTGCCATGGAAACTGCCGCCGAGATCATGACAAATCTCGCAAATCTTTTTGGTACTCAGAATCGAACGGCTAAGTCTCAAGCCTTTCGGAGTATCATGACGAAGTCTATGAAGGAAGGCTCGTCTGTGAGGCAACACGTCCTCGAGATGATGAGTCACCTCAACCAGATTGAGGTATTGGGAGGGACGATCGATCCCGAGTCCCAGGTTACTATAATCCTTCAGAGTCTTCCCCCTAGCTTCCAGCAGTTCAAGCTCAACTTTGAGATGAACAAACGGAATTATACTTTAGCAGAGTTGCTGACTGAACTTCAGTCGGCGGAGGACCTTATGGTTCAAGCTAAAGTAGCTATGATGAGTATCGCGCCTAATTCCTCTGGCTCTAAGGCTAGAAGAGGAAAGAAAAAGGCACCGAACCAAGTAGCAGTCAACAATGCTAAGGGAAAGAAGAAACAGCGGGGTGACAAGAAGCAAACTGGAAAATGCTTCAAGTGTGGAGAGAAAGGTCATTGGAAGCCAGATTGTCCTAAAAAGGGCAAGGCTACAGGTATGCACCATGCTCTAGTAGTCGAGTCATGTTTGGCTTTGACATCTACTCATACTTGGGTTATTGATACTGGAGCAACTGATCATATATGTTTTGATCCTGACTTGATGCAGGTGACAAGACGGCTACATGATCGTGAGATAGAGGTCCAGCTGGGCGACGCTACGAAAGTGGCGGCCGTTGCAGTGGGAGACGTTTATTTACGTTTTTCTAGTGATAGATTTTTGATTTTGAAGAATGTTTTGTTGATACCCTCTTTTAGAAGAAATTTAATTTCAGTTTCTAAATTGTCTTATGATGGATATTCGATTTCTTTTAATG
The DNA here is from genome assembly GCF_029641045.1 of Salvia hispanica. Classification (NCBI taxonomy): domain Eukaryota; kingdom Viridiplantae; phylum Streptophyta; class Magnoliopsida; order Lamiales; family Lamiaceae; genus Salvia; species Salvia hispanica. Next base: position 32,281,501 of record NC_142697.1, on the reverse strand, counting down.
ACAATTGCGTTATTAAGAAAGATGGTTCTTATATCTGTCGCGGTATCATGGAAAACAATCTGTACACGATCACTTCTACACAATTTAATCAACGTAAATCAGAACTCAATGCTACATCGAAAATTTCTAAGAAAAGAAAAGAACCTTCAACTTCAATGAATGAAACGTACTTATGGCACCTTAGACTTGGTCATGCCAACGAAAGAAGGATTCATGCGATGGTTGATCAAGATCTTATTAAAGGTCTTGAGAAGGAACCGTTTTCGAAGTGTGAGTCCTGTCTCGAAGGCAAGATGACTAAGAGATCTTTTAGATCAAAGGGGAATAGGGCCAAAGAAGTACTTGAGCTCATTCATACTGATGTGTGTGGACCAATGTCAACCGAGGCAAGGGGCGGTTTTCGATATTTCGTCACCTTTACAGATGACTACTCGAAAATCGGATACATCTATTTGATGCGCTACAAGTCTGAAACTTTTGACAAGTTCAAGGAGTTTAAGGCTAAAGTAGAGACGCAACATGGTAAGAGTATCAAATGCCTGCGATCTGATCGCGGAGGCGAATACCTAAGTGCCGAGTTTTTGGACTATTTATCGGTAGCTGGGATTGAATCCCAAACGACTGCGCCGGGCACACCCCAGCAGAATGGCGTGGCTGAAAGAAGGAATAGGACCTTATTAAATATGGTCAGATCGATGATGAGTTATGCACGGTTACCTGTTTCGTTTTGGGGTCATGCTTTGCTTTCTGCAAACTATCTCTTAGACGTCTTACCTTCTAAATCTGTTCCTACTACCCCATATGAGTTGTGGAATGGGCGTAAGCCCAATCTAGAACATCTCAGAGTATGGGGGTGTCCGGCTCATGTATTGGAAAAGGATCCAACTAAGCTGGAATCTAGGACTGAGGTTTGCGTGTTTATAGGATACCCTAGAGGAACGAAAGCTTATGAATTCTATAGTCTCAGAGATCAGAAAGTGATTGTGAGCACTCATGCCACATTCTTAGAGGAAGACTATGTAATGAATCATAAGTCCAGCAGTGAGATTGCTCTAGAAGAGCTAACTCAAGTTTCAACTTCCATTAACCAAGAACAATTACCAAGTGTAACAACAATTCCAGAAACTTCAACTAATACTCCAGATATTGTAGTGCCGCGCCGCAGTGGGAGGGTCTCTCATGAGCCCGATAGATACATTGGTTTGGGTGAGTGTATGGATCACTCCTCGGACAGCAATGTACTGGATCCCTGGAATTTTGCAGAGGCGCAGGCTGATGTCGATCATTGCGAATGGGTGAAAGCAATGGATTCGGAACTACAATCTATGTTAGACAAAGACGTCTACAATTTGTCTGTCCTACCCGAAGGCTGTACTGCCATTGGGAGCAAGTGGATATACAAACGTAAACGTGGACCCGATGGACGAGTTAAAGTCTTCAAGGCAAGACTAGTGGCTAAGGGGTATACCCAAAAGGAAGGTATCGATTACGATGAGACCTTCTCCCCAGTGGCCATGCTCAAATCGATCCGTATACTTTTGTCTATAGCAGCTTACATGGATTGGGAAGTATGGCAGATGGACGTTAAGACTGCGTTTCTAAACGGGAGTCTTGAGGAGACCATCTACATGGAACAACCCGAAGGCTATGTAGTGAAGGGCAAGGAACACATGGTTTGGAAGCTTAAGAAGGCCATTTATGGTCTCAAGCAAGCATCTAGATCATGGAACCAGTGTTTCGATCAAACTGTTCAAAAGTTTGGATTCGAAAAATGCCCTAATGAAAGCTGCGTGTATAAGAAGGTTGAAAAAGGAAATGTTGTGTTCTTAGTTTTGTATGTAGATGACATTCTTCTAATTGGAAACAATAAAAAGATGTTGTCATCAGTGCGAACTTGGTTGTCCAGCCAGTTCGAGATGAAAGATATGGGTGATGCGGGACACATTCTCGGTATCAAGGTTCTTAGGAACCGAGGTAAGAAAATGTTGTGCTTATCCCAAGAATCTTACATCGAAACGGTACTTAGACGCTTTAGCATGCAAGATGCCAAGAAAGGTTTCCTACCTTTTAGACATGGCATCCAGTTGTCTCAAGAGATGTGTCCTAAGACAGCATCTGAGATAGCAGAGATGAGAAGAATACCATATGCCTCGGCAGTTGGTAGTCTCATGTATGCTATGCTTTGTACTAGACCCGATATCTGCTTTGCTGTTGGCATGGTAGCAAGATATCAATCAAATCCCGGCCAAGGACATTGGACTGCCGTAAAGAACATACTCAAGTACCTTAATCGGACTAAGGACTATGTTCTAGTTTACAATGCAGCCGAGCTCTGTCCTTTAGGATATACAGATTCAGACTTTCAGGCTGATCTGGATTCGAGAAAATCAACTTCCGGATATGTGTTTACCTTAGGAGGTGGAGCTATAGTTTGGAAGAGTGTAAAGCAGAAATGCATTGCAGACTCTACCATGGAAGCCGAGTATGTAGCCGCTTCGGAGGCTGCAAAGGAGGCTGTATGGCTTAAGAACTTCCTTCTGGACTTAGGTGTGGTTACGAATATGCCCAAGCGCATCACCGTTTATTGTGATAACTCTGGTGCTGTGGCAAATTCGAGGGAACCACGGGCTCATAAGGCGAGCAAGCACATAGAGAGGAAGTATCATATCATTCGAGATATAGTGCAGAGAGGAGACATACAAGTGGTCAAGATTGAGTCAGAAAACAACCTGGCAGATCCTTTCACGAAGGCGTTAGCGGTAAAGCCGTATGAAAGCCATGTTGAAGGAATGGGAGTTCGACTAATTCAAGACCTCAATCCGCTTTCAGTATAAGTGGGAGATTTAGACGTTAGCACATTTTGTATACTCGAAAGTGTTTTGAGTATAAGTGGGAGATTGTTAGAGTTTGTATACTAGAAATCACGTTTCGAGTGATTGAATACTGTAAAACTCTTATTTTATTTTCCAATGAATAAAACAGATTATTTTTGTCATAATGTTGTTATGTTTTACATTTAATGGATGTTAATGCATGTTTAAATGTATAAGTTAACTTAACAAAGTCTAAGTCTTTGTTTTAGTAGACCGGTTGTGGGCGTCGTCCACTTTAAGGTAATACGGTCAGTTCTAAACAAAGAAAAATATGAATTTCACAACCTAGATGGAATTAGACTACCCATCGAGAAAGGTTGCAATGTCAGTCCGTATATTTCTAAGCCTTACTGAAATAAGATGACATTGGTGTGGTATAGCACTGAACGGATCTAACAGCAAGACTTGCCTTGGGCTATCTACTGAAAGGCGAGGTCTTGATAAATATTTATTTCTTAATCAATGTAGGTTAGCATTGAGCATACGGTATTGATTATGCATTGCTTTGACTTATCAAATGGTGCGGGTTTTTCGTAGCCCAATTATCCTGATATATTGGGCAGTGGTGATCGATATCTAGCGGTGCTAGGATTGCTATTATATTGAATCGTGCACGAGGTGAGTCTCGTTTGATAATGTCCTCAAGAGGAGCGCGAAACTAAGTTTTATTATTCGGAACCTAGCTAGTTGGAGTATGATTACTCTATGAATAATAAATGAGTGTTTCATGCTAAGTCCACTCTTGGAATTAATAAGAAGTTAATTAATTAAGTCAATAGCAGACATTAATTAATTAATGGACATATTAATCTTAAGCACGGGAAATGAAAGATAAACGGAAACCCGGATTACTTATAATTTCGGATTTGGATGGGGAGAGTTCAATATTACTTCTGTAGTGGCTGCTCGTAATATTCCAATTATAACTTATATTAAATTGTGGGTTCAATTTAATTAGTAAAAAGTAAATTGGATGAGCCCATATCCAAAGCCTTCCATAGATCCCTGTCTGGGCCCAAAAGGAACTTAATATAAATAGGAGAATAAAGGAGACAGAAAATACACAATATCTCATATTGCAATTTTCGAAAATTTCGATCTCTCCCAGCTGTAGGAGATTTCGAATTTGAGTCCTATTCCAAAAAGGATTTCTTTTGTCTTCTTTATTTAAGTCCTAGTATTCTAGTAAGATCAGCCCACACTGATATTAGAGTACAGTTCGGGAACCAGAGAGAAGATTTGTGGTCTAGTACTTAAAGCTACACGTGGAGAAGTCGCTAGCCATCTTCAATTCTTTGGAGAATTAATTAGGTATTATTCTACTCCGTAGAAAAGCATGTTTTAGGTTTTCAATATTCTTAAAGCATGATTAATTCAAGTTATGAGCATGATACATGTGATAATTACGCGAATAGATTTTGTCTAAATAATCTGCTAAATAGATCTGATTATTATGTGATTTATTTACATGCTCTTCCGCTGCGTGCACCAACACAAACTTCATCTTCTTCGAGAATCAAACGCGAATAGCAGATAAAACAAGGCATTAAACGCCATGAAAACAGAGCAAACTTCAGATCTAAAATTAAAACGAGAAATTAAAGCCTAAACTAGCAGATCTACGCTACTGGACCTAGAGGATGCAGAAACACAAAGTAAATAGCCATAATCATGTAAAACATAAACAACAAACACCAGATCTCCGGAACTCCAACTCAAATCCACCACGATTCAACAAATCCAAGCATCTCCATACGTAAATCCACAACCTCCAACAACAAACCAACAGATCTTAGCTCCAAACATCCAACAATAAACAATAACGAAAGCTAAAAGCAAGAAATAAACATCAACTCAGCGAGATCCAACAAAAACCAACATAGACTTCCATGATAACGAGAAATAGGTTCGAATCCAGCAGATCAAAACAAGAACTAGAGTTATGAAACTTAAAAAAACAACAAGTACTTGAAACCGAAAGTAAACTAAACAAAGCAAGTAAACATTGTTTCTTCGTATGAATATAACAGTGCTACACAGCAGCAAAACAACGATAAACCACCACGGTAGCCAGAATCACTCCATCTTCAAGTGCGCAGCAAGTGAAATGAGGGTTTTGAAGCGCGGAACTAAGGAATGGAACAAGAGCTTGAGCTAAGAGTGTGTGTAGAAGTGTTATCTTGTTCTTCAAGGTTAAGCTCTTTATATACGTGAGGCTCTGATCCCTAGGGTATCCTTCTGGTAATTAGACGCTTTTGCCCTTGAATAAGACTCTTTAAAATAATCTGCTCATGCTCCATTCTGCTCCTGTCGCCAACTTTTAATTCTCTCAGGTCCGGGCGACGACTTCTGATGTTTACTTCAATTTCACCTTTTTTGCATCTGCCTGGTCAGGTAACAACAACTCCTAGGTCCAGCAGATTTATTACGCACCTGAACTCAGAAACACAGATTAGCGCTCCAAATGCACAGAATTTTAACCCAAAACCAATGCATGAAACGAGTCTTATCAAACTGTTCACACTTAAACCATACTTGTCCTCAAGTATAAAGACAAGAAAAAGGAATAAGACAAGTTTCAATGCATGGTTTCCCCTTAACCGACTCTACGAAAAGGAAAAAGACTCAAACTACTAGACCTAGACTCTAAAGGACTTAGACAAAGGAAACAGACACAGATACTAAAACACATTAACGCATAAATGCATAAACTGGATTCACTCGATACTAAAACACATTTTCTAGCAGCCATCCCCACAAGATTAAGGTCAATCCAAGAACCTACAGTCTCCGAATCCTCCCCTTCCCTTCTTCTATCTAATCGGCTTGTCAGTTTGTCAAGATAGCCTCCATCTTTACTAATTGTTGGATTCACTCGATCACTCATTCCTCACCAGGGATGTTAGGATCGTTCACTCTTATATTGTCATACCACTGATGCCTCGGGTCAGAGAGTTCCCCTGTCTATACTCTTATTATAATTTTTCTCCTTCCCTCCTGGACTTCGTCCAGCTTATACCTCCAGTTTTTTTTTTTTTTCCAGAATCTCTAGACTTTGTCCAGCTTATTCCTCCTTTTTCTCTCTGGACTTCGTCCAGCTTATACCTCCAGTACCCTTTCCCTAGGTCCGAGAGGTTATTTCTATCACCAAAATTTTCCTCCTTCTAAGTTCTCTCCCTAAGCATCAAGTGGCAGCCCTCTCATTTTGTGTTAGTATAAAGTGTTTAAGGCTTATAACTCACTTTTATGGAGGGCTTCACAACTAGATCAGTCGAGGCATATTCTATCGTCCTTACTTCATCCGAACCGATTTTAATTTATTAAGGAAAAGGGCATCAAAGTTGACATGCATTCTCTCTTCAATTACTTTCACTAAGTATTACAATTTAAATATTTATAAAATAACTAATTCCTTCCAATCCAAAACAAATGCACTAAACAATGATGTAAACACCTATTAGGTGTGGGAAAATCATTAAATTACCTTAATCTTGCATCTCATGCCATAATTTTACATCATTTTTATATTCATGACCAAAAAATATTACAAATAGAGAATTAATAGATACTATAGCTATAAATATATGACATTTGCTAGTTTTCAAACTCATTTCTCTGCATCACTGAATTTTTTTGCAAAATGAAAATTTTGTTTTCAGTGTGGACGTTCTTGATCTTTACCAATATCATCTTTTTATATGCATCTAAGTACTTTATGAACTAGGAGTACTATTTTTGTGTGATTATTACAATATTAATGCTAATATTTATTGTTTGCGTGCTTACCAGAGAAAGGAAGTTGAAACAATGGAATTCTCCTTCCTAATCCTCAATAAACTACAAATCAAACGTCGTCAGCTTGAAATATGTTTTTAATAACCGTATTGTATGTGTTTTATTGTTTCTTATCTTGTATGATTTTTAGTTACTTATCTAAAATATTAATTATTAATATGCTTTTTATTACTATTTCATTTATTAGTTAACATTTCTTTATTTATGTGAAAAAAATTCAATAGATCATGCAACGCATGGGGTTTGATATTAATTTTATTATAGAAAGTTTAAATTGGAAGAACTCCAAATTAATTATATATATGAAAATGATAAGAGATGCTATAATAAAGTACTTTTAGTTACCACTCGTGAGTTACCAGTGAAGCTATGGTCGGCTTCTCACAAGTCACAACGTGCCACTTTCGCTCCTCCTTTCGCATATAATAATGTTTTATATATTTCAAAATTTCATTTATTTCATTGAATATCCCTATCTCTCAATGTTTTTAAAAGTTAAATATAAGAATATCATTAATGTAAGTTATTTAACCATATTTGTTCTAGACATTTTATAAAAATTATTGGAAATTATGGCCATTTGAGGAAAAAAAATGGAAATTTGGTATTTCGTCTATTCTACCTTAGGGTATTTTTCAATTTGAAGATAAAAAATGTAGAGGTTAATGACATAGAATAGAGTACTAATAGAGATAAATACTAAAGTAGGAGACAATAAATTTTTGCCAAAAAAGGAAACGAATCAAACTAACACTGTTTGTCATTTCGGATTGTCCGTCATTTAAAGACACGTTTACCTTATTTAATTTTTAGTAAGTGAATATCATATTCCGCTCACTCATTATACTCACATTATACTATAAAATAAAATTAATATTAAAAAATGAGACTCACATTCCGCTAGTTTTTCACCCAATTCTTTTTTAAAGTCAAATACTACCTCCGTCCCTGAAAATTTGATACAGTTTAATATTTTGGTCCGTCCTTGAAAATTTGATACACTTCACTTTTACTATTTTTTATAGTAGACCCCATATTCCACTAACTCATTCCTACTCACATTTTATTATAAAACTAATACTTTAAAAATAGGACCCACATCCCACCAACTTTTTCAACTCACTTTCCATTACATTTCTTAAAACTCGTGTCGGGTCAAAGTGTAGCAAATTTTGGGGGACGGAGGTAGTAATATCGTAAAACAAAATCCAGATCAAAACTTGTACTCCCTTTCGTCCCATTATAAGTGATTATTCTTTCATTTTGGGTTATCCCACTATTGGAAAAAAGCAACAAATTTATCTCTTGTATTTTATTTTTTCTTTTTTTCTCTCTCTTTATCTCTAGTACTTTTTCCTCTCTCATATTTAATTTTGTCATCTCTATCTCTCTCATACTTATTCCTCTATTAACCAGCAATGGAGGAAGTACATTTTTGGGACATAAAATACCATTAATGATTAATTAATTCATCTGGTCAACTCTCTCTTTCACAATTAATGGAGACTAAAATCTTAAACGTCCAAATCTCTCGATGTAGGCCTAGAAATGGCTACCACTCTATCTACGTCACTAACGAACATATTCTAATAAAATTTCGTTGGAATCACATTTCAACGCTATTCCATCACACAATCTTGATTCCCAAATCGAAGGTGAATACCTCATCCTCTGCCGCCCCTATGCTCTTCTCTCTCCACACTTTTTGTTGTTTCTCATTTGAACCACACCTTTACAACTCTGTTTTATCTAATTAGCGTTAGATTTTGTGCCCGTGTAAATCCACCACAGAGTCTTAGAAGGTAATTTCTACTTATTAATGGATTTTTAACGCAGTGGGGCTGAAAAAGTTCATGAATTTTAATATTTGAAAAGTGGGCCTGTGGAAAGGTTTTACCTTTTGACACCATTCTGTGCAATTGGAGCTCTTTATGCCTTTTCTATGTATTGTTTCTTTGTCAGCTAAGTGAATTTGTTGGTTCTGTGTTGTTTCATTAGTGGAGTACAAAGTCTATTGTGAAAAGCTTCATCTCAACAATATAATGTGAATTGCAGAATATCCAATTGTAATCATTGCTTTGTATTTAATTCTTGTTTCCAATTTTGAGTCATCTTCCTCAATTTTCATTCGGTAAAAGTTGCTGTTTTTACCAAGAAAAGGTCCATTTTCCTTCCATAGGAATATATATCTGTGTGTGTAAGTGTGTTTTTATTCTTCTCTGGCTTGGGGATTTCACATTTGTTTGTAGATTGGGTCAAAGGGCTAATGATTCTTGAAATTGTAACTTAATTAACATAGGCCAACATAATTTATGTGTTTTTTCTCCACACTTTCTCTAGTTGCTGTTCATCATATATTGGATTTCTTATGTAGTTTCATATGCCTTGTTTCCTTATGCGTCACTGTGTTTTATTATGTGCTAAGACAGTTTACATTTGTATTATATTGTGTGGCATCCGTCCATAGAATAAACAACAAAGCTTTGCTGTGAGATCATGTTCTCTCAATATTGTATCATCATGGGGTAGTTGGATTTGGCTTATTTTGTATTGCAGAAAAATTTCAAGTTTCTTACTGAAGTTTCCTCTAGTTCGAGTAGAACGAGGAAAGGATTATGGATCATCATAATCCAGAACTAGAATCCAGACGGAGTGGCTCCTTTGGTCGACTGAGTGCAGCGAGCTCTTCAAGAAGGCGCTCATTGAGCACATCTTTTTCTCTGCCACGACACGCTGATGATGGGATTGAGAGTGAATCTGTCTCGGAGGCAGGGGATATTGGTGACAGGGCCCTTCACAGCACTAGAGTCAGTGCAAGTGGCAGGAGTCACTTCTCCTTGGAGAATTTCGCAGAGAGTGGCGCTGTCGTTCCAGTTCAAGACGACACGGGTGCTTCTTTTCCGGTAGCACCAGATTTGGAGAACATTTCCCCCCTCTCTGTTGATGCTATGGTTCAAAATGGAGAAAAGAAGATTGTAAGCAGTTTCTTTCTTCCTAGAAAGTTGTTTTTTTCTCGATTAATGGTAACTCGTGGTGACTGTCAAGTAGCATTCGATGTTTGTATGCAGGACGAGAAAGAAGTTCCGTGGTTGTTAGGGTACATTACCTGTCTCCTTTCTCTTGCTGTCTTTGGAATTCTTGGGGTAATCTGTTAATCCCTTTTTATGTGGGTGATTGCATTTTTTCATCTCTGTTGTGCCATAGTTATACATAGATAAACACAAGAAACTTTACCATTTCTTTCATTTTTTTATCGTGGACAGATTCTAGTTCGATACGGTCTTCAAAATCTCTTCGGACCAGATGTAATTGGTGCAACGAGTGACCGGAGTTACATGTACCCCGATCTCCCTTCCAATATGGTTGCTCTCTCTGTCTCTCTATGTGCATTTGACATCTGCTTGATGGAAACTTACCTTGCTTTCTCGGGTTCATACGTTCCTCAGGTAGGTTCGTTTCTGATGGGGTGGTTCGGTGTGGTCTTCAAAGCCGACATCATGAAAGTATCGGATCAATTAGCTATTGGTTTATCAACAGGTTTCTTAGGAAGCCTCACAACCTTCAGTGGCTGGAATCAGAAGATGCTTGACCTCAGCGTTAACGGCGAATGGATATTCGCAGTTCTTGGCGTCGTTATAGGTCAGTACTGAACTTAGTTAAACATCAATGGATGATACATTCAAGCAATGGCGTTAACATGTTTGTTCGTTGCATCTCGACAGGCTTGTTTCTAGTCGCCTACTCGATCATTTTCGGGATTGAGACCGCCAAGGGCTTGAAATGGCTATTCCACAGACGACCAAACGCACGACCTATCTGTTCTTGCTTCGGTGATTCCATCTCCCACAAGTACTACTGCCTAACGACATTCATGGTGATGCTTCTGCTGACGCTAGCCCTGCTGTGGAGCGTGTTTGGAGCCTTAGAAAAACGAGAGTTTGATTCTGGAAGCAGCGAGGCGCAGCTGTTCCTAGCCTGCATGGTGGGGCCGTTGGGCGTCTGGATTAGGTGGTACTTGGCTCGTCTCAACGGGCGTGGCCTAGGCAGAGACGCCGCGCTGAAATGGATGCCCTTCGGCACGCTTGCTGCCAATGTTTCTGCTGCTTGTGTCATGGCTGCACTCGCGACGCTGAAAAAGGCGGTAAATATCGACCTTTTTCCGGATATTTTGATATCGTTGCTAGGTACGGTTTCATTCATCGAAAGTGGTGTATGTGTGCAGGTGAGAAGTAAGGAGTGCAATACTGTGGCAAGTGGGGTCCAGTTGGGTCTGCTTGGCTGCCTGAGCACGGTGTCGACGTTCGTCGCGGAGTTTCATGCGATGAGGGAGAGCAAGCATCCGTGGAGGGCTTATGCTTATGCAGCCATCACTATTGTTGTTTCATTCACTTTGGGAACTCTTATCTACTCTGTTCCAGTCTGGGTGAGGGGTTATGACTAAAACAAGGCCGATTTGATCTCGTCCGCACGGGGGCTAGGTACGATCTCATTCATTGAAATTCTCGAGTCGGAAAAGAGCTGGTAAGAAATATTGCTAGAATTCTCATGATCAGTCTCAAGATGATAAGTTCAAATATGATTTATACTTTGTATTACATTAGTAATAGATTTATAATTGTAAAGTAATGAGGGGTTTTAGGTTAAAAAATGAGCTTCTCCTCCCTATCTGAAAATGATGATCATCTTGGTTGAGGGGTTATGACTAGATTATTACAAGAAGCAGCATTGATCATTGAGGGAGCTTGTTAAGTTTACAATAAGCATAATTTTCGAATTTCAGCTTGTATTATGGTCGATTCTGCTCGTGACGCATGGTTAAATCGGAATTGCATGTTTAACTATTACAAAATTAGAAAGTTCATACGTTTCTGGGTCAGACTAATAAGGAAATATTTCATACTTTTGGAGTACAATTATGGATTAATATCCATTTCGAAAATGTATAGAGTAATTATGAAAAACGCTGAAAGTTGAGAATAGATTGAAGAACGGAGTTTTCGCTAGACAATCGCAGACACATGAATCAAGATTATTCCCCACTATATATATTTGGGTGTAGCAAAAGGTCGTAGAGTGAAGAAATCACTGAGGAATCTTGTTAAGCTTGCAATAAACATAATCTTTATACTTCTTAGTCTTGTATTTTGCTTGATTTTGTTGATTCACAAGCTTTGAAATTGGGCCTAATTCAAACTCAGGAGGAGGCTCCACAAACACAGGCCAAGACATCCTTGTCCTCTCCTTGTTCACTGTGGTCCTATGATACACAGCCTTATATTTCCCATTGCTAAGTATCTGTCAATTAATAAAATATGTGTGAAGAAAATTGGAAGGTAAAATTGACAAAAAGAAGTGGAACAACTGTTAAGACCATTTAATTTTTAAAAAAAGGCTGTGACTTTTTTATAATCAATTTGAGTTACCTCAATTTGGTCTCCAATGTGGATGATGAGGGCATTAGGTATGTACTTGACATCATACCAATGGTCATCCCTGAACACTTGGAGGCCTTGAACTTCATTAGGTACGAGGATGGTGATTGTGGACATGTCGGTGTGGGCCACCACCCCGAGGGCGAGGTCGGGGCGGGGACATGGTGGATAGTAGTTTATCTTCATCAGATAAATGGTGTCTTCGCCGCCCATAGCCGCCTTCAGTTCCCCCTCCTCCAGCCCTAACCCTAGCGACAACCATCTCGTCAGTTTGTTCGAAACCTCTAGAAGCTTCTCCGCGTACTCCTCATTTGCTTCTCTGAAATTGTAAATATCAATGCATTAGAAAGAAGTGCTCAACACTCCGTTGAGCACTCTGTGTAGTGCGCATCAATAAAGCATGTTGCAGAGTGTACAAGTAAAAGCACTATGCAGAGTGTGCCCAATAGGAGCTTGCCACACGGCATAACTTTTTCAATAATTTGAATCCGTGTTTTAAAAATAAGAATGGAATTAACTTTAGTTATTTTGTGTAATATCATACCATAAACATGCATGTGTAAAATATGCTTTTTTTTAATTTTAAATAGTAGTATCTTTTATTTTATATAAGTACTTTTTTTCCTTTCAATCACGTAATTTTTGGTAAAAATAATTGTGAAATCCATAAATAAGATAAATAAAGTGTAAATGCAGTACTTACATCTATTCTTAGCATTTAAGAGCTACAACTGTGAAATTATAGTACTACTTAAAAAAGTAGTTGTGAAATTCATAAATAAGATAAATAATCAAGTCTAGTTAAAAGAAACTAAAATATCAAATTCTTGAAATATTTATATAGGAAGTTCCCCTAGTAATGTGATATATCCATTCTCTCTTTAGCGTATAACTAAAAGCCAAATCTCTGCCACTACATCAGAAAATAGAAGGTTGACGAGTTTTAAAAATTTTGAATTTCAAAACACAGAGTTCATTATAATGGCTTTTTAGTTCATAACACTTACAATTTTTTAAATATAAACTAAAACACTCTTCGAATGAATCGAAACGTTTTCAAAATTCATCCAATCTCATCCTCCTATTTCTTTTTATATAATGGTTGAAATTTAGTCTCTAGTTATGCATTAAGATGTGATTTTCTCATATCGAAAAATGTAAAATATAAAAAAATAAATTAATGATGAAAATCACCTATAAGAAGGGGTTTTAGGCCAGAATTTGTAGTTGACAGCTGAAGGTGGCCATATTTTGTGGAACAAATGATCAACCCAACCTTTCTTCCCTTCAATCTCCTTCTGCAAGCTTGTTCCATACCCTTCGATTCCAGATTCTGCGGTTTTCGCAACCAATTCTTTCTCCTCCCTCGGAAGCTCGAAAAACTCCCTCCCAACTCGTTGCAGTTTCGCGATGATTTCGTCAGATATTCCGTGGTTCACCACTTGGAAAATCCCCCACTGGCTGCTTGCTTCGCTTATCAGCCTCGTCGTCTTCTCGTCGTCCGAGGCACCCCCGAGGTCGATCACCGGGACCTCCAGGACCGCCCCGTGGAGGGTGGAGGCCGCCGGCTGCTCGCTTTCGGACCGGATGAATTGGGAAGGGATGGTGTTTGATAGCTTGGATAGTGAAGCAATGGCTTGCACTCTCTCCACTTCCATTCTTCTCTTTTCTTGAAATTTCTAGTGTGTGTTGTTGTGTTTTGTGTCACTTTTGTGTCCATTCCTTTATTTATAAGTGAGTGGAGGGTATAATTGTAAATAGTGTACTTTGCATTTATTTATTATTGCATACAATGGCGGATATAATTAAGGATAACAAGGTATTTAAGTCGTTGCTTAGTTGGTTTTTTCTTTTATTTTTAAATGTAAAAGTTGTTGTAACTGATTACGAATTAATAGCTTGCCGGATGTAATACAATTTATAATTAATTTCTGTTCAGGTTTGATCGTGAGAGGAATTTAATTAGATTAACTAATTGCACGTAAATTAAAAGGCTGGATCAAGGTAAACTTGAATTAACCTGAGACTTTTGGCTAACATACATATTTTTCAGACTAGAATCAAATGCTCATCAAAGCAGGCGGAAGTGTACAAAAAGAGCTTAGTAGCAGTCGGGAAGATTTTCGACCTCTTGTTTCCCATCTCTGGACTTTAAGCAAATTTTCACAAACTTGACCAGATACCATCCTTAATCTTTTAATCTACTATTCAAGTCTACAAAATGAGTCTTTTTCGACTTCTAAATTTGGCTCCATTTTCTGAAAAGTGACACTATTTCTTATCCACCAAACAGACTACGAAAATTAACAACATCCAACTCCGCAAGACAAAAAAAAAACCTTGTTTAGTTTCTATTGTGTTTTAAGTTAACAATACAAATCAATACCATTGTAAGTCATACTACAAAGTTCATAACGTTACAACAATGAGTCTAATCTCCAATTAGTCCAATATCTATATCTAGTAGAGTGGTTGTTGGATATATATCTTCATAAAAAAGGAAATGTAAAAGAAGGTCATAACATTCACTGTGGAATATTGTTGAGCTTGCGATAGGCATAATCACTAAACTTCTTGGTCTTATATTTGGGCTGATTTTCTTGATTAAGAAGTGAAGGAAGAGGGCCAATTTCAAGATGTGGAGGTGGCTCCATGAAAACTGGCCATGACATTCTTGTTATGTCCTTATTCACTACTGATCTGTGAAGCACTGCTTTGTACCTCCCATTGCTCAATATCTGTAAAGAAATGTAAATAGATCATTATTTATCAATATGTAATCTATAGGAGAAAACCATTTTTCCTTTCGCGTTCATTCACATTAGGATGCAACCATTTTCACATAATGAATTCGCCTCTAAAAATATATTCTGGGCCTACTTGTGGGCCTACTTTTATGTACTATAAAGTACTCTCTCCGTCCCAAGGAAGATGACCCCTTCCTTGGACGGCACGAAATTTTATGCAGTTATATTTTGTGTGGTAAGAGGAGAGAGTAAAGTAGGAGAGATGGAATAAAGTAGAGATAAAGGTGTTTCCATTTTAAGTAATGAGTCATCTTGATTGGGACAAACCAAAAAGGAAAGTGGGTCATCATCTTAATAGAGGCGTTTCATTTTCTGCATTTGTTTTATAAATATAATACTCTCTCCGTCCCTGAAAATTTGTCACATATTTCCTTTTTCGTCCGTCCCTAAAAATTTATCACCTTTTACTTTTACCATTTTCGGTAGTGGACCCCATATTCCACTAAGTCATTCTCACTCACATTTTATTATAAAATTAATATATAAAAGTAGAACCCACGTGGCACCAACTTTTTCAACCCATTTTCTATTACATTTTTTAAAACCTGTGCCGGATCAAATGGTGACAAATTATGAGAGATAAAGGGAATACTAAATAGTTAAAGTGGAGAAAAGGTAAAGTAAGATAGAGACTAATGTAGAGATGACTTATTATTATTTTTTCAAAATGAGTACGGAAAAGGAAATGTGTCTAACTAACTAAAGGAGTATAGTTTTGTAGTACTTCATTAATGCTCTTGATTTATTGTGCATTGAAATATTGGTAGGTGCAATGTTATTTCAATTTTCAATTTAATTGTACCCTGACATATCTAGGGATGTGATGTAAAGTTGATTCCTTGGATGTATAAGGATAAGTAGGTGGATTTTGTGGTGTGAATCTTTTTGCATCATCACAGATATAGCCATACATAGTACTAGTGCGTTGTAAATTATTTATTGTACTTATTGAGAAAAAAAAATCATTTCAAAATACTATAGTACTAAATTATTTTCAATTCTTAGATCATGCAAAATAATTACAGATTGCTCAATAAATTCTTGGTAGGTTCGAATTTTATTGGAGTAAAAATTATACAGTACTACTCCTATTTTCTTTGAATTCATCATATTCACGGTAAATTAGTCATGTTTTGCAAAAAAATTATGTATTCACAATTCCTAGATTATATTTTAAAACGGATTTGTAGCACAACCAAGCTTAAATATTTTACATATACTACATGCAATTTGATAACTTAAATGATTCTGCTAATATATCAAGGTTAGAGTTAAATAAGGTTTGTACAGCGTACAATATTAGGAATAAGAAGTCAATGGTCTGTACCTATTGTCGCGTGGTGTGTCTAACTAATCATATCTCCGAACCACTTAATTTTTACTTAAAAATTTCAGGAAGGTGATAAGCAGCATTAATATTGTTTTTCTTTGGATTTGATCTATTTTATAAAATGATTCGTTTCTTAATATGGTTTAGGATAAATAATTGGTTATGGAATCCACGCGTATTTTATACATTAAAATGTTTAATTACGTAAATGTGTAAGATAACATTATTTTTCTGTATACATATGTCCATATTAGTTGTGTAGGATTATTTTATTTAATAGTTATATTTCTAAACGTATCAATGATTCATTTAATTTATGCAATCCTCGACAATTTCAAATCTATATGAGGTCATTTAATTTATATGTATGGGCCCAACTACTCACGAATTAAGTCAATAGTAATACTATTACTCTGCATCATAAGTATTCATTACCTACTACTCTTCAAAAAAGACTATTTCAAAGTTCACATAGATCTTGGTTTAAGTTTTATATGGTTTTTCTTATAAGTTTGTATTCACTAATAAATAGTTTCGACCATATGGTGTAGATTTCTATAAATTTTGGAGAAAGTGGTAAATTGTGTGATAAAAAAGGGTAATATATAAGGTAGTTAGTAGTATAATGGAAAGGCTTATTATTATGAACGAAATAACTAAAATGATAGTAACCGAAAAAGAAAGTGAGAACAAACCTCGACCACTCAAGTTACTTTTTGTACTCCCCCGTTGTTAGAAATAAGATTGATTTTCATTATGCATAAAATATTATTGGTTAATTCTTAAAAAATAAAGCAATTTAATTAGTGAAGAATAATAAAGTTAAGTAGGTACCTCAATTTGGTCTCCAATGTGGATGATCAAGGAATTAGGGATGTAGGAAACATCGTACCAATGTTGATCTCTAAAAACTTGGGAGTCCTTGAATTTGATTTGGCACTAAAACCGTTAGGGTGGAGAGATCGGTGTGTGCCGGCACCCACCCCAAGAACCAAATCCTGCCGAGGGCACGGCGGGTAGTAGTTGATCTTCAAGTTGTAGATGAGCTCCTCGCCTCCCACCGCCTTCTTCAACTCCTCCGCCTTTAGCCCCAACCCTAACGACAAGCATCGAAATAGCTTCTCTACCACTTCATTCAGATTTCTATCGTACTCTTCAGTAACCTGCCTACCATTTCAATAATAATCATTTAAAATGCATATCATAAAGAAATATAGATATGTCAATGCAACCCAACCAAAATTATACCCCTAATTATAGGTTTTGTGCAAATCTTTAATTTCATTAATACTTGGTTAAATATAATTTTTTTCTTTTCCATGCCTATGCATCTATATCTCTTGTAGTGAAATAATACCAACGCCGAACAATTATTTAATTTGTTAAAATATGGGTTATAGGTTAATTAATTGCCTCCATGTGTGGACCAATCTATGCGTTCCTTTTTCAACCAAATTATTTTCACATGCAACTAGTGATTACAATATCCAACCAATAAAGCCATACAAAAATATTTTAGTAAATAAAAAAGAAATAATAAAATTAATATTTCCATTGCGGCTCAAATACTTCCACGTAATTATCCTTCTCCATAGATGCTATGACTTAATTTTCCAACTAACCTCTTCTAGTACTATATACTCCCTCCGTCTCATTTTAACAGTCCCATTGACTTTTCTGCACTCATTTTATAAAAATGATAATAAATAATTAAAGTGGAGAAATAATAAAATAAAAAAGGGAATAATATAGAGAAGAGTCTTATCTACATTGTTCTCTTTTTTACTTTATTATTTCTCCGCTTTAACTATTTATTATCATTTTTACAAAACGAGTGCAGAAAAGTCAATGGGACTGCTAAAGCGGGACGGGGGAGTATCATACTACTACATAGTCGAATTTGTTGAATATATTGTTTCACGTCAAAATTTTAAAGTAAGAGGTCAATTTAAATACCTAATTCATTTATTAATTAATTTTAGAATGTAACCTTACTACTACGATTTCGCTAGTCTCGCCATCACATATTATACGTGCTTCAGTGAATAAAATTGTACATCTAGCCCCATAAAATCTACAATCTCCCGCACTTAATTATAATATCTATAGCCTCTAGCACCCGTAATATCTAAGAATATCGAAAATGACACCGTACTTATCTCCTGTACGAGACCCCCTCTAAAGTCTACCGAACCTAGAACTCGTAAAATCCAACGTTAACCACATAAAACTAAAACCAAGCCACACCTAACGCTCGTAAAATTCACCACACCTAGCCCCCGTAAAATCTAACCCTATCGATCCCCAATTCCAAGAACCAACCAACACACATACTCAATATTCAAAAACACACAAATTCATAATTCCATGCAAAATCAAAACTAAAATCAAACAAAAATACCTATAATCAGAAGGGTTCTTGGGCCAAAATCGATAATCAACGACGTTAGGAGGCCTTACTTTGTTGAACAAATGATCAACCCAACCATTTCTAAGCCTACTTCCATACCCATCGATGTTCTTGCTCTCCAGATCCTTCGCATATGCCATTTTCTCCTCATTCGGTAGCTCGAAAAACTGCCTCCCAACCCTCTGCAGATTCTCAATCACTTCCTTAGAAATGCTGTGATTCACAATCTGCAAAAGCCCCCATTTGCTGCTTGCCTCAGACACGCCTCTAATTACTAGGCTTTCCGGGCCGCTGAAGTCCACCACGGGGACCTCTGCCTCTGCCCCCTCGAACGTCATTAGGCCGGGCTGCTCTTTTTTTTTTTTTTTTGGTGTTTCAATAGGTAAAATTAAAAGTGCAAGGAAATGGGGGTACAAGAAGTCACACGAGGGCAGTGGCCTCGTGGTTGGATCCGCACACACCTAACCCTATACAAGGAATCTAGGTGCGGGAAAGCCATGGACAAGCCCATGGTCGACTAGCCTAACATCTAGTCTAACTATTACAAAAAACTCCATACCGGAGTTGGATCATGCCCTAATATCAACCTTGAGCAGGACCAAGCAAGGTTGGCTGCGGTCGGAACTCTTGACGGGGAATCCCACGAGTGGGCCTTGACATCGCCACGGTGTGTGTAGGGAAGTACTTGGTTGACCTCGGGCAGGGGTGTCGTCTAGCACATGGCCCCGTCCATATGACGTGTATACACCGAGGGGGTAGGTGGTGAACTCAAGGTGTCGAAAGACCCTTGGTTTGTTACGGCCTTGACCAAGCCATCTCCGCATCATGGTCGGGCGAAGCAGGCCAGTACGGGATGGAAAAGCCACGCGGTCTGCCACGCGCGTGACTAGGACTAAGCGCGTGCGCACACTGCCCCAAGTTTGTTGGCGCGTGGACTAGGGCACGTGTGGTCCACGCCGATCCTGCACTCTCGTGCCTTCCGAGGCACGTGCTGGCATTGACCGGCAAGTCGAGACAAAGCATGTCGAGACAAGGCGGATCAGGCGCAGGCTGGTGCCAGGCTGCCGACCTTGTCGTGTAGCGGCAGCTTTGGCTGACGAGCCTGCCGAAGGCTGCCGCGCCCGAGGACGGTGGTTGGCTCGGTCTTCCTCACATTTGGTGGCCAGCGACTAGGAGCCGCCGGCCAAATCCGACCAAGTCACGGCTACGGCGCACGATGGGGAGCCAACAGCCCGGGACAAGGCCGGTGAAACCTAACCATCTCCCAAAAATGGCGTTCATCACGGTTGGAGTTCAAAGGTGGCTTGGGCGGCTTAGGGCCATCGTTGGAGGACCGGAACGCGTGTTAGTGTAAGGACTCTCGCCTAGCGTTGGCCTCCGGTCACGGCTATCCTTCGCCGGTAGGCTTTGAACCTCGAAAGACCAACCGGTAGAGCGTCTTTGGGAGGGATTTGACTCTCCCTTTCTTGGTGATGGCTCAAAAGAGCCGGCCATGTCCCAGGGAAGCTAGGGCGGCGTCGGGACCGTTGGAAGAAGCGGGGGATGCAAAAGCTTTCGGGCCGAGAGCTCCGGCCGCAAGCTCAAGGACCGTTGGCTTCGCACATGGCGCTCGTTCGACGGGGGGCCTTCGCCTTGTCGCCTCCTCCGGGGATGGGGCGGACTCCGTCCGTTTGAGTGAGTAGTGGGGTCGGTTTCGGGTCCGGTTGGAGAAGCAGGGGTGTGGTCGCCGGGGAGTTCAAGTAAAGCCGGCGCCGAGTTCAAGACCCGCCCCTCTCGGCGCATGACCCTCGCGCAGCCGGCGTCGCGTTCAAGACCCGCCCCTCTGGCGCAAGAACCTACGACTGTCCATTCTCGAACTGGCCGGTTATACACGTGCCACTCCAAGGTCGGGGGGCCTCCGCCTGGCCACCACCACAGAAACGCGACGGTCTTAAGAGTGGGCGTTTACGATCCGGGAGAGGAAAGAGCTCCTCCTCCAAAAGATAGCGGTATACTCTTCTTCAAGTCTCGGCAAGGACGTCGGAGGAGACACCTCCTTGGGCAGAGATCTGACAACGCTTGGTTGAGTGGAGCCGCCGAGCAGTCCCAGGGACGAAGAAAGAAGGGGACGGAGATGCTTCTCCAACTCGACGGCCAAAGATTGACCTTTGCGAAGTAGATCTACTTGGCCGGTGGAAGTCCTCGGTCGGCCTTGCGTCGCGGGAGGAGTAAGCCGTCGGTTTGAGAGCTGGGAGGGAGTAGTGTACACTCTCTTTAGCTTTCCTGCCTCAGGTGACCGGCTGGCTGGGGGCGGCTCGGTGATTTCTTGCCACCGCCGCCCCCTCCAAGGTTTTTGGTGTATCCGGTTTTTAGAGAGAAGGAGGAGAGAATTTAGAGAGAGAGACTACTACTACACTACTTAGGCCGGGCTGCTCTGCCTCTGGCCGGATGAACTCTGGCGGCAGTTCTTGATTTTTACTCAATTTTTCCATTTTGTATTTTTTTTTTTATAATTGTTGTATGTGTAAATCTTTTGGATTGAGATATAGGGTCTTGTTAGGATGAGATTTTTGGGCATAATTGAGAAATGAGATGCAATCTCAGCCACTAATTCACAAGATTAACTTAATGTCAACAACTATCACATTATGTCAACAAGGGGGTATAATTGTCTTTTTATTAAATTGTATTTGAAATCATTTTATAAAATCCTTTCTAAAACTCTAGCTTCAAATCTTCAAATCTTCAACATTCAAAAATCTTCAAATCTCTTCAACATTCAAATCTTCAAAGCTTCAACATTCAAATCTTCAAATCTCTTCAACATTCAAATCTTCAAATCTTCAACATTCAATAAAATAACACTTGTAAAATGTCAACAACTAAAAAATAACACTTACAATTCACGTATCAATACTGAGAATATCGAATGTCAACAACTCGTATTAAAATGTCAACAACTAACAAATAACACTTACAATTCACATATCAATACCGAGAATATCGAATGTCAACAACTCGTATTAAAATGTCAACAACTAACAAATAACACTTACTATTCACATATTAATACCGAGAATATCGAATGTCAACAACTCGTATTAAAATGTCAACAACTAACAAATAACACTTACTATTCACATATTAATACCGAGAATATCGAATGTCAACAACTCGTATTAAAATGTTAACAACTAACAAATAACACTTACTATTCACATATCAATACCGAGAATATCGAATGTCAACAACTCGTATTAAAATGTCAACAACTCGCGCGATGTCAACTACGGAGACATTATGTCAACTACGATGTCAACAGCAAACGTTATTTATGTCAACTACGATGTGAACAACAAACGTTATTTATGTCAACTACGATGACAACAACAAACTTTATTTATGTCAACTATTATGTAAACAACAACATTTTACAAATAATCAATGTCAACAACAAATATTTTCATGTCAACGACATATTATTTGTGTCAACAACAACGATTTACATATAATTTATGTCAACAACAAACGTTATTATGTCAACGAAATATATAATTCATGTCAACGACCTATATAACTAATGTCAACGAACTTGTAAAAATTGGAATTTCCCCCAATTTTCTCTCTCTCTCTCTCTCTCTCTCTCTAGACAACCTAACCATGACTAGTTAATAAAGACAGAGAGTGATGAAAATTGAAAATAGATATCCAAAAATTGCAAAACCAAATTCAGCTCAAAGAATCAAAAGAAGCTCAACTCCTGTTGCAGATTAAGAATTGCAGCTCTAAGTATTAGTGATTCAACTAAATTTGGGGATGTCTCAAATAGATGAATTCGGATTAAAACATGGTAGATGAAATGCAATTAAGCAATTGTAAAATCAACTGAAATAGGGGTAATCAAGGTGAGATGAAACGCAATTGTGCAATTGAGCTATTGCGAAAGCAATTAATCGAATTAGGGCTAACCACTGTAGGTTTGAACTCCTTGATCTTCTGTAATTTCCTGAGCTCAATTTTGAGCTTCTCTTTCTCCGATCTAGAGTCTCGAGCTATTCTCTTTGGCCTTCAACATCTCATCGGTCTGCTCCTTCTCGATCTTCAATTTCTCGAGCTGTTTTTGCATTTCCTGCAGCTGCTTCTCGAAAGAAGACACATTGGAAGGCTGTTGTTTCTCCTTCGTGGCAACAGGAGAGGGTTGCTTCGACACCGCAATGTCGTTCTCGGAGCCGTCGGAGGGGGTCAGCGGAGAGGGCTTGGCGAAGGCCATCTCGACAGAGAAGGCGTCGCCGTCGGACGAGGTCGTGGAGATCGATTTCTGCAGAGCCTTTGTTAGGGTATCGGTTTCCTTGGCGAAGATGTCGGCGATCCAAGCGTCGCCGAATTGGGGGCGGAACATCCATGGCTGCTCCATCGCCATCAAATTATCAAATGCCATTGAAGAGAAACAACTGGATTTGAATTTGCTGCAAACAGGTTCAATTATGGCATGAAACAACAGGATTTGAAAATTGAAAAGCGAGATGAGAAAGATTGGGTTACTTTGAGGAGAAAAATTGGGTGAATCTAGAGTGAATAGAGGCGGCAAAAGGAATTACAGAGGAGACGAGAGGCGGATGGGGATAGTAATATGAAATTACCAATCTGCCCTTCCATAATTAATTAATCTAAAAATATTTATTGTGTGGCAAAATCTGAACCACTCATTTAATAAAAATGAGTGGCTAATATTGCATCTCATTTCTCAATTAGCCTAAATAATCTCAATTGATCACAATCCTTGAGATATATATATATATATATATATATATATATATATATATATATATATATATTTTATGTTTGAGGATGGAAGAATTGCCTAAAGTGATCTTACATTGTCATGGTAGTAAAACAGAAATAACAACTTTGCGTCATCTCCATCGCATATTACTTATAGAATTGGTGGAAGGAATTATATACTACTTTGGGATATATATACACCCTCTATAATTTCTGTATGTATGTCTTTTACATATTTTATTTATCATGTCTCGTGAAATTGTGCTTAGAAAAGTATGAATTTACAAGCTTTCAAAGTTTCAATCTATGGTAATTTACAAGGTTAGTTTTCAAAAAAAAATAAAAAATTTACAAGTTTAATTTAAGGAATTTTCATCTAAGTTACTACTCCATTCTTCTTAATAGCTCTTCTTAAATTGAATTCCAATAGCTACTTCTGAATATATAATATCTGTTTTAAAGCTTTCAAATGATATTCGTCTGATTACAAATGTATCTTAAGGTGTTAGTCATATCACATATGCATAAACATATCACATACTGTACTATTTAAAGATTGTGTTAATTTGTTAATTTTGGTGTTAAATAAAAGAGTAAATTTAGTTATTAATTGCATTCCACATTTTAGCCAAGAGTTTTGACTATTGGAAATGTATTTCTTTCAGCTTATTTTGTTGTTGATTTTTCCGGAAAAGCTATTGATGAATGTTTTAAGCACTACAGAGATGAATAAGTATTCTCAAATCACACCAACTGTCAATGTAAAAGTAACAGTTGATTGAAAGCAAACAACACACTGAGAAGAAAGTTTCAATACACAAAACAGATAAATAACAAGTACATGTCAATTGAGTAACTATTAGCTATATACTGGAAACTGAAACTCCCAAATTTTTTTGATAACTGAAACTGTCACACAGCAATTTTTCTGATCATGGAACTGCACCCGGTTCATTGTTATGGTTCATAAGCGGCTTCGATTAACCTCCACAGCAAGAGCCACAGGCAGGAGCTGCACCTGAAGCAGGATTTGTATATTTCAAGTCAATAACGAAAGGAACAATAAAAACGTCGCAGGAAGATTAGTACAAGATGGGGGGGGAGGGGGGCTTACTGTGATCTATTCCTCTAACGTTATCTAATCCACGAGGTGGCCCACGTGGACCACCACCGTATGGGCCACTTCCCGGACCTCCTGGACCACCACCGTCCCATTTCTTGCTGGCACCGGACCCTTTCCGGTAGGCTTCAGACTTCTCCATCTGCACGAGGTAGGGGAGAATGAGGGCATGATTTGCAGTGGAAATGCTAAAGTTTAGCCAGAAGAATAGGATTACCGAAAACATCGTGGCAAAAAAGACCCCAATCATGTTGATAATGGCCCAGAAGAAGTCTGTGATTGTTTTCAGTCGCCATATTGATCTCTTATCTTTGATAACACCTGAAGGGCAGGAAAATTACTAATAAGTGCAGATAGATACAACTATCTAACAATGCATCTACCTAGATGTTACTTTATCTACAAAAAATACTATGGTTTTAACCCATGTTTATTCTCAAACCAAGGGTTCAGCTTCAACCAAATCAGCAACCAGTTTAAACTAAGCAACATTTGTTGGACCTCTCAACTCATTCAACAACTATAGGATTCGCATGTCTCGGTAGATAACAAACAGACCAAATAAAGATCACATCAATGAAGCAGCAAGTCTCTGATAAGGGCAAAAGACTTTTATCAAGCAAACAGGTGAAGATACACAGCATAATGCAAGAAATCAAGGCTCTTCTTGGTATGATGGAATGGAATGAAGATAAGAATAATATTATACTCCCTCCGTCCCGCTTTAGGAGTCCCGGTTGATCAATTTTGGACGTCCCGCTTTAGGAGTCCCGGTTGAGATAAATTAATAAAAAATACCTACAAAGTGTTAAAAGTGGGTCCCAACATCCACTACAACTAATAAAAAAGTGTTAAAAGTGGGTCTCATCATCCACTACAACACTTATTTATTGGACAATCAATTAAAAGTGGGTCCCAACATCTACTACAATATTTATTTATTACACACTCAAACACCTTTTTCTTAAAACATGTGTCCGACTCAACCGAGACTCCTAAAGCGGGACGGAGGGAGTAATTTCTTTGCATTTTCATTCCATTCCCTCCTTCATTCCATCGTACCTAGCAAATTAATAGAACGGAAGTAGGAATCTCATTCCATTTCATTCTACCAAGAAGGGCCTAAGGGTTTTCTGGAAAGTGGAAAATACATGTATGAACTCACAAATAATAGCTGCATTTGTTTGAGGATTTCAATTTTACATCTTCTTGTCCAAAATGGATTAACATCCAAAAAAAGTATGTGTCATATATCTAATTAAGTATTCTTACATAATATTTGCTTCCTACAGTTATAAATGATGTGATTTTAATTTAACATATGAAGTCAAAGTTCTCTCCCACAATTATAAAATAAGAGCTACTTCCCAATACAGAATCGTTAACAATACACTCTTACAAAAATATCTAAGGGGCTCAGTGAGTGATAAGTGCCCTGATATATATCAATAACAAATAAATAACAGTAAAAGTTCTGTTCTTCGATGTGCTAACCCATCTCAAAAACACAGAGGCCAAAAATTCAGTATTTCCACTTAGAATTCTAACTTATTTTAATATCATACAAAAGGCCATGGATCTTGCAAAGTTAGACCCAACAACATATTCTAAGGCGGCTCAGGGAGGAATGACTTACTCAAGAGCTTTCAAATGTGTAAATAACGGTTGAAGGTATGTTCTTCTATGTGGTTATCCCCCACCTAAGACAACACAGGGGGCAAATTTTGGTTTTCCACTCAGATATCCTACGTGTGTATTATTCTTCTAATTTTTTAAGCAAAAAATATACCCTTGACTCAAATTGTAAATCCATGACAATTTGACTGTCGGTTAGCTGGCTCTTTGATGAGAGTCACACACAACCAGAAACTTCAAAATATGAAACAAAACTTGCTATTCAAATCCAAAATTTTGCAATACAAAATTATCCACGAATGAATAAAAAAAAGGCATTTCGTCATCTCTGAAGCGCAATAATCAGACTTTCAATGTCGAATAGATTAGCGGATAAATTAAAGTCCTCGACCGACACCGAAATAAAATTGCCGTAATGATAAAGCTTATCCCAAATTTCAACCAATGAAGCAGCAATTACAGGGATGTTCCGAATTATCGAGCGATCGATCATTTAAGACGATAACAAATCATCACAAAAGAGATTTCTCATCACAAATTATATAAGATGGACATAAACTATCACTCTGATTAACAACAAATAATCAATCATTCTGCACCAAATTCGTGAAAAAAAGGATCGCGAAATACGAAAATTGTAAATAAACATCAAATTAGCTGAAGGATCAGAAGGAAAAACAACGATTTATCAAAAAAAGAGGGAGAAATGCACCTCTCTCGACGTATGCCATGGTGGGAGCTTCAACTATTCTCCGGAGTCTTCCTTGGTTTATTCGCACGCGTGAAACAAATTCATAACTTTATATAGAGGTCGGGGTAGTAATCAAGTGTGACCGACATCACCGCAACACCGCCACGAGATATTTGCAGTTTCGACACGTAAGCAACGTTAGTTGGATCCAATCAGAGCACGCCAAATCAGCAGACTTTTGCCTAGTGGATTTAGTGGATTTTATCAAATTAAACGTCTTTTCATCATTTTCATTACTAATCTAAATCATCAGTGTTCGCATTAACTCAATAAATGAATTAAAAAAAATTAATTAAACAGGGGTCAAGATTCCGTTGTGCAATTCTCTATTGGTAGGGGTGTAAATTCCGGTTATAATTATATCTCAGTTGAAATTTTCAAATTATATTCTGATTGACAGCTTAATTAGTATATGGTGATCTGGGTTGAATTTGAAAATAAAATCAATTTATTAAGTGAAAATAAAGATAAAATTCGAAAAAGAGGGAATCAACATAAGATAGAGAGAAACAGTATAACAAATGGTTATCTTAGATTTCTAGCCAAAAATACAGAGTATGATAAGATAGAGAGAGTATCATAAACATAAGATAGAGGGAAACAATATAACAAATGGTTATCTTAGATTTCTAGCCAAAAATACAGAGTATCATCATCAGTTTGCAACAGTGTAAGAACCCCAAAACTTACCCAAGTTGAGAGAAATCATCATTCATATCTTTCTACACACAATGCACGCAGCAGTCGCTCGTGCGGCCAATGGAAACCACGAATGAATATCAATATCTCGAGAAGCAAAGCTTCAGCAGCAATACAGGATGATGTAAAACCGAGAGAAGAAGCCGTGAGCCATCTTTCTTGGAAGGAATTTGCTTCGTCGTTGGGTCTGAAGTTCTCTCAAATTCTTTAGCTGTGAAACTCATTGCCCATTTCTCCATCTCTTCCCTCACTTCCCATACAGAGCTCTCTGTTTCCCACTCCCATGAGTCCTTCAAACCCAACTTTATCAGAGTTTCGGGTGCCTATATTGAACTTACAAACACTAGTCAGAAGAGCTAAAGTGTTCAGGTTTTATTACTTTCTTTTTTTGTCAAAAACACATGTATAGGTTTATAAGAGACCACTAAATTATGAAACCTCCATTTATATAAGTGATTGATGATTGAATCCTTCGATTAAATTTACCTTCTTATATCACATGAAAAAGTTATGAAGATTTGCAGCATTAGACTTTCCCTACTGAGGTTTCTATCTAATCTGTAACTAAGCTTATGAAGGATCAAACAAGCAATTCGGTTACCTTCACAACTTTCAAGGAATCTGATATTCTCATGGCAGAAAGTGCAGCCTCAAGATTGAGGAAGCGGCCGTCAACCATCCTCTTCAAGACTCTAGTTTGGAAGGTCTTTCCTCTACAAATAGGATTATTTTTCAGATGGGATACATGTAGGACAATAAACCCGCATGAAGAAATACCGACCTGCTGTAATCCCGGAATGGTGATCGGACCTCTGGTGCAGGGATCATCCCCACGAGCAGGGCGCATTCACCCAAAGTAAGAAGAGACGGATGTTTTCCAAAATAAAACTTCGATGCAGAATTTATTCCATAAATGCCATGTCCCCAGTATATCTGAGTATTCCTTATAAGTATTAGTTATATCTAATGAAAGACAAGCAAATATCAACACTCAAAGACTTGAAGTGAGGAACAAGTGGTTATCATAGCTTCATGAATGTGAATATCACAAAGTGAAAACGAGAAAAAATCTACAATGACAATACAAAACAAGAAAAGAGTTGAGCTTTACCTTACACAAGTAAGCACTCAAGATTCTCAATTTCGAAATTCTCCTCTCGAGTGCTACCGCCAGCACCATTTCCACAAATTTCCTCAAAAATGTGCGCTCGTTCTTCAAAAGAGTGTTTTTGACAAGCTGCAAACACAATTAGGAAAAACTGAAAAATCCCAGCACTAGATACTTTTCTTAAACTAATTAGTAGCTATTAACAAACAGCAAAGATTTTTTTTTTTTTTTTAAAGGAGAAAACCACGAATTGATTCACTCAGGAAAAAACACAAACACTTGGTATGCAACTGCAAGCAGAAAATGTAATCCCCAATCACTTTCAAAACTATACCTGCTGCGTAATCGTGCTGCCGCCGCCACGCGCAGACAGCGAGAGGACGGCGCGAGCCACGCCGATCGCGTCGACGCCGAAGTGGCTAAAGAAGCGGCGGTCTTCATAGGCGACGGCGGCATCGAAGAGGTAATCGGGGGCGTCGATGAGCTCGGCCTCGGCCAGGGAAGAAAAGGCAATCAGCTGGCGCCAACGGTGAGAGAAATCTGGAAGGATTACGGAGGAAGTAAGGCGGAGAATCAAGAGAGCGACGGAAAATGCGGAGAGGAACAAATACTGGGAAATGGTTGAGCTGCGATTGAGGGAATAATGGCGTTGTAAGGAGGAGCTCAATTGGTATTTGGTGTTTAGGGGTAATTTATGGTTTGTTGTTGATGTGAATGATATCGATTGAGTGCCTTTGCCGGAGATTGTTGGAAATGGCGGAGCTGCGGCGGCGGAGAAGAATGTAGGATCGGAAAAGTGGTTTGGTCGGACATGGATCATGGATGCTGATGCGAGTAGAAAATATCACCATACTAATAATATTGATGATAATCAATAAATATATTAGAATAAAAAATGGAGTACTTTTTAGGCCATCCGCAACGATATCTCTTATCCGTCTTTTACCGTCTCATCTCTTCACTATTCATGGGCCCCACTATACTTTTCAGCTCGTCTCTTAACTGAGAGACAGCACCTGCAACCCTCCATCTCTTAACCATCTCTTAACTATTCATTCAATTTCATTTTTTTTTAATTCCAACAAATTCAATTAATAAAAACACACTTCATTAAAATAAAATAAATATTACAACTTAAAAGCCTAAAAAATAGAAAAAAATACATAATTTAAAATTCTAAAAAATAAGAAAAGTACATAATTTAAAATCCTAAAAAATAAAAAAAAATACATAATTAAAATACTCTAAATGAAACTATAAAAACTACTCCGCCGGCGAATCATCATCCCCCGAAGTCGGCGGTGCAGCTATACCAAGTTGAGCTCTCATATACTCAATTCCGGCCATATGGGCTGCAACTTGGCCAGGATTCATTTTTGAGAGGTCCGCCATCGTGGCGACTAGGTACATGGACATTAGGGTGTGTGAGCACGTGCCCGTGCCGGAGCCCGAGCCCTCGCCCGCCTGGCTTGGTCCGCCGCGGCCCATCCCTCTCGCTCTCGCTCTCCCCCTGGCTCTAGCCGCCTTCGCCGCCTTGGTCCCTTGCGGCCGACGTCGTGCACCGGAAGAAGACCCCCCTACATCATCGGTTGGTGTGCCCTTACGTGAGGTGTTGCCTTCGCCGCCATCACTAGACGAGTAATGGCCACGCGTCGTGCGCTTCGTGCGTTTCGAGCCCGACTCGACACCGCCAGCCCACCTTTCAAGGTGGTGGACTTGCGACCAAACATCGACAAGCTTGAAATCTTTGCCGAAGTCGTCTTTGAAGACCCGCAACGCCGCTCTCAGAATGTCGGCTCCACTGGCTCCGCTTTGATAATTCACCTCTTCTCCCCTGTATATTGCGCAAAAAATTTTGACATATCTGTCGCTTCGCTCCCAATGACTGCGGAGCATCTTCACGTTGCGGGGAACGGTATTCGTCCGCCTACGTGCATTGTAAACTTCGGTGACTTTTAGCCAAAAACACTTGTGGGTTTGTTGATTCCCGACGACAGGATCGTACGAGACGCTGATCCAAGCGTCGTACAGAGCCAACGTCTCGGCTTGGCTGTATGCATGACGACTGCCGTCTCCCACAGCCTCTGCATCCGCTGCCTCCTCTTCCTCCTCGGCATTGACGCTGAGACTGAGGCTGATCCTGCCAGAGCCGGAGCCGGAGCCGGAGCCTCCACCAATTGGCCAGTCGGGCAAACTGCGTTCGGGCGCCAAAAAATTCTCCGGAATTTGGGATAATCCCGGCGATTGCCCGTACCTCTGGGGGGGAGGGACGATAGTATGCATCCACATAAAAATGTGGTGTTTGGTACGTCGGCGGGGTGGTCGAGCCTTGGGTGCCCGGCGACGAACCGGGAGTACCCAAACAGTGTACATGCTCACCCAATCGTCGAACGAGTTCAAGTCGAACTCGACGGAGCGCCGCCTACCGGAGCCGCCGCCGCTGGAGTTTCCATCGCCGGACATTTTTTCAACAATTTGAGAGTAGTGTTTGTGTGTAAAATGGAAGAGGAATGAGGAATGAGAGTAGTGTTTGTGTGTAAAATGGTGAATGGAGTATGGAGTATATTTATAGAAGAATAAAAAAAAAATTGAAAATTCGACCGTTTTGTTCCCAATTTTTTTTATTAAATTCGAATTTTTCGAATTTATAAAAAAAAAAAAAATTTATTACGTCATAATTACGACGCCCACTTGCGGGCTGGCGAGTGGGCGTCACGCAATGCTCCAGCGCGCGCCACGTGGGCGCGCGCGTCGTCTCGCCAGCTCGAGGCCGGTCTCGCCGGGTCGCGTCGCGCGACGAGATGTCTCGTCTCGTCGAGACGAGACGAGCCTCGCAACGCTGACTCGATGCTGGCTCGTCTCGTCGAGACGAGACCGAGCCCGCGTTGCGGATGCTCTTAGAAGAAATGATAAATAACTTAATACTCCGTATTCAGAAAAATAGACACATTGTTTATCGATGAATAGAAAAAAGGTAGTGAAAATAATGCAGTGGATTGTGGAATTCATGCCCTAAAATAATTTTTTTTCAAAATGTCTATTTTTGGAGAACGGCACAAAATGAAAATAGTTGTTATTTTAAAAAAACGGAGGAAGTACTAATTTACTCTTATTCTTATCATGTATTTATGCTCCAATTTTGATTTATCTTTCAACACATTCTGTAGTTATGATATCTGAATATAGATGGCCAAGATCTAATGCCACATTCATTATCAAATAAATTCTACAATATCATCATAACCGATGTACTCTAAAATGTATCAACTCATATTCAACAATAAGTTACATGTTTGATAAAAGAAATTTCAAGTTTTTTCTGCCAAAATACAAGCAAAACTCTTTGAAGTGCAAAAATCTCATCCCACTCAGTTAGAATAGGAATACAACTAGTTCACAAAAATAAGTTTAATGGCTTCTAATCTACAGTCTCTCTGCATTTCAGTTTACAAAATCATCATCCATGTTCTCTTGGAAAGATGAATCTGAAAGCGTCTACTTTGTACCTTAACTTTCAACAAAATCCCCATAGGGTAACGGTGGCAATGGCGGTCTTTAAAATACACGGGAGCATCTGTGGCTGAAACTACAGAATCGAGCATCGTTGATGAGCGATGGCGATCTTTTCATTCCAATGCTGGGAGGGCTGAGAATAGGGTATGTATGCTATCTCATCTCAACTAAATTTTGTATCTGAAATACAAAAAACCAAAGACATCAAACTAGATTAACGGCTGTTTTACAACGATTGAAACGCTATAAGCAAATAGAGAAAAGCATAATGAAATTAAGGATACAGCGGCATTCATATGCAACAATAAAACTTCTGGCACGTAGATGTTCAAGTGCACTACTATACATCATATACCTCGGGTGTAGTCATAGGCAGTATATGAAACTTCTCCATTTGATTAACTAAGCAAGATTTTATGAAGAAAAAGTATAACAGGAAGAAAAGGAACAAAGACTTGAAAAAGGGTAAATGTAATGTTCAAGCCTAAAATGATCTGAAGAAGGCCTAAAGACAGAGAAAACATGAGACAAACTGACAATAGAAATAATAAACATCAAGATTTAGAAATCAAACTACACGATCGCAGACCAAAATCCTTAATTCGAAGAGTTTGAGAAACGCTATAAAGACGTGGATTCCTTGAAAAGACTCTAAATTGAGTACAAGAACCATATTCCATTAAAAAGGAATTTCAAATTTTGGATTACACTTCAGGCATAATAGTTCTTTCAATAAAAAGGCAGTCTTCACAAAGTAATCTAATAATGTTATACCCAGTTACTAAGTTTTTGCTATGTTAAAACAACTAGACTAGTCATAAATGGCCAAACAACGAGCAGCAACAGCAAAACAAAAAAAAAACATTAATTGTGCACATCAACAAAAGGACTATATATGTGTGTGCTTGCAGAAATACATTACCTGCTACAGAAATAAACTTCAATTCTTGCTCTTAGATTTGGAGGGAATTTTCCCATATGCCATAAGCCTGGACTGAGAAATTTTGAGTTCAGCCTGTTGCTGTTTTCTCTTCCTCTTTCTGGAAATAGTTGCCTCGTCCCCATTCGACTCCACAGGTTGTGATTTTTCACTTCCCACCGCCTTATCCTCCACCTCTTTTCCCTTACCCTCGTGGTGCCTCCCCTTCCTATCCTCATCAACAACCCGAGAACTACTTCCCTTTCGATATTTACTTTCCTTTAGCTGGATAGTCTTGATTCTAGGCACCTTCCATTCCTTCTCCCTATACGGAGCTATCTTCTTCAAAGAGACATACTGATTCAGTTCCTTGTCGTCCAGCGCCAGAATCTCTTCTGAGGTCAATCCAAATCTCTTAGCCTTTACTGGTCTGTATTTGAATCTTGTTTTCAAATCTCCTATGGTGTCCTCATAATCCAACTTATAGTACTCATCCAAGAGCTCCTCTATAACTGCCTTCTCTACTTCACTCGGTTTGTGCTTTCTTTTCCTCTTACTCCCCCTCTCCTTTCGCTCATCGCCTCCATCTTCATCCACCACATCTTCCTCCCCTTTGGCCAACCTATCTTTCATTATCCGTTCTCTTACTGACTTGAACCCTGCACCGGCCTCATCCACCTCGTCCCAACCCTTATCAAGTCCAAGCAACTCATCTTCCTTGTCAAAATCCGGCTTCTCAAGACCCTCCTCGTCTTCATCGCCATCACTCCCAAACTGCGGATCCACATCCTCAGCACCATAATACTCCTCACCGAACGCTTCCTTCATCTTCCTATCATGAGCCACGGGGTCAAATTCATCCTCCAAATCATCCTTATCTAAAAATACCCCTTCCGCCTTCCCAATCCCAGCTACCTCCCTAATCTTCTCCAACTTCTCATTTATCTCTTTCTTCTTCAAGTTCTTCAACCTCTTCAACTCCTCCTTCCTCTCAAACTCTGCCTGCGCCATCCTCTCCTCCTTCCTCTCCCTCTGCGACTTCCTTGCATTGTCCTTCTTCCTCACAGACCCTTCCACTCTCCTCGAATGCCCCATCACCCTGTCGCCAGCATTCTCCTCAAACCTAAAGTTAAACTCCCTCTCGTAATCCTCTTGCTTTTCCACCTCATCCTCGTCCTCCGAAATGTCCACCTCCACATCGCCCCGGGCATTACTTTCCTCATCATACAACCTTTTCCAAAAATATTCCTTCAAAAACATCATTTCTTCATCCAACTTCGTATCCTCCCCAAAATACTTATCCATCTTCTCCCCAAGCACATCATCCTCCTCCTCATCCTCCTCGTCCTTCCCGCTACTCTTCACTCTCAAAAAATCCCCATCATCATCATCACCATCAGTTTCCCCCTCATCCAGAGATTGCACTATCTGCTTCCTCCTCTCCTCCTGCTCTTGCGAATAACTCTTCACCTTATCATCATCATCCCCATTTTCCTCCTCTTCATCACTCAGCTCTGGACCAGCCTCAATCAATTGCTTCGAAACAACATCTTTCAAATACATCGGCTTCCCCTTCTTCTCCTTCTTCTTATTAGAAGAATCCTCGTCTTGATCGCTGTCGTCGGAGTCAGAATCGAACAATTTCGCATCAGGCTCCCTCAAAATCGGGTCTTGATTCTTCACCTTAATCAACGCATCGAAAAATTTGGCGTCGGTCTTCTTACTCGGTTTCGTGAACTCCTCCTCCGACGAGGATTCCTCGGAATCCGACGATTCAACTTTGCCCTGCTTCTTGAGGGCTTCGTACCTGTGAAGTTCCTCTCGCTTCTTGTTGTGCTCGTATCGTTTGGCGAATTCCTGGTCGATTTCGATTTTGGAAATGTCTTCGTCTGAAGAATCTCCGTCGCCGGCGAAGAGCTGTAAACGATCCATTGCCGGAGGATTGAGACTGTCAGCAAAGTCCAGGTTTTTGAATTCAAATTAGGGGTTTTTCTAGGTTTAGGGTTTTAGTGTACAAATTCTGGAGCATGATTTTGAAATCTTGGGTTGTAGGAGAGTAGCATAAAGCCCAAATATAAAGTGGGCTTTTCATCATATGAAAAGCCCATGTCACTCTACTTGCCTAAGATTTTGCAAGTTGGTAGCACTGTAGTATTTAAATTGATGTATATATACTTCGTATTTTCGACGGGAAAGAACTCACATGTGAATATCGCAGTATGCACCCACTGACCCACATGTCATCTTCATATGTTGTTATTATTTCATGTCCCATCTCTGACGGCATATTCACCATGAATATAGGCTTGCTTTAATACTATGTTAAAGTTAAAGAATTGTGATTCTATTCGTTGAAGCATACTTGATATGTAAAGGAGAGATCAACAAAATCTTAATGAGACTCTCTAAAAATCAATATAGTCATTTTATGAGTGACTAACTGGATATGTCAATTAATCTCTTCTTACTACGTATTTTTGATTTGAGACAACTCCCATGAGAATATATCAACACATTGTACACAAACAATTGATTAGCGTATCATGTAATGTTTCCGTTGAAGCCAAGCAACTGGTTTTATATATCAGATGCACAAAATATTGCTGGTTTTGTACAATCAACACTTTGGATCCTATTTGAAAAGTACAAGAATAAATAAAGATTGTACACCAAAACTGGACAGAACTTGAACTGATTGATCACTTGTTATAATATGAAACATTTGATCTAAATAATGGTAAAAGAAAAGAGAAAAGTATAATGACAGGCTAATCTAAGTAGTCTCCTTCTGCTGTTGATGATCATTTTACTCAAAACATCCTTCAAAGTTCAAATCTTAGTCGAATACCTTCCTGCAAACAAACTTGCTCACTCTGGTGGATACTATCAACCATGGTATGATTCCAATCTGTAGATGCATAAAACGGAACGTCAGAAGCCTCGTTCTTATAAAAAAGATCACCGCTTCCACGAAGCAGTGAAAATATATTCTGGCTGGCTTCTCCTATTGGCGTAGTCTTAAACGATCGCAAGAGAGAACCAACTACTAACACTTTTTTTTGGAAAGCAAGTTACTATTCTTTAAATTCAATGGAGTAAGATTTTCCATGCACTTTGAAAAGTAGTTATAGCATCAAAATCAGTGCAGGGCGTAAAGAGGGTGGAAGGGGTTTCAGTACCACAACACTGTCCTTCAAAGAACTTCCTGCTCTCCAAGAAAGCAACCTTCCTGTAAACTCAAGCTCCAATAAGTCAAGAATCAAGGAATTGAAACTCAGACAACAAAGGAAAGACAAGATGGGAGAGAAGCACTACCAAAAGGGTGCACGAGTTGATCGGATATTGTGGCCACGGGTATCTTCCAGAACCATAAAATCAGCACAAAA
Source organism: Salvia hispanica (assembly GCF_029641045.1). NCBI lineage: Eukaryota > Viridiplantae > Streptophyta > Magnoliopsida > Lamiales > Lamiaceae > Salvia > Salvia hispanica. The sequence continues at coordinate 32,244,962 of NC_142697.1, read as the reverse complement.
TACGTAAATACCTGCACAGTAAACTCCAACAGTCTAAGTATTTTGAAAGGTTGATCCTGTGAGCAGCATTTAAGAGTTAAGTAATGACCTTTGATATCATCAAGTGTTTTCCATATGCACTAACTGACAACTTCATATCCTTCTCTTTCATCTCTAGATCTGGATAGGATGGTACAACAAAAACTTATGAACTTGAATTTTCTGACATGCAATACATCAATGCAATTAATGAAGCATTAAAGGAGTCAAAAGATTTTTAAGAAAAAAATGAAAACAGAGAAGCTGAGAATGACATGTAAATATGGCCAGCAATAAATATATAAATAAGAATGAAACAAATAAAAGAAGAATGTGCCTTAAACATATGTGCAATGGAGGGTCAAGAGAGCTGCATCTAGGCCAGAGACGGCGCTTGACATATCAGGATTATCCATTTAAAGTTTAAACATAAGAATTGGATAGACTTGACATAAGGCAAACAGCAGAATGACGAAATGGTGCTCAGACTTTCTTGCAAAACAGTCTATAAGGTACACATAGTGAAAAGATGTCGAGAGATGATAATTTGATTCAGATCGCCTACCACCAACCAACAACAGATTACAGGTGGAACCATGTCAATGAAGGCCGTGAAGATGATGAATTTGTTTATTTTTATCCAATAAGAACTAGCATGGATCAAATGAACTAGTTCACATTCCTTAAGTTCAGTGAAATTTCAAATCATTATAGTGCTTGAATTAAGACAAAAAGTAACAACTGCTGAAGTCAAAATTATGGAAATATTAGAAGCAAGCAAATAAATCAGTGATTGAGTAATTTTGAGAATGCAAAGGATCCCGATAAACAAGCTTCTTATGGATGCATGTTATTAACTTATTACATGCATTTCTCAGTCTGAAACATGTAAGATATTATGATTCACATGGCATTTAATTATACAAAAACTGCAAATGAGATAACCAATGCTGAACTTTAAGGAAAATCATTTTCTAAAAAAGAGAACTGGGAAATAAATTATATCCTACATCTTGCAAGTTCCTTCTCCTTTGCAGCTGCTGTTCTTCTTAGTTTTGCAGCTTGCGCGAACGTTGAAGGCCTGAAAAAAATGACTGGCAAAATGAGTATCCATACCCAATAACAAGATTACAAGAGAACTTCAAATGAAAGCAGCACTAATTTTCAATGTAATCTATAAATTTCTGGAGGCTCAACTGATTGATTAACCAGTTCCACAAATGGATATCGTAATCATACGATGCTTTCCAAAATGAATAAGCACTATGATGGTCTGAATCCAATTATATTCCTATCTTCATTTCATATAATTCAAAGTATTGTGAGTACATGAAGAGAATGTGTACTTTACTAAGTAATAGTACTAATCTAATGATCATATATATCATCAATCCAAATAATATATGGCTTCTCTGGAAAATAAGTGAATTTCAATAACTTAAGAGAATTGATCCCCCAGCCAATTATAATAAACTTGCATTAATAAAAGAAGATGAAATCATGCATGAAATCGGGCATTATTTATCAAAATCACAACCAACGCAAGCTCATAATTTTACCATAGAAATACATATATATGCAGAATCGTACTTACTGCGACAATGTACTGGCCTCTTTCAAAAGCTGCTTGATTTCGCGTCGCAATTTACCGTCCAAATTTTCGCCGGATCCTTTCTGTGTGACCCAAAAATATATGTTAACATATCAAAATCATATGTATTTTCTCGAAATGCCATGAATTAATTAGATAAGCTCCCAAAATCGGAAAAGCGAAATCAATTAACTCCGCCGAAATAGGAAAAGAAGAAGAAAACCTTGTTTTTTTGGGAATCGATATACTTAGATACGAAGTGGAAAGCAAATACAAGGATGAAAATCACTGGAGCTGCAAACGATTTCCTCTGCTCCGTTTGAATGTTTTCCATTTCTTCGATTTATCTGGCTTTGTGTTGCCTCTTTTTTTCCTTCAAATTTGTGCGAAACAGTTATACTGTTCATTGGCTTAAACGACGTCGTGGGCAGGTCAAGTTGATCCAACATTACTTTATTTCATAAAATAAAAAAAAGGATGTTCAAATTTCATGTATGCTAAAATTTTCCGGGTAACTTTTAAAAGTTATGAGACCCCCAAAAAAATACTTATTCCGCCTCACTTAAATACATTTTCCTTTTTGAAATATCTCATTCTAAATAAAACAATTCTAAATATATAAATATCATTTTCTCTATTATTCTCCGTCTCTTACTTTATTTTCTCCACTTTACTCATAAACAATAATACATAAAATCTCGTGCCGAATTATTCATGGGCGGACCCAAATGGAGGTAACTAGGGGCAAGCCCTTAATGAATTTATTTTGTAAACACTTTTCTATTAATTTTTTTTGAAATTTATTAATGTTTAATGTAAATTATTGTGTAACGGACTTTACAAATGACGAAAATTGTCTAAAAATATATATAGAAATAAAAATTAGAAATCTCAAACCCTATCCCTAAAATTACTAATGTCCCACTTAGAATGGGATAGTGGAAGTATTTCAAGATAGGAATGGTATTGTTATTTTTGACAAATCCATATGGTTTATTCAAAACACATTATAAGAGAATCTCCAATGGTAGGCTAGCCGAATTTCGGCGAAAAAATCGGCGTGGGCTAGCCGATCGCGTGTGGCTGGCCGATGCGCTGGCCGCCATTGTGGCGGCCCGATCGGCCAGCGATCGGCCAGCGCTATTTTTTAATTCTTTTTAATTCTTTTTTTTAAAAATTTTTTTAATTCTTTTTTTTTTAATTTTTGAAAAACAATATAAACGCGATTTTCTCTATCTCTAAATTTCTGTACAAGGAGACCCTCGTTCGGCTAGCGGCAAACTATAACGGATTCAAGGCATACTAACAATTTTTAATGTATTTTTTTAATAAATTAGTGAGGAGTAGAGTGGGGCGGTGGCTCGTGTGTGGAAGCCTGGATTTTTTTTATTATGTAATTTTTTGGATTTTTAGTTAATGTACTTTTTTTAAAAAATAAAATTAATGAATTTTCCCGTATATGTCTCGTAAATTTAATTCGGTAATTTAATCGTGATTTTAATTCCGTAAATGTAGTATATTTTGAATTATTTTTATTGCGGCTAGCCTATGGCTGGCCTAAATCTGATGTGGCAGGTAGATTTTTTAGTGCTGCTGACGTGGCAGGGGAAAGAATGGCTAGCCTATTGCTGGCCTATTGCTTGCCTATGTACCATTGGAGATGCTCTAAGAGCATCCACAATAGAAATCGGCCAGCCACTCTCTCTCCCTGCCACGTCACCAGCACTAAAAATCCACCTGCCACATCAGATTTAGGCCAGCCATAGGCCAGCAGCAATAAAAATAATTCAAAAACAACTACATTTACGGAATTAAATTTACGATTAAATTGCGGAATTAAATGTACGAGACATATACGGGAAAATTCATTAATTGCATTAAAAAAAATTACATTCATTTAAAAAAATAGATTACATAATAAAGGAAAAAAACTATCGTCTCTGCAATGTCTTCCGTGCCCACAACTCTTCAATTATATCCTTTTGGAGTTGAATATGAGCATCCACTTGGCGCATGTCGGCAAATTCCTTGAGGCGGCCGACTTCATCGAGAGGTACCCCACGCCGTACGCTAGGGGTGGCCGTTCCGTGGCTTGGGCCGGCTTCATCGTCATTGGCCCAACTAGTCAGTTATACGCCTTCGTCTTCGACGATCATGTTGTGCATGATAATGCAGGCGTACATTATTTGGGAAACGCATTTGACATCCCACAAACGCGTTGGACCCTTAATTGCCGCCCATCGAGACTGGAGCACACCAAATGCGCGCTCCACATCCTTGTGCGCCGACTCCTGTCGTTCCGCAAAGTAGGCCTTCCTTTCATCACTTGTGTGCCTGATCGTCTTCACAAAGACAGGCCACCTAGGGTATATCCCATCCGCCAAGTAGTAGCCCATATCATGCCGGTTGTCGTTGGCCACAAATGAGACGGCTGGACCGATGCCCTGACACTTCTCGTTGAAGAGGGACGACGACTTGAGGACGTTAAGGTCGGTGTTCGACCCGGCTACCCCAAAATACGCATGCCAGATCTACAGCCGGTAATCAGCTACGGCCTCGAGGATCATCGTGGGATTCTTTCCCTTGTAGCCGGTCGTGTAGGCCCCCTTCCAGGCAGTCGGACAGTTCTTCCACTCCCAATGCATGCAATCTATGCTTCCTAACATCCCGGGGAACCCATGTTGCTCCCCGTGCATCTGCATCAAATTCTGACAATCTTGGGGAGTAGGGCTTCGAAGGTACTGCTCACCGAAAATGTTCATCACGCCCTAACAGAAATACTTCAGACATTGCAGAGAAGTCGTCTCACCGATGTGGAGGTACTCATCCCACATGTCTTCCGCGCCTCCGTAGGCCAACTGTCTGATTTCCGCCGTGCACTTTTGGATAGGGGTGTGGCCGAGTCTGCCAGCCGCATCGTGCCTGAAGCGGAAATAAAGATATCGACGCTCCAAAGCGTCAACGATACGCATAAGCAACTCCCTGCGCATTCTAAAACGCCGCCTGAACATGGTTGCTGGAAACCGCGGGTCCGGAGCGAAGTAGTCGTCATATAGTCGCTGATGTGCAGCTACGTGATCCCGATACTGCTCGGCGGTGGACAACCGGTGGAGGGCGAGGGACCGCCTGCTGTTCCACCCTTCGCATGTACCACTCCATCTCGCGGTTCATGTTGGCCTCCATAGCCTCGTTCATCTGTCGTTCGTACTCCTCAGCATCTCCACCACTACCACCACTACCACCCGCGTGACTCATCCCTCGATGATGCTCTTGTGCAGAAAGTTAGAGAGAGAGAAAACTCGTTAAAACAAGTGGTGCAAATGAAAATGAAACTAAAATCGCGTATATATAGGTTTTCAAAAAAACAAAAAAAAGAAAATAGGCGATGGCCGATCGGCACGCCACAATGGCGGCCAGCGCATCGGCCAGCGCCCCTGAATCGGCTAGCCCACGCCGATTTTCTAGCCGATTCGCCGCTGGCCGATTGCAATGGTTCGACTAGCCGGCACTGTGGATGCTCTAATGATAGCGTTTTTATGTATAGTACTAACTCACGATTCGACGACCCACATGGCACACATAAGTAAAAATATTCAAATTCTAAATACTAATTTTTGAGGAGGAATTTGGCAGCTCGGCATATCAGGCGGCAGCGGCAGCGGCATCTTCTCGTTGGGGCGTTCGCCATCTTTAACGATGAACACCATCTTCATGCCCCAAGTCTGATGACTGTCGAAACGGCGGTGCATGTACCACGCTCCTACAATGCAACAATGTGACACTTAAAATCTTATAAGCTGTCATGATAATTATATATATCAAATAATTTATAGATAAAGAAAATATTACTCCCTCCGTCCGCGAATAGGAATCCCGTTTTTCTATTTTAGAGCGCAAATAAGAGTTCCGGTCCACTTATACCATAAATGGAAATAGGATCCACCTTCCACTAACTCTTTCCATTTATATTTTTATTTAAAATTAATATATATAAGTGGGACTCATATTCCACTAATTTTTTTCCACTCATTTTTTTAACATTTCTTAAAACCCGTTCCGCCCATAAATATGACTCCTAATGGTGGACGGAGTGAGTAACTTCTACTATCACAAAAAATTAATTTGAAAAGAGAATTAATCAACCTGGATTGTTGGCTCTAAATCTGACAGTAGTCCATCCTCTTCTTGGAACCGTGTCCATCAACGGCGGGTCAACGAGGTTATAGTTCCCCGGATCCTTAACTGGGTCGAAGTTCCCAAACCCAGCCCCTGACCACGTACAAGCTATACCCATGCAAATGCATAGGATGATCAATCCCCTCCACAGATTGGTCCCTTGAAACACAATTTCCACCACCGAATCATACTCCAACACGTACACCGCGGTCCCGAACTCCGGGGGGCCCCTGGCTCCACGTCAGCTCGCTATCCGCGTAGTTGAACTTCCTCGGCCGCTGGTCGGGGAAGTTCGGCTCAAAAACGCCCTTAATTGGGCTCCACTTGGTTTGAGCATCTCTAATTGGGAAATTAGTTATATTATGTTTTATTGGGCTTGGGCTTGGGCTATGGCCTATGGTTTTGTGATTGGAATGGCAACCCAAGTTTCTAATGATCAAATAATTAATGTTTTCGTCCTAAGTGGAGTATTTTTTTGTTCAGCACATGATTTACAATATTATTTTGTGAGTTATATTGAAAGTGAATAAAGTAGACAAAGTGATTATCTATTTTAAGAATTGTGTTATTTAGAGTAGATATCTCAAAAATAAATGTTTGTGATTTAGATTAAAAGTTATGGACGTCCTCTCCCATGAATATTAGAAGTGTGGGTGTTAAATTTGGTTTAACAAGAGTTACAGGCATATATATATATATATATAGGGACGTGATCAAATGCAAACTCTAAATATTGTACAAACTCCAAACTATGATCTGGACCGTTAGAAAATATCAACAGATCATGAAATAATAGCAACAAAAAATGTCAACACAATGTCAACGGTTGATGTTGTGTTGAAATTGTGTTGACATTGTATTGATATTGTGTTGATATCATAATCTTGAAATTTTATACTGTGTTGACATTATGTTGATATTGTGTTGAAAAAGTTTGGAGTTTGTACAATATATGAGTTTGCATTTTATCACTACCCTATATATGGGTGCATTATAATGATAACCCCAATTTGTGTGATAACCCTATAACTAAATCTCCACCACACATTTTTAAAATATGTGGTCTAGATTTAATCTAACAAAACTATCATTTTATCAAATAAAACTATCATTTTCGGATATATTAAGGGCAAAATTGTCATTTCGTTCTAAAATTTGGTGGGAAAGAAGGAAACTAGACTCAAACGCTCCATTCAATTTCTCTCACACTCAAACCCTGCATTCAATTTCTCTCACAATCAAACCCTCTGAATCGCGTTTCAAAGCCTTCGAATCGAAAGAAAAATCATCCGATTCTGGAATATGTCGAAGGAAAACGCTCAAGCATCATCGAAGAAAGGTTGGATGAAGTTTATTACTTATTTCACTTTTGATTTTGCTCGATTTATCATTTTGCTGGAGATTTTCTCGATTTTTTTTAGATTCTGTAGTTTTTTAGTGTAGATATTTCTTATATTTGGACAATATCGTTCATGCATAACAATATTGAGAACAATCTATATATTTAGATTTACATTTTGCTGTATATGTTGTTGGTGTGTGTTTTTCTGTGTTTGTGTGTGTGTTTTGCTTTGTTTATGTGTGTTTTGCTGTGTGTATGTTGCTATGTGTTTGGATGATCTGTTTAAATGTAGAAATTGTGTTTTTGCTTGATAAAATGATACTTTGGGTGCATAAAATGATAGTTTCTGAAAATAATAAAATGATACTTTGTGAATAGTGTTTTGTTCTACTTAAGTGACAAGTTATGCCCTCTCTGCTTTTTTGAACTCATTGAAATTTAGAAAATGATAGTTTCAGAAGATAAAATGATAATTGCCCTTGATAAAATGATGGTTTCATGGGATAAAATGATAGTTTCAGATTATAAAATGATAGTTGATAAAATGATAATTGCCCTTGATAAAATGATAGTTTCAGAAGATAAAATGATAGTTTCATGGGATAAAATGATAGTTTCAGATTATAAAATGATAGTTGATAAAATGATAATTGCCCTTGATAAAATGATAGTTTCAGAAGATAAAATGATAGTTTCATGGGATAAAATGATAGTTTCAGATTATAAAATGATAGTTTCATGGGATAAAATGATACTTTATGTTTGTGTGTATGTGTGTCCTGAGGCTACTGCTGCTGTGTTTGTGTGTGTTGTTGTGTGTGTCTCTGTGTTTTTGTGTGTGTGTGTGTGTGTTGCTATGTGTTTGGATGATCTGTTTAAATGTAGAAATTGTGCTTTTGCTTGATAAAATGATACTTTGGGTGCATAAAATGAAAGTTTCTGAAAATGATAAAATGATACTTTGTGAATAGTGTTTTGTTCTACTTAAGTGACAAGTTATGCCCTCTCTGCTTTTTTTAACTCATTGAAATTTAGAAAATGATAGTTTCAGAAGATAAAATGATAATTGCCCTTGATAAAATGATAGTTTCAGAAGATAAAATGATAGTTTCATGGGATAAAATGATACTTTGACTTTATATAATTACATAAACTGTTTAACACACTGAAATCTTTTGTTTTTAGGTAAGAACATTCGTGATGTTGAATTCTTCTTTCTAGATTTTTCTGCTTCCTGAATATTTTGGTGCTTATTGCTTCCGCAGCCTTCGAAGAGTCCTGCGGCTCAAACGAGAAAGATGTCCGCCACAAAGCGGAAGAAAACAGAAGCTGTTGTCGCTGACAGTGAACAGCCAGCGCCTCCTGTTAATGGCGCCCAGGAAGATGCCGCCCAACAGGCATGAAGTGCGTAGATGGTGAAGCCAAGCGCGAGCATGATAGGATCTCTAACTGAAACTCAGCGCTTGTTTTAATTACCATACTTCAGCATAGATTCTGTTGGTAGACATTTACTTATGTAGGCTTTAAACATTATTTTGCCATTGTTTGTGGTTCAATTTGAACTAGATTAGACTTTTCATTTGTAGGTCTGTGCAATGTGAAGAGAACTCTTATGTATTGTTCAATTGAAATTATTTTGGAAGCCCTCTTCAAAGATAGTTTGTCATAGAAGTTTCCTTGTAGATGTAAACCGTTGTAGAAACTCTGTTCCAAGGTTGCTCATTTTATCAGCCAAAAAGTATCATGTTATCAGCCAAAAGTATCATTTTATTAGTAAGAAGTATCATTTTTTCAACTACTATGACTATCATTTTATCAGCTATGACTATCATTTTATCAGCCAAAAGTATCATTTTATCACCTATGACTATCATTTTATCAGCTATGACACGCCTGAAAAGTATCATTTTATCAGCTATGACTATCATTTTATCAGCCAAAAGTATCATTTTATCAGCCAAAAGTATCATTTTATCAGATATAACTATCATTTTATCAGCCAAAAGTATTATTTTATCAGCTATGACTATCATTTTATCAGCCAAAAGTATCATTTTATCACCTAGGACTATTATGACACGTCTGAAAAGTATCATTTTATCAGCTATCACTATCATTTTATCAGCCCAAAGTATCATTTTATCATAGTATCATTTTATCCGACAAAACTATCATGTTATGCAGTAAACCTAATATTTATAAGCCAAAAGTATCATTTTAACACATAATCGACAATACATAATATAATCAAATAAGAATTTCAGTACATCAGAAACATAAACCAATCGACAACTAATATTAATCTAAAATCAAATTCAATACATGAATATGAACACAATCAATAATGATTGTTACCTTCGTTATTTGCTACAGATTCCATTGAAGCAAATTTTCACAGCAATTGAAGAGGTAATCAATGAAAATAAGAACGCAAAATTCAAAACATCTTCCCGATCACAATTATGCGAGAAATATGGAAACAAAATCTGGAGACTACGGAATAATGAACAAATCGAAGAAAATCTGGAGATGTTGAAATAAAATAGGCGAGAAATATGGAAGATGAAGATGAGAGAATCGATCTGTTAATTGTGAAGATGAAGATGAAGATGAAGGTGAGAGAATTGAGTTCAAACAGAATGAAAGCGTGGATCGCGCGTTTAGAGTAAAATTCAGAAATTAAATGAGGAAATTACATTTTTACCCCTCTGCGCCTTTTTTATGAAGTAAATCTAAGTTTTAATCTCAACCACAAGATTATCAAATATGTGTGGTCCAGATTTGGTTATAGAGTTATTATGTGATTTGGGGGTTATGATATGATCACATCTCTATATATATATATATATATATATATATGAGCTACCCCAATTCCATTAGAATGAGGTTTTTTGAAAAGTATCTCAAGCGCAAAAAATCGTGAGGGCTTTGTCTAAAACGGGCAATACCATATTAACGTGGAGTTGGATGTATGCCGCCTAACCCTATAAGAAGTGTATATATAAAGTTGCCAACGTCAAGTGCTCCAAATATTAGTGAGACTCAGCATCGACTTCCTCAAAATCTGATTACGTCAATTGTGTGAGTAATATATTGCGTGGCAATGCGTGTATTATATTATGTGGTAGAGGAAGAGGGAGAGTGGTCCAACCCATGAAGAATTGAATCATTAAGGAAGGTAACGTCAATTGCCCTTTAAAACGTTGTACAATTTTTAGTTGGCATTTAGGGAATTGAAACATTAAGAAACGTAATGTCAATTGCCCTTTAAAACGTTGTACAATATTAGTTGGCATTTAGGGCATGAAAGTATGAAAGATTGAGATATGTATACAGGTAGGGTGCATTGTGGTGATACTATAGTTCAAAAAACAATCAAGACAAACAATCTACAATACATAGGTATGCATCTTGTCATACGGTTCCAAGCAATATGAGATACGAAATCAGAACTAGTTAAATAAAAATCTAGACAAACAAATTGTGATACATATGCAACGAATTTGTGATACATAAGCAAGCAACTCGGTATATGGTTCATGGCAATTATATTTGCGATACGAAATCAGAGATAATCACTCAATCTACGATACATATGCAAGCAAGCATGCCACATGGCAGGCTAATGTCGAATCTGCTCCTAAATCTAAAGATCCTCGTTGATGATAGGTTATAATTCAATTTGGATTATCATTTTATTATAACCCTAGATATATCTATACATAGTGCCATTAAAAGGTTGTACTGCCATTTTTAGTTGGCATGTAGGGACTGAAATATGAAACTCAGAGCAAATTATGTTGTGAGATCGTATCTTAGACTCTTAATAGAAATGAACTAGATAACTCAAATAATCGAATTATATTCTTTCAAAAGAATTAGCTTAATAATTTCAAATACCTGTATCAAAATAATTATATAACTAAACATCTAGAATTAATTTCATCACGATCAAATTCAAGCTTCGAATTTTCTTGTCGACACAACTCGGCTTAATCATACAATAGAGTTCATTCAGTTTTCAAGAATAGGATTTTATCAAATTTGATGCTTCCAAATACAAAAATGAATTAGTTAACTACCCTAGCTGCAAATTATATACTATAAGAGTTTACATATTTATCTACCAAAACGTATCCTATTTCTTTCCTATTTTCTTTAACTTTTGAAAAATAGTTTAGCACTCTCATGAATCAGACACAATGAAGATGATCATCGAAAGCGCCTTAGGTATATGTGGGGCGCTAACCATTCCTATCAATGGACGGTGGAAAAACCTAAGAGAACCACAACCTCAAAATCAGAAACTGGGCAAAACAATCGTACCGTGATTCAACTTAGTTGAATCATTTCACTTTTTGATAAAAAAAATAAAATATTTAATTACTTTTACTTTACTCCATCACCTACTTTACTCACTCTCATCTTTTCCATTTTATTTTAGAGTGAACTACAAAAATAGTTCCTGGACTATGCACTTATCTCGCAATTGAACCCTGGACTTTAAAAATATCCTCAGACAACCCTGGACTAAGCGTTTATTTCAAAATTTACCATTTTTCAATGTTTCGTACCAAAACTACCCTTTTAGGGGTTTGGGCAATTTCGGAAGTTCAAAAATTTGACTTTTTCATGTGTCAGCACATTAATTGATTGTGTAGGTTGTCTCCTCTTTTAAATATTCCTCATTCTCTCTCTCACCTTCTCTCCTCCATCTCTCTTCTCTTCCCTTCTTCTTCATCTCATTCCTTCCTTCTGTGAAGCCAACGCAACATCTCGACACAATTCTTTGCCTTCATGTCTTCATTGTATGTTACAAAATCGGGTGATGGAGGAGACGGGGCTGGTTGTAGGTGGCTCCGATTTGAGTACGAAAATTGTTTGTGCCAGCAAAGAGCGATTCTCAAAATCGTTGTCGACCCAAGAAAGGAATCTAATGGAATGTTGTAGTTCGTTTGCGAGCAAAAGGGCAAGATTGGAGGCTGCAAGTATTTTCGGTGGTGTCATCCCAAGTGTGTGGATTTAGAAAGCTGCAATTACTCGGTTGGACATGGTGGGCTTGAAGAAGAAGTTGGAAGAGAAGATGAAGTTGATTCTAAAGTATCTCCAAACCATGTTGAAGGTGGAAGTAAAGTGAAAGATTGTATTTTGGCGTTATTTGTTGGGTTTTCGTTGTTTGTTTCGTTTGTTGCCATTATTAATATGGTGAGTTTGATCAAGTAGGTTTTCACCCGTAGATTGCAGTTTGTGGGAAACAAATTTGGTGAAGTAGTGCGTGAAACTTGCGAAGAATTGTAGTGTTTAAATCAATGTAATTTGATTTTGATCTATGTGTTCTAAGTACTGAGTATTAATTTTTGAAGTTTCAAGTTTGTTTCAGATATTGTGATTGCAGTTTGTGGGAAAAAAAGTGATGACGTACTTTGTGAAAGTTGGGGAAGAATTGTAGTGTTCAACTCAATATAATTTGATTTTGATTTATGTGTTATAAGTACTGAGTCTTAATTTTTGAAGTTTCAAGTTTGTTTCACATATTTCTAAATTTGACAATGAAATTAACCATGGCATGATTTTGGTATGCGTTTATGTAGTATCGCATACATAACTTAGGAGTACTTATGTACTTAAAACTTCTTCTGCTGAAACTGATATCATTTTGTGGCATCCACTATGGTCAGATTACTATTTGTATGCACTATGATATTATTTTCTGTAGTAGTGTTTTTAATTTTCTGATATTAGTACTAAAGATGATATTATTCTTTGAAATGAATGTGACCGAATCTGATATTATGTTTGTACTAAGTTTACTAAGTTTGATATTAGTACTCCCTCCGTCCCATAAAAGTTGAGACAAAACTTTTGGGCACGGAGATTAAGAATTTATATTAAATAAATAGGAGAGATGAAAAAAGTAGGAAAGATAAGAGAGAGTAAAGTAAATAATGGAATAAAATAAGAGTGATTAGATGTTTTGTCTTTAATTAAAAAAGGAAATGACTCAACTTTGTTGGGACGGACTGAAAAGGAATACGACTCAACTTTTATGGGACGGAGGGAGTACAAAAGATGATATTGTTCTTTGAAATGAATGTGACCGAATCTGATATTATGTTTGTACTAGAGATGATATTAGTATCAACCGATATTAGTATTGTATCATATGTCTAATTCGATCAGTACCCAATATGAGCATCCAAATACGCGTTCAAATCATCCAACTTCCAACTTTCAACTTCCAACTAACTCATTTAATGATACATTATCAACCAATATAAACACTGGCACAACCTAATACATACGCCTAAACACAACAAAATGGAGAAAAGCATAAATTCAAACACACACATTGGTGGAAAATTGTCTAAAGAAAAGCTAAGAAGAATATGTGCAAGATTAAAGCGACCCCAAAATGCAAACGAAACAAAGCCGAATGCAAACGAAACGAAGCTGACACCATCCAGGGATCACTGGGTCGAAGATGTCGAACAAGATCCATTCGAATGAAAATGCTCATTTCATACTTCTACTTCCCACAGAGTGATTTTCATATTGTCATTTTTATTCAGTGAAAGAGTCGAAATCTTTTTTTCAATCAAACTACAACAACACAACCTTCAAACTTAATACAATTCCAAACTTACACCTTACAAACACATAATCAAATAAAATTCACGCCAATCAAAAATTTCCCCAAAACTCACTAACTGCAATCTATCTATCAAACTTACTTGGTCAAACCCACTATAATTGGCTACAAATGAAAACAACGGAAACCCACCAAATGAAACAAATCAACTTCGTCCGTCCTCTCCCCCAACCCCACCTTCGCGCCGAATCTGCCCAACCTAGTTAAAATCCACACAATTTGGATAACACCACCGAAAGTAAACATTTGCCCTTTTTCTCGCAACAATCCATTTCAGTCGAGATGTTGCGAGAGAAGGTGAGAAGGAAGGAATGGGAGGAAGAAGAAGGGAAGAGAACATAGATGGAGGAGAGAAGGTGAGAGAGAGATAGAGACAATGGGGAGTATTTAAAAGAGGAGACAACTTGCACAATCAATTAATGTGCTAACACATGAAAAAGTCAAATTTTTGAACTTCCAAAATTTCCCAACCACTAAAAGGGTAGTTTCGGTACGAAATAGTGAGAAAGGACCAATTTTGAAATAAACGCTTAGTCCAGGGTTGTCTGGAGATATTTTTAAAGTCCAGAGTTCAATTGCGAGATAAGTGCATAGTCCAGGGACTATTTTTGTAGTTCACTCTTTATTTTATAGTGAACTAAAAAAATGGTTTTGAACTATGAGTTTATCTCGCTAATAGTCCATGCACTTTAAAAATATCAACAGTAGTCCTGGACTAAGGGTTTATTTCAAAATTGATCCTTTTGAATTTTTTTACCTGAAAATGTCTTTTGGGGGGTTGGGTAATTTCGTCTTTAAACAATTCACTTTTTGAATCTGATATTATTTCAAAATTATCTTCTTCTTCCCTTTGTCATCATTCACTTTTCTATTTCAATATCAGATTTAATTTTATAAAATTAAATTTGAAATTTAGACTTTTAAATACCAATAAATTATTTTGAATTAAAATTATTAATTTACATATTTTATTTTAAAAAAGTTTTTTGTGAGCTGGCTGTATAGTTTTATTTCTCTATATTCCCTTCCCTCCGTCTCATTCTAAGTGTACCATTTTCCTTTTTAAGATGTCTCATTCTAAATGACACATATCTAAAAATAGAAACATCACTGTTAAGGATGGAGTTCCTTAACTCGAATAATTTGCGTCGAACGTCGCGGGAGCTGTTGCCCGACGATCACTTTGGCGTCAAATTTGGGATAAAAGGTAGTCACCGGAGCTTTGCCGGTCGATCAAACCAAGAATGATACGATAAAAACGTAAAGATAAAATAAAGGGATAATTGATATTTCTTAATGAAATAGAAGAATACAATATCTCCCATTTATAAGACTATTCTGACTTAGGGAACAAGAAATAAAGATATTAAGAATATATGGAAAGATATGATAAATAATACTAAACTACATAATAGAGATATGGGATATTTGTAGAGATATTCTCGTATCAATCACCCTCTTTACTTTTTCCCTCTCTCTTACTTTATTATTCACACTTAACTCATAAACAACACTACATAAAATCTTGCGTCGGAGTACAAATGCTCCACTAAGGGTGAGAAGGAGGGAGTATATAGCTGGGAGTCGAGAAAGAATACATAAATTAATAATTTTAATTAAAATAATTTATTAATATTTAAAAATCTTAATTTTAAATTTAGTTTTATAAAATTAAATATGATATTGAAATAAAGAAATAAACATTAAGGATAACAAAGGGAAGAAGAAGATAATTTTGAAATAATATCAAATTCAAAAAGTGAAAATTGTGTAAAGACGAAATTACCTATCCCTCAAATGGACATTTTCGTGTGAAAAAATGCAAAAAGACGGACTTTGAAATAAACCCTTAGCCCAAGTCTTGGCTACTGTAGATATTTTTAAAGTTCAGAGACTATTGACGAAATAAACTCATAGTTCAAAGACAATTTTTGTAGTTCACTCTTTATTTTATTATCGTTTAACTTATTTTACACAATTTCTTAATTTTTGTGTAAATAAGTGACTTAAAAGGAGACAGTAAAACTTTTCTGCGGTCACGAGACATTGGTGGTATAAGTCATCTTCGCCATGAGACTACAGGTGGTCCATAGCTTTTGGAAATGATATTGTGGACTGTAAGGGTCCGATGTGTATGTACTACATATCTATTAAGTCAATTTACTAAAACAGTGACTGAAAACCTTCATTCGGTACCATGAAATGAAATTGAGGATGTGAATTTGAAATTGAAGCATTCAATTTCAAATTTGTCATTTGGTATCACAAAAATAATTAAGCTCAGAATTGAATAAAATTCTCAAATCTCTCAACTCCACCATTTGAATACCATATCCAAAATAAACACTACATTTGTCTCAAATTAGGAGCCACATTTGGTATGGACACAAATTTTAAGAAATGTAAAAAAAAGTGCATATGTTGAATAAGGTAATGGACTATGATACATAATTATAGATATTAGTTTTATACTCCCTCCATTCCACGGTAGTTGAGTGGAATAAGTTGTGGCATGTGGGGCAACTTACAATTTATGGTAAAAATGAAATGTGACTATTATTGTTGGACGGACCAAAATGGAAAAATGTGACTCTTATTGTGGGACGGAGGTAGTAATTGGAATTCCAAGAGTTGCTCCCCCCATCCCACTCTAAGTGACATGTTTTCCGTTTTGAAATGTTCCGCTCTAAATAACGCATTTCTAAGTATAGAAACATCACTCTCTCTACTTTTTTCCTCTTTCTTAATTTATTATATTCACTTTACTCACAAAATAACACTACATAAATCTTGTGTTGAATAAGAAATGCTCCACGTACTTAGAGTGGGAAGGAGAGAGTATAAAACTAGATATATTCACACATTACATACCCATAGCGCGCACACACAACACACACTACAGGCACGTAACATGTAAGCATGCACACATTACACATAACATACACGCACATACACATACACTAAGGGGCAATATGGTAAAGAAAATAGATAAAGGAAAATCATTACTCCCTCCGTCCCGCTTTAGCAGTTCCATTGACTTTTCTGCCCTCTTTTTGTAAAAATGATAAAAAATAGTTAAAGTCGAGAAATGGTAAAGTAAAAGAGACAATTGTCTCTTTTACTATTTTTTATCATTTTTACAAAAAAAGGGCAGAAAAGTCAATGGGACTGCTAAAGCAGGACGGGGAGAGTATAAGAATACACATTTTAGGTTAATTTAGATCAAATAACTTTAAGATAAAGGAGCTATGCGCAAACACAACACGCACAAAGAATACACACACAACACGCACAAACTCACACAATATACACTGCATAGACACATTAAACATGCACGCACAATGCACACTGCAGATACACAAATACACACTATACACAGACACAACCAAACACACACTACACATGCGCGGAGCCAACTTCAAACACACACACGTACAAACACATACTGTCACTATACATACATAATACACACACAAGGTACATATAATTCACAAAAAAGGTAACACGTGCCCATTCTTGCCACCTAAGGTTAGATCGCTCATTTAAGAATACTAAGGGCATCCGCAGCGCGGCTCGATGCCGTCTCTATCTCGTTCCGCCGAGACGAGACGGCAACGAGACCGCGTTGCAACCTCCATCTTGTCCCGACTAGACGGGAAATCCCGTCGCGCGTCGCACGCGGAAGGGGCCGGCCTCGAACTGGCTCGCCACACGTGCGGGCCACGTGGCGCACGCTGGCGAGCGGCGTGACGCCCACTCGCCGGCACGCGAGTGGGCATCGTAATAATGACGTCATAGTTCAATTTCTTTTTTAAAAAAATCGATTTTTTGAAAAAATAATAATAATAATAATAATAATAATAATAATAATAATTAAAAAATGGTAATATGACCGTTCAACGGTCGAATTTTAAATTTTTTTAATTTTTATTTATTTTTTATTCTATAAATACTCTTCTCATTCTCCATTTTACACACAAACACACATCTATTCTTCTCTCATCTCTCTTTCTTTCCTCTCCAATCACTTTTATAAATCATTCATTTATTTTTTTCTTCTCCCAAATTTAATCTATTCATGGATCCATTTGAGCAAATGCGTCGAATAATGGAAGAATCGCTAGAAGAAGATCGATGTGGGGATGAGGAAGCCGCCGCGCCTCCTCAAAGGCGACCTCGGACTTACATCCATCGTAACCGGGAGGAAGCCACCGCAAGGTTGGAACGTGATTACTTCAGTCGGAACCCGGTATGGGGAGATATCTACTTCCGTCTTCGTTTCCGTATGTCACACGCGCTATTTTTGCATATCGCGAATACATTGGCGGCACGGGAAAAGTACTTCAGAGAAGGGTTCGACGCTATTGGCCGTCCTAGCCACACGACGCTCCAGAAATGTACTGCAGCGATCCGTCATATTGCTACTGGACAAACGGCGGATTCGTTCGACGAATACCTGCACGTCGGAGAATTCAATAGGAGACTTTGTTTGCTGAAATTCTGCAAAGGCGTTCGGGCAGCCTTCACCGATGAATTTCTGAAGAAGCCAACCACCGCAGATTGTAAGTTTCTGCTCCAACTTCACGAACAAGCACACGGATTCCACAGGATGCTCGGGAGAGTCGATTGCATGCATTGGCAATTGAAGAATTGCCCTGTGGCGTGAAGGGGGTCATACACGAGCGGCCACAAAGGCACCCACCCCACCGTTATACTCGAGGTCGTCGCCGACTACCGGCTATGGATTTGGCATGCGTATTTCGGGGTCCTCGGCTCGAACAACGACGTCAACGTGCTCAACAATTCCAACCTCTTCAGCGAAGTTATGAATGGTAAAGCGCTGGCCATCAACTTCATCGCTAACAATCGCTAGTATAAAATGGGGTACTATCTTGCCGATGGCATCTATCCGAAGTGTCCAACCTTCGTGAAGACGTTCAACAGGCCTGCGAACGAAAAACGGTCTCTTTTTGCGCAGAAGCAAGAGGCTACTCGCAAGGATGTGGAGAGAGCGCTCGAGGTTCTCCAAGCTCGATTTAACATTATCAAAGCCCCGGTTCATATGTGGTTTATTGATAATATGGTCGACATCATGTATACGTGCATAATCTTGCACAACATGATTGTCGCCGACGAAGGACCTTAGGCGGGAAATTGGTTCGACCCTGAAACTCCGGGAAGCTCAACCGCAAGTAGTCCGCCTCGAAGGGGAGTGCATCCGTCTTTGCAAGAGCGGTTGTCTATTCGGGAAAGGACACGTGATTCTACCGCCCACGCCCAACTCCAGGAGGATCTAATGGAGCACATTTGGGCAAAATTTGGCAACCGTTAGATGATCGTCACTAGAGAACTCCTTCTTCTGCTTATTTGCCTCCATTTTTTTGTGATTTGAATTTAAGTGTGCAATTTGTAATTTCTAGTTTTTTAAATTATATCTTTTTTATTTTTTTAGGTATTTAAATTGTAATTTTATTTTGTGTTTTATTATTAATTGAATTTGTTGGAAATAAAAAAAAATGAAATTGAATGAATAATTAAGGGATGAGATGGTTAAAAGATGGAGGGATGCAGGTGTTGTCTCTTAGTTAAGAGTTGGGCTGAAAAGTACAGTGAGGCCTATGAATAGTTAAGAGATGATATGGTCAAGAGATGAATAAGAATAGAATGCGGATGGTCTAATACTTACAAAGAGGATGTTGACTGTGCACTTCATTTAATTAGGGGTTATTATGTGTTTAACGTATTGATTATCGTGTATTTCACATTGCAAATAAGTTGTGAATTGGTAAAATCGACGAGAAAACGACATACTCATCTTTCTATTAATCACTAATTTTCAAACTTAATTTAATCGAAACTAAATATCACTAAGAATTTAAATATGCATGAAAAGTAGTAATAAGTGGATATTATACATAATTAAAGACTTACTTCATCTATTCAAAACAATTAAGTGGTTCATTTTGATCCAACATTAGTTTTAAGAAACTATTTAATTTATGATGGAAAGTGAATAAGAAATGTGGTGGAATTTGAAATTCGTTTTTATAGTTTTATAATTGAAAGTGAGAATAATGAATTGGAGTGTAGATCACTTCCTATAAATAAAAAAATAATAAATTATTTAATTATAGACCTCCAAAAATGATAAAACAAGTCATTTAGTTACGGACGGAGAGAGTATATTGACCGTGGTCCTGCACTTACATGAATTTTTTATGCAAATAAATAGTGGTTACTCTCCTAAAAAACTACTCCAAATTGTGGCAACCTAGGGAGAATACCCTAGAATTTTATTGCACCAAGGTAATCCTACGTAGAAACACATTAACAAGATTTATTATTATTACTCAAAAAGTATGAACAATCGAACATTTACGAGATGTATACTATACATCCATAACTTACACATCCACAATCAAACAAATTATGCGACTCAGACACTCAATCGTATTGGCTAAGAGGAAAACATCTTATTAGCTACATTACTACTTTGTCATTACAATATTAATACAATACAATAGATTTAGAATTTAACATAAAAATATAATATTAATTTTGGATAGATTACAAATATACTTGCAGGTCCAATCGAGGGGTTGCATGAACAATCAAGGGCTTATCTAATGCGCCGTCATGCCCTGATGACTCGGCTAAGTCAATGTTGTTCCTACCGAGAGGTGGCCTCTAGCTAAAACCTTGAATGAGTCTAGCTAGAAGTATAATGGTCATGGTAGAACCAAGCACGAAGCCGGGGCATCCGCGCCTTCCTGTACTAAATGATAAAATGCGCAGGTCGTGATCAGCAAGCCCGACTTGTGTTTGTTCATTAAAAATGTGTCGCTCGGGCTTGAACCTGAGAGGCTCATCCCAAATCCTAGGGTTCCGCCCCAGGCCAGGGCGACTTAGGACTACATAGCTCTTCTCTGGGATCAAGTAGCCACCCACGACGGTATCTTTACTTGAAATGTGAGGGACATTAAATGGTGCTAACGGATGTAGCCTAAATGACTCTTTCAAACAGGCCTTGACATAATTCAGTTTAGGTATATCCGATTCTTGGACTAGCCTTTTCTTGCCTACAACACTGTCCAATTCTTTACATGCCTCAGCAAGCAAGTCTGGTTGATTGATCATCTCTGCCATAGCCCACTCAACTGCATTTGATGGATTATCAACCGACGCGAGCATAATATCCTGCAAAACCAACATCAGTCCACAATCAAATTATAGTTTTCATGAAATTTGGAGTCCACACAATCTTTCAGTCACAGGTTCATCCACGACAAATTAAGTAGCTAGAAACTCAAATACTTACAACAATTAATGCTTTGATCTCTCGAATAGATAATAGGGGTTCATTTTCCGAGTTCTTGAGATTAATAAGAATATCAAGAATATCATCTTCTTCACTCTTATACCCTAGATTCCACATCTCCATTCTCTTATCGATTGCTGAATCTTGGTACTTTCTTACATTCTTAATGGCATTTGTCACAGCCCTTTTGTGTCCATCCAAATCCAAAACCTCCAACCACGGTACAAAATCAGCAACCCCGAACGCATAGAGACAAGAAAGAATCATGAACAATCCATCCACGTGTTCTTTTTCCTCAATTCCAGGGCCCTCGTCTCTCGTTCCCGGCCCGAAAAACCTCTCACCAAACACCATTTTCCTGCTCACGCTGGCGATGTGATGCTGGGTTACATCTCTCAAGTTCACCACCCCTTTTATGTCTACATTGTTCCACTGGTTGTAGACGTATCTCACGAGGTGGTCGGCCTCCTCGCATCTCTTCCCATGGAGCCGCTGGAACACACCCACGGTGAGCACCTCTGACGCCATGACTCTCCTCATTTTCTTCCACTGACTACCGGAGGGTGAGAGGATCACCCCCTGGTACCCGTCGCTGGCGAGGCGGGCCGAGAGGATGTCGGGCCGGGAGGCGAAGAAGGCGTCGTGCTTCTTCAAGAACTCTCGGGAGAGTTCCGGAGAAGTGACGGAAATGACGTGGACGCCGCCGAGTTTGATGCAGGCGATCTCTGTGTTGTGTTGTTGCATAAGATTGTGTATCCATCGGGGTACGGGCTTGTTGGTCAGCATTTGCGGGAGGCTGCCAACGAAAGGGAAGGCCGTCGGGCCCGGCGGAAGTGGCGGCGCCGGCGATCTTTTCTTGACGGATATGAGTTTGAAGAAGATGAGAGAAAGAAGGCATAATAATGCTAGGAACGTTGTGATTTCCATTTTCACGTTTGTTTGAAAAGGTTTGGATATGTTGAGACACAATCCTGGAAATGTAAAATGTATATTGATTGAATTGCAAAAATACATTTCCAACTACTTGATGCTTATATTCTAAAAGCAGAATGATCTAGAATATTCTAATTGCCATAGACCACATCAATGTGTTGGCTCTCTCTCCTTTGATCTGGTTTCTTTGGTGGTCCAAGCAACACATCTTTCCGGCTCTTCATACCTTGGATGCTTGCCACGTCTGTACATAATGCTACAGCATTCTCATGCTCGTTGGATTCAAGCTCATGAGCACAGGTGCTACTACTATATGAACTTGGTTGTGCACGGCTCATGACCTTTGTATGCTGATGGTTTGGACTGAAGGTGTATGGTCTAACATCTCCCCTCCATTCGAGGGAGGCAAGTGAGCAAACACCAAGTTTATTACACAGCCTAGTGAAGAATTGGAGACTCAATGGTTTGGTTAGTACATCAGCTACCTGATTATGAGAAGGTGCATGCCTTATATCAATTTCCTTGACAGTCACTTTATCTCTCACAAAATGAATATCGAGCTCAATATGCTTGGCTCGAGAATGCACGACAGGATTAGACGCCATAGCTATAGTGCTGAGATTGTCCACCCACACAACAGGTGGAGCTTTGAGCTTAATATTCAGCTCTTGCGAAATAGATTTTAACCAAGTGATTTCAGAGACAACAAGTGCCAAACTTCTGTACTGCACTGTGCCTCGGTACTAGATCTGGACACTCATTTTTGTTCTTTGCACACCAAGAGACCAAGTTATCACCAAAGTAAACACAATAACCTGGTGTAGATCGTCTATCATCAATGTCTGAAGCCCAATCAGAATCATAAAATCAGATGAAGTATAACTTGAGGCTTTGATGTGTAGACCATAATCAGTAGAACCATTCAAGTATCTTAGGATTCTGTTGACAGCTTTCTAGTGAGAATCAAGAGGGCATGACGAGTGCTAAATTGTGAATACTGAATACTACTACTATATTGTGTGTACGAAGAAGAAGAGGGAGAGTGGTCCAACTTATCGAAGAATTGAAAGATTAAGATAGGTATATACATAATGCCAATTGCCTCTTTCAAACGTTGAACTAATTTATTGAAAGATTGAGATAGGTATATACATAATGCCAATTGCCTCTTTCAAACGTTGAACTAATTTTAGGTTTTTTTTAAGGGAGCCAATTGATCTTTTAAAACATTATACTCTTTTGGTCCCAATTAAATTAAGTTATATTCTTTTTCAGATATATCAACTAAATTAAGTTATTTTTTTATAATAAAAATAAAAAATTTAACCATTCTTTCCTATTCCATGTCATACTTTACTCTCTTTTACAAGCTCTCTAAATACCAACTAAAAATGATAGATTTTAAATGGCAATTGGGTCCCAAAATGACAACAATACAACAGTTTAAAGGGACAATTGGCATTAATGTTTCAATTAAAAGGATATTTGATAGGGTAGATAACTCATTTAGGGATAGAAATGAGGCTCCACTTGATATACGAAAATGGAATTGAATTGGAATCGAAATTCAATAGAACTAAATTGGAAGGAATTGAAATATTCTAATTCAATTCCAAATTCTATGTTTGGTAAAATGAAGTAATTGGTATGAAATTGAATTTGAAAAATTTGTGCACACATTGTACACACACTATGCACAAAATACGCACTCACATACACTTTACACAAAATATAGTACTCCCTCCGTCCAGCAATAGCAGTCCCATTCACAAGTGGCGCGGGTTTTAAGAAAGAATTTGAGTGTGTGATAAATAGAGTGTGACAGTGGAATTTAGATCTCACTTAAAATGTTTAATTTATAAAGAGTAAAGGCCAAAACTGTTCCTGAATATATGACCATTTTACGTTTTTGGTCCAAAACATTATCTTTTGGATTTTTTTTTCCTGAACATATGAAAATTTGATCATTTTGGTCCTCCATCAACATTTCCGTTAAAAACTAACGGTCAACGGGTTTAAATATGATTTTGACCAAACTTAAGGTGTTAATTACTCCCTCCGTTTCTTCATAGTTGAAGCGGAACTTTTCGGTACGGAGTTTTAGAAATGAATGTTGGTGTGTTAAATAAATAGATAAAAAAGTAAGAGAGAGGAAAAGGTAGAGAGAATAAAGTATAAAGTAAATAAAGTAGAGAGAATAAAGTAAGAGAGAGTAAAGTAAGAAAGAGGAAAAAGTTACCATATAAGGAAACGACTCAACTATGAAGAAACTTCCCGAAATGGTAAAATGACTCAACTATTAAGAAACAGAGGGAGTATAATTTTTAATTATTTTAAAATTAAAAACTCCACAGCTTCTCCTCAACCAGCAATGGCAGCAGCCACCACATCAGCCACCTCATTCTCCACCGCTCACCTCTTCCGCTCGTCCTCCCTTAACCTCAAACAGCCTCTCTCCCTCTTCTTCCCCAACCCCCGCCACCGATTTCCATCCAAGTCCCTCCGCTTCTCCGCCGCCCACAAAATCTCCGCCACCATCTCCGTCGGCGACAAGCTCCCCGATGCCATCCTCTCCTACCCCGACGCCTCCGAAGAGATCCAGACCATCTCAATCGCCGACCTCACCGCGAATAAGAAGGCAATTTTGGTCGCCGTGCCCGGGGCCTTCACCCCGACATGCTCGCAGAAGCACCTCCCTGGATTCGTCGAGAAGGCGGCGGAGTTCAAAGCGAAGGGCATCGACACCATCGCATGCGTCTCCGTCAACAACGCCTTCATCACGAAGGCAATGATATTCCTCATCACAAAGGCAATGATATTCCTCATCACGATGGCATCGGGAAGCTTGTCGCCGAAGGAGATGGTGGCGGAGATTTTGGGGGCGGCGGAGAAGCGGAGGGACTGGGATGGAAATGGGCGGCAAGGGTTTGGGAAGAAGAGGGAGAGAGGCCGTGGCGGAGCCAGAAATTTAATGTGGGGAGCCCAAACTACCACTAAAAAATTTATTGAGTGTGTTCAATACAAACGACATGAAAATAGCTCGAATGTGAGCAATATAAAAAGCCACGCGTAAAAAATGAAGGACGAGAAAAGTAATTAGTGATTAAAATTTTTAGAGCATACACTAATTTGACTAATAATAACATATTTATTACATCAAAGTGTTATTTTCTATTCCAAATATTTTATAATAAAGGGCATCACCTTAAAATTGATTTTACTAATCATATAATATTTTAAAAAATTTATGACTATTTTTTATTCTTAAACTATAAACATCATTTTTTTGATAAAATAATTTATACAAAATTACTTGTAAAAAACATCAATGGAAGTTTCTAACGTGAGAAAATCCATGAAATATAAATGAATGTGAAAAAATCAACAAAAAGTACTAATTAGAAAAGAAAAAATAAAGCAAATGAACTGCAAGCATAGCTTTAAAAACAATTTTACTAATATTATAAATCTAATAAAATATGAATTTATAAAACAAAAATGAACCCATAATAGAAAGAACAAATTCCTAAATAATAAAAATGCGCAGGAGAGAATCAACTACACGACCTCCCGGACATGGGGCTGAAATTCGGACCAACTGCGCTAGCTCATAGCATGTTCGAAACTGCATACATATAATATATATAGGTATTACGCCAATGGGTGAGGGGGCCAAGGGCCCCCTGGCCCCACCGTAGGTTAAGGGAGGACGAGCAGAAGAGGTGAGCGGTGGAGAATGAGGTGGCCGCTAACATTGTTGGTTGAGGAGAAGCTGTGGAGTTTTGAATTTTAAAATAATTAAAAATTATAATTAACACCTTAAGTTTGGTCAAAATCGTATTTAAACCCGTTGATCGATAGTTTTTAACGAAAATGTTGACGGAGGACCAAAATGATCAAATTTCAATATGTTCAGGACCAAAAAATTCAAAAGATAATATTTTGGACCAAAAACGTAAAATGGTCATATGTTCTGGACCAATTTTGGCCTTTACTCATTTATAAATGAGTAAACTACGCAAATGGTCCCTGAACTATGCATTTTGCACTCAAATGGTCCCTGAACTTTAAAAATATTGTGGATAGTACCTGAACTAATATATAATCACATTTTTTATACTTTTCTACTTTTCAGTCTACTTTTGCACCAAAAATGCCTTCCATTCATGGAGGACATTTTTGTCCATAAAAAAAATAAGTCACTATCACATGTTGCTTTTCAGAATATGTAGATGGATGTGATTTTGGAGATACACTAATTTATAATTTTTGCCGATATGTGTATAGGGATTGTATCAAATTAAAGTAGTACTACTAATATATTGTGAAATATTTTCAACTCACAAAAACCTCTTATTCTACACGCAACTTTTCTAATATGAACTTCTCTCTCATCTCACCTGACCTCTTGTCTCTCTCTCTCTCTCAATTCACCTCTCGTCCCTCCATTCCCACTCCCCTTCTTCCTCCTGAAACCGGCGGCCAGGGGCGTAGCCACATGGACCTTTGGTGGGGCATTTGCCCCTCCTCTAAAATTTGTACATGTACTAATATTTCTTCAAATTTGCATGTTTGTTGGAATTTCTTCTTAAATGCCCCTTCTCAATTATTCAATTATTTGCTATACATAATTTTTTGCCCTCTTCATTTTAATTTCTGGCTCCGGTTCGTTTAAAGTCAGTCAGACCACTCTCTCTCTTCCTTCATCAATCTCCATTTCCGTCTTAGATAGGGTAATGCGTAATGCCTCTAAAAAACGAGCACAAGCATCCTCTTCGAAAAACCAGAATGAAGACACGAGCACGAGCTATGTAGAATTAACACAAACACGAAAAGGGAAGAAGAAAAGAAATTGGGTATTTTGATGAAGAATTAACACAAACACAAACGAGAGAGAGAGAGGGTACTCTAAAAAGCAACAGTAACAATGACATTTTTTTTGTATGGACAAAAATGTCCTCCATGAATGGAGGGCATTTTTGGTGCAAGTGTACGGGGCTATCGTAGTATAGGCAAGTCAAGAGTATCGTATTCACAGAGACTAATTAAGTGCTTAAGTACCTCGAATCAAGATCATTCGCTATTTAGACAACCGAAGATTGGGTTTTTGTGTCTAAATCCTAGGAACAATGAATCAAAACAAAGTAAATAAAATGAAGATTAGTTAATTGAAGAGTAAGTGGAGAAAGAGTAAATCTTTGGGATCCAACTACAATGTTATAGTCTTTATTAATCTCACTAAACCTCTAAATCAATCTTCGAGCTATGCCGACTAGGGTCTCAAGAGTTACTAAGCTATCACTGTTGGAAGGAAGATTTCCACAAATCAAGAATTGATCTCCTGCAATCAAGGATTGATATTGTAATTAGTGAATGATTTAAATACCTTGTATAGAATATTAGGTTAGCATGATTATAGCTTACCATATATTGGGTGATCATCTAGCCTATAAAAAGGCATGTAACTCTTCTCCATTTGAATAACCTAATACGATGAATTCTCTTCCAGAAACCTTATGATTCCTTTAAACATGGCTTCAGAGCAGGTCAAAAATTAGGCTCAGAAACATCATCATCGCCTTACCAATCCCAGCCAGAAAAACCAAAACCAAGTGAGAAAATCAAAATCCAAATCCAACATGGACGGCGATAACAAACCACCCACAGAATCATCATATAGCAAGATTCGAACAAGCAAGAATGTAACAGTTGCATTCAAACTCAACGGCAGCAATTACCCGTTGTGGTCACGACTGATGAAGGTCGCGATCGGGAGTAGGGGAGGCTACTCCCACATCACCGGGAAACCAGTACCACCACTTCCGGGAAGCAAGGAGTATGAAGAATGGGAGGAGACAGATCTGATTGTCTTCTCCTGGATAGTGGACAACATGGAGATGGATATTATCGCCGACTTCGCTCACCATCAAACATCGAAGGCCCTCTGGGAGAATCTTGCCATCACGTATGAAAGCGAGGCAGATCTCTACCTCCTCTATGAACTAGAAGAAAAAGCAGGAGGACTCAAACAAGGAAATCTGGACCTTGAGACTTACTATCGGCAGACCCACGGATTGTGGACCAGTGTTGATCGGTGCCAAAAACAACCGATTGATTGTTGTGATAAAGGAGTAACCCAATACCGGACTTTTTCCAACACCAAGAGGCTGCTCAAATTCCTGTCTGGATTGAATGGAGAATACGAAAGCATCAAGCGAGACATCCTCAAGGAGGTGCCGATTCCCTCGGTGGAGACCGCCTACAGTATGGTGAAGAAGGAGGCGGCTCGAAGGAAGATCATGCCACCATCCCCCTCGAACCCTACCGTCGACGGCCACGGCAGCGCCGACTCGTCATCGGGAGGAATTGGACACGGATTTGCAGTACAGGGACAGCGACAGCCTCAAAGAAGTGGAACCCCACGAACGACGGCCACTCACCGCCCGGGAAACAAACCGGCGGACAAATCGAAATTGTGGTGTTCTCACTGTGGAATGCAAAAACACACACGTGAAACGTGTTTCCAGCTTCAAGGATATCCGGAATGGTGGGAAGAAAGACAAGCCGCAAGAGCTAAAGTGGCAATCGGAATCTCCGCCGGAAATGAGGCGGCGAACAACCGATCGACTGGAGGGGGAAATCGAGAGATGACGAATGGAAGGGGACAACAGGGAGGTGCACCGCCGGAGGCTTCCAGCGGAGGCGGGAGTGGCGGCGTCGTCGGAGCAGGGCATTTCGCCGAGAGGATGAAGGGGGCGAGAGAGAATGGAGGCGGCGGAAATGGAGGTAAAGGGTTGGGGATTCACAACCCTAACCCTATACTTTCTGCCCTATATCAAATTGACCCCCCTGAAAATTTTAAATTATATAATGCACCCCACTGTTTGCTAAAAGGCCCCTCGAACTATCAGAATTTATATAGTGTGCCCCATTTTGTTGACTATCGCGAAAAACCCCAGATACTCCTAAAATCGAGCAAAATAGTCCTTTGACCCTTAAAAATCGTTTCGAGCCTTTAAGAAATATTTCCGCTGCATATACTGTAAAAAGGGATTCTGAAAATGACAAGAAAGGATGGATTTTTGACTGTGGAGCTACAGATACTATGACACCAAATAAGGATGATTTTGTTAGTTTTAGTGATATTACTAAGACTTATATTCAGACTGCGAGTGGGGAACTTATTACTGTGGCCGGGGCTGGTACCATTGAAATATCCCCAACATTGAGATTGTCTAATTGTCTTTATGTTCCCACGCTATCCCAAAGATTGATGTCTATAAGTCATGTGACAAAAGAGCTGAATTGTACTTTGTTGATGCATCCCGACTTCTGTATTTTGCAGGATATTCGGACGAGGAGGATACTTGGGCGTGGCACTGAGAACCAAGGACTCTACTACGTGGACGAGATAGCCCAACAAGGTAGTGCGATGCTGGCTCACGGATCCACGAAACGGGAAATTTGGCTCTGGCACCAACGACTAGGACACCCCTCCCCTGGTTATTTCAGTTTATTATTTCCTAAACTTTCTATCCCGAATGATTTTTCTTGTGAGACTTGTGTTTTGGCCAAAAGCCACAGACAATCGTTTAAATCTACAAATACTCGTATGAATTCTATTTTTTCCCTTGTTCATGCTGATGTGTGGGGTCCTTCACCTGTTGTGGGTGGGAATGGTTTTAGATATTTTGTGATATTTGTAGACGATTGCTCTAGGATGACATGGATATATTTTTTGAAACATAAGTCGGAGGTAGTTGATAAATTTATCCTTTTTTTCACTCTTGTCCAAACCCAATTTCAAACCACCATAAAAACCTTACGATCCGATAATGGCAGAGAATTTGTAAACCAAAAAATGACAGACTTCTTTACCGAAAAAGGCCTCCTTCACCAAACCACTTGCCCATACACACCTGAACAAAACGGGGTGGCCGAAAGAAAAAATAGGACTATCCTCGAAATGACCCGAGCCCTGATAATTGAATCCAAAGTACCCAAGTCATTCTGGCCAGAAGCTATTGCTACCTCCGTTTACCTCATGAATCGGCTTCCTACAAAAATCCTAAACAAAAAAACCCCTCTCGATACCTTATCCAAATTTACCAAAATTCCTAACCACCACAATCTTCAGCCCAAAGTCTTTGGATGTACTGTATATGTCCATATTCCGAAACATGAACGATCTAAACTTTCACCTTGTGCTACCAAATGTGTCTTTGTGGGATACGGGCTAAACCAAAAGGGGTATAGATGTTATGACCCAATCACCAAGAAAGTCACAACCACAATGAACTGCAATTTTTTGGAAACCGAATTCTACTATCACACCCACCACCTTAGTAGTCAGGGGGAGAGTGCCTCAAATCATACCGAGGACTATCTAAGTTGGTTTGTGTCTCGGCCAAATTTTTCCAACGTGGACTCAACAGAACTAGTTAGCACTACCACCGAACATGTCCCCTCCACGATGGAGTCGCCTCAACCGCCCCTAAGTATTCCTTCTCAACCGATATCCGAGGTAATTTCTGAGAGCCCTACAGAAGTTATTATTGCTACTCACCCTGTTGGCACAGAAACTGTCACAGAGACTATTACCGTGGAAGAAAGCACTGCTATAGATGAAAGTACAGGGCGATATATTCTTCCATTCAGGACCACTTGAGGAGTTCCGGCAAAACGATACTCCCCAGAAAAGATAGGGAAGAAGAGCCAGTATGCGATAGCAAACTTTGTGAAGGGGAACTTGACCAAGATGGCTAGGGCTTTTGAGGCTGCCCTCTATGAAGAAGAGGAAATTCCTTACACTGCTGAGGAAGCATGGAAAGTCAAACACTGGAGAGATGCAATGTTAGTCGAGATGGATGCTCTGCTGAAAAATAAGACTTGGGAGGTGAGCAAACTGCCCAAGGGAGCCACAACAGTGGGATGCAGATGGGTGTTCACCATCAAAAGGAGGCCTGATGGATCGATTGATCGCTACAAAGCTAGATTGGTAGCAAAAGGATATACTCAAACTTATGGCGTCGACTATGCTGAGACTTTTTCACCCGTCGCCAAGATCAACACAGTGAGGGTACTATTCTCGATAGCAGCTAATAGAGATTGGCCATTGCATCAGTTTGATGTGACAAATGCTTTCTTGCATGGAGAACTAACCAAGCCCGTTTATATGGAGCCTCCACCTGGATTTACTGGAGATTTTCAGAATGGAGATGTCTGCAAACTGAAGAAGACTTTATACGGTCTAAAACAGTCTCCCAGAGCATGGTTTGGGAGATTTACTGAAGTGATGAATAAATATGAGTACCGTCAAAGCAACTTAGACCATACTCTCTTTCTTAAGAAAAGAAATGGTAAGATAACGTGTCTTATTATTTATGTCGATGATATGGTTATTACTGGAGATGACGAGGAGGAGATCAGTCAGTTAAGACAGAATCTGTTCAAGGAATTTGAAATGAAAGATTTGGGATCGTTGAAGTACTTCTTGGGAATAGAGGTATTGAGATCAAAGCAGGGGATTTTCATTAATCAAAGGAAGTACGTGCTTGACATACTTGCAGAAACTGGGATGATAGATTGCAAGCCAGCAGATACTCCAATGGTTCAGAATCACGGACTACAAATCCGTGAAGGAGCTAAACGTGCCGATCGAGGGAGATACCAACGATTAGTGGGAAAATTGATCTATTTGTCCCACACTAGGCCAGATCTAGCCTACGCCGTGGGAGTAGTAAGTCAGTTCATGCATGCACCTCAAGAAGATCACTGGGAAGCAGTCCTGAGAATAGTGCGATACTTGAAGGGGACTGTAGGACATGGAGTTCTATTCAAGAAACATGAACACTTGGAGATACACGGATATACTGATGCAGATTGGGCAGGAAACCCAAATGACAGAAAGTCTACTGCAGGATATTTTACCTTTGTAGGAGGTAATCTTGTAACATGGAGGAGTAACAAGCAGAAGGTGGTAGCACTTTCAAGTGCCGAAGCAGAATTTCGAGGGATAAAAAGTGGACTGACGGAAGTATTGTGGCTGAAGAGGCTCATGACTGAGCTGGATCTCAAATCATCTCAACCATGTCGACTCCTATGTGATAATAAAGCAGCCATCAGCATCTCGGACAACCCGGTTCAACATGATCGAACCAAGCACGTGGAAGTTGATCGACATTTCATAAAGGACACAATTGATGCAAAAATTGTGGAGCTTCCCTATGTCAAGTCAGAAGATCAATTGGCGGACATCTTGACAAAGGCTGTGAATTCCCAATCTTTTCGGAGAGTATTGGACAAGTTAAGCATCGGCAATCCCGTCACTTAACTTGAGGGGGAGTGTTGGAAGGAAGATTTCCACAAATCAAGAATTGATCTCCTGCAATCAAGGATTGATATTGTAATTAGTGAATGATTTAAATACCTTGTATAGAATATTAGGTTAGCATGATTATAGCTTACCATATATTGGGTGATCATCTAGCCTATAAAAAGGCATGTAACTCTTCTCCATTTGAATAACCTAATACGATGAATTCTCTTCCAGAAACCTTATGATTCCTTTAAACAATCACGAAGGTAAGATCATGCCTTCTCTCGAATGCACATGACTTGTAGGTTGCATGCTAGGCCCAAAGTCTCCTTATAGTGTAAGCACACAACTCCAAAAGGCTCCTAAGATTTATATCCTCACACAAAACCTCACTCCTCTCGGATGATATTGATTAAGGTGTTGTCCACTCCCAAAACACACATTTGTTAATCAACTCTCGTATATTGTAACAATGTAAAGATGCATTCAAACGGGTAGCTAATCCAATGAATGTAAAGGCGCCGGAATGACAAAATAACTACATGAGCAAAGCATAACATTAAAAGATCGATTCACCTATTTGTGTCTCTAGGATTATTAGGAAAGTCGCTACCATAGGATAAGCCCTCTCGAGTGCACCTACCCAGTTGATTAGATTCTAACTATCAAAGTCTCCTTCCAATAGATTAGATTCTAATTCCTTAAGTTCCCAAGACTCAAGCCCTCACATAGGGTCCCCTCTCTCGAGTGTAGATAAACCATGTGTTGTACTCGTTCCTTTTACCACATAAAACTAGCTATCTCTCGATTAATCTAGTTATATGGACATGGTTCTAAAGTTGGCCAAACAAAAGAACAATAAAAGCACAAGAACAAGCAAAATAACCACAAGAGCTAGGCGAAGGTTCAATTCAATTAAATCAAAACATATTCAAAGTAATCTTCACCCAAAGCTCCACAAATGTATCTAGCTACTCATGTTTAACAAGAATTCAACAAAATCATCGGTAGAAAACATGGAAAACACAAGTAAATTGATACTAAATATCCCGGAGATGAATTGGGGGCTGAGAATCCTTCGTCTTGATGGTTGAACTCTTCTCAATCGCCCCTCCTCTTGCTCTTGGAGAAAATTGGTGTATATGGATGTTTGGAGGCGGAAGAATGGTGTAGGAGGCGGATGGGCCTGAATCCGTGAACCCTAGGCGCTGCACATATATATAAAGCAAAACACCCGCCCGGGCGCCGTGCCCGGGTGTTTTCTTCTCAAACCGGGCGTTTTCTTCCCTAAGTCGGGCGTTTTCACTGGACAGGGCAGTGTTCGTCTAATGGCCATAACTTCTTCTACGGGACTCCGATTGGGGCGTGCAAGATACCCACGTGAAGCTCTTTCGAAGACGAAGAGAATGGTATGAATTAGGGGCTGATTGGACTTCGAAATCTCCAGAAAAACTGCCTCGAACTAAGGCTATTGCACATCCACTTGTTTTGCACATTTTTCTACACATTCTTTACAAAATGGTCAAATACCAAAATAATAGAAAAGTAATCATAATCATATCCGATAATAGACGAAATGTGATCAAAACCATGCAAGATTACTCTCTAAAACCAAGCAAAATCCAAGTATGTCAACTGAATAGTAGAAAAGTATAAAAAATGTGATTATATATTAGTTCAGGTACTACCCACGATATTTTTAAAGTTCAGGGATCATTTGAGTGCAAAATGCATAGTTCAGGGACCATTTGCGTAGTTCACTCTTTATAAATTTAGCTTTTATACCAAAATTTTCTGCCTTTCGTATTCTTATTTTTTGAAGAGTGAACTATATAAAAATGGTTCATAATCTTTCACTTTCGCACGTAAACGATACCTGATCTTTATTTTATATCGTTTTTGGTACCTCTAAATCACATTTTTGGTACCTGATGCAATTTCCTTCCTAAAATGCCCTTTAAACAAATATATTTTCCCATTTATGTCATAGAGGGTATTTTGGGCATACATAAAATTAGTACCAAAAGTGATATTATAATATCTTCTTTCATTCTCCTAATTCTTTATACTATTATTATTAATCAATATTAATATTATTATTTTGATACTATAAATTAATAATTAATTTATTTTTAATATCATTCAAATATACTTAAATATAATTATAGTTATAATTATATTTAGTTATAATTATATTTAATTATTATAATACCGAAAACTAATAGTAATTAATAAATAATTGTAGTATAATTATAAATTATGAATCACACATAATACTATGTAATAATAATAATAATAATAATAATAATTATTATTATTATTATTATTATTATTATTTATTATTATTATTATTATTATTAATTTATAATAATAATAATAATAATAATTATTATTATTATTATTATTATTATTATTATTATTATTAGTAACTAATCAATATAGTCTTAATAAAAATTTAACATTGTGAACTGTAATGATATAAAAGTTGAATATTATTAGTTAGGTGTTTTAACCTTAAAATGAGTATAAAATCATTTATAAAAATATTCAATTAATTTAATTACTTTAAATAATTAATTTAATTAGGTATTTGCTTTTTATTTATATAATGCAATAAGATGTATGTATAAAACACGAAAAAGAAAGAAGAAACAAAGAAAAAAGAAGGAAGAAGAAACATAAATTAAGGAGAAAAAAGAAAAAAAGAAAAAAAGAAAGGAAGATAAAATAATAAAAAGAAAGAGGAAAATGAGAAAAAAGAAAGAATAAGAAATTAAATAAGAAAAAGAGAAATAAGAAAGGAAGAAAAAATAATCACATATTTTTCCAAAAATATTCTCTATGAAAAAAAAATCACATATTTGATAGGTTATTTTTGTCAAAAACGATATAAAATAAAAATCAGGTACTATTTAGCTGCGAAAGTGAAAGATCGGGTATTATTTATATTATTTATGTAGTTCACTCTTTTTTTAATTCTTGTTTTTAGTTTCAAATTGTATATCACCAAATCACACTAATTGCAGTTACTATACTAAGATCTAAACACCCAAAACAGAACCAGATTTCTAGCTAAACACACTGCAAAATTTTCACTTTAATTTCAAATCCGTTTTGAATTGATTTCAAAAGACAATTAATGAATCGACACCGAATTTGAATCAAAGAGCAAACACTGCAGAGGACACAAGAACTGATTTTTCAAGGACAAATTTTGCAAAATTAACAGCTCTAAAAATCACACTTGATACAACAATTAATTTCACAAATCAGGGCACACAAGCCATCTGTTTAATTTCAAAAATCAAAACTGCATTTCTGATTCTTTCCAACTCCCCATCTCTGTGTAGGGTATCCTCGATGAGCTTCATAATGGACAAGCCCTCTGTAACACCAGCCAAAGACACAGGTGGCCAAAGGGTAGGAAGAAGATCAAGGGGATTAGGGCAATGTTTTGGACTGTATTCCATTTCAGAGAGAGGAAAAGGCGGGCGATTAGGATTTTGATAGGAGTTGGTGGAGACGGCTGGCGAAAGCGATGGAGGCAGTGGAGGCAGCGGGCGATGGAGGCAATGGAGGCGGCAGGCGCGGTGGGCGATTAGGTTCCCCAGAGAGAGAGGGATTGGGGTAGAGATGAGGGGATTGGGGTAGGAAATTAGGGAATTAATTTGGGGCATTTTTATATTTATGTGAATAAGAAGGGGTTGTTTTTATTTCCAAATATGGTAAGGGAACCGGGACTCCTATTAGCGGACGTGCCGAAATGGAAAAACGGAACTCTTATTGCTGGACGGAGGGAGTATATTATACTCCCTCCATCCCAGAGAAGTTGGCACACTTTCCTTTTTAGTTTTGTCCCACAAAAGATGTCACATTTTCCTTTTTGGAAAAAGTTCTCTCTCACATGAATATAAAAATTATATTTTCTCTCTCCATTTAACACACAAAACAAAACCTCATAAAATCTCGTGTCATTTTCAAAGTATGCCAACTTCTCTGGGACGGAGGGAGTACACAAATACACACATTGCACACACTACACACGCTATACACAAAATACATACACTACACACATTACATACACACACTGCATACACTATACACAAAACACACACACAGCACACAATATACACACGCTACATACACTATACATAGATAATATGCACATACTATACACAAAGTACATGCACTGCACACACACTATACAAAAAACACACTCCATACATTGCACACTTTACATACATGCTATACACAAAATATACACATTACACACACTACACAAAATTTATTATTTTGCACAAAATACATATACTATATACAAAATGCACAAACTACATACACACTATTCATAAACTGAAATTTCAAATTTGGTTCGATTTTTCAGTTTTTCGGTTTAGTTCAATTTAAACTTTTTGCATGTTTCATTTTTTTCGATTCGGTTTGGATCGGAAAAAAAATATCAAAAAATCGGATACTTGAAATGTATTACATGTGTATAATGTGTAGTGTCTCTGTGTAGTGTGTGTGGTGGGTGAAGTGTGTGTAGTGTGTGTGTGTGTAAAATGTGTGTAGTATGTGAAGTGTGTTTTGTGGATATATAGTGAAGCTATCTAATTTTACGACTGATTGGAATTTCAATTTTCTACTTTTTGTTATGGAATTCAAATAATGAAATTGAAAGATTTGGATTTGAATTTCAATTCTAAATCCAAATATTTTTGTGGTAACAAGTATTGGATTTAAAATTGAAAACTCCAATTCTAATTCCTCACCTCCGATTTCATGTACCAAATGTAGCCCGAATATAAATGACCTAAAGTCAACATAACTTCATCATTAAAATGACAATTATATATCCTTGTAATTTCCAGAGCTTGTTCGTGGAACTACTATTGCTAATGTAGGTACCAAAAAAAAAAAAAAAAACATAACTTCCTAATGAGTGATTATTTTGTACAGATGAATGAGGATCCACATTCATAATAGATATTGACCTTAGGCCACCCCCTTGTTGAATGGAGTATTCTTTCTAGACCAACACCTTCTTCATAGTCAAGGGTCAACTACAAATATCAGCTGACTACGACTGGATGATGCCTCGTAGACCAATTTTAATTCTTACATAGTTCAGCTCAAGGTTTGTTTCTTTGCACGATTCGCAGAGGACTAACAAACCATCTATACGTAGTCCAGCTAATGGTTTGCTTCTTCTAGTCCTATACATGCCCAATATCCCCATCTTTTCATATGCGATCCAATCACTCGTGATTATGACACGAAGAGCTGATACCTCTATTGGTACAAAACATTGTTGGGTGACAGAAATCCATAGGTTCTAACTTCCATCCTAAACCGATTGGTGATAGGAGGAGTGGCTCATGAGATTTATATATTAGTTTCAGTTTTCTCTTGACATCGATGTGGGATAGTTATATGTTAGTATTTTTTTTAGTCTTAATTGCCAACACTGGGAACAATCCCTCACAAGGGCGTATACATATTGGACCCAAAATTTTGTGCATTAATACTATATGTAGTCCAATATTCACAAAATTCGTCGGTAGCCTGGTGGTAAGTTGCCTCTCTCCAAGCTAGAGACCTGAGTTCGAAACTTAGCACATTTCCCACTCTTAACTGTTATTTAGACTTTCTCTTCTCCAAATTAACTTTGTTTTAATCTATACCATATCTAATTTATTTTTTGCTCAATTAAGCTTTATTAATTATTTTGTTTTTTACCAATACATTTATTAGTTTAACCACTAACTTGCTATTTTTTAATTTAAGTATGTATTCTTTCATATTTAACTTTCATTAATTAATTTTTAATAGATACTTATATGACTAATATAAAGTATATATTCTTGTGATTTAAAAAAAAAAACTCAATATAAATTACTAAATTGAAATAAGTATTATAAAATACTCCATATTTATAAAACTAACCTCCTCGTTATATTCTTATCTATATTATATATTGCTAATTAACAAAACATGGATACTTGTATTTCAAATGTATAATTTACGTGACACTATAAAATAGTTTATTTTTATTTTAAATGAAATTTTTTGATAAAAAATTAAATAAAGACAAAGATTTTATTTTTTAAAATAAAATAATTGAAAAAGCATAACAAAGAAAATAAAAAAGATTAGTCATATCTTGAAATTTTAAATCATTGTAATTATTTTTGCACTCCCAAATTGAAAATTTTGGATACGCCACTGATCCCTCACCAGATTCTAAATCAATGTTTCAGAGCAACCAACAAGGTACCAACTGTAACATCCCAAAAATGACCTTGGACAGAATTTGCGTTTCAAATGAGAAAATTTCAACAAATAATTCAATACCGAAAATAATAATAATAATTACTCCCTCCGTCTCACTTAAGATGACACGTTTTCCTTTTTAGTTTGTCCCAACTAAGATGACACATTTCCTTTTTTGGTAACTTTCTCTCTCCAATTAATACACTCAACCACTTTTTCTCACTCCTATTAAAATATCCATCTTTCTTCATCTCTCTACTTTAATACTTACACCCACCTTCTCTCTCTCCAATTAAACACTTTAACCAATAACTCCTAAAATCCCATGTCGGCTAAGCAATGTGACATCTTAGCCGGGACGGGGGGAGTAGTTAGCATCATTATACAATTGGTTAACTAACTAAATTCGCCTTATCATATGATAATTAAATAAATTATATAAATGTGTTAAAGTTTGGTTGTATGTAAATAGTTTACATGTGTACATAATAATATATATGTATTATGTGTGTGTTAGTGTGTGTATGGGAATATAAACATAGAAGATGGTAATAAGGAGTATTATTTAATAGTTTACCACTATATCATTACATATTATAAATAATTGGTGGCCCAACATTTGGCAAAAATGTATATACGTGTAAGTGATTTAGCGTATATACAATTTATATATTTATTAAATATTGTTCGGATGCTAATCAGTTAAGGATTATTCCTTTATTTTTATATAAATATGTGATTGGAGTGGTTTTTGAAAGGAAAAAAAAAAAGAAAAAAGGAGGGAAAATGAAAAAATGGCCAAAAAGAGAGTTGCAGACTCTAGATACCCAAAATTCGAAAATTCCAAAACTCACTCTCCACACCATTTTCACACACCTATTATAAAGTAATATGGAGAGTAGCTAATTGATAACCACGTCAGTTTGGTAGAGAAAAGGGGTCATACAGTATGATATGGAATCGGGAATTCGATAGATTATATGTGATAATCAGGTCAGCTTGTATGATATGAACCTTATGGAGGGGGAGAAAAACTCACGTTCACCATGGGAGAGAAAGGAACCGTGAGGTTCAAGCTCTAGCCTCATTGCCGATTTTCGTTGTATCAATCGTCCGATTGCATAAACCTTAATAAACCGAGTAAGCTCTTTTTATTTATACTATTTTTTTTACAACATGAAATTGATGAAACTTTGAGATGGGGTTTGGAGAATTTTGTCCATAATTTTTGATGGAGTAAAGGGTGTTGGGAATTTTTGATTAATTGATGAATATGTGTTTAATGAGTAGGGTTTATGGTATTTAGAATCTATTGAACTCGCATAAAGATTACGTGAGAATTGAAATTATTGCTTATGGTTTATGGTCTTTGTGATTAAATATGCAGGTTAGACAACATATGTGGTTATTGTGATGATTAAATATAAGTGGAAATAGAATTTAATATAAAAGTTTGAATCGAATTATATCCTCTGATTTTTCAGTGATCTGTTCTGAATTATTTTGGCTTGTGTAAAACAGTGAAAATTCGGGTTTAACAATTTTTAGAATAAATCTTGTTGGATTATAAAGTAGATATCTTTGGGTATCTAAAAATATGAGGTCAAGCCTCTAAAGCCTTCTACTTAATCATATAGAGTGTTTATGATGAATCAATCTAACACACTTGTTATTTTAGGAAGCAAAAGAAGGAGGAAGTAGATAGTATATTTTATGGCATCACAATTTTCTCAGCTTAATTTTTAAAAATATGAGGTCAAGCCTCTAAAGCCTTCTACTTAATCATATAGAGTGTTTATGATGAATCAATCTAACACACTTGTTATTTTAGGAAGAAAAAGAAGGAGGAAGTAGATAGTATATTTTATGGCATCACAATTTTCTCAGCTTAATTTTGATCGATCATCAATAACATAGTGGGTGTTACACCAACCATTACCCAACATCCAAGAATCATCAATCATATTCATAATCCATCACAACACCAATCGTTAAAATAATTTCTAGTCTTCACAAATTTACAATCCCATTATACAAAAATGACCTAACTCAAATCTGTAGAGCTATATTGCATCAACAAAGGTTCTAAACAAGTGTAGTAGAGCTTCCCAATCCATCAGAATCCTCAATTTCATTCTTAAATGACAAAAACCTGACCTATTTCTACTCCCACAAAAAAA
Source organism: Salvia hispanica (assembly GCF_029641045.1). Taxonomy (NCBI): domain Eukaryota; kingdom Viridiplantae; phylum Streptophyta; class Magnoliopsida; order Lamiales; family Lamiaceae; genus Salvia; species Salvia hispanica. Next base: position 32,204,164 of record NC_142697.1, on the reverse strand, counting down.
CACAAAACTTTAAATTCTTTAGAATCAATATTTGTAATTATTAAACTATTGTGCATGGAAGAAAAGGTGAATTGTTGAAACTAAAAGATAAGTATGCATTTGGTCAAGTTTTTGTCAATAAAAATAAAATTTATGCAGTCTGGATTTGTTCTCATTTTTTTCATGACAAACTTTTTTACTATAACTTTATTTAATATGATGGCCGAAAAATTTTACGTGGACCATACCACAGATTATACACAGACAGATTTTTCGTGGGATTATTGCAAATTCCAAACTTTTTGAAAATATTCCTGGTAACTGTTAAAGTTATGAGACATGAAAATTGATCACCCAAAAAATTATACTCCAAGATAGGATCAATGGTATGGATTTTCTGGACAAAATCCATATGGTTTATCAAGCCACAATAGCGTTTTTATTTATCGTACCAACTCACGATTCAACGACACACATGGCACACAAAAGTAAAAATAATCAAATTCTAAATACTATTTTTTTAGGAGGAATTTGGCAGCTCGGCATATCAGGCGGCGGCGGCATCATCTTCTCGTTGGGGAGTTCACCATCTTAAACGATGAACACCATCTTCATGCCCCAAGTCTGATGACGGTCGAAAAGGCAATGCATTGGTCTGTCAAAATGGATATTGGGTATTGGATACCCGTTATCCATTGGCGGACACAGTAAGCAATGGGGAAGGGCTTAAGCCCTTTCCCAAATTTTTATTTTTCATTTTTTCTTCTTGCAAAATTTTCAAAAAGTTTGAAATTGAGTTTCAGCCCTTTCCAAAAATTGCTGCTGGAGAGTAAATTATTGAAAGTAGAATGAAAAGGAGGGGCTGAATCTAAGATCCTGAACTGCAGAGTAAAATGATGGATACCGCAGCATTTAGGAAGAAGACGACCTGGGAGGGTATTATAAAATAAATAATACAATATAATAATATTATTTGTACTCCTTAATGACACACTGGGATTTGACTGTAAATTGAAAACCGCCTCTTTTAAAAACCACAAATAGTTTTAAAAAAACCACCAATTTATTTGCAAGTGTTATTATACTCTAATTTCTTCCGGTTGGTTTAAGTGTCAGAAAAACATAGTACTACAAGTACAACCTATTCTATTTCAATTTGAAAACTTAAGATTAATTAAAACAATGCAGATTCTTTATTTTTATTTTTTTTTAAAACATTAAATAGCTTTCATTGATAATTTTAATTTCTCTTACTTTTTTTCCTTATCAATTCAATTGTAAAAAAACTTTTTGATTTTCTTTATCTAATTCTTTTCAATTCAATTCAATTTTTCATTACTGTTATTTTGTTATCTTTTTAAATTCTCTCATCTAATAAGCATTTTATTTCGAAGAGTTTTTCTGATGTATATTTGTTTTAAAGTTCTAAGATGCTTATAATTATTTATCTCACCGTAAAACTGAAAATTATGGTTATTCCCTCGTCCATGAAAAATTGTCTTATTTGCCATTTTAGAATATCCACGATTTAAACTCTTATCCCCTTTTTCAATTTTAGATAATCGGACCTCACATTCAACTAAATCATAGTCATATTCTATTATAAACCCAATATATGGAGTATAAAAGTAAGATTTACATTCCACTAACTTCTTTCATCATTTTTCTTCACAAGTGACAAACAATTTTTTAAAACTCGTGCTGTGCAAGTCAAAATGACACTATAAATACGGATGGATGGAGTACAATGCAACCCCTACTAAACAAAATTTCTGCGTCCGCCACTGCCGTTATCCAAACCCGAAAAAATCGGATAATTGGATACCCGAATCGGGTTTCGGATTGGGATCGGATATTGGGAATTTTAGATTATCGGGTATCGGATAACCCGATACCCTATCGGGTATACCCGAATTATCAGATTTATTTTTTTAAATTAAGTAATAAATTACATTTTTATTCTAATTAAATAAAGTAAGTATAATTTTCTTTTTTAATTAGAGTTTAGTTAATAGTTAGTGTAATTAGTGACTTAGGTCGTATACCAGTATCCCAAAAATTCATAGCGCCACCTCTCCTGCTCTGCCCTCGCTTGCGCCTCCCTCCGCCGCCGCCCACTGCTGCTGCGGCGTCTCCTCTCCCAGCATCGCGTGTCTCCTCTCGGCAGTCTCTCCGTCTCCTCTCGACTCCTGCTCTCTACTGCCCAGCTGCCGCCTCCTTTTCTTCCGCCATCTGCAACTGCCAAAGCCTCCGAAGACGCCGGAATAGTAGTTCTGTCACTGCCTCCACCTTATTTGAGTTGTTATGATTCTTAGATTATGTTTGAAGGGAAAATTTTATGCCTTGAGAATTACAATGAGTTTATAATTCTAAGCTTTGATTCTAAAACACAAAAGAAAAATGGTGTCTTGATTCTAAAAACATAGGAAATGGGATCTTGACTCTAAAACAGAAGAAAAATGGCGTCTTGATTCTGAAACACTAGAGAAAAATGGTGTCTTGATCATTAGAGCTAAATAATAGTAGTATTAAATAAATTCTAAGAATTTGTATTTAATTTTCTAAAAAAAAATTAAAATCAAAATTACAATTGGGACTGGATACCCGAGTCGGGTATCCGGGTACCCGAAATCAAATTCGAATCGGGTAACGGGTATTGATTTTTGGGAATTTCGGGATCGGGTACCCGAAAATTTCAGATCACGTATCCGCGGGTACCCGATTTGACAGGCCTAGCAGCCACACTCCTACAATGCAACAATGTGACACTTAAAATCTTATAATTATATTTATCAAATAATTTATAGATAAAGAAAATATTCACTTCTACTGTCATTAAAAAATAAATTTGAAAATAGAGAATTAATCAACCTGGAGTGTTGGCTCTAAATCTTTCTATTTTTTCTCTCTTTCTTACTTTATTCTCTTCACTTATTAACTCATAAAATAACACTATATATAATCATGTCCCGCAATAGAAGTGTTCCACTTGGAGTAGGAAGGAGGGAGTGTAAATGAATTTATGTAAGTACACCATCAATATTAGATAACAAATTAAACTAAAAATTTAGGTAAAGTGAATGTAAAGAAAAAGACTGAAAATTTTGTGTGAATGGACGGGATAAATTTGTATTAAGAAAATGAAGTATAAATGCTATTAATATTTAAAATTTGCAACAATGATGATTGGTACTAATCAAATGACCGATATTTATTGTACAATGGAATATTATAAAGGCTGTTACGTGATCAATAACTAATTAACAATTTGTTTTGAGCGTTATAAAAGTTTTGTAAATTAACTAGATTTGAGATTTTTTTCTTATTTATTTTCGCACCAGGACTAATTATAATTTCATTTCTTTTTATTTGTCGAGATTGGTTATGTTTTCTTCAGTTTAAACAAGATATGACAATTGTTCACGGTGAAATTAACAATTATCAGTGATTAACTCATAAACGATAGTATTATTTTCTTTCAACAAGAAACTAACAATTAATCAATAATTAACTCATAAACAATAATATTATTTTCATTTATACATTATTTAAAATTTTAACAACTATTTGGAGGTAATTCGAAGTAGAATGGTGTGTGTGTGACTCATTGGACTAATTGTATTAAGCCTATTACTACTAAATATGGGCCCAATATAAAGTAATTATACACTCCGTATTTCTCAGTATTTTACATTGCTATTGGAGTAATTATTTGGGCCAAGAATTTGAACTGAACTTCTTATTTGGGCTGACTAGTTTGGGATAAGGAATTTGACTTTATAATAAATTTAGTTATTTTATGTAATTTTGAATACCTCAAACAAATACTCCATAAAATTAAAATTGATAAAAACAATGAACTACAAAAAGTAAATGGTGAGATTATAAGTAAGTGGTGAATAAAAACAATGAAATACAAAATGTAGTCGTTTTTACTGAATTTCATGAGTTGTCGTGGGTTAGGTGTCACTCTTTCTATATAGCTATAATTTTTTAGCATGAGATTAAGAAAAGAAAATAAAATAGGTTAAAAAATATAATAGGAGATAGATTAAAGTAAGAGAAAGTGAATTCTTAAATGTGTTTTTTTTTTTTTTTTCTAAAAATGAAATGACACACTTTGGTTTGAATCAAGGATCACGAGTTACCTATATATCTCTAGTTATTTTAATCTTGATTTTAATTATTTGTATAATTTTTCAAATATTGGAATATGAATTTGAGATTTGTAAAATAATAGTACTAAAAATAAGTTGTGGGACCTAGAGTACGATTGAATAGTCTAGATTTATAGTTTGTGGTTTGTTAGTGTTAGTGGTTAGGGTTTGAAATAGAGTTATTAGATAAGCTAGTAATATTTTAGGTGCTACAATTTGATTAATTATTCTCTCAAGCCAAGCAATAGTGATGTTAGCAAAACTAACTTCGACCTTTTCGAGAGTAATAAAATTTAAATGTTTGGCATAATTAGGCGATAGTATGATACAACGTTAGCACTTACTCACCAACGACTAGATTAGCGAAAATAAAACATTAATTATAGCCTTAATCTTGTCTTAACCAGTCAAGCTCCAATAGTTTCTGAGATTAACACCTGTATGCGATTTAAATTAAATTTAATCAAATGAGTGAGTCCATTGAATAAAACAAAGCCAGTAAGAGCGCCAAATGTCGTATTAGGAGATTTTCAATAATTTTCTAACTAATTAAATAATTTGCTGCTGATTTTATGAACAGTTCTTATTATTGCATCTTTCCATGCGACAACCAAATCTAAATCAAATTAAGAGAAATGTGAGAAAATTGGACAGCGATATATATTCATAATTCAAATATACATGGAGTAAGTAATCTACATATATCTAATTTTGAATATCCAATTGAATTGTATCGAATTAAATTCAAGTTTTTGGTTCAACTCGAACGGAGAGAGTAATTCAATTAGATATGAGAGTGGCATTGATGGCTTGTTGCCAAAATAGTATGTGACTTATTCAGATAAATCAATTCAAAGTTTCATGCTATGTTTTACTAAGAGCAATCACAACATCTCTAAAAAAAGAGTATCACCCACAACGCACGCTCTTGAAAAAAAGGGTTTTGTAGAATTATAGGAGTATGATTTTACTATGACCACTCACAACGTCCCTGGTAAAGGGGCCACACCACGGACCGAGACTATATCTGTATGATATGAGGTATCGACCATGCCTTTTTAAAGCATTTTTTATTTTTTATTTTTTGTATTTTAATTTTCTTTTTTTTTTTCCGTTTTTCCTTTTAGTTTCCTTTTTCTTGTTAGTGCATTTTTCATAGAATTTTTTTTTATAATAAAAACATTTATAATAGTAATTGATAGAGAGAAGAGTTTATTTGTTGATATGCATAAATCTTAGTGAACATTTTATTATATATTATTAATATAAAATTTTTGAAATTCTAATTGTTTATTTTAATTTATAAAAATCGTAAAATAAATAAGAGTATATGAGATTAGTAAGTTTCTTGATCTAGTCTGACTTAGATCCATCCAACCCCTAAACTCTTAACTGAAAAAAGAATGACCGAAAAACTTTTTGCTGATGAAATCAATTATTTATAAATTCATTTGACAAACTTATATATCAAATATTTGAAAATATCATATTATAAATTGAAAACCACAACAGCATATTTATTATGTAATCAACTCATTAATTTATATGCAAGAAATTCCTACTAATAGAAATAAAACAATATCATGCCACCTCCCAAAGGGAATGTTCGAAGGATATATCGTACCAATTTATTTTTTATGTTAGTGGGTTGACATTATTGTTCAACAAAAGTAATTAAAATATTTTGATTGTGTTAAAATTTTTGAATAAAATAAACATAGAGTGACAAGGACAATTGGAGAACCTTTTTGTAATTGCGTCATCACGTTTTTATGTAAATAAAAATCAGCAACTAGGAGAATTCAAACAAATACCTGCATTTTTTTTTGAGCAACTTTCCCTTATTAAACATATTACTATAGTCAAATATTTTAGTTTATGTTTTAAAATGGATCTAATCTCAACTTGAAAGTACATCATGCTCGTTTAATTTATGAAAATAAAATTAAATTTACGATGAACTGCACCTAGCTATATTATTCACATGAGACATGGCCCTCTTCATTTGGATAGGTGAATGTTAATAAAAATAAATGATTGTTTGCTCCAAAATTAATTATTGACTTTCGTTTATTTGCTTATTTTCTAAAAGTTAGTGAAATAGAAGATTCTTAGACCAACCAATCTCTTAATTCGATTATATATAAATGAACTTTGACTAAATTCGAAATGTAAATTAACTACTCAATGACCAAGTACACAAACTCAACCCCAAAAAATTTAGAAAAAGGAAAATAACTATATCAACTTGAGAGATGTCACATTTTTTTCATTTCATAACATATAATGATCAGAATTATTTAATTTGAGACACAACCTAATTGGTGTCTTTGCCGACGAACGTGGTAGACGATTGCTTCATTCTCAGTAGACATGCCGGCCGTCCGATTTCTTTATTTGCTTAGTTTTGTGTTGCTTCCACCGCTTTTGACGGCGCCCTAGCTTGCCTCACATTTTACCTCATCTTTATTTTTCTTAAATACAAATTTTATCATTTACCTAATTATTAATTAAATCATCAAAATTGATCAAATACTGCTGTCGTGTGGTTAATTACTTAGCTTACTTTACACTTTTGTCTCTCCGGGATTCGGCGGATTTAGGGGGCGGCCATGCAGATCGCTGGGAGGGCATAGGGTTGGCCGGAAATGTCTGTCGATCTCGGAGGAAGTGTTGTGACAGAATAGATCAATTGTGTAATCGAGACAAACAGAAACGTAAAGAGACACAGAATTTACGTGGTTCATCAACATTGTGTTGGCTACGTCCACGGGCAAAAATGGAGAACAGATGTTATTCAGATTTTTTTTCATATTACAGAGTTTTGTGCCTTACTACTATATAAATAGGCACACAGACGACGGGCTAGACCCAATATAAATATTAAGGCCTAAAACAGAAACATATCATAGCGCCCCCCCCCCCCCCCCCGCCCAATTCGCTAGCGGTGAACTATACACATTCAAGGTATACTAACCCAAAAAAAAAATATTTGATGATAAAGACGTTAAACGGTGTTGTTTTGAGATATTTTTTAAATGATGTTGCTTTTTTCATATTTATACAAATATAGTGTTTTCTTAAATATGATTGTAATTTCCAAATAGATAAAATCATGTCTCGATAATTGTGGAGTACGGATTTTTACATAAAAAACATAAACTATGGAGATGAAAATCTAGTTTTGCAATGTTGCAGGCGACCAGTTGTGATAGGTTGATGGTGTTTGGAACATATTAATTTTAGGGATTTGACTTTTAATTTCACTCATCTCATGTCATATGATGTGAAGTCCAATTTATTAATTTAGTCTGAAGATAGTTATAAGTAGTCAATGCAAACGGTCATACACTCTATAACCATTTATTTTTAAATTTTGGGTAACAAACATCGGATTAATTATGGTAGGAGTATTAATGTGCAAGCTATAATCAACTTATAAATAATTAAAAGTATACGGATGAAAAGTTTACCGCACGCCAAAGGTATTTTTTTTATGTAAAGTAAAAAAAAAACTTAGAAGACCGAACAAGATCACATCAAATTCATAGCAAATATAGAGTAAACTTAATTGATAAAACACACTCTACATAATAAGTAGGTATTCGAGTCACCGTAGGTCCATAACTATAGCATAAAGAGAATCATTATTTACTCTTTAAAGAAATTACTTAAATATAATTGTAGAAATTAAGATGCTAAAATTGATAGAAAGTCAAAAAATGCAAAGGATGAGACAAAGGACCACTTTTTATGATAGTAACACCTTTGACTGGTCTTTGAAAAACAAAATTTTAATTTGATTTAAAGCTTGCAAACCATTTATTTTCCTATTTTTGTTTGCATAATGATTCTCACTATTTTTCTTGAATTTTCTCATTGGTTGGCCTCAGGTTGATTCCTTTTAATTTGGGGCCCTAGATGTGATTGCATGCTTTCTTGAAATTAAAAGTTAAGGTTAAATTGTAACTATCAAGCAATTGCGAATATTTGACTTCATTTGTGTCCTATAAACACATTTGACGAATAAACAATTGCCAAAATTCAATATTAAAAATCTATCCTATTTCTGATGTGATCATCTAATTTATTTTTTGGTATTACCCAATTAAAATGTGATTAGGCATAAGAGTGAGTGGAAATATTGAAAGTGACTCCAGAGGGTATTTTTATTTGTTTTGGAAATTAAATTAATAATCAATTTAGGTCCTGAATTTAGAACGTTATGCAAAATATAAATTCATACTATTTGAAATACGTTCAAACAGAAAAAAGAGTTGACCTCAAAATTTTTTTTATAAAAAGTATCATTGAATCAAATTTTGGCTGAATTTCTCGCTTTGCATACGAAGCCATGTATGTAAATAGGATGAATAATCAAATTTTGCGTTTTTAGATTTAATCTTATATTTTTTAAAAGCTTAACTTTCGGTTCGGTTAGGATTATTTTTTTATAGTTATTTTCAAAAATCTGAATATATAATTTTATACTCCCTCCACCCCTCAGTACATGACACATTTCTTTTATTCAAGTAGTACGTATTTTGAAAAATAAAATAGCACTAATAAATAAGTTAAAGTGAAGAGGAATAAAGTAAGAAGTCTTCTACATTATTCTATCTTTTACTTTATTTTTTTTCAACTTTAACTATTTATGTATATGATTTTTCTAAAATACGTGAGAAAAAGAAATGTGTGACATATGATGGGATAGAGATAGTTTTATTATATTTCAACACTATATATATGTGTGTGTTAATTGAGTATTTATAACTCAAATTGTATACATTTAATTAAAAAAATTGATTTCTATTTTTTGGGATTTTGAGAATTCTTTTAATTTGCACAAATTTTGAATATTTTGTTTGGCTTCAAATTTTACTAAAAATCAGGTTTTCAAACATTTTGATTCGTTTTGGATTTCTTTTCTTTAATCACTTTGAGAGTGTCCTTAATACTTATTGTAGCCGTTGAAGTAAGAGAAACACTATTCCAGATCTTGTCAGTATGATTTTCCTTCTTTCGTGTTCATTATGCATTTTATTTTAGCTTAATTAATTCCTAATTCTCCAAATTTATTGCTTTGGCTCACTTAAAAAACCTTACACCTTCATGTAGTTCAATACTTTTAATACAATTACAGATGAATTCTTACAATAATTGTTAAGAACATACATATTAAACTTGAGTACTATATCGAATATATTGAAATATAATCTCTAATTTATACTCTCTCCATCCTCAAAGAATATGCACTTTGAGTTCGGCATGAGTTTTAATGTAAAATTGGTAAAGTAAGAGAGATGTAAAGAGAAAAAGTAATTAAGTATTATTAGTGGAGAATGAGTCACACTCGTTAGAGAGAGAAGATTTTACAAAATTAGAAAGTGTATATTCTTGTGAAACGGATTAAAAAAGAAAGAGTGCATATTTTTGTGGAACGTAAGGAGTATCAATTTTTATTGTGTGTCTCCACCCAAGGGGACCATACTCGGTCTAGTGGAAAGTCCTCTTACCACTAGGTCGAGTGGCGGGGCTAATGGCTCCGCACGTGCCCAAATCTAGTCTTCTGTCCCAACATAGGCCAACAATCAACCGTCAGTAATACGACCACCAACAATATAGCTGGCCAAACAACACCCAACTCTTTCAAGATTGGATCTATGGTTTCATAATCACCCATATAGCCTCCAAAACATCTCCACATCGTACACAAAAATTAAACCGGCCATAAAACTATTTAGTTCATTAACATTTACATTAACATGTAAATTAAAACAACAAAAAAATATTTCAACATCGTATAGTAGCTCACAAAATACATCATATGTATTTTCACACACATACAACTAAATCAAGATGTGTGTGTGAAGACGTGGCCGGCTAGAGGCTGAGCAAAAATGACACCATCACAAACTCAAAAATAAAAATTCAACTTTAGACTAGTCAAAACATTAATTTAATTTCGATAATCATAAGTCACACTTTACTGAAATAACTCAATCGTTACGGCCATTTGGGTAAGTATATTATTGTATATATAACTAATTTTATACCAATACTTTACAAAACGGTTTTAGGTTTTAACCAATAGGCCTATTTTATAGAGAACAACTGAGCTTTCGTTTTGATGATTTCCAAGCTAATAGAATCCAAGTTAATTCCACTTGTAACTTAGTGATTTTTGAAGTTTAGTTATGTTAATTATGTGAAATATTATTTATTTAATTGGGCCTGCTTGTTTTAGCGGTTATCTAGATTTTAACTTGAGTTGTAACATTACATATGTTGGAAGGATGAGTGATGTTTCATCAAGGTCGGAATGTAGTGGATTAAGACAGTGAGATATTTTTGAATTTGCTAAGTAACTTTGCATTAAGTGTTTAGGGGAAGAATATAAAACGGCTAAATCAACTAAGTACTATATTTAATTTTCACTGGAGACTCGAAAACTGAAGGGTTTTTTCTATTAAGAGATTTGGGTGAAAGGTTGGTGTCCAGATTTTTCTTTATCGTCGAGACATATGATGGAGTTTGGCTAATTTATTCTTATTGAACTCTTGCTCATCATTTTCGATAGGCTTGAGCATTTGCTTATTTTACTAGAGAATGGACTACTGTTTAGTTGTTGCTTGAGCAGTGCCTCATTTTCCGTGAATAAAATTGGCGGATAACGTCAGGATGTGTGCTATCCTTTGCTTTTGTTATTTTGGTGTTCAATTCGTTGCTTTTCTTAATTGTTTCTCTGCTTTCATAGCTTCAAACATTATACTATATACATAAGATTTAGAGTTTTAAAAATATTACTCCATGTAAAGGAAGATTCCTTTGCAAGTTCCAAAAATAGGTGGTTGTAACATTTCTTCACATGTGGTAAAAATCGAATTTTATTAATTTTATATGTTAATTAATAAGATTCTTTTCTGAGTAAACTTAATTTAAGTCTGCTTCCAGATTTATGTCCCAACCAAAACAAAATCTGATAGTAGGTGACCAGAATTATAGAGCTGTGGTATTTTGACTGTCCTTGTGCATGGATTAATTCAACGAAATTAACGTGATAAAATTCCCACACTTCTAATTAAATATTTCATCAATTAATGTTCTTAGTTAATTTATATTAATCTTATGCACAAAAGGAGGAAAAACATGAAAAAAACATGCAATCTTTAAAGAACTCATCGTCATTGCAGAATATGAGATAGATCTAACATATATTACTATTAAATAAAAATTATTTTATTGTGAGAACGATGAACCATTTTCACTCATTCAATCGCAAAGATCTACGGTTGATATACCTTCAATTAATCTGCCGTTGGAGATCTATCAGTGAGTCCTCCAATGAATTGACCAACCTAGTTGTTTGCTGGTAATCCGTTGCGCTAATACACTCGTAGTATTTATTTTCGTCGATAAATCCAATTTTTAATATTGTTCATTGGTAATATGTTACTAATACGTCGTACTAATTTCCGTCGGTAAATCCCATTTTTTTTATTATATCTTATTTTTATGGATTAAAATGATATCATGTGCACATAATTGATAATTCAATATGTACGTTGGATTGCTGTTAATTAATACCACAATGAGCACTAACTTTTCAACAATCATTGATGTCTTAACCTCCAACCATTATGGTCTCAATAAATAATTCTAACCTCAAACTTATATTAAATCACCAAAAATTGTTATTAGCCACTGGTTGTACTTATACTTGATCCTGGACAGAGGGTGGTTTTTGTACCACATTAAGTCTCTCATTAATTATTGATCACCATGATTAGGACCTTAATCATAATAAATTACAAAGTATAAGGGCCCCATAATTAGATCATAACCCTCCAGCCTCCACTAATCCCCTTTATATATTGAATTCGACCCCTCTGTCTCTACCATCACCTCCTTCCCCAATTTCATTCCCTTTTAGTAGACACAATTCTTCAAATCTCACCAAAAAAAAAACACATTCTCTAAAAAAAAATACTATTGTGAACAAATCCCCAATCTAATTTAGCTATGGCAATGGTGATGGACCTCGGTTTTCCTAGCTTCGAATCTTTCGATTATACCACGACCACAACCACGACCACGACCACGACCACGACAACCTCGTCCACGGACGAGGGCTGCAACTGGAGCGACTGGTCGCCGGTGGTCGACTGGAACGAGATCTCCGGCGACCAGGACTTCCAAAACCTCATTGATTCAATGATTGATGAGAATGTGGTGATTCACCAATCGATTCGGCCTATTGATGATGATGATCAAATTCATGAGGCAGAGTACAATAATTCTTCCCCAGAGTACAACATGGCGATGCAGGACGAGGCCGGATCGGCCGAGGATTCTAAGGGGCTCCGCCTCATCCACCTATTAATGGCGACAGCCGAGGCGATGGCGGGCCGTGACGAGTGCCGCGGATTGGCCAGAGTGATATTGGTTCGGCTCAAGGAGTTGGTGTCGCCAACCTACGGCACCAACATGGAGAGGCTCGCGGCCTACTTCGGCGACGCCTTGCAGGCGTCACTCGACGCGGGAGCCGGGGGCAGGCTTGCCCCGGGCGCTGCGGAGCACCACCGGGCGGACGTGCTTGCAGCTTTTCAGTTGCTGCAAGACATGTCCCCTTATGTGAAATTTGGGCATTTCACAGCCAATCAAGCAATATTGGAGGCTGTGGCTAATGATAGGAGGGTCCACATAGTGGATTATGACATCATGGAAGGGATCCAGTGGGCCTCACTAATGCAGGCGCTCGTCTCGAGGAAAGACGGCCCGCCGGCCCCGCACCTCCGGATCACCGCCGTCTCGAGGAGCGGGACCGGTCGCCGCTCGTTCGGCACAGTCCAGGAGACCGGGCGGCGCCTGACGGCCTTCGCGGCCTCCATCGGCCAGCCGTTCTCGTTCCACCAGTGCAGACTGGACGCGGACGAGACGTTCAGGCCGACCTCTCTGAAACTAGTGAGAGGGGAAGCCTTGGTGTTCAATTGTATGTTGCACTTGCCACATTTTAGTCACCGGGCCCCGGATTCGATCGCGTCGTTTCTGTCCGGGGCTGGGACACTGAACCCGAGGTTGATTACGCTCGTGGAGGAGGAGATGGCCCCGCCGAGCGAAGGGGGGTTCGTGGGCCGCTTCATGGACTTGTTGCACCATTTCTCGACTGTTTATGACTCGTTGGAGGCGGGATTCCCGATGCAGAGCCGGGCTCGGGCATTAGTGGAGCGGGTGTTCTTAGGGCCACGGATTATGGAGTCGGTGGGGCGGATATACCGGGGCCGGGAGACGGAGGAAGGGTGCTCTTGGGGGCAGTGGTTGGGTGCGGTTGGATTTCGTCCGGTGAGTATAAGTTTTGCCAATCATTGTCAAGCTAAATTGCTATTGGGACTATACAATGATGGGTATAGAGTTGAGGAATTGACAACTAATAAACTAGTTCTTGGATGGAAGTCAAGGCGCCTACTTTCTGCCTCTATTTGGACCTCTCAAGATTGTGATTTGTGATTTAATTTGGGTTTGAGCTTGTTTTTACTACAATAATGATGTTGTGGTTATGTGTATATAATTTAGAGTGTATATTGGAGATATTTAGTGCTTAATTTGGATTGATGTGAATATGTGATGTCTCTTATGGAAGAACCAAAGTAGACACATAGTCTATGGTGAAAGTTGTTATAAAATCAATGTTAGTGTATTAGATCAATAATGGAACAAACAAGGCAAAAAGTATTCTTATCTTCAAAAAACACAATTTTAGACAGATTGCATACTCTGTTTTGGCTAGAGAAAAAGTAGCAGTACCTCATTTTAAGTTGTTTATCACAATTTAATAAATATTACAATCTTCAAATACTTATGTATGGAAACACACACAACAATCTCCAATGCCCACCAATTTCAGGTAATGGCGATATTTAGTTAAAAAACCAATGGCGGATTCTAAACTACACTTATATTTGTCTTAGGCATTGACAACCATTCTACAAGAGAACACTTGATAGAAAGCAACATTTCAAATACAGCTAATTTGCACTTTTTGTATACTCAATAAACAATTGCACAAGAATAGACTTAGCAACAATATACCTTCAACCAATAATCTTGCTTTCTACTACTTTGCATGTCTGTCTTTCTTCTGTCTTCTATGTTATCTTTCAAAAAAGTAACATTGAATAGGAATGTTGATAATAAACTCATTTTGGAGACTAAAATGTGGACTAAAGATTGGTGTCCGAAATTTCCTTTTTCGCTTGAACAAGTGGCTGTTGGTGAAGACCTAGTTAAAATGAGAAGATGGGTCGGATAAAATCAAAAAATCGTTTCTTCAATACCTAATTTGAAAGGTATATTTACCGATGCATCCAATACCTAATTTGAGTGGTTCGATCCCTTTTTACTAATAGAAAAGAAGTCTGAATTTACTGTCAAAATTTTACAGCTCTAAATTAACATAAAAGTCATTGATTGAAAGCTCAATACGATTACAAATATACAATATGTAATGAAAAAACTAACCCTTCAAATTTACCCCCAAAGTTCTATAAACCCAAATTTTCCCTCAAATTTATGGGACAATAAAGCTTGAACTATATAAAAATATTAAAAATAAATAAAACATGAATATGATCTACCTATAGACCAAGTACGCAGGTTGACATATATAAATAATTTGTTGGTACATCCCTATCTGACACGTATTATTATTTATTAGCAAAATATAAATATCAATTGAAGATTCCTTGAATCTCCCTTTCATTAACACAAACTCTTCGACACTTCCAAATTATCATTACATCACAACATATTTAACATATTATAAAATCTGTGTTAAATACAATTCTCTTCCCATTTCTGATGCATTCACACCTAAGTATAATTAATTTATACCAGATAGATAAGTATTTAGCTGGTAAATTAATTTTATCCAGGCTGGTGAGTTCATATGTGTCAGTGTGTAATTCAATAATAATCATAATATTATATGAAATAATATACTGTAAAACAACAAAATCTAAGGGCCAGGGATTTTACTGTTGAAAAAACATTTTGCTAGGAAGGATTAAATGATTATTGCTAATTAAAGTTCATTTTGAAATACATTAAGTGACATAAGATAAAAAGAGATGATGAAGAAGAAATGATTTCTCACTTTTCAGAATTCCATGATCCAGTGCAACTATTTTGTTTTTATGCAGTTAATTAATGACTTAAACAACTGTTTAAACTCATTGCTTACATGTTGATTTTGTACTTGTGCATACAATTATTATTTTTGTACTATAATTTTCTGCCACGCGAATTAAAGAAGTATATTTGATATGGGTTGCAATTGGAGGAGTCTTTTTAAACAAGAAAATAATCCAGCCACATTATGAATTATTTGTTATTATAATTTTAATTAGTTCAAATACTTTTGCATTCTTACCCTCTCCCACTAATTCCGAATACTATTAATTTATTTTCTCTCATTCTTTCCACCAACGAAGCACATTGTTCTATTTTACTTATCCATCGTAGTTTCTAAGGATATTGTTGCACATTTAGCACACAATAAATACAACGACTTGTTTACAAGTGGGCAAATTGTTGGAAAATCGTAATATATGGTGAAATTATAGTTCATCCCGCTATTTTATAAAGTAGTCGCAAAATCATAAAGTTTAGATTTGTTCACAATTATCTCATGGCGAAAATTAAGACAATGAAGTATAATTTATTGGTGATAAATTTTCAACCAAATAGCATTATTTTCTGTATGAATAGACGACGTCATTTAACTCACTAGTGGTGATGCTTACGTATGATTTCTCAACTGTCATATAAGATACAATTTCTCCAAAAAAAATCATCAATCCAAACTTCTTATTTCTTGGTCTTTTCTATAAGTTGCGGAACTAACAATAATTTAACGAAACATCGTGAATTTTTTTTTTTACTTTTATCCCATATAAATTATGGTACTACTACATGATAAGTAGTACAATGCTTTAAAACCATTTTTGTACAAGAGCTTATACAGTTTTTTAGAATTGAGAGTAAATTCATATAGACTATTGAGCAATATTTGTAAGCCCATTATTATACACTATACTTTGGGCCATACCATATGAAATTGACGATCCAGTTTCTTAACCTTTAATCTAATTATGATTAATTTCCTTAATTCAGTTACTACTAATCTTAAGTAAGACCTCATAACTTGGTATCCTTTTCTTTTTGGATTTCGGCTCCCTATTAACAAATATGACCAAATTTTTAAATTTATTGTATTATAACTTGTAATGGGCTGCAATTTACAAAGCTAATGAGAATGATGGCATTTAGTAACGTAAAAAGGCTTATTTTCTATTGTTCATTTTTATTGATATTTTAATAAAGTAATTAATAATGTCATGATACTAAGTAATTTGAAGTGTTATAATCTTCTGAATAATTTGGATAAAATCACTTGATAAAAAATTGACGAAGACATAACATACTATTACACTCAAAACAAAAATCATGAATCTGCTAGGGTGGACACCTCAAATTTAAATTTAATAATTTTGATTAACACTTAATCAAAATTATTAAAACTTAATTATCTTGATTAATCTAACTTTTTATTTAATGCTTAGTTAGTGATTAACTAATACTTTCGTCATCTCCCTAAAATGACAAATTTCTTAGTCGATACGAGATGTTAGAATATATGTTTAATCGGACAAAATAAAAGTAAGCTAGATTATTAAATAGAGACCAAAATAGAATTAAATAATTTAATTAGAGAGAAAAAAAAATATTTGAGTGTAATAGAAACGTGTCATAAGTATTATTTTGGACAAACTGAAAAAAGGAAAGAGTATCTTTTAGTTGGGACGGATGTAGTACTATTAGAAAATGACATGCAAGATACATTTCCATTTAATGCACGTTTAGTATTGTTCATTTTATTTTATAAAATCAGTTAGATTTTAATATAGTAAAATATTATTGATATTTTGAACTTTATAATTGAATAATAGTCAAAACTTAACTTATTTATTTTCTCGGTAATTTTAAATAAATAAACAAAATAAAAAATCGAACTTTGTTTATAATGAAAATTATAAATTTTAAGAATATCAACTAGACATAAAATAATAACGATAATAGATAAAATAAGAAAACATCATGATACACAACGCTATTCATTTTCCAATATACAATTACTATACGCCAATATCTGCAAATATCTTTGAATTTCAATATATAATAAATAATGTAACTGGACATAATCACGGCCACATTATAATTTCTATATCTATGAATTTCAGCAAAACCTAATCATTTAATACCCGCCCAAAATTTGCGAGCGTTGCTGAAATTAACTGATCATTCTCAGCTTTGAGTGTTTCATCGATCATGGCTGAGAATGAATCATCTCAGAACTCAGTTCCCCCACCTTTCCAGGTCTGATTTTGCTTTCTATTGCTGTATTTTTTTTTAATTTGTGGCGAGATTTGGGGGTAAGACTGTTTGGGTGTTTTGATCAAGTTTTAATCTCCATTTCATGTTTTAATTAAGTTGAATTTAGCTGTGATCTCAAATTGAATGTGTTAACTTTGTATTGTTTGTGTCAGTACTTTGAAATGGAAGGAAGATTGAACCTTTGTAGATTTGAAGTTTTTTATTGGTTAATTGGAATTTGAAATATGTGAGGATTTTATTCAGTTAGATAATATTGTTGGCTCAGTTAGAAAGGGATTTTCAATCCTTTTCAATACATTAGAATGAACATACAATAAAACGCAAAATGCAATACAGTGAAGATTTGTGTTCAATGTTGCTCCAAACACAATGCAAAATCCCTAATTTTTGCGGTTATTTAGGTAAAATATGGAGTAGTTGATATTGAAAAGGTATAAAAAAGTAAGGGTAGATGCATTATTGTTTTGGGGGTTGAGTTTGGTGGAAATGATTCGAGTAAAATTATTGTTTTATGTGGCATTTACCGAAAAGTAGAGTTTGGTGTGAATGGTTTGAGATGCCCTTCGAATTGTGGTTTGTAGATGCACCAAAGATCATTAAGTATCCCTTTTTATTACTTAGTATTGTGATTAGTTGCTGGAATGATAGTGATGCAAACTAGTGGAATTGATCTGAACATCAAAATGAGCTTTCCAATTTCAGGTAGCTAAGCGTTTGGAGAAGTTTAAAACTACTATTTTCACACAAATGAGTAGCCTTGCCATCAAGCATGGTGCCATTAACCTAGGGCAAGGCTTTCCCAACTTCGATGGCCCGGATTTTGTCAAAGAAGCTGCCATTCAGGCCATAAGGGATGGCAAGAATCAGTACGCTCGTGGATGTGGTGTCCCTGACCTCAACTTGGCTGTGGCTGAGCGTTTCAAGAAGGACACCGGCCTCGTGGTTGATCCGGAGAAGGAGGTCACTGTCACCTCTGGCTGCACTGAGGCTATCGCTGCAACAATGTTGGGCTTGATAAACCCTGGTGATGAAGTCATCGTCTTTGCTCCATTTTATGACTCGTACGAAGCTACCCTCTCCATGGCTGGCGCTGTTACAAAGTCCATCACCTTGAGGCCTCCAAGCTTCGCGGCCCCCATTGACGAGCTGAGATCCCTCATCTCCAAAAGCACGCGCGCAATCCTTCTCAACACCCCACATAACCCCACGGGGAAGATGTTCACGAGGGAGGAACTTGACGCCATTGCCTCCCTCTGCATTGAGCACGATGTTCTTGTCTTCTCCGACGAGGTGTATGACAAGTTAGCCTTTGAATTGGATCACATCTCCATTGCCTCCCTCCCCGGGATGTACGAGCGGACAGTGACCTTGAACTCGCTGGGGAAGACCTTCTCGTTGACGGGCTGGAAGATCGGCTGGGCCATAGCTCCACCTCATCTCACATGGGGCGTGAGGCAGGCGCATTCGTTCCTCACTTTTGCCACAGCCACGCCTCTCCAGCACGCGGCTGTGGCTGCCCTTCAAGCTCCGGATTCCTATTTCGAGGAGCTGAGAAGGGACTATTTGGCCAAGAAGAGCATTCTGGTGGAGGGGCTGAAGTCGGTGGGGTTTAAGGTGTTTCCATCGAGCGGAACCTACTTTGTGGTGGTCGATCACACCCCTTTCGGGCAGGAAAACGACGTTGCCTTCTGCGAGTATCTGATCAAGGAAGTCGGCGTCGGCGCCATTCCCACGAGCGTGTTCTACTTGGACCCGGAAGAGGGCAAGAATCTGGTGAGGTTCACCTTCTGCAAAGATGAACAGACTCTTCGAATCGCGGTTGAGAGGATGAAAGAGAAGCTGATAATCATGAAGCATTGAGTCATTTTTTACC
Source organism: Salvia hispanica (assembly GCF_029641045.1). Classification (NCBI taxonomy): domain Eukaryota; kingdom Viridiplantae; phylum Streptophyta; class Magnoliopsida; order Lamiales; family Lamiaceae; genus Salvia; species Salvia hispanica. The sequence continues at coordinate 32,184,703 of NC_142697.1, read as the reverse complement.
TTGACAAAAATGAAAAATTAAATTATTTGCTACTATTATTGTGATTTAAATATGTAGACTGCGGCTCTCAGTGACATTTTTCTTTCTCTAACTGAGATGTATTAATATATAGGGTTAATTAATTGGCTATATATGTCACGATAAATAAGTCATTTCTGGTTTATCCCTTGGGTTTTAAAATTTAAATAACCAATCACGAAGTTTTCAAATTTTTCAATTTTCTGGCCCCGATTAGATGTCGTTTGATTGTCCAAATTGTCACATTAATACATATATGCGCCCCTATTGACCTATATCATCAAAATTTTACATGTGCACCAACTCAACATCGCATTTGCTCGGAAAAATTTGTCGTGGGAGAATTATAAAATTTTTAAAATTTCGTGATTTGTCATTTATATTTCGAAAGGTGATGGACGTAACAAAATTTGATCAAATTTTGTGATTTTAAATGGATTATATAACTTGAGAATACTATCTCCAGATTTAAGCTGTTTGTATAGGGGCCTAGCCCAATTATGCAGTACTCTTCAGACCCCTTTGCTATACCTGCTATTCATTCTAAGAGCATCCGCAATGGTCGGCTAGCGATCGGCTAGCCGATTCGTCGCGTTGGCCGATCGGCTAGCCGAACCATTGCAATCGGCCAGCGCAAAATCGGCGAGCGGATCGGCGTGGGCTCGTCGATCGCTCGTCGCTGGCCGAAACGCTAGCCGATCGGCTAGCCGCCATTGTGGAGACCCGATCGGCCAGCGCCGATTTTCGAATTTTTTTTTTTTTTTTAAATCATATATAAACGCGATTTTCGTTTCATTTTCATTTGCACCACTTGTTTTAACGAGTTTTCTCTCTCTAACTTTCTGTTCAAGAGCATCATCGAGTGATGGATCACAACAACGAGTCCAGTCCGGCGACGAGCGGCTCTCAGACTCCCACAGTACCCGTGGGATCTGGATGGGGGCAGATGGGCCCGGGATTTAACATCCCTTGGAATCAGATGATGGGGATGATGGCTGGTGCGCCGGGGGGGAACCAGGGGGGTATGCCGTGGGGGATGCCGGGCGGCGGGCAGGGGAGCGGCGGGCAGTCAGCACTCGGGTGGGGGGGTATGCCCCAGATGCAGCAGCAGATGATGCTGCAGCAGATGATGGGGATGATGTGGCAGGGGGGGATGCCGCACGGTATGCATCCCGGGATGCCGGGGGAGGTGCAGGGGTCACCGGGAGGGGACGCGGTATATCGGCCCTCGCTTGATTTTTTGACGGCTTCGTCTCACACGTCGACCCCGGTGGAGACGCAGTTCTCTGGCGATGACCTTCTGTCATTGCATGATATGGGGATCGATCTCGGGGACGATGATACTCCCGTTCGAGCGACGCCGGCCGCGCCGAGGAAGAAGACGAGGGGGAAGGGGAAGGGCAAGGCGGTCGGCGAGTCATCGCAGCCCACTGCCACCGGCCGGAGGAAGTGGACGGAGGATGAGTACGCCGCGGTGGCCAAGGGGTGGTTGGAGGTGTGCGACGATCCACTGGTTGCGAACAACCAGCGGGTGGTCAACATGTGGGCGAAGATCAGGGCTGCCTATAAGAACCACTGCCCGCACGGGAAGGACTTCAGCAACGAGGAGGTCCGGAAGGGGTGGGAGCGCACCAGGGCCGCGGTGGGCCGTTTTACGAATTTGTACGCCAACGCCTCCGTCAGCTCAGAAGTGGGCAGACTGAGGACGACGCCCGGAGGATAGCCGCGAGTCAGTTCCCCTTGGAGGGGAAGTATAAGGAGTTCACCTTCTGGGAGTGCTTCTTGTTGCTGAAGGACTCCGAGAAGTTCCGGGCGGGGTGCGACGCTGGGTGGCCGAAGAAGCAGCGACTTAACTATAGCGGCGACTACAGCGGCAGCAGCGGCGGATCCCACGACCTCCCCCCGGATGCTGAGGAGTTTCCATCCCCTCCTTCATTTAATGGTCGCCCCCGCCCGGTTGGACAGAAGCGGGCGCAGCGGGCTGCGAGGGGCGGATCCCCCCTATCGCCCCGCGAGGTCCAGTCCTCCGCCCTCCCAGCCGCCCCACTCGAGTACACTCTCCATTCACGTAACCAAACGCGGGCTCAGATGTTACAGGTCTTCCGAGAGTGGAAGAACGCCACTGACCCCACGGAGAAGAGGTTTCTTTACGAGATGCTCGAGAGCATGCGTGTTGATTTAGAGATCGCGAGGTCACGGCTGGGGGGTTCCGACGTGGGCTCAGATACCACGGGTGGCGGCAGCGGCGGCGGAGACGGCGGCGGCGACGAGGAGGGCGACGGCGACGGCGATGAGGAGTAGAGAGTGGCGGGGCTCGGGTGTTGAAGCCCTTTTTTTTTAAAAAAAAATCATGTACTTTTTTTTTAAAATCTTTGTACTTTTTTTTTAATGGAATGGATTATTTTTCCCGTATATGTGTCGTAAATTTAATTCCGTATATCGCAATTTTAATTCCGTAAATGTAGTATATTTTGAATTATTTTTATTGCGGCTGGCCTATGGCTGGCCTAAATCTGACGTGGCAGGTGGTTTTTTTAGTGTTGCTGACGTGGCAGAGGAGAGAATGGCTGGCCTATGACTGGCCTAAGCACCATTGCGGATGCTCTAATCTCTCTATTATTTCACTTTTTCATTGATACTATAATTTTTTTTTTAAATAGTTAAAGAATAAATTACAAAATATCCCTAGATCAAGCAGAATACACTTGTGCGATACCGGGAAAAAATTGACATCACCTACACAAAGACTTAATGTTTTAAATATAATTTTATATTTATTTTTAATTTATATCCTTTTTTGCTGTGCTATTTTAGTTCATCTATATTATTATTATATATACTATTCTCTTTCTTCTTTCTTCTTTCTTCTTTCTTCTTTCTTCTTTCTATCCACTGTTTTTTCTCTACTCTAAGTTAAAAGATGGAGTGAAAAAGATTGGAAGGCCGTGGCCATATTGTTGTGATTCAAATCATTTCGATTAATAGTATTTTTCTTGAGGTATTAAATGCAACTTTCAGTGGCATTATTACGATTCAAATCATTTCGATTAATAGTATTTTTCTTGAGGTATTAAATGCAACTTTCAGTGGCATTATTACTTTATTACTCCCCTTTTGTTTTTGGAGACCATTTAAGTGGAGACCTTACACTTTACTCTCCCAAAAAAGTTACTACTTCATTCAAATATTTAAAATAATAGATCAACGTCTATATATTTTGAGCAATATAGAGTATTTCAACTTTTTATTTAAGTTTGCTAGCATAAAGAGTTTGAAGAAAAACTAATAATTTCGAGATCTACTCGCACATCTACAACATGGCATGCATTAAATTATTAATTCACACACCATAAATAACTTAATTTTCAACTATATTCTAATAGTGGTTAAAAGTTAAAACAAAAATCTGCTTATGTAAGGTGATGTATTCATCGAAATTTTTTACGATTGAACAATCGATCTGATTACGAAACAGTTATAATTAATTGTAAGTGTTAATTGCTCAGCTGCAATTGCATTTGCGGATCAAAACAAGAAGAATAATGAAGCATCAAAGCAACTAAATCTTCAGCTGAAAGAAGCTCAGTAGCCGTTGAGATCCAAATATGATGAGTGTGTCAAGTGGGCCGGGCCTGGGTTTTGTTTATAAATAATGGGCCCAGCCCGAGCCCGGGCCCAGTTGGTAAGTGGGCCGGGCTGGGCCGGTCCTGGGCTGGGCCAAGTTCAAAATTTTTATTGTGCTAGATAAATATTAATTTTTCTATATTGGAATAGTATATAGTGTATAATGATTTATAAATATATATTTCCACAAAATAAGGAATCAAGATTTTGCTATAATTTAATATATTCCCAAAAAATTTGTGTATTAATGTTATAGATTACACACGTAAATGTTACATTATCCCACAAAATTAGAATCATGACGCACTATAATTATGGAACTATTTTTAATTGAGATATATGAAGTAAAAACTAATACTATCTATAATTATGCAAATCAATTAACCATTGAATTATGCAAATCAAATGTATTTATGGAAATCAAACTTGTTATAAGTTTTAGTTTAGGTTGAGTAATTAATTAATTGATTATTTTTTGCATAATATCATTAATAAAAAAATTTATGAAAACATAAAAATATAAAATAATCATGCATCTAACAATATATTAATAGAAATGAATATGCATGAAATAATATCCAATCTTCATTGTTTATACTCATATAGTCATATGCATATATACTAATACTACTACCGTAAGGCATACACATTAATGCATATTACAATTTGCATATCAATAGTAATATAGATAAGTAGTCATCACTATTCACTATAATTAGGGAGCTATATATGATAGAGATAAATTATTAACAACTAATCTCTATAATTATGCATATCAAAATAATTATACCACAATCAATTTTAGGATCCTCTATTTTTTTTTAAAAATAGTCAATACTACTCTATAAATATGAAAATCAAATTTATTAGTATAAGTTTTGATTTAAGTTGAGTAATAATTGATTAATTGAATATTTTTGCATAATGTTATTAATAAATAGTAGATATGGACATGTCATTAGTATATTATTATGTTATCCACAATTAAAGCAATTGAAAGAACAAACAAATATAGGAGTAGTAGTATAAAACCAAGCAAATAATTAGATTCGGCCGGGCCTGGGCCGGGCTTCGAGTGGGCCTGGGCTCGGGCCGGTCCTGGGTTTGTAAAAAGGCCCAATTGGAGCACAATTCATCTACTCGGCCCAGTCCAAGCCCGCTTCATTTCATTGGCGAGCCGGGCCTGGGCCGGCCCATACCGGGCTTGGGCCGGGCTGGGCTGGGTCGGGCCGGCCCATTTGACATCTCTAAGTGTGTGTATATCAAGAAAAGGAAGGGTGTTGTGGTTGCTTTTTGCTGCTGTACATGGATGATATGTTAGTGGTAGGAGCCTCAAATCAAGAAGTTCAGGCTGTAAAAGATGACTTGAGCTCAGTTTTTTATATGAAAGATTTAGGTGGAGCCAAGAGGATCTTGGGCATGAATATAGTCAGGAACAGAAAGAAAAGAGAAATTTGGTTGGGTCAAACTGATTATATCACCAGGATCATTAAAAGATTCGGGATGGAATTCTCTAAACCAACTGGAATTGCATTGGCTCAACACTTTAGGTTGTCAGCAGAGCAAGCTCCGAAAGATGAAAAGGAAGAAATGGAGGCTATCCCTTATGCTAATGTTGTAGGAAGCATAATGTATGTCATGATTGGAACTAGACCTGATGTGGCTCATGCAATCAGCACCACAAGCAGATTCATGAGTAACCATAGCAGAGAGCATTGGTTGGCTTTGAGATGGATACTTAGGTATCTAAAAGGGGATGGAAACATTGGAATATTGTTCAAGGTTGACACTGAAAATGAATGTGATGCTCTGATTGGTTTCTGAGACAGTGATTTTGCATGGAGTGTTGACACCAGAAGGTCCAAATCTGGATATATCTTTACCATGTATGGAGCAGTTGTGAGTTGGAAGTCGGAGTTACAGAAAGTGGTGGCTCTATCCACAACGGAGGCCGAATACATTGCTCTAACTTCAGCTGTGAAGGAGAGCTTCTGGCTTAAGGGGATAGCGGCTGACTTTGGGGTGAAGCAAGAGGCCATAGCCATAGGCTGTGACAACAATAGTGCTTTGAGTTTAGCAAAGCACCAAGTCTTCCACAAACGCAGTAAGCACATTGACGTGCGACTGCATTTTGTAAGGGAAGAGGTGGAGAAAGGAGCAGTGAAGCTGTTCAAAGTTCCTACAGCAGACAACCCAGCAGACATGCTGACAAAGCCTTTGCCGAGGGATAAGTTTGAGCTTTGTCTTAAACTAGTTGGCTTGTGCAGTCAGCAATTCTCATCTAAGCAATTAAGGTGGAGATTTGTAAGTCTTAATTGCTCAGCTGCAATTGCATCTGCGGATCGAAACAAGAAGAAGAATGAAGCATCAAAGCAACTAAATCTTCAGCTGAAAGAAGCTCAGTAGCCGTCGGATGCAGCTAATCAAGATGATTAAATCCTAGCCGTAGATTTATATGTTAGTTACCGTTAGATTGTAGTTAGTTAATTAGCGGTAGTTTGAATAAGGGAATTAGGGCTTTTTCAGCTTAGTTGTAATTTTCCCCAATTCGATTTGAATACAATTCTCTTTTAGCTTAATACTCTCACAAAATTCATCTCAATGTTGTTCGCCATTTCCGAAAGTCATCTCAGTTCTTGAAAGCCAACATTAATGATTTATGAATACGAGTAAATTGGATTAAATAGTTAAAATGATGAGTAAATAAATGGATAAAAGGGAAAAACCCTATTTTGTATACATTTGATTCTCAATTCTCAAATACTGTTCTTATAAAAAAAATTTATAAAAATAAGTCGTAAATAGTTCAATATAACACAAGACCATTTCCATAACATATTCTCATCAAAGAATCATTCTAACCCATTGGACACACATTATTTTTTTTAAGAATTATTTTTATTTTGTCTTGAAAAGCACGATATAATTCAAAAATAAATGTTTGACTGTCAACCAACAATTTGTCTTCAACTTTCAAAGGTAACCAGTTTAGTACCATGTCTTCGGAAATATATAGTCACATTATTACATAAATAATATCAAATGTCCTAACTTCTAATGTCAAAATTCCCAACTCCGAACTATATTTTGTTTGACATTTATCTATTACATGAATTGCAATTTTAAATTATGATAAAATTGACATCATAAATGTTTTGGTGGTTGGTGGAATCTTATCGCAAAAGATTATGAATTCATTTGTGATTAAGAATCTATACTATAAGTTGTGTTGTAAAAGATGATAGAATTCATTTTCTTTCAAAGCAAAAGAAAAACACAAATAAGTGGATACATTACCAAGTCAATTTTGGCTACTTAAGAAAATATGGAATCCGTCAATCATTCTATTTAAACACTAATTTCTTTCCCCAATTGACATCCGTGTCAAACACGGTTATTCAAATTTCACTTAAAGTACAAATACAATATGAGAAAAATATGTGGCCACAATGATCAGATATAATGACAATATATTTGTAATTTAAACATAATATAATGGGTTAACATGCAGTTAAATCAGGAAGCTTGGTCAAATTCTGCTCCATATATAAAGTGACAATGTTCAAAATGTTTTTTTTATTTACATATAAAAGAAAAAAAGAAGAATGATAAATTAAAGAAAATGTATTTATTTTTATTAAACGCTTCATTTTGAATATCATTTAAAGACGACATTTGTATATAAATAGAACAATTGAAACTTGCTAATTTAACATTCTATTTTAAGCTTTATGGGATTGAATTTGATCAAACATAGTGATTTAAATGATTATTAATTCTAATATAATAAATAAAATACACAAAATTTGAGTTAGATTGAGAATATTTAGTCAAATAGAAAGATAAAAAAGATTCTATGTACCATGAAAATTAATGTGTGTTGAACTTTTAAATTCAAATAGTAAATTTATTTTAAATTCAAAGTACTAAGAACTTTATTATTTCTATAGCATCTCCAGGAGAAAAGGTAAATAAAGAGGTAAATTAGTATATCTACCATATTTATCTTTTTTATAAAAAATCATTTTTTAAGGAGAGAGGTAAATGAAGAGACCCTTATATTTTTTAAGGGGAGAGGTAAATCATATTTACTTTATTATCTCTAGAGCAACTCCAAGGGGAGAAGGTAAATGAAAATGGTATATCATGTTTATACCTTCTCAAAAAGTGTAATATACCTTTCCAAAAAGCAAACAACTCCAAGGGGAGAAGGTATATTGAAGAGGTAAATGCTTATATTTTAAAATGTTAGTTGCTAGATTCCATTCTACAAGACTGCAACGATAATATTTCAGTCAATCCTCTGTGTTAAACAAACAGCAAATCAACATTTAGAGTTAGTTCTTTCTTTTATGATGAAATGCTACAAAAAGAATATAGAACACAAGTTGGACTTAAAGATTGCATCACAGAGAGTTTATGTAAATACAAAAGTAAGTCAATTTTTTAAATTTTTTAACTAATAAGATTGCCAATTATATGAAAACTAAAAGAATGAAGTAATTTATGCTTAATGCCTGCAAATGAAAATAGATTGTGTCGCTTCTCTCTCCCGCCAATCTCAAAATCAGTTATTTCTATTTTACCTTCTCTTCCATGGAGAGGTAAAGATACCTCCTCATAGTGGCGGAGCCAGAAATTTCATCATGGGGGGTCCAAATTTAAACTTAAAAAAAATTACATAAATTAAATTATAAGGTTCAAATTGTAAAAGTTAAATGCAATCACATCATAACATTTGTCTTCTATTCTTCATCTTCTAAAATCGCTGCATAATAGTTCATTGGTAACTTTAACAAACACATCATTTTCATATAAGGAACTAAGCAACCGTTCAACTGATGAAGAATCAAAAGAAGAAAGTTTCTTAAAATAACGATCCATATACCTACAAAAATAGTCAACACTAATTAAGTTTGCAAAATATAAATCATACACAAAAAAGGATAAAGTTCATCTTATGCTTCACAACTAAAAGAATAAAGAGTAAACAAAATATACAATATGCTCAAATCTAAAATGTTGTTGTCACAAATCAAATGTGTAAAACTATTACTCCCTCCGTCCGCGAATAGGAGTCTCATTTGTTTCCGGCACGGGTTTTAAGAAATGTTAAGAAAAGTGGGTGGAAGAAAGTTAGTGGAATAAGGGTCCCACTTGTATATATTAGTTTTAAATGATGTGTGAGTGGAATGAGTTGGTGGAATGTGGGGCCTCTTTACCATTTATGGTAATTATGAACCGGGACTCCTATTTGCGGACGGACTAAAATGGAAAAACGGGGCTCCTATTCGCGGACGGAGGAAGTAATACATATAGGGATGTCAATCGGGCTAACCCGTTCGGGTTCGGGCCAGCCCACTCGGGTCGCCGGGCTATTTGGTTGCGGGTCGTTCGGGTTATGATTTTTTCGGGTCATAAATTTTCAACCCTAACCCTAACCCGTCGGGTTTTGGGCTAACTCATCGAGCTATTCGGGTCTAAAAGCTTTCGAAAATAATCTCTTGTATCAAATTTTTCTTCTATAAAATGATTTTAAATTTTAGATACTTTTTTCTTTTTAGTTTAGAAAAATTAAAAATCATATCTTATATGAATCATTATTAAAATGATAAATAATTTTGATGGGTTAGTTCTTAATTTTGTCTTGATTGGCTTTGGTGGTGGTAAGACACTAGTGGCAGATGATGGGACGGTGCGATGATGAGTTGAGATGGAACTTGAAAGCTAATATTGTGGGATCGAGTGAAAAGGTGTAGAATGAAGATTGAATAAGACTAATGATTGTGTAGAATGAAGATTGATGATTCAAAAATATAAAAAATCCCTAAAATTTAATAATTTTATAATTAAAACCCACAACCCATCGGGCCGACCCGCAACCCGTTCGGGCTAACCATTTAACCCACCAACCCATTCGGGTCAATCCGTTTAGCCCGTTTTGTATTCGGGTAATAAAATTACAGCCCTAACCCGCTCATATTACCGGGTTGTTCTGGCCGGCCCACGGGTTTCAGGTTGAATTGACATCCCTAAATACATACACATCAAATTAAGAATAGGGGTTAGAATTCCAACACAGAAAAAAATAAAAAAACAACATATATAGAAAAATCAATTGAATTATATTTGAGTTTTAAAATATACCTAGTTTTAGATAACTATATTTCAGATTACGCTACAGAAGGAGAAAACTAATTAAAGAGGAAACGATTTATAGAGTATAATTTTGCTGAAACTTATCTATAATTTTATATATTATAATTATAATTAATGTGAAAATACTAAAATACCGCTAGGTTTTTTAAAAAATTAGTGGGGGGACCATGGGCCCCCCTGGCCCCACCCTCCCTCCGCCCCTGCCTCCTCAAAATGAGAAAAGGTATAATACCTCCCCATTTACCTTCTCCCTTATAGAATATTTTTTCATAAAAAAGAGGTAAATTTGGTAGTTATCATGCTTTACCTTCTCATTTACCCTCCCCTTAGAGGTAAATGAAGAGGTATTATACATTTTCCCATTTTGAAGAGATATCTTTACCTCCCTATTAATGGAGAGGTAAAATTTTATAACCATCATATTTGCCCATATGAAAAACCCTTCAGCAAGAGAAAATGTATTTGAGAAGATATTACATTTTATATTTTTTAATGCATTTTATACTATTATTTTATTTTTAAAAAATAATTTATCTTTTTATATATCTTTTCCCTTTGGAATATGTTACTTTTTAAAATGGTATATTTCACTTATTAAGAAAATAAATACATGATGTACATTTTTTATATACCTTCTCCCTCTTGGAGATGCTCTAACAGGTGTTCCAGATATATAATTACGTACTCTTTATCTTAATCATTATTGCTACAAATTCCAAATTAATCATTACTTACATGCAAAAAATAACTAATAAAGAAATCTATAACTATTAAATAAAACTAAGAACATATTGATGAAAAAATTATGAAATTCAGATTTGCTCTTATATCCCATAAAAAAAAATACGTCTGCCTACCACATGTAACATATTGATGACGTTTTTAACCAAATAGAGGTAAAATTGTTCATTTATAAATTGGTAATAATTTATTTCTAGGGTAAAATCATGTATGCTTTATAAGTTATACTCCTATATATCAAAATTTGACTAAATTATAATTTTTTACTAATTTTTACAATTTTCAAATAGATCAAAATTTAACCAAAATAATTATTTAAAAATTGCCTAATACGATTACAAATTACAAACACAGAAAAATTACGAGTTCCTTTTCTTTTTCTGTAAACAATTCCAAATCTTAAAAAAGTTATTCCCTTCAAAATTTCTTTTCAGTCGCACGTGCCAACCTGACGTCACCCGATACGATACATACATTTATAAATACACACACACTCAAGGAAGAGAATATTGATCCGACGGCTCTACGCCACCGTTGAATACCGGGAGATCGGCAATCGCACGGCCAAGACTCGAAGACCATCATTGACCCGTTAGATCCCTCGTTCACGGTCCACGTCACGCTAAGTGGGGCCCACACCCTCCTCGCCTTTTTCGCCACATATAAATACAACTTCCCCACAATAAACCCAAATTGGAATTGCCAAAACATAACTTCTCTCTCTCTCTCTCACACACACACACAGTGATACACGCTTTCTCTCTCTAAAAAAAATTTAAAAAAAAATTAAAACCAGCGCGCTTGCTCCACTTCTTCCTCCGCCCTCGCCCTCGCCCTCACCGGAGATGAAACCGGCGTCGCAGCACACGATTCGCCTATCGCGCTACAGGAATTGGCTGCCCTAATTGGACGGCGGAGGATGAAATTGGAGAGCGAAGATCGCAAAATGGAGAAGAAGAGCCTCACTCGCACGAATTCCTCACTCCTCCGCTCATCCCCGACCATCCGCTCCTCCATCCACAGCCTGTCCTCCGTCACCGAGATCGCGCCCGATTCCGACGCCGAGGATCTCGAGGAGCAGAAGCCCCATAGCCGCCCGCCGCCTCTCCGATCGAATTCCCCCTCCCGCGCGGCGGCGGTGGCGCCGCTCGCCGCTGCATTCCTCCTATTTCTCTACACGCTCTTCGCCTTCTTCAATTCCGACGATTTAGCGACCTCGGAGAATTTACTTTTAGCTTTGATTTTCGTGGCGGTTTTGCTGTTTTTTTTGTCGAGGAATAAGGGTTTAGTGAGTAGGAATTTCGGTTTTTTGAAGCAAAATTGTGATGAGTGTTGTAAGAGGTTAGGGTTCTCGTGTTTTTCGTCGAGGACTCACTCGAAGCCTGTGCAATGGTTCATCGGCGAGGCAGAATCGGAGGGTTTAGAGAGGGGGAAGGGAATTAGGAAGGAGAGGAGCAGTAGGAAGATTGTTAGGGAAGGTGTGGAGTTTTACAGCAATGGCGATTTCTACGAAGGGGAGTTTCATAAGGGGACTTGCAATGGAAGTGGAGTGTACAATTACTTTGTGAATGGGAGGTATGAAGGGGATTGGATTGATGGGAAATATGATGGTTATGGGATTGAGAGCTGGGCGAGAGGGAGTAGGTACAGAGGGCAGTATCGGCAGGGTTTGCGCCATGGATATGGAGTGTATAAGTTTTACACAGGGGATTCTTATGCTGGAGAGTGGTGCAATGGGCAGAGTCATGGTGTTGGAGCGCAGACTTGTGGCGATGGGAGCTGCTATGTCGGCGAGTTCAAGTTTGCTGTTAAGCATGGCCTTGGATACTACCATTTCAGGTAGAGGGGTTTGATTTTTTTCTTGGAGCTTTTGTGATTTCTTAGAATTGGTTGATTTTGTGAGATTTGATGTGGATGTGATGTTTGAATTTGGTGATGAAGATGTCTTTGTTTGCTTGGAGATGAAGTGTTTTATCTTGTTTGATTATTTGGATGATAGATTGATCTGTTGAATTTATGAAATCTCTGTATGTTGATGTCAAGATTTTTGCTTTTTTTGGAGAATCTGTTCTTGTAAGGATTGATACATTTAAGACTCTCTCTACCTGATGATTAGTGAAGTTGAATACTTACAAATTATGGATTTGGTAATCTTGCTCTTAATGAATCATTGAATTGATAGGACTTAACTTTCATTAAATGCTACAACAACACATACAGTATCCTTTTATCTGTGGGGAAGAGGACTTGTCATGCTGATTAGGCTGATGTTGCGTTACAGGAATGGAGATAGGTACGCCGGTGAGTACTTTGGAGATAAAATTCATGGCTTTGGGGTCTATCACTTCGCCAACGGCCATTTCTACGAAGGGTCGTGGCACGAGGGCCAGAAGCAGGGCTACGGAATGTACACTTTCCGAAATGGTGAAGCCAGATGTGGAGAATGGGATAATGGCAATCTCAAGATCCCCCTTCCCCCGCTCTCTGATGCAGTTCTTCGAGCAGTTCAGGTGAATAACACAGACTCTTTTCTACCAAAATATTAGGCCCTTTTGTTTACTGTCGCAAGTTCAACACTCTTATTGAATGAACTCATGTATGCAGGCTGCTAGGAAAACTGCAGAGAATGCAATCCACCTCCGCCGGGTTGATGAGCAAGTGAACAAGGCTGTGGTGGCTGCGAACAGGGCTGCCACCGCGGCCAGGGTCGCTGCAATCAAAGCTGTTCAGAACAGGATGGATGGAAGATTTTGTGATACTAACTTGTGAGATCTAAATGGTAAATGTAAGCTTACTACTACTGAATTTCCATAACGAACGAACCCCGGCACCCTGGTGAAAGGCTGAAAGCCAACCCCAGTGGTTGAGATTTGGTTAACCATTGTGTAACATGTACATAGATCATCATGTATACTCATAGATAGTGCACATATATGTCTGTCTGCTGAATCCAAGCCTTCATGTCTAATTGTAGCCAAAATTTGCAAGAAAAGTTGCTGGATTCTGATTTACATTTACAGGCTATGTGTTCTTATCATATATAGATATAAATATATTACCCCTACTACATTATATGAGCATGTCCCCCACTTTTAGTGGGGTTGAAATTGGATTATTGTGTGTTGGGCAGCTGCTATAGTACAGCATCATTTACTATTATTATTACATTAGCACCTTATCTACATGGACCATGTGGTGTGCTGTGTTTTCTATTGGTGAAGATGTTGATTCAAGAAGCAGCAAACATTATTTGTTTTTGACACAATCTTTTTTTGTCTGAAAATGTAGTATTGGAGGAGAGTAATTAGTTTTTTTGAGAATGGAAAAAACAGGGGAAAAGGGTGGAGACCTCAAAAATCTAAATCTTGTCTTTGAAGGGAAATGAGATGAATTATTGCACTCCATTTTTTTCTATCCCCAACTTTTACCCTTTTAGAGATAATTATGCGTTATTACTATTTTTCCCTTTTATATTCCTTCAACAAATACATGCTATGTTTTGTTAGATTTGTCATACGTGCGAATGAGGGAACTCCAAATTTATAGCAAGAAGATGTCGTTTATTACTTTTTTCGTAGTAGTGGAAATTTATAAAAATGATAAAGTAGAGAACGGAAATTTTGAAGTTAAATAAACACTATTAGGACATGGGGAAGAAGTAGGTGTAGATGTAAACAAAAATAGTGGATTGTTTGCAATTGTAATTAAGAAAATGTATTAGGATTTAGGGCAATGAGTCGTGAGAGATTTATCAAAAATGAAGTGTGAATAATTATTGATTTAAAGTCTTGAAATTGTTGGTTGTGGACTGATGGAGTATTTGAGAAAAGCTTTCAAGTTCAAGTGTAATATTTTGATTCTTACCTTAGTCAATTTTAGAGGTTTTTAGTCAATTTCCCTCTCTCATATAAGGATTCCTAACCATAAATTTACAAAGCATAAATTAGTTTTCCCAACTCAAAATGCACATTGAATCTCGGTCAATTTTTTCAAAACCAAAAAGTGGACTTTGGATATTTTTTGTTACTTACAATTCTCATATTAAATATTACAATTTGAAGGTCGAGCATTCTCTAAAGTTCCTAACATATTCAGGTGCGAAATTGATATAGAATAAAATTTATTCGAAAGTAACATATCAAAAGAGACTTTTGCATTACAATTTACGAAAAAATCGATAATTCTATAAAAGCCTCTTGACCTCTTGAATTGTGTACACCAATGCGTATATTATGAGATGTGACAAACAAAATATATTATGAGATGTGACAAACAATTTCTTACTAGTTACCACCTCATAAGAAAAATGATCTTGACAAATTGTTCGCCACCTTGAATCAAAATATCAGCATAAAAGCTTGTATCATGCTATTGACAATACGATATATTTGTAATTGCTAATAATTTAGTAGTGTGAAAATTCTTATACAAGACTCCAAAAAATATTATTGTTACCTTTTCATTACATCCATTTTTTTTTTCAAAAGAATAGACCAAAAACATAGAACTTTTCTCACATGATGTATCCAATATTGTTTCATTAAACAATTGGAAAAAGTATCATGTGCCTTTTGATATCAAGTTGGAGATATAATGGCAAGCATATCTTGTCATTGTTATAATCCAACCACATGCATAGTAGTAGCTGTGGGGTTTACTTAGGTGAATTTATTTTTTAAAAAAAGTTCCAACTTTTTTTTCTTCTTCAATGCATGCTTCTGTTTTCATGTTAATATTTTTTTAAATGAGAAAAAGGGGAAAAAGTTTTTGCTTCTTAATTTTGTAGTCTAATCCTTTTTCAGATTCTTCTGCTCTTTTTCTTTCTTTCTTTTATTTGCTTTTTAGCAATCTTGAACCCTAGATTTAAATCTTATTGTTGAATTAATTTGTTTTATACATCCAAGAACAAACCAACCACCCCCCACATGCACCTGCAAAGGCAAACCAGTAGATTAAATTTAAAGCACTGTTCACTGTGATTAATTTAATTAATAATTCTTTTATGGTTACATAATTTTCTAATTTGCTTCTTTGACTGATGTTGTGATGTATGATTTGGCTATGGAATTTGCTTGGATAGTGTGATATTGCATTAATTGGCACTGATTTGTGTTTGATAAGTTTTCGATTTAGATGTTATATGGGCATAGGTTTTATAATTGATTATATCATTCACTCACACAGAATCCAATAAATTAATATAGTATTCACAATTCACAAATTATAACATTTTAGTATTTATCGTTTAATGTGTTGCATAAGATGCTATATATATCATGGTTCATCGAGTATGTAAAATGATTGATATATATATATATTATATATATAAGTATAGTTTATGCACAATCACAAACTATGAATCCAACCAAATTCGTCAAAATCGAAATCATGAATTAAGGTATATTAGAAATAGGTCACTCAATGTGGGACAAAATATTAGAATTTTAACACGCCCTCTCATGTGTGGGCCGAATAACACATCGGACTTCCATCACGTGGGTAGGTAAGAGAAGAGATAAAGAGAATAAATTCATCATCGACTTGGGCCCGGTTCTGATACCATATTAGAAATGGGTCACTCACCCCTTAAAAGGCCTCATAAGGGGTAGGGTTATCCATCCTTATATAGAAGAGATATGATCATCACCAAGCCGATGTGGGATAAGATATTAGAATTTTAACAAGGTATATATGTATGCATGAATGCAAAACTACATATATAGTCATCTAACACGAAAATATTTTTTCACGCAATCTTATTAATTTACTTTGATAATTTTTTATATTAAAAAATAATTGAAGGGAATTTTGAAAAATGACGAAATGAAATATTGATCTTGTCCTTCAATAGTTAATATTTTCTTTAATTAACTAAGAAGATCTCGATTACGTACATCACAATTTTATAATAAAATTTATGTGGCTAGGAAACTCCATCAATTAAATAATTTGGCTAGGAAACTTCATCAAATAAAAAAATTCAATAGTTTCGTGGTTGCATGAAAAACGTAGTTTTGTTTATAACAGAGGAAATGGTTTGAGAAAATATTTGGAGAACAGTATATAAGCATTTTAGAACAAAATCAACAATAAAAAAATAACTAATCAATTAGAATTATTTCATTAATTGCAATACAAAATGAACCAATAACAAACCAATTAATTAAAAAATATAACGAAATCATAGTCACTGAAAAAAATATTGTAACAAGGACTACATCAATTTTGTGGTACATCATCTACTATAGACTAAACATTTAAATTGGATTTATTCTTCTGCGTGTAATGTTGTGCAGTATGTGTCTTCACATTAAAAATAGTTTCGAATTTCTAATTAAAATAGTAAATCCAATGCACCCTTTTTGGGGTTCAAATTCTGGAAATTCACATTATCTAGAGAGGTGCTTTTAATTGTTTATTTGTGCATTTATTGAATCTAGGATCTGGTCAATTTCCAAATGAGACTTTTATCTTTTTTGATACTTTTCTAAATCTGACTGATCATCTTGATTTCCAAAAGTAATTTAAATTTAAATCCTTCAATAATTGGATCATGGGCGCAATATGTATCAAATTTTTGAATGGTCATGGTAAGTACTATATATGGTTGATCGATAATAGGTGATGAATTTGGCTGCCAAAGAAAATGAATAAATCAATATATATTTTCCTTTTAAAAAAAGTTTTGCCTCATCCTAATATTTGTTATTGTGACATTATCACTGATCGAGACATGCATAGTATATTTACCAGCTCTACTTTATAAATAGTGGCATAAATCGAGACAATACATTCCATGTATCAATAATCAATTATTATGCCTCAAATGGTATAAATTAAATCAATCGGCAGAGACATAATTATTAGCTAAGCGTAATAATGCAACGGCTTAAAAGTTAGGAACATTATTATAAATGTGTTGCAGTTCTTGCCTTCCTCGATGGGCCTACTTATCCATCATTCCACTTGTAAATTATTTTATTCATTCATCTTGTATGGACCAATGCAAATACTATAATGTTACATCATATATATCAATCAATTAATATAACATTTCTTTCTTCTGACGCATTTAAAAAAATTTACTTTTTAAGGATATAAAAATTGAGAAGCATTTGAATTTTTTTTTTAAATAACAATAATTTAGGATGCAAAAGAAAGTTTTCCATAACAAGGAGAGATTAATTTAATTTTTTGCTTATTTCTAGATGCTCCTCTAATTTTAATTGGAGCATTTACAATAAGAATATTTTTTAAAGCATTAATGATATTATTTAGAAACATAAATTAGTATTTTTAATTTCATTAATAATATTTTTTTTATTGTAGTGACGTTACCATAATTCGTAAACACTTCGACAACAAAGTTTTCTAATAGCATTTATCGTCCTTTACTAATACTATGATTACCATTAAAAAATACTACTAGTAATACAATTTATGTAAATTAAGCTTTTATGAAAATATAAAATTAAAATAACAAAAAGTCATTAAGATGTAATATGTATCTAGCATTTTAATATTCTGTATCTCAATATTTATAATAGCATATGTCATTGTTTGGTGCGAAACTCGCTGGCAACATATTTTATCAATTAAGTAGGATTATTTCAATAAATTAAGTTCATCAAATTATTAAAACTCGTGATAGTTGAAAGGTGACAAATAAATGTATAAATATGTACACATATAATTAATGCTATATAGGAGTAGTATTTTATAAAACAATTTAATTGCAAATACAAATTACATGTTCAAATGTAATTTGAAATACTACAATCATGCTTTCTCGATAGTTTATAATTTATATACACGTATATATGTGTTCTAATTAATTGATTAAATATCAAAATCACGAACTACAAAAGCTGGCGCCAAGTGATTTTAAAAGTTTCGAAAAAATCAAGAAGTAGGCTATATCGTCATCTTTTTTGTTTTATTGATAATATTTATCATGCTTAGATTGACCATTTTATGTCAATTTTAAACTAAAAAAACATTGTTATCAATTTGCTGTACTAAGATCTCTTTAGAAGAGGTCATTGAGGATGACATTGGACCATTTATTTTAAGCCAACAAAATCATTATGGACTATGGTTTTGTTAATATCAAACCACACTTTCATTATTCTTTCTATAATGGGGTTGGGGAATAATGGGCCACTTCAAAATTTTAAATATTTAGGATGCTCAATTGATCATCAATCAATTTTAAAGTTACAGGATTAATCCGAAATTATTAATATTTACAATTTTTTAAAATATTTTTCCCAATTTTGAATATAAAGATTATCTATTTTTTCTAGCTATTTGTTTATTCTAAGTAGACTTTGATATTGAATTATAACTCTCATTTATGTCGTCTCCATTCTCTAGTAGTATTAAAATTGAAACTTCCCAAACGGTTCAGTAAATGCAAACATCTAAAGTGACTTTTATTTTCTTATCTCATTAATTGTATTTGAAAATTTTGAATGTATTTTTCAAATATTTGAAAAGTCCAAAAGTTTATGAATCTGACTTAATAAAAGTGGCAAAGATAATGGATCTAGATGAATAATATCTCCATCAAATAATTTGGTAATTGAGGGTAAGTCACCTAATACAGTCCAACTTTTTGACTTTAAAACAAATGTCGGTCTACTAGATTTTGATTCTATTTAATGAAGGTGTCACAAAAATCATCTTCTTGATTACCATCTAATTACCTAAGATTACCATTAGTATATTTTTAGGTTTGCATGATTGTATCATTAAATATTTATATTGACTTTTACTTTTGTTTTGTATGGATAGGATGTAGTAGTGTGTCATGATACATTTATCTTATAATCTAGTTGTTATTAAGTGGCAGATCTATGATATAATTTTAGGAATCTACTTCTACTATATAGATTTATGGACGATGGTGAATTTCTCTTTATGAATAGTCCAGTTAACATCGAAATTCACATGTAACGTGTCAAGTTGCTATCTTCAAATTCGAGACACAATTACTCGTAAAAATGACATCGTTTTTTTTTTATAGTTTTTTATATTTTCTTAAAAATACATAAAAGAACGACATTATATATTGTTTTGATGGTGTTAAAATATGTGAATTTTCCTTATTATTACATTTCTAAGGCTGGAAAGGGTTGTGAATAAATTAACTATATGTACCGCTAAACCTTGATACGAATAGTAGAATTTTGTTAAGTCATGAATAATTATACACCCAATAAAATATAAAACTATCTAATCGAACTAAAGTAAGTTCAATCATGCAACTTTTGACTGTTTGAAGCAGATAAGATAAGTGTTGAAATTTACAACTAAATTAATACATTTATTTCCGTGAAAGTTAAACTCGAGGGCATAATCACCCTCCATAATATTTAAATATTAATATAATGCTACTTCAATATAAATATACTACTTATCAAATCAATGTTAGCAACGGCCGGCCTCTTTGTAAATTACTTCGCTTTCAACTTCAATCAATAAATTGATATCTTAAATCATTTAATTAAAAAAATTAAATTGATTGCATACTATATATAATTATGTTCTTGACGCATAATATATTTCTCTAGTAATTTGTATGCATGTATAAAAATTGGAATATAACTATGATATTGGTCAACTGATATGAGGAAGAAAAGCTTCATTGAAATATTATGTTGTATGAAAAAGTTGGTTGTGAATTTGACACAAAACATTAATGGCAGTATGTTGTACTGCAAAAACCATGTGATGATTTTGTAGAATGTAACGTTAGGCTTCTGATACTGTATATATATAACACAGAAATCATTGACCAAATCCATTAATTAATACACATTCAGTTCCTGTGTTTCACTAAGACTTTAGTACTATATAATTTAACTTTTATTTGAGTTATTGAAGAATAAATGGCCTGCCTCCGCAACGGAACATTCACTCTGTTTTTCTATTCTTTTTTTGTAAAAACTTCTCTAGAAAATAAAATATGTTGGGCCTAAAATTAGTCTAGATTTGATCAAGTGTGCTTTTGTATTTTAGGGTTAGTCATAGTAAAAATAGTAGTAGTAGTACTACTACTACTACTACTTTTTTTTATAACAGACATACTCCACTAAACATGGGGATCCTCGTTAACATATGCGGAACACTAAAAATTAACAACACCTAAAGACAACGTACGACATCAACAAGCTCTACCGTCTACCTACACAGCAAAAGGGGCCCAACTGAAACAAAACAAAAACACCGAGATATAGAACTCGATAGCAAGAACGCTACAATCATCGAGAAGGGAAGCACATCACAACAACCAACAAGGGTGAACAATAAAAACATGGAAAATGAGTAGACATATTTTTATTATAACATCTTCAACCATGCAAATGAAAAAAAGAGAAAATTGATCTATAGTAAAGAAAATGGGCTAAAGATGCAAGCCCAGTTCTGCTACTTTATTTTGCTATTGGGCTATGAAATATAAACATTTGATTGCTATTAAGTTAGAAATAAAAGCATGTCTCCTGAATTTTAAAAGATAGCTACTTCTTCAAATGCTAAAACATACTACCACTATAATACTCAATCCAAACAAGAGTTAATCTGATATACAATTTTATGTAAAAAAAAATCATTTAGGCAAACTATTTAGAAATTTTTATCCGCCCAAAGTTATTTCCTCTCCGTAAATAAATTCAGCAATTATAAATAGACGGTGCTTGCAATATTTATATAGTAGTACAATTTTAGTAAATAAACTTTTATGGTGTGAATTGTACATCTCCATATGACCATATCCATTTACAAATACCAATTCTCGAGATTTGGAGTGCATTTGATGATGCGTATATTTTTGGTTTGGGTGATTTAGTTTGTTGCATTTGTGGCCTTAGCCGCTCATAGCTAAGCTTGACTTTTTTATACTTTTTTTTGTTTTTATTTAGTAACCAAAAATTCACAAATATCATTTCAGGTGCATTCATAATTTATGCTAGTATATAAAATTAAATACTAAAACATAGTACACTCTTAAACACAAGTAGTATTCACCCAAATTAAATCTATAAGCAAGTCCTATAGTTATCTTTCCATCTTACAATAATTCCAAGTCCAAAACTCCAAATTATTATATCCGCAAGTTTTCAATTTTTCAACTGAATTTTGTATCAATACGGTGTCGTAAAGAAGTACAGCACCTCATGAATAAAAGGTAGTGCTCCCTCTGTCCCACAATAGGAGTCACATTTAGTGTAAACACGGACTCTAAGAAATGTAAAGAATGGTGGATTGGAAAAATTAGTAGAATATAAGGTCCACTATTTTATACTCCCTCGGTCCGCGATTAGGAGTCCCGGTCACTTTTGCACACCCGTTTTACAAAAATCATAAAAAATAGTTAAAGTGGATAAATGGTAAAGTAAGAGGGAGAATAATGTTGACAAAAGTCTTCTCAACATTATTCTCTATTTTACTTTACCATTTCTCCACTTCAACTATTTTTTATCATTTTTATAAAAGGGGTGCGCAAAAGTGATCGGGACTCCTAATCGCGGACGGAGAGAGTATTAGTTTTATAATAGAATGTGAATGAAGTGAGTACGTGGAATGTTGGATCTACTTACCATCTATGGTAAATGAAATGTGATTCTTATTATAGGACGAACTGAAATGACAAAATGTGACTTTTATTATGTGAGGAAGGGATTTTAAGTTTTAGAAACTTTTTCTACCTTAGTCAAAAACTAGAAAGAAGGATGCAGGTATATTTTAAGGAAAGTTTTAACTAGCTGCTGATGTCTATAAGATTAAAATGTACTGTTGAGATCTTAGTCATTGATTGGAAACATAGGTAAGTATAAATATCACTAATTTATATGAATTGTGTAATTCGACCAAAATAAATATCAGTATATGCATGGATATATAATTATAGAGATCAATAAATATGATAGTACAAAAATATAGATTATAAATGAAATTACTAATTATACAAGAATATCAAATTAAAGGTAATATAAATCTTATCATAGTATTAACAATAATCGATAATTGGTAAATAAAAAAAAACTAGTTCGATTTCCATTATTATATTTAGATGCACTTATAAACTTAACCAATACTATCATTATATAGATCTATAGATGTGAAGTAAGTCTACAAATCCATCCGCATTCCAACCCCATCGCAGTCAGAGTAGTCATCTTCTATTTCTTTAATTCTTGAAAACGAATGATAATATCTGAAGAGCGAATGCGAGAGTGCTGTGTGTTGTTTTGTAAAATGGAACTTCCCTGAGAATCCACTAGACACTGGGTCTAGGAACTCAGAGAATCCTCGGGTTACCTGTCGTTGGGCACACAATCACTTCCTTCTCCCTACAAAACCCTCAACCCGCTATGCTAAAAAGATTAGTTCAAGGAAGTAGGGATCGAATCCACAGAGACAGATGCGTAAGTAAACATGTTAAAAGACCTGGAAACTATACCTCGGGGTTGAGATTTCATTCCTAGACTCTGGAAATGAAATGTCCTATCCTAACAGCTAGATCTAGGCAGAGATAACAGAACATGCATAATAGTGACCAAATGAGCTTGAAATTACTACTAGACGGGGTAAACGGCTTCCTAAACTAACCTAGACACAAGAAAGCGTAGCATGTGGGGACCATTTCCCTAAACGGCATAGTACGACGGAAAAAAGCTGCAGATTAACCAACTAAAGGACTAACTAACAGCGACATCATCTTCTCTAACTTTTATCACGAAATAACAGATGAAAAACATAGCAAAGCAAGGATCGAAACAGGGCAAATGAAATTAAACCGATTAACACAAAGAACTACTGAAACGAAAGCAGATCTACGATTACTAGACGAGGTAAACAAGTAAACAGAATTAAAATATCACAACTATGCAAACACGAACAGATCTACACGCCGGATGCTTCATCCACTCCGGATTCAAGCCATCCACAACAATCCAACACAATTTCCATCTCCGATCTTCGCAAGTTCAACCAGATTCAACCGATCAACTACAAATCTCCATGCAATTCAAACTCCACCTCAGATTAATCAACAATATCCACCAAAAACAAACAGATAATGCAACAATAACATAACCGAAACCATAGTAGCAAATCTCATAGCAAAATACGCAATATCCAACGAGAAAGTAGCAAAACACGACCGAGCTTCGAACACCGAAGACTCGGGAAATCCGAAACACAAACAAAAGCAAATAAAGGATTGTATCTTCGCCTCTCGTGGAGACGGTGTTACACAACGACTGAACTGAGACGTGAACCCCTAAGATGATTCTCCTAAAAGTGTGTGTGAAGAGAAATGGAAAAGCTAAGCTAAGAGCTGATGATGCAAAAGGAGGACTGCCTTCATGTTGAACGCATGCTCTTATTTATAAGGGGCGGAGCTTCTAGACTCTTCCTAGTGTTTCCCATTTTTCCCTCCTCATGGATGCTCCTTCGTCTAGTAAACTCTTTCCTTTTTCTGCTCACTTTTTCCCGCCAGCTTCTTCCTTCAGGTAATCCCTTCTTTCTTCCTGGGGTTGACGTTTTCTCTACACACCTGGCTTATAAAACTTTGTTAAACCCAGGAAATTACAGAATTTATCCTATAACCAATGCATGAAATTAGCCTTATCAATATCAATTACGATGACCAACATCTAAGACCCTACAAACTCGTTCTCATAAAGATAGGATAGGTTTCGTTTCTACCGTGAAATAAAAAATTGCAAAGAAGTACAATTGTATCTTTTAAATAAAATAATATTAGATGAAATTTTTAATATTTTATTTGGATTTGTCTGTATATAAATATAATTAATTACAGTTAGGTTTGGTATATTGAAAAGCATGTTTCGAGCACGGATAGAATGTTGCTTGTATTCAAAAATTCTATAATCCACTTTTAACCTGATTTAGTATTATTCGAGCAAGTTTCGCACGAATAGAATCAATATTATTATTACATTGTGTTTGCTTGTGCATTTTTAAGATGTTTTACAAATATTTAAATATATAAGAAGCAAACAAAGCCTAAGTCTTTTGCTTAGTAGACTGGTTGTGGGCGTCGTCCACTTTAAAATAACTAGGGTCGATTCTATGCAATGTTTTGCAAAAGAGAAATAAGAATTTCACAACCTAGATAGGTTTTGCCTACATATCGCGATGACATTGGTGTGGTATAGCACTGAATGGATCTAACACCAAGAAGTGTCTTTATGCTATCTACTGAAAGACCAGGTCTTGATAAACTACGGGTTTTTCGCAACTCAATAATCCTGATATCTTGAGGTAGTGGTAATTAATGTCTAGCGGTGCTAGGATTGCTATAATATTGAATCACGCGTCTGGTGAGTCTGGTTTGATAATGTCCCCAGGAGGAGCTCGAAACAAGGTTTTATTATTCTAGAAAAACTGGCCAGTTGGAATTTAATTATTCCATGAATAATAAATAAGTGTTTCTTGTTGAGTCAACAAGGTTTTATTATTCGGAAAACTGACCAGTTGGAATTTAATTATTCCATGAATAATAAATAAGTGTTTCTTACTGAGTCAACTCTTGGAGTAAATAAGATGTTAATTAATTTAGTCCATAGCAGACTTTAATTAATTAATGGATATCTGGCTCATCATAACTCTATAGATCCCTAATCCGGCCCATCATTGGCCTATCATAACTCTATATAAAGGAGACTAGACAAAAGACATAATTATTATTATTCATAATTTCTTAAAATCTCCTACTGGGATCGTTTGCAAAGAATGTTGAAACTCACAAAGACATATTATAAGAAGCAAGATTCTTTAGTTGTGAAGTTGAAACTCACAAAGTATGTCGACGCTGGATATTAAAGATACATATTGTTGGTAATTTTAGTGTAATTGGATTAACTTGATCGATCAGTATTGTCGTAATGAGACATCATATAAGTTTGTATAAGAAATTCATCCGAAAATGTAATTTCTGAAAGTCAAAGGACTAATTTGCAATTTCGAAAACCTTTTGAAAATTAGTTATTTTCGGTTATTTTCCCAACAGATGCATTGTTTCATCAGCAGGTGCACTGGTTCGTCTTCTTCAAAATCTGATCGATTCTTCTGGTTCAAAACACTCTCGAATATCAACATACTATAGTTCTGAAATCTTCTGAATTTTATCCGATCAAATATTTTGGTAGAACCACCGAAATTGATTTGATCTGAAAGTGATATCTTCACGACTTTCAGATTATCCGTTTTGTTCAATATTCAAATTCTCCCTAACACATATGGAAAGTACCAGGGATCGAACACCACACTTCGTGATACAAGTTGAAAGGCCAACCACATGAACTGAATTGGTAAATTATTTTTTATATTTATAATACTTATAGGCATATCTCAAATGGGTTGGGAAGCTTGGGATTCCAAGGACCCCAATGTACCCATATATCTATGTAGGTCTGCCCCAGACTAAACCCAAATCCATTTGACTATAAATGTAATGTTAAATAGTGATTTTATTCTAATTATTTATACTAAATTCAACTCAAAAAATATTTTATATCCGCTACTTTTCATTTCACTCGCAAAATTACACAAAAATGGTGTTGGCCACTATAGATGCTATACTTTTTCGATCAACTTACAGAATGAATAAAAGTATGCCTACTCTAATGTTAGCAAAGGAGAATTGTGAAGAAGTTACGGTGAAATGAATATATAGGGAGAAGAAAGTGTTCGAGGGAAAAAAGAAAACTAACCCACGTCGGTTGAAGATGCAACACAACTTGAAATAGCTTGGATTTTAATATTCACTCCATAAATAAATAATAAAGTAAGAGAGAGAAAAAGAAAAAATAATAAAAGTAGTATTATATAGTAAATTGTGTGGTCTACATTACTCTCCATTCTTTATAAATAAGTACGTATGAACTTTTGGTAGGCCACGGATTGTAATGTAAATTTGATAAAATAAGAGAGATTAAAAAAAAAGATGGTGAAAATAATGTTAGTTGATAGCGTGATCCACATTATTAGTAGTGTTCGGTTGGATTGTAATGATATAAGTGGTAAATAAAATTATGTGTAATAGTAATGTTACTCAAATATTTTCTAAATTAGAAAAAAGTTCATAATTTCCAAGGCCAAACTAAAAAAAATAGTTCAATTCACTATTTAGTTGTATAAAAGTTTCCATATTTAAAATTAGTTTAACTTTAAGGAATAAATAAAAATGACTAAAATAGTCTACTTTTATATAACATGGGAAAAAACTAATAAGAGTGTATTGTTATAAAATAAGTATGCTCCATATAAGAAACATATTTTGTGTAATCTATACAAATTCAAATGACAATGGTCCATGATAAGATTCTAATAGTATAATAAATTTTTTAAATTATTAATTTAGTTATGTTTAATTAACTAATTAACTGATCAATTAGTTGGCTAATCGAATCCATCCCAACCTCAGTTCCAATTAAAGTTTGTGCATCTTTATATAGTCAGTTAACCGACCAACCGGGAAAACTTGAGTAATGAGAAATTTGATAAAGACTAATTATTACTATAATCAATAAACATGATTTGCATTATTTTGGTGAAAGTAATTTACCTTGTGAAGTGAATAAACAAGAAAAAAAAGTGGTTTTCTTTTTTCACTTTATTGGAAAGTAATTTCAAAAGTTTATTGAAATTTTTGACAGGGGATGATCACGTTATTCTCGATATTATTTTACTAATTATCCATTTTAACTATTTATTATGATTTTTTCGAAACGAGTGCAAAAAAAATGAAGTGACTCAACTTTTATGAGCCAGATGGAGTAGTTAAAACTAACTACTTTTTCTCTTCAAAATCATCTCAAAATTTTGAATTTACGTAATTCTCTCGATTTAAATTATTTTTTCACAAAAATATATCAAATTAAAGATAATTTTATAAGAATTTTAACGAGATCTCAATTGCATATGTTCTGACGACGTTCGAATGGTGAAATTTGATCATTTTTATTTCGGTTTTCGTATACATTGATAAACAGATTTTTATCAATAAATACATCAAACAATCTCAATATTATGCATGTACAATATCAATAAAACTATGTTGATATTTTCTGATACTTGTGTTGAGATTTTCATGTCACTTTGTTATATTTATAATGCACTATGTTGATATAATAAAAAACCATGAAAATTATAATATGTTAACTAAATGACGATCTTACCCCTTTATTGATATTTATCTATTTATTGAAATTTATAAGATTTAATCTCATCCATTTATTTTAAAATCTAAGAGTGTAGATTTTATCTTAATTTTGAATTATGATACTATATGTAATATAAGAGGACCCATTTTTTGACATATTCTTCTTCCATAAATCAAAGATAACCACGGATAATTAGGCCCTCAAGAAAGTCTTGGGATATAACTAAATTAATACTACTCCCTACTAAATAGTACTTTCTCCATTCTGCCATAGCTGAGGTATTTCCTTTTGATACAAAGAATTAAAAAATGTTTATTATATTAAATAGAGGGAGAAAAGTAAGAAACGAGAAAAAGTAGATAAGTGAATAAAATTGATAGAATAGAGTAAAAAAGAGAATGAAGTAGTAAAAGATAAGTAAGTTGATTATTATCATATAGAGAAATAACTCAACTATAAAGAAACTTTTCAAAATAAAAAAATGACTCAACTATGATAGAACAGAGGAAGTAGTAATTACGAATTATTAAGATATAATTAATAATTTTTAATGCTAACTACAAACTACTAAACCCCCTCAAGTTTTTTGCTAAATCCGCATTGATCCGATGGTATAACCCTTCAATAACCATTGCGTGTTTGATAAGTTAATAATACCAAGATTGAGAATTATATATGGACATTTCCAATTGTTTGATATCATAATTAACCCTAACTCAAAGCCCAATATAAGACAAGGCTCTATCCAATCTTACCAAAATTATAACATTAACTATGTTTATGTATCCTGCCAATTTGTCAAGTTAAGCATTGTTATTTAATATACAATACAAATTTAGATAATTTCTTTTCTATCAAACAACAACGGAAAAAATCATATCTTTGCATATCTTGACATGAAACCCGTATTTATTATCTTGTTTTACATATCTTCTCATATCCCATCTTTTTTATCAAACGAGTCCATTATATTCACACCTCAAACCAGACAAGAGGACTTCCATCTTCTTTGTAATGCTTTACTTTCTTAAGAAGCAGAAACAAAGTGGGAATCTCTTCATGCAGCTTTAATAAGCCATCCTTTTTCCCTTACACTCAACAATACTCTTTCTTAATCCCATATATTTAACCCATGCATCTCCTATTTCAGCTATCTTTCCATTTTCTGCATAATTATATTACAGACAATCCATGTCTTTGAGCCCTCCAAGAGCCAACGGCAACGATGCATCGTCCGAAAAACTCTACTGGTGTTACCAGTGTCATCGTACAGTCTGGGCCGTGTCCGAATACCCATCCAGTACCATCTGCCCCCGTTGCTATGGCCAATTTCTCTACGAAGTCGACTTGGCGAGGCCCCAACCCATTCTTGAAATCACCACATTCGATCCCTCACCGGAGGCACGAATTGTCGAAGCGCTGGCCCTCATGATTGATCCTCACTCACTTACGGGCCAAACGCGGGGACTTGGGCGGCAAAGACGACGTTATAGGGAGCCGGAAGAGGCAGGACACCGAAGCTGGTTCCGAAGGAGGAGGCGTTCGATTGATGAGGAGGGCGGTGACGATTGGGGTCCGGAAAGAGGGATTATAGCCCGGCCCAGAAACTGGATTGTTCTCCGGCCCACTGGCCGTATCCCTGCAAACAGAAACAGGCCGAGGGAAAGGCTAATCCCACAGGGAGCAGACCCTAGAAACTACTTCAACGGGCTGGGACTGCAAGGGCTCATCGAGGAGATAACTCAGAACGACAGGGCCGGCCCGCCACCAGCTCCAGATTCAGCTATTGATGCTATTCCAACAATTAAAATTGCACAAACACATCTGGAGACAGACACGGAATGCCCAGTTTGCAAGGAAGAATTAGAAGTAGGGTTGGAAGCAAGACAGTTACCATGCAAACATATCTTTCATTCTGACTGCATTGTTCCATGGCTGAGGCTCCATAATTCTTGCCCAGTATGCCGTCATGAAGTCGAGATTCATAACCAAAGTTGTGAAGGTGAATCCATCCAAATTCATGTTGAAGATAGGAGGTTCCCACTGCTGAGGCGGCTGGCAGGGATGTGGCCGTTCCGCTCCAGATATCGGCCACTTCGCCCGCGTGGAGATGGGGCCAGACATCACCAGGGTGAGAATTGAACTAAACAAAGAACGGACTGCAAAGAAAACTGTACACATGGACATCAAACTGTCGATTCTACTGACATGAAATTAGTTATATCTACCTGTATTCAGCAGCTGAATCATGGAGGTGTAATATAATGTAGAGCACACAGCAAAGAGACACAAGATGAATGTTCAAGATCAGTAGTGATGATGTATTATAGAAGGCAACAGGAAACTTAAAATTAAGAATTGTCGTCATATATCTGATTAAATAATCACATCACTCGAGTCGAATTGCATACAAAAAAATGAAACCAAACATTTCTGTTCATATTTCACCAGTTAGCTTTTCCTCTGATAATTGGTTTCTATGCATTTTCTGTAAATGAGGACAACTTTACATTCTCTTCGGCTGATGATGAATACCAGCTTTGAAGCCTTCTGTATATGCTGTGTTCTTGAATATTATCTGCAACAATTTGTATGCAATTATAAATCAATCGAACCACTTCGCGCTTGAAAGCTATCAGTGCATAAATTAGAGTTATATATATGTAACAGGAATCTGAGGATATTTGACACTCACAGCAAGGTTCTTCAGCTCAATGCTAAGTTGTTTGCTTATATTGTTAGAAACAATAGTTGCAAGTTGCTCCCGATATTTCTCTATGTTCTCCTCCTCCTTTATCTGTAGTGGAATATGGTTAGATGCACAGACGCATCCTTTACTAACACATTAAGAAGACAATTTTAACTGACCTCTGAGAGAACTATGGTTCTAGTCTGTTCCAGAATCTCTTCAACAAATTTATTAGGGTCAGCGTAAGTGATCGACGTGTTTACCGGGCCAGATGGTTTCTCCTTTGTAGAAGTATTGGATGGTTTTGCAGGTTTCGCCCCTATATAAAATTAAGAATTGGATATCAACTTTCATGCTTCATTCGCTATACACGGCCTTAAAGGAGAAGTGAGAAGAATAAGAAAAAAAGAATGAAAGAAAGAAACTCCCCTTGCGGATCTAAAAGGAAATTGTGCATCTAGTATTCAATCAAAGATCAACAGCTTCCCATCAAAAAACACACTCACATTAACTCACTTCATAAATAAAAATATCCCCTTATACAGCCAAACACATTAATCATTAGGCCTACCATATTTATCGTTAAGTGATTCTGTTAGTTATTCAAAAAGGTACTTGATATAAGCTGATTCCGTGCATATTGCTAAGATGTGTACCAAATATATTAACCTGATCCATGATAGTGAAGTGTAAACCTTAGAACATAACCTGAGTACATAATCGTAAAAGGTTGAACTCATACAGCATATTTTAACCAAAAAGTAAAGATGCGGCAGAAAATATACCTGCGGCAATTACTGGTTGCTTATCTGAGGATGTGTGATTTTTCTCCAGACCTTTAGAAGATTCCTGTTTTACAAGAGGATCGGCTGAGACTGGTGAATCAGATGGGACAAGACCAGCTAGATCTGGAGGTTGATCCTTCCCTACAGTAGGGGTAGCCTGTGAAAACCGCCCCAAAGTTCAACATGAATAATAATAGTGAGAAAGTAAGCAAATGTCAAATTAACAAAATATTACCTCCAGATCAACATATGCAGGGGTTTTTCCAATAGAATTCAGAAACTTGTCAAGATCATGGGCATTTAGAGCTGTTGAGCAAATAAAAAGTGTTAAGAGACAAGATCTTGAGATCAAATGTTAGGATTATTCGAAGTTTTAGGCTGCAGATGCTTTGACAGTGCTATTGAACTATTATGGATAAGCACATTGAGGGATACCGAAGCCTATGCTGGTAAATGTCTTATCTTTCTTGATTTCTTTATCTGTGTAGTTTTAAAAGGTAGATATCACTTTCTAGCTCAAAGTAAGCATGTTTTATCCTAAATATTCTATAGTTTTGATAACGATAGACTAGTAGCAAATAATTCACTTTGATTACAGGATAGGCGCACTTATCCAGTACCAAAAAAGTCCTACTGACAATCAAAAATATGCAGAGGCATTAGAATTCTATTTTCTACAATTTCCAAGCAGATTCCCAGTCACCAACATAACTTCAGTTCCAGGAAAGTGGCAGGTCCCAGAATTCGAATCTAACATTTACTTAGTAATTAGTACTCCTCTGTCCCATAGAAATAGGCCATTTGGGGTTGGCACAAGTTTTAATATGCAATTGGTAAAGTAAGAGAGAATGAGAAAAAGTAGTTGAAATTGTGTAGTGGATAGTGGGGTCCATAAATGATAAAGGAAAAAGAAGGAGAAAAGGGGAAAGGGGTTTCCATAAATGGATATGGACTATTTGTATGGGACGGACGAAAAAGGAAATATGGCCTATTTCTATGGGACGGAGGGAGTACTAATTTTTCTTAAGTGTGGGAAATTCAAAACAAACAATACATGCATACTTTGGGCTAGAAAGTGAAATTTACCTTTTTTATTATGGATTTTATTATTAGAAATATGCAGAAACTCATCTAGCATATCCTATTATACAAGCATTACATTCCAGTCGATTTTTAACAAAAAATCCTCACTCCTGCACCCCACATCACAAATTTGATTTTCAGCCTCTTCCTTGAACAATCAAAGACTCAATTCTCCAAATACTCCCCTATTATTTCCAGCAAAACACTCCATATACTGCATGTGTGAAAATTCTCTGGACAGTTCCTCTTTTGGTGATCCAGTTCTCAAAATCCAATGTGTACAAGCAAGAACCTTATTCAACTCAAAATAATATAAATACTATTATCACTTACCAATTGACATGTCATTTGACAATGGATGGAAGAAACAGCGTTCTTGACTTTTAAATCCTTTATCTAACAACAAAGACACATTCCTTCACAAAAGCAAAAAGGAACTATTTCAATATGCAATTTCATATTCCAGAGAAATGCAGTAAGAACTTTTCATACATTGATGAGCCCAAAAAAACAAAATGAAATGTACCTGGCCGATTCATTCACAAGTGCAAAGGGTGTAACACAACCAAGGGGCACCTATTACAATAAAATAAATGCAAATAGCTATAAGCCAATTTATCATTAGAATCAGTAAGTGCATCAAGATATTTAGATGAATATCCTACTCAGCGACACAGCAAGAAAATGTATGCCCCTACTCCCTAGGGAAACTAATTTTTTTTAAAAAAAATAGACGTTATTTATTAAAAAGAATGTAATATCATAAAAATTATCACTTCAATGAAAAATCAATAGTTAAACTTGACTACCTCAAAAAAATTCTTTTCGATATAATTTTCTTGAAAACACTGTATGATAGCTAAATTTGGCACATTTCATATCTCCTTCGGTGCAAAATGCCCCCTCAATTTACATAATAAAATATAGAATAGTTGATCACGACTTGATTTGCTCCCAAGTGTGAACTGATATTCACATACAAAAAATAGTAAAATACTAAATGCTCATAATGAGTTCATAGAAATCAAGAAAAACTTAGATAACCTTAATCAACCAGCAAATAGTAGTGTGAGCTAACAGAACTAGATTTAAGGATATTATTCCCTTGGAAAAAAATCTAGCTGTATTAAGTATAATTCACATAAAATCTAGTGATAGTTAAAAAAAAAATCTCACTATTCAAATAAGTCTGTTAATAACATCATCAATAAAAGAAGACAGACATACGTGAAGAATCTCTGAAAGTGCCTCTTCTGGAGCCATTCTTACACCTCCTTTCCCCAGACCAAGTCTCTGAGACAGAACTGTGTGGTTCAAATTGAGAGTCCAACATGAATTAGTAAATTGACATTACAAAGTTCCTTATCTTCAGACACCAAACTTTATGGAACATAACATAGCAATGAGCCTATGAGAAACATGTGGAAAATCGGTGAAAAAAATCATATATACCTTTCAGATCCACCTTCGTGTCCGCCAAAGCAGAAACAATATAGTATCTCTGTTTCTTGTCCTGATTATAACAGAGAGCAAACATTGAAGACTTTGATATAAATAAGCAAGAACGAAAAATTAAGCATTTATCATCACTATCTAACCTTCAAGAACAAATTCTTGCTCAGTGCACCTTTCTCGTTCCCAACATATTTCGCCTGGTGCAAACAACAAGATCACGTCAAATTAGAAAATTCGATATACAAATGAATAGCTTCAACGGTCTGTTACCTGTGCTTCCACTGTCAATACAACAGGATGCTCATACTGGGAGAAACCTATTTGAAGCTCCTGAAGATAAAGTAGCAACGAGATTAAAAACTAAGCAGTAATGTTTCAAGTTTCCTAACTTCAAAGCAGTATTTCCAGAATAGACGCAAATAATAACCCTGCAGATTATCTGCAGCTGTTTAATAGTCAATACACTGGATAAATTAAACAAAATACATACTGCAGAAAATTCATGTCTTACAAATTGTTCAATTTCTGATAACAAACGTATTTTTCCATAAACTAACATCCTTTAACTAATTTAGCACAATTAACAAACGATTTAATTTCAATTAATCATCCAGTATCCTCAAGAGCACGTAAACTGGAAAAATCAAATTAATCATCCAGCTCCACGGCTGCATTTGATATCATTAATCAGCTCAAGTGAATCAATCCACAGCTGATTCTACCGCGACGCTACATTTACTAAAAAGCATATAAACAAGATCAAGCTCCGTCCTCAAATTAACTTTATATTACTGCGCGAGCATAAAAGCATACGAAAAAAAAAACAAAATTCCAATTCAATGTGAAATATCGTCTGCATCATAAACTGGCCAGAACACAAGTTTCGCCCCATTGCAATAATTGAAGAGTGCGACCAATAATTAGAAGATAAAAATGAACCTGTAAACGAGTAAGGAGCTGCTCCTTCGTGATAGCCATCTCTCTTCCGATGAAGCGCCGGTTAAATTTTTCTTAAAGCGGCTGAGTGAAATTTGCAGTTGTATTTCAGTCAAGAGAGGGCAAAATGTTTTTCATTTTGTTTTTAATATATGTTTCCAATAATACCCTCCACCAGAATAAAAGTGTTTTATCTTAAAACATTACTTAAGATTAGTGGTAACGAACAAAAATATTTTAACAACATATCAATAATTCATTTTTTAAATAAAACATTCATATAAAATGCCCTAGAAACTGGTTTTTGCTAGTAATTTATAGTGTTTCATGTCTAAAGTTTTAAGCGTATATAGAAAAATTATCTCATATTTTAATTTTGTCCATTAAATGTCTCCAATTTTTTGTTTGTCTCGTAAAAATTATCTTGCTGTATAAAACTGCCACTCAATTCATGAAACGACTTTCTTGAGAAAAAAAAATATGAAGAGTTAATAATACTAGTGTTGGTATTCCCAATTTCGAGTTTTCTTTAATTTTGTGGATAATTTTGCTAAACAACATTATTTTATGCGTTGATAAAAAAAACACTTCATACGCGAAATGAATCAATTTTTTGTCATTGAATTTTGTATAGTGAGGCACATCTTGTGAAAATGCTGAAAACTGTAGACATTTTACATCTTGTGAAAATGCTGAAAACTGTAGACATTTTAATAAAGTGAAAACTGTAGACATTAGTACTCACTCCGTCCCATAGTAATAGAGTTATTTTGCTATTTTGGTACGTTCCATAGTAATATAGTCATTTCCTTTTTTAGTAAAAGTCAACACATTTTTCCACACCTACTTTACTCTCTCTTACTTTATTCTCTCTTCATCTCTCTACCTTTTTCATTTTTCACTTTACTCTCATTTACTTTAACTCACCTAACACAATTTTTCTTAATCTCCGTGTAAAAAAGAAACGTCTCTATTACTATAGAACGGAGGGAGTAGTACTTAATTTTTTTCACTAAATCATACTTAGATACTATAAATAATTAAATATGAGTTCTAGATTAATCTTGATTTATATTGATGGACCTGTTGGAATGAGCTTATGGGGCTCTGCTGTTATTGGGCTTGTAACTCTATGATCTATAAAGCCAACTTTTTTAAAATTTCACCAAATCCATAAAGCCCACTGTTATTACTGTATTAATTAGAAATGACTTTGGTTTTACATAATTTTGATAAATTAATATCATGACAACACTATTTTTCAATTTATATACCAAAATAGAAACGACAAATAGTTTTCCACGATGCCTTAATTAGTTTGCCAAATAAGAAGGCACGCCAAAAGTTACATTCTCAGTCGTCATTTTTTTTAATATATTTAATTATTGCAACGATTAATTGTATTTGCAAATGTTTTCAATTATATCATAAAGTTTATTGGATTCATTATCTATGAAACTTAATGACGCAAGCGAATATCAATATGTTGGATTAATCACGTACAGAGCATATGGACAGTGTAATAACTATATACTATAAACAAAGAATTTCTCATTATTGGATCTAACTTATTTGATCAATACCACGATGTCCTTGGATTATATTGCATAATATAGGAAAGAAAAAGTTATGTCATATGTCGCAACATACAAGAGCGGCTTAGGGTTCCCCAAAGACAAAGATTGACATGTGGTAATCACAAATTTAGACTCATATAGAAAACAATGGAAATTCATTTTATGATGAATAGATGCTCCATATTGCACATGACATGTTTGCAAAACAAACTTCAAATAACTAGTTCATTGAGAAATGGTCGGACATAATGAAGAAGATTGTTGCCGGTGACAGAAGTGGTGCGACTGTCATCGCTAACAATGCATCGGACCAAGAATGGAAGTGATTTCCAACTATTTTCTGGATGAATAGATGCTATGGTGCACATTATATGTTAATTTGAAATATAATAAACTTCAAACAATAAGCTATACATGCAATAATGGATCAAGAAACATAATTCATGGATTAGGCACAATGGAAAAAGGTCGTTGTTGGTGTCAGATGCAAAGGTGGTGCAGCGGTTATAGCTGGCAATGGATCAGACAAAGAATGGAAGTGAACCATATCTCGAAGGATTAGAGTAGGAGTTGTTGTCGACCTAAAAAACTGAATTTAATGGAGTTTTTCGGTCCTCATAAGTTAGCGGTGAAATTGATTTATCCCTATCTCCACATGAATATGTCATTATTTGTGGGTTATAACTACTCTATCAAAAATCCAATTTCATAAACTTATCCAAATATTTCATAATATGTTATTCTTAATTACATAGGTGATAGCACCATCATTATCCATTACAATATGGATACTATTGAGATGAAGTGTAGGGAGGGTAGAAACTATTTCTCCTGCCAAATCTACCTACCTACTAGCAATTAATACAACACGATAAAAAAAAATTGGTCAATTTAATAGTGTTGGATGACCTGCAACAATTTTATATTTTTGTTTTAATTGAACATGACCAAGTACAATGTAAGGGAAAATAAAAGAAATGGAACCATGCACTTTCACCTTCTCTAAAAAAATAGACAGCTCCATGTGCAAAATCGGCTTCGGATCAGATATTGACATTGGTCACACAAACTTCTTCAAAATCATGTGATCATGAAATAACTCTTGTGTCGTTTCTATCATTTTATTTTCAAACCACAATAACCTCTAAATAATTAGCATATCTTAACTTAAATTCGATTTGGTCGCAACAAGACATCTTAAGTGAATTTAACATCTCCTATTGATTTATTGACCAACACATACTAGTGTTAATAAAAAAGGGAAAAAAAACACTTCTCCTATTGATTTCTCCATTCATTTAAATTGTGTTTACGAGATTATAACGTGTTCAAGAGTGATGCTAAATAACTACCATATACTATTCAAACAAAGTTTTTTGGATTATTTTTTCTAAAATATAAAATTTATAAAATAAACAATAAAATTAGATTTGACACTAATACCAATGATTAAAATAGAGCAATCAATATTGATTTACGTATATTTACTAAAACAAACGTGTATGACCAGCTATAATGTGGCAGCATAGTTTTACTAAAAATCGAAAATTTGTAGTAGTACATGATACGGAGTAGTACTAATACTCCATCCGTTCCATCGTAAGTGACATTTTCCTTTTTGTGATGTCCCACTTTAAATAACACATTTTTAAATATAGAAATAACATCTTCTCTACTTTCTATTCTCTCTTATTTAATTATCTTCACTTTATTCATAAAACAATACTAGTATTATATAAAATTATGTGCCGAATTTTAAATGCTCTAGTTAAAGTGGGATGGAGTGAGAATATATAATATAACCACACGTTATTGCCACATGAGAATCATAGATGAAAAAACACTCTTTTCATCTCATTTGACTTGTCCCATTATTTACTTAACATTGTTAATTAATAATGAACGCACACCCTTATACTGTAATTTCTATTAAATAACCGTGTTAAAAAATATGTCAACTATTACACCTCGTAAAGAGTAATAAATTTTACTTGTCATTCTAGATGCTTTGAACTAATATGCCATATTAAAAGATCCATAATCCTTGGAAGTTTGAACAGCTCAATGGAAACACAACTTCACTCTATATTTATGTAGAGAATATGAATTAAAATGTTACAAAATATAATATGATATGAAATTTAAATGCTACAAAACTATTGTATAGAGTCAAATTCACCCAAAAGAGCCCATGAAAAATTCGCTCTCTTGCAAATGAAACCCCAAATCTTCAACTCAATAAATTACAAAAATTATACTCCATATATGTATAGTCAGCAATGTCTTCATCAAAATAAACTGAAGATCATCATCCAATAAATAAACAATAATAAAAAAAAATATTCAAGAAAAGCTCCACAACCGAATATCGCCATCTTCATAAGAATAATCCTCCATCATAAAGGGATCGTAAAACATCCCATTAATCATCTCATTGTACTTCGGGGAATCAAAGTTGTACCACGCCGCCACGTCCTCGAAATAGTCCGCCCCCGCCGCCAAAATCCTGTCGTCTTCGATCTGACACGAAGGCGACAGCGAGGGCGACTCGCCCTCGCTCGACATTGGCGACAGAGGGCTAGGGTTTCTAGAACCTTCTAAATTTTCAGCACTGGCCGCAGCTGCAGCCGCGGCCGCAATTCTTTGGATTGATTTGGGAGACATGGTTTGATCGGCTTTGATGTGTGAGATCGAAGATATGGGGAAGTTGAGGTTGGCGGAGGAGCCCTTGAGGCATAGGAGCGCGGCGTCGTAGGCTCGCGCCGCCGCCTCCGCCGTGGAGTAGGAGCCGAGCCAAATCCTTGTTTTTTGATTGGGGGCTCTGATCTCGGAGACCCATGATCCCCAGCTTCTCATTCTCACTCCCTTGAATCTCTTCTTTGAGTTTTGAGGTGGCGGCGACGACGACAGCGATGATGATGACGATGAAATTTTGGTTTCTGTCTTGACCATTTTTGGGAAAATTGAGGTTTTGTTGTGAGTGAGTTTTTGCTTGTTTTGGTGTTGGGAATGGGATGATGAGGTTGTGGGAGATGTTGGAATTGGTGGTATTTATAGATTATTCTTTTGAAAAAAATAAATAAAAAAGAAGTAAGTAGGAAATAAGATTGAAAATGGAACTATAGTTTTGGTCAAAGTTTAGTTAATTGTGACATGGTTGACAGATATTTGCCAGTGTTAATCTTGAGATTAATTAAAAGAATGAAAAAGAAGAGAGCTTCCTCCTCACTTCATATGATAATGACTTTTTTTACTTACTACTATCATTTTTAACTAAAAATACTAAAATTTACTGTTCTCTTGATTCGTCCTGTAAAAATAGATATAAAATGGTCACATTCGAAGGCAGGAGCGGACACGCATGTATAAAATGGGTAGGGCTAAAGCACTTAATAAAATTATATTTTAAATTTTTTTTTCTTTAATAAACTTTTATAATTTATCCAAATTTAAGGCAAATTATTATGTAAAAGTCCTTATAAATAATCTAAAACACTCAAAAATATATTTTAAAATAAAATTTAAAAATCACAACCCTTATCTTTATTTATTTCTACGTCCGCCCCTATTCTAAGGTGACTATTTTATGAGACTCGGGATAGTAGTATTTATTAGTGTGGTGAAAATGATAAGATGGAATATTAATTTGGAGTTTGAGGATTAAAAATGGGTTTATGGGGTAGTGGGGTTGATTTTAGAAAGTCATTAATTGATTATAGTATTATATATGTATCCAAATTGGAACTTTTGATGTGTGAAAAGGAGGAAAAATTGAGGCAAATATGCTTTGTAGAGTAATTAGTAACATGGTGAGACAGCTGAGAAATGCCTAACTTTTCAATGGCCAACAGAGTTTTGCTTGGAAAAAGGCAAGCTTATGGCTGTGGAAGCATATGCAGCACTAATAAATAATTTTATGTTTGGAAATTAAATTAGTTTTCACCATTAAAAGCTTCTTGACTTAGACCACAAGCTATCCGATTTAGACCAAGGAGCTTTTTACTTGTTATGTCTTAGAATAAGAGTAGTAAAAAAAAGTCATACACGAAGAAAGTTAATAAAACTAAACAGTCTAAACTTGTTGGATGTCGGAAGCCTGAGGCAATGCGATAAGAATTGGCTATGAAAAGCAGATGGAGAACATAAGATAATTAACCGGGACGGGGCATAGCTATTCAAGACCAAATTATTTGTTTTTGGGTCACTTCCGAAAACCATACGCAAATCAGAATTTGGGAAATACTAATATATTGATTTGTTTAATTATCGGAGTAGAAAAGTTTAACATGTTAAGGATTTACAATATTGAGAACGAAGGTAATTAGATGAGAAGTTGGTCATCATTAATTATTATAACATATTAACATGGATACATGATCGTTACATAATGATGTTTTTTATGAAGTATGAAAATGAAAAAAAAATTATGGACATAATGGGTACATAATTATTTTATACAAAGCATGTGCAATAACCAGAGGGAAATAGAAATCTAGAATCTTAGAAAAATTCACCTAGAACAAGACTTGGTAATAATTTGAAAAAAAAAATACCAGAAGTGGACAATGGAGTCACTTGATCACATGGGGTAGGATATATTTTAATGGAGTTTTAGTGTAACATATCTTAGACCAAGTACTTAATAATAATGGGCTATAATTCATAGCAATAAATCTGAATATTCTACTAGTATAGAATAATGCAATTCTAGAGAGAGAAACACTTTGGATTCTGTTGATGAGCAGCTTCCTGGTTTCATTAGGAGTGTGCTTATCAGTTGTCTGAACATAATCCATCACTAAATATACATTAAATAAGAATAATAGAACTATAAATAATTTTTAATAACATTAATTTATTAATTACTAGTACTACTATTCTTTTAACCCTTTGCAAGAATAAAAAAACAGCTGGTGCTTTTCTGTCATCATGAAACTACTCAAAAACGCGTTCTATCTCTATAAATGAAGATTGAATTATTTTATAAATATAATATTTTGCAGAGAATATAAGTATTTATTTTTGGGAGCAACAAGCTTACGGCTGCATGAATTGACTTGTAGCATTCAAATACTTTACATGAGATGTACATGCTTTTATCTATTAATTAATGGAGTAGGAGTACTATTTTATGTGATTAACATTTTGGAATAAGTAATTAAGTGAGATACACGAGAGAAGAGATTTAGGGTTGAGAATATTTTCTCAATGTGGGGTCGCTCAGGTTTCACATTTTCGGTTTAATTTTAATTTATGCAAATTATTGTATGGCTCAATTGACTTCAATTTTGAGCGAAATGGAATTATGAAAACATTTTTGACACCTTTCATCATTTTTATTTAAGTCGGTTTTCTGTGTGTGCACACAGTCCTTGCCCTCTCAACCACAATACTAAATTTGATATACTAAAATTATGTAAAAAAAATAGTTTTGATTGAACTAAAATAGTACTCCTAGTATCATTTGTGCTAGACCTCG
Organism: Salvia hispanica; assembly: GCF_029641045.1. NCBI lineage: Eukaryota > Viridiplantae > Streptophyta > Magnoliopsida > Lamiales > Lamiaceae > Salvia > Salvia hispanica. Next base: position 32,142,959 of record NC_142697.1, on the reverse strand, counting down.
AAGTATTCCGTATAAAGTCTAATGTAAAGCAGATGAAGATCCACGAAGAGCATGCTCGAGGATGTTAAGCCCTATTGAAGCACATTTGTGACAAAAACTTGTGTGAGTTGTCCACTACTATGAGCTCCATATTGTTCTTACGATTAAAATTACTACGCTGTTCAAAGTTACTGGTGATATGAATAAGTTAAAGTCACAATGTGTTTTTTTGATTAATAAAAAATGCTCGGGTCAGTAAGAGGCGAGCAAACGTTCAAGACAAGCAGTCAAAAGCTATGCCACTAACAGCCAAAACAGAAAAAGCAGCAATCTAACACCATCCCAAGTCCCAACCAAACAAAAAATAAAAGAAGAGTCAACACCAGCCAACAACAAAGCCTAAGAAACACATGCAGCAATAAATCACGAACAGAAGCCAAAACGCAAGGTTGTCCTAAATTTTTTTTTTAAAAAAAGTGATATTCTTTCGCTTAAATTTTATAGTCGTTCGAGTTTGACACGCGCTTCCAAACTTATTCATTCTCATTGTGCGCACATGAGCGTGCGCGCCTCCACGTCTGTTCATTCTCATTCTCCTAGAGCCGTTAGATTATCGGCATCTTATGCCAACCGTCAAAAGCGGGACGAAGTGTACGTATGGTTGGGACGGCAGTATGAACTCGTGGGTATGGAAAGGACAGCTCCGTACGTACCTTAGCTAGCATTCATTAATGAAAAGGATAGTTTAACTTGCACATTTTTATGTAGGCCATTGTTTTTTATAACGCCAGCTATTTGTGTTGGACCAAAAATCTGCATTTGCCCCATAAATATTGAATCTCTGCATTTCCTTTCCTTGATTTTATGGTTTGATTCTTGGGTTTGGTAGAATGTACCATCCATCCATGTTCCCTAGAAATCTCTAGGAAGTATCCTAGTTACTAGATTATTTTTAATTTGTTTATCATATTTATTGTATTATACCATCGACGGAAGTTTGGATTTTTAAATTTACGGTCTATAAAAATTAGTCACCTTCGATTTTTGATAATTTTTTCTATTTTTGATAATTTTTTTATATATAATAAAGTGAGTTCCATTATTTACCAACAATATTCATAACACTTTTTCTCTTATTATAACTTGATTAACGTCAATTTTGATCCTAAACATATGACCAAAATATTCACTTTTTGAAAAACAGGTCCAAAACAAATAAATCATTGTCCGAGTGGTCCTTTTTTTACGCATCCATCCGTCGAAAAACTAACGGTCATGACACTGTGCATTTGGCGTTGACCATTAGTTTTTTTGACGGAAAAGTAAAAAAAAAGGACTATTTTGGCGACATTTTCATTTGTTGTGGACTTTTTTTTAAAAAAAAATGAATATTTTAGATCAAATTCGTATTTTAGTATATATTTAGAACTGTCTTCTACTTTATCAATTTTACATATCTTACACTCACATTGTTAGCGTGTGATATGAGATACGTACAAAATAATGCATTCTACCTGTCGTACATACAGTCAAATATGAAATATAAAATAGTATACTTAGGTGCTAATATTTGAAGTATTAGATGATTTACGCAATTTTTTGAATAATGAGAATAGCATGCATATTAAAAAAAGGGTAAAGTACTATTTTGGTCCTAAACATATGGTCGAAATACGATTTTGATTCAAAATATTTACTTTTGGAAAATCGACTCCTAAACATACAAAAACGTTGTCAGTTTGGTCCCAAACATATGAAAACGTTGTCGATTTGGTCCTTTTTTTTTACGATTCCGTCAATTTTCTGACGGTAAAATAAAAAATTATAAAAAAATCTAAAATAAAATTTCTCTCATATCTCTCTTCCTCTCCCCTCTCTCTCGCCGGTGACTGACACTCAATTCATCACTCTCCCTCATCAATCATCAATTCTAAAATCCGAGATTTCTAGTTGTAGCCTTAATTCCATCAAATTGCTTCGAACCCCCCAACTCTAGCTTTTGATTTTTCAATGGCATTTCAATGATTTCCACATCCTCCCCCATGATGAAAGGATTTAATAATCCATTCCACGAATTCAGCTCGATCAGCTCACCCAAACACCTCGCCACCTCCTTCATCGACAGCCTCATCTCTTTACACGACAGTGGCAGAGGGAATTAAAAACAAGGGGGGACGGTGGTACCCCCAATTTTTTTTTTACTACTATTGTTATTATAATTTTATTAGTAATGTATTTTACAAAAAATTTCAAAAGATAGCTATGAATATTGTAGGACGAATCATCTAAGGAAATAAATCAGTATATAAGCCTTGAGGTCTCTTGATTGTCAACTTGATGTCTTGATATATTCATGGAGGATATGAAAAAGAGATAATGACTTTCAGAATTTGCAAGATCTTACTTCTCTTTCAATAAAGCTTGTTGAAACAAAGACGGATGTGGCTTACCTCTTTGTCCTTTTGCTTATCAAGTTGATTTTGATTTTTCGGTTGCTATTGTGTAGAGAGAGTAGAAATTATTTTCTAGAATGACGTTTATAAAGAATAAGTTGCGAGATAGAATTGGTGATCAACCTTTGAATGATTGTTTGGTGACATTCATTGAGAAATAAATGTTTCTACAAGTCTCTGATGATGATATAGCCCATCGCTTTGAAGAAATGAAAGACTCGTAGAAAAATAAATTAGATGTTATGTATAGTTATTGGTTTATTTTTGTATTAAAATACACGAGTTCAAAATTGAATAATATTTCAAATATTATTTTACCACTATGTTCTATTTTTTTAGTATTATGTAATTATTTATCATACGACTCGTACCCCCAGATGACAAATCCTGGATCCGCCACTACTGCACGACCTCACGCATTTCACCGCCACTGCCACCATCTTCCTTATCCTCGCATCCCTAGGCACCGGAACCCTAGATCGTACACGTTCATGAGTTTCCCCTTTCTTATCAGCGGAATTACCCAATCCGCCACCAACGGCGACGAATTCACCATATCCGGCTCTGACGGTCTGGAGAGATAATCGGAGGCGGCGAGGCCAGGTTGGGGGTGGGGATCGGGTGGAGGACGTTGTACATAGTGTCGTTGCTCATGAATTCGACGAAGAGGCAGCAGATGTGGGAGTTGGTGGAGAAGCCGAGGAGGTTGACGAGGGAGGGGCTGTAGAGGAATGAGAGGATGTCGATCTCTTTTTTTAGGATGCATACACAGTGTTTCGCTTATTTTAATTATGTAGTAAAAAGTTCATCTCCTGCAAATTTAATAAATTTATAGATTTATTTAATGAAGCGTTTTACTCAATATAATTTAATCAAAAGAAGATAATATTACTATTGTTTCATACTTATATCTTAAAAATCGTGTTTCTAATTTGTAGTATGAAATACTATGACTGATGAGAGAATGAGAAATTATTGGTTTCTGATTTTTAAAAAAGAGAGCATAATTTTATTGCAAGAATATGGTTTGAAATATTCCCAACATAAATAACAATCTCAAGTTCAGTAGTTTTCTAGGCCTAAGCAACACTTAAGTAACGGCCCATTTGGAGAATCAGAAAGTAAAATATAAGCCTGTTATTTTATTCCATTCACCAAGCCCAATATCAAAAGAAAAACAAACTACTACTGTTATGAGATACTGTATTATATAGTGTACTAAGCAAATGGAAATATTAGTTAAGTTTTTTAGTTGAAAAGGAAAGGTAATTAATGACGATTTACTTTTTTTTATATGAAACTGTGACATATTTTATGTGATAACAAAAAAGAAAAACTTTGGTTAATTGTATTATTAATAGAGATAAGATTTGGTTAAATGTATTAATGATGATTTACTTTTTTTCAAAAATAACATTTTAACATATTTTATGAGACAACAAAAAGTGAAAAATGTGACATTAGCTATCAATTATAATCAATTATAATACATGTATTATTTAGTCATTTTAGTGTACTAAGCAAATGGAAATATTAGTTAAGTTTTTTAGTTGAAAAGGAAAGGTAATTAATGACGATTTACTTTTTTTTATATGAAACTGTGACATATTTTATGTGATAACAAAAAAGAAAAACTGTGGTTAATTGTATTATTAATAGAGATAAGATTTGGTTAAATGTATTAATGATGATTTACTTTTTTTCAAAAATAACATTTTAACATATTTTATGAGACAACAAACAAAAAGGGAAAAATGTGACATTAGCTATCAATTATAATCAATTATAATACATAATGAGAATGATTCCACCTATATGGAGGAGTACTAAATAGCACAAATAAATACCAATAGAAATAGTATTTACATTCATCTTGTACAGATGAATACTTACATTAATCTCATACAGATGAATCTCACAAAATTTTAAGTTATAGTACTAATGTTTTATGTATTAAGATATTTATAAAAAAAAAATAATCAACTGTATTAAATAGGGAAAAAAAGAAAAGTATTATTTCAAATATAAACGGACAAATGAACCCTAAACCCTAAACCTCAAGCCCTTTTTTATATGATTATTTCTAAAAAATAAAATACTTCTTCTATCCCACTATAAGAGTCATATTTTTTCATTTTGGTCCATTCTATAAAAAGAGTCACATTTTGTTTTTATCAATAACAAATAGTATGACTATTATTGTAGGACGGAGAGAGTATTAAAAGTCTCATTCTTGACGTCATGTGTTTTAAGAAATGTTAAAAAAATGGATCGAAAAAAATTAGTGGAATATGAGTCTCATTTGTAAAGTTATACTCCTATTAGTTTTAAATGAAATGAGAATGAAATGAGCTAATTAAATGTGATATCTTATTGCCATTTATAATAAAAGTAAATCCGAATTTATATTCACGGACCGAGTAAAATGAAAAAATGATAGTACTTTTATTTGCGGAGGAGTATAATGAAAAAAGGGACTCATATTTACCGAATCAATTGCATCCTACGAACAAGACTAGAAGTCTAGAACAGTCCACGTACGCGCCTGAGACAACAGTACCGTACTCCCAACCCAAATCTACCGCCCTATTAATACTACGTGGCATAACATGATTGGTACACAGAGTTGAAACGGCGTGGAGCTAATACCCGAATTTTACAGTCCCACTCGCATTGTCTCTGCGAGTCGAATCCACTCACCTATTTATATCCAATTCCCAGCCGAAAAAATTCAATCACCATTGCTACGAAACGAATCACTTCTATCAGAAATCGTCCGAACTCGTCCTTTCATTTCCCAGCAGTTGAGGATCGATTATGAAGTTAGGGGAAGCGCGTTGGTTTTGGACGCTGCTCATGGTGGCGGCGGCTGCTGTTCCGGTGGCGCGTGGTGTGTGGTTGGACTTGCCGAACTCGGGATCGAAGTGCATCTCCGAGGAGCTGCACAACAACGCCGTCGTTTTGGCCGATTACTACGCCTTCATCGGAGAGGACTACGATGTCAATGGTACTACTGTGGCTCCGTCTATCACCGTTAAGGTAAATTTACTGTGCTTGCATTTATAATTTAAATAATTGATTTCGATCATCGGACTCGATTTTTGTTGTAATCTGCTGATGTTTAGAATCAAAAAAGTTAAAGGAACAAAAATTGAAGCAGAAGGAGATAGGAAAATGTTGTGAAGGTTTCAATTTAGTTTGGTTTTACAATCGGATTCGTTTATTGTTTGTTTCAGTGAGTGATGAATTCAATTGTTTGTTTGTTTGTTTTGAAGTTTGAGATCAGCACTTTGATTTGCAAATAGTGTCTTTTGCACCTTTACTCTTTTTATTCAGGTTTAAAAAGAGATATGGTTTGGTTATTCTTTACTTGAGGTTGCTGCTTTCTAGTTAGCTGCCAGTGTGATTAATGACTTATACATTGAAATGTGTTATAGTATAACCAATTGAATGAAATTTTTTTTTGGTCTGAAGAATTTGGTGTGGATGTGGATAGTGGATTTGAAATTGTTTAAAATTGTTTTACCTTGAATCGAGACTAAAAATTTGATTTCATTTTTTTTCTCATTTCAATCCGTCCATCCAAACACACACTGATATTTTCTGCCGCGTATGTTTGAGGGTATCCTAGATCGGTACATGGAATAGCTGCTGAATCCTCGTACTATTGTCACGTCTAGCTAGTGATGAATCATAGGGAAAGGGGGCTCTCAGGCGTTGTAATTCGATGAAATCACTAAACTCCGTCCATGCCTGTATTTGTGGAGTGCATTTTTGACCACTTAAAGAGAACACTGTTTCTGCAATAAGAAATTTAAGAGACTTATTATCTGATTAACTGAATTTGCGGGGCATCTAGGTTTCATGTTTAAGTTGCTTATATTAGAACTGAATACTATTGTGCAGAAGAAGCTCAGTTTTGAGAATGTTATCATTCCATTGGCTTTTATGTGGGTGGAAGAGACAATTTGATGATAAAAAATGAAAAAGATTGTTTATGTGTGATTATCTTTCAACCCGGCTTTGTGTAGGTTACATCACCGTATGGGAATGAGATCCATCATAAAGAAAAAGTCGCTCACGGTCAGTTTGCCTTCACGGCAACTGAGGCTGGAAGCTACATAGCATGCTTCTCACTTGATGGTGATCAAGGAGGTAAAAAGGTGACTGTTGGTATCGACTGGAAAACTGGAATTGCTGCCAAAGATTGGGACACTGTCGCGAGGAAGGAAAAGATTGAGGTAACAAGTGGTGATTCAACCATTTTTTTTTCATTCTATATGCTGATGATCTCATTGATGCATCTCTTCTCTCTCAGTGCATATGTTCTTACCTTATCTTAAACTCTAATTGTGGTTTACAAATTATAAAAAATACAGGGGCTTGAACTCGAGTTGAAAAAATTAGAAGCAGCAGTGGAAACTATCCATGATAATTTGATTCGTCTGGTAACCAGGTAAATCCCAATCTGATTACATCTATATGCACTTTTCTCCTGTAATGCCTCAACTTGCTATATCTATTCCCGTCTTTTCCATGCATTCCAATTGAAAGATCATCGTAGCCACATATATACAATTCTTAGTATCGATTACCAGAGATTACGACCCTCTCAAATAATTGAAAATGGAGAGGTCATGATAAGTTTTTGTGGTGCTTTATGATGTAACCCAAATCACTTGTTTTCTACTTTTTGCTCGTGGTGCTGTGGGATTTATCTACTTGATTTGCCATTTCTTATCCATTTCTTTGTGAAACAAACTTGTTGTCTACTTGGGAAGCAAAATATGTGTATCTCAGTCGAATCACACTTTATCTTGAGCTATGTATGACTGCACTATTCTGAATTCGTTATGTGATGGAATCGTTCTATCTCCGAACTAAATAGCATTTGTGGTGGATGCAGGGAGTCAGAGATGAGGGGGGTTAGCGAGATTACTAATGCTAGAGTTGCGTGGTATAGTTTGATGGCCCTCTCCATCTGCATCGTGGCTTCGATTCTCCAGGTGTTGTATCTAAGGCGATACTTCAGGAAGAAGAAGCTCATTTAGACCCTTTACAGCACTAGGTTTTTTCTTCTTACAGAAACCAAATCCCATAACAAGTTTTTCAAGAAATCAGGCAATTATATCATTGATATATACAGCAGAGTGATGTAGTATCCTAATTCGAGTCCCTTTTCATTGACATATTTGTAATTTGCTGGTGTTCGGATACGGGTCCGGATCATGACCTATCCGATGAGCTTAATCGGTCGATTAAATTAAATATGGGATGAAATAGACAAAAGATTGTATACAAAAACCATTCTGAAGGCAAAAATACTGGAGTTTGTGTATTGCTGAAATTATAATAGTTCATGATCGATTTAGTTTAATATTAAGACTTAGAAATATAATTATTGAAACTTAGCTACTGATTAACTCGAAATTTGAAAATTTAGGATTGATACACAAACACACCAGTCAATCCTGACTATCTCTTGAAATTGAAAATTTAGGATTGAGTCCAAAATAAAATTTTTGTCTGAAATCGAGATGTCTGAATATGCTGGGCCCATTGACTATACGAATATATTTTGACGATTTCCAACTAAAACAAGTTAAAAGTGTCTTAATTTACACGAAGCGTGTTAGGGTTTAGCACTTACACCATTAACGTTTTTTTCTTGCATTATCTACACTATAGTCAAGTGGAGTGATAATTGCTAACAAATTAGCCATCAACTAAATCTTAGCCATTAGATTAGAAGATCTAGTGGTTGAAATAATACCACATGAATTATATTTTTAATTAAGAAAATTAATGAATAAAATTAGAAGGTATTAATGTCAATTATGTCTCATTAAAATCATTTTAAAACTTTAAATTTACGTAACTCTCTCGATTTAAAATATTTTTTCGCAAAAAATATATCAAATTAAAGATAATTTTATAAGGATTCCAACGAGATTTCAATTGCATATGTTCTAACGACGTTCGGATGATGAAATTTGATATTTTTTATTTTAGTTTTCATAAATGTTGATAACCAAATTTTTATCAACAAATACATCAAAAAATCTCAATAAAACCATGTAAAAATCTCAATAAATATATGTTGATATTTTCTTGTACTAGTGTTGATATTCTTATGTCATATTGTTGATATTTGTAATACACTATGTTGATATAAAAAAACATTCACGAAAATTATCATATGATAACATAATGACGATATTACCATTTTGTTGATATTTTGTCTACTATTTATTGAGATTCGTAAGATTTAATCTCATCCATTCATTTTAAAATCTAAGAATAGAGATTTGGTCTTAATTTTGGATTAGGGTGCTATAAGCATTAGAATATGACCCCTATAGTCATATATTATTTCGTTATTTTATTTTTTTAATTGCATTCATTAGAACAACTAAAACTACATATAGAAAAATTACAATTTAAATTAGAAATTTATATAATTAGAAAAATAAAAATAATACACATCCTCCAGATGGATCGAAAGAAGTAAGATTATTTATTTTTAAAATTAAAATACATTTTGAAAAAAAATACTACCTTCTACCTCTGTTAAAAAAAAAAAGTTTTAAATATGAAAGACGGGGATTTTGAACACAAAATAGGTAAAGAAATATAAAGATAAAAAGAATTAAGAAAGAGGGTTGTTAGATAGAATAAAGTTCACCTCATTGAATAGAAAAATTTACTATAGATAGATAAAAAACTACTTTTTGTGGATGATCCGATTAAAAGATAATATTATTTTTAATAGACGAATGTAGTAATAAAATTGATTGTCAGTGTATCGGCCCCACTAGCTAGATAAAAATGAGTTGCACGTAAAACGGCCACAAGGGAATGTAGCGATGTACTAATTATTTAAACACACGCGTATAGGTGGACAAAATATTTGAAATCTGAATATCCTATCTGAATCAACTTGAAATTTAAGTTATGATGTTTGTTTGATTATAATCCGGTAGTGCAAGTAATTATAATCTAGAAAACAAGGAAAATAGTGCAATTTTCCATTATTTAAAACTTTTTTTTATATATTCTTTTCTTTTCAGTTTTATGATTCAAATACTAAATTTAATATTAATATCATAAATTACTAACTAATTAAAAAATCTTAAATAATTTTAGAATTATGAATTATATTTAGTAAGAATTATTATTATATTATTTTTAGTGTATTATTATTATTTTAGAATGATAACGTGTTAAATAAAATTTATAATAATTATTATTATGTTATTAATGTTGGATATTTTAGTGTAATTAGATTAACTTGATTGATCGGTTATTGTTATAATGATACATCATTTAAGTATGGAGGTGCGGAGTGCACGCTTATTTGAATTCATTATGATGTTAGGGGCGAAGCTCCTTAATAGATGAACTGGGGTCCGGGGGCAGCGCCCCCGGGTAGCGGGATCCAAGGGGCGGCAGCCCCTGGCGGGGTCCAAGGGGCAGAGCCTTACTCCCCAACACCTAAATTTGGTAGAACTCTGGAACTCTGGGGTCGGAAACCTTTTGAAAATCAGTTATTTTCGGTTGATATTGCCAACGGATGCACTGTTTCGTCCGCAGCTGCACCGGTTCGTCTTCTTCAAAATCTGATCAATTCTTCTGGTTCAAATATCTCGAATACACATATGAATTTTCTGATTTCTATGAATTTTATCCGATCAAATAAATTTGGTAGAACCACCAAAATTGGTTTGATCTGAAAGTAATTATCACGACATTCAGATATCCGTTTTTCTGTTCTATATATTGAATCTCCCTAACAAAGATCAAATCAATAATGTCGAACAAAGAAACGATGAAGGAAGGAGCGAAATGTTTCGCGAAGTTGGATAAGTTTGCTGGCCAGGACTTTAGACGCTGGCAAAAGAAGATGCATTTCATGCTGACAAATCTCAAGGTGGTGTACGTTCTGAGTACTCCCATGCCCGAGGCTGTTGAAAATGAAACTCTGGAACAGACAAAGAGGCGGATGAAGTGGGAGAACGATGACTACATATGTCGTGGTCACATCTTAAACGGTATGTCTGATTCTCTATTTGATGTGTATCAAAATGTTGAGTCTGCTAAGGAATTATGGGATTTCCTCGAAGCCAAATATATGGCAGAAGATGCCTCTAGCAAGAAATTTCTTGTTGGTAACTTTATTAACTATAAAATGGTTGATTCGAGGCCTGTCATGGAACAATACAACGAATTGTTGAGGATATTGGGACAGTTTTTCCAATATGATATGAAAATGGATGAATCCATTTCTGTCTCTAGTATTATTGATAAACTGCCACCTTCTTGGAAGGATTTTAAAAATAATCTGAAACACAAGAAGGAGGAATTGAACTTGGTCGAATTTGGAAGTGATTTCCAGATTGAACAGTCCATACGAGATATGGAAAAGAGTTCTGTTGGTAATACTAAAAACATGGTTGGTTCTTCTGTGAACATGGTGGAAGAGGGTGAATCCTCAAAGGCTGGTAAAGAGAAACGTAAGTTTCAAGGGTATAACAGTAAGGATGGAAATAAGAAGCCTAAACTGACTTGCTGGAAGTGTGGCAAATCTGGGCACTTCAAGAAGGATTGTAAGTCTGGAAAGGGTGGAGGAAAAGGGAAAAACGAGGCTGGTTCAAGTGGATCCAAGGATCCCGAGAAGCAATCGGGTTCGTTTTCTGTACTTAATAATCATTCTGTTGAGAATTATTATGCATCAATAATCTCTGAAGCATTTTATGTGCAGGATGATGATCTGTCATGGTGGATTGATTCGGGTGCAACATGTCATGTGTGCAAGGATCGTCAATGGTTCAAGGATTTTAAACCAATTGAAGATGGATCTTCGTTGAAGATGGGCAACGTTGCAACTGAACCAATTAAGGGAATAGGATCTGTTAGCCTAGTATTTACTTCTGGAAATTCCTTAGTATTAGAAAATGTTGTGTATGTACCTGGTATTCGTAAGAATCTAGTTTCTGGCATTGTATTAAATAATTATGGATATAAACAAGTGTTAGAAAGTGACAAATACATTCTGTCAAGGCATGGTAATTTTATTGGATTTGGTTATCTATGTGGCATGTTTAGGTTGAATCTAGATGTCTTTTTTGTTAATAATTTTGTTTGCATGACCTCTACAAGTATTAGTAATCATGTTAGTAAATCAGAATTGTGGCATGCTAGACTTGGACGTGTACATTATAAGAGATTGAAAGATATGTCGAAAATGAGTTTGATACCAGCATTCGAGTTGAACAATGAAAAGTGTAAAACTTGCATGTTAACTAAAATAACTAGACAACCTTTCAATAAGAATGTCAATAAAGTTACTAAGGTTTTAGAACTTATACATAGTGATTTGTGTGATTTTCATTCAACTCCATCACTTGGTACTAAAAACTATGTAGTTACTTTTATTGATGATGCTACTAGATTTTGTTATGTCTATCTTGTCATTCAAAAGATGAAGCTCTTGATAAATTTAAAATCTTTAAAGAAAGTGTAGAGCTTTATCATGGTGTGAAGATTAAAACTCTTCGCACTGATAGGGGAGGTGAGTATTATGATCCAACGTATTTTGAATCGACTGGTATAGTACATCAAACGACTGCTCCATATACACCACAACAAAATGGTGTAGCTGAAGGAAAGAATAGAACGTTGAAAGAAATGATTAATTCAATGTTGTGTTATTCTGGCCTAAGTGAAGGATTTTGGGGTGAGGCTATGTTAACAGCCTGTTATTTATTGAATAGAGTTCCTAATAAAAGGAACAAGATAACCCCTTATGAACTTTGGCATAAGAAACCACCAAAATTGAGTTATCTCAGAGTTTGGGGTTGTCGAGCAGTGGTAAGACTAACTGACCCTAAAATGAAAACCATAGGTCAAAGAGGTATAGATTGTGTGTTTCTGGGGTATTCAGAAAATTCTGTTTGTTATAGGTTCTATGTCTTAGAACCCAATGACTATGTATCTGTGCACTCTATTATTGAGTCAAGGGATGCTGAATTTGGCAATGAGGATAGATTCACGTCTATACCTAAACCTGGAGGCATGATTGCAAGGTCTAGTAACTCTGATGATGTAACTGGAAAAGTGATGGATACACCTCCTGAGGCTAGGAGAAGTAGTAGGGCAAGAAAAGCTAAGTCTTTTGGAAATGATTTCCAATTGTACTTACTTTAAGGATCAAGATATGAAATTAATTTTCAATATCAATATTGCTTTACTATTGGTAATGATCCAAGGACCTACAAAGAAGCTATGGCTTAAAGAGATTCTGCATTTTGGAAAGAGGCAATCCAAGAGGAGATGGATTCTATAATCCAAAATGGTACTTGGACACTGACTGATTTACCACCTGGTTGTGAAGCTTTAAATAGCAAATGGATATTCAAAACGAAGATGAAGGTGGATGGAAGCATAGACAAATATAAAGCCAGATTGGTTATCCAAGGCTTTAGACAAAAGGAAGGCATTGACTACTTTGATACCTATGCTCCTGTTGCTAGGATTTCCACAATTAGATTATTGTTAGCACTTGCTGCTATACATAATCTTGTAATTTACCAAATGGATGTTAAGACTGCCTTCTTGAATGGTGAATTAAATGAAGAGATTTATATCAAACAACTAGAAGGCTTTGTCATGCCTGGTAATGAACATAAGGTTTGTAAGTTGGTAAAATCTCTTTATGGACTAAAGCAAGCCCCCAAGCAATGGCATCAAAAGTTTGATGACGTGGTGTTGTCGAATGGTTTTGTATTAAACCAAGCAGACAAGTGTGTATATAGCAAATTTGATGCTACTGGTAAAGGGGTTATCATTTGCCTATACGTGGATGACATGTTGATCTTTGGTACTAACCAAGATCAAGTTGATAAAACAAAGGAATTTTTGTCATCTAAGTTTGAAATGAAAGACATGGGGAAGGCTGATGTGATTCTTGGAATTAAGATCACACATGGAGAACAAGGAATTTCCATTTCTCAATCACATTATATTGAGAAAGTGTTGGAAAAGTTCAACTTCAAAGATTGTTCTTCAGTTAAGACTCCTTTTGATCCTAGTGCAAAACTCGTGCCTAATAAAGGAGTTGTTGTGAATCAGCTTGAATATTCAAAGGCTATTGGATCACTAATGTATGCTATGATTAGTACTAGACCTGATATAGCCTTTGCAGTTGGAAAATTGAGTCGATATACTCATAATTCAAGTTTAATCCATTGGCAAGCAATGAATCGAGTATTTAAATACCTAAAAGGAACCATGGATTATAGGTTGACTTATTCTGGATTTCCTTCTATTCTTGAAGGATATTCAGATGCAAGTTGGATTACCAATATGGAAGACCATTCTTCCACAAGTGGTTGAGTATTCCGTCTTGGAGGTGGTGCTATATGTTGGGCATCAAAGAAACAAACTTGTATCACGAATTCAACAATGGAATCGGAGTTTGTGGCATTAGCAGCAGCTGGTAAAGAGGTTGAATGGCTAAGAAATCTAATATATGAAATTCCATTGTGGCCTAAACCGATATCACCTATATCTATCAGATATGATAGTGCAGCTACCTTGGCTAAGACATATAGTCAAGTGTATAATGGAAAGTCAAGACACTTAGGTGTTAGACATAGCATGATTCGTGAACTTATTATAGATGGTGTGATATCTGTGGAGTTTGTAAGAACTCATGATAACTTAGCCGATCATTTAACCAAAGGGTTAAGTAGAGGTCTTGTGCACAAATCGGCTATAGGGATGGGATTAAAGTCCACTACAAATCTCTGATATTAAGATACCCAATTCCCATTTAGTATGACACTAGATGCAGAATTCAATGTGGAAAACTTAATCTTTGGAGATTGGAACACATTTGAAAATCGTCCCAAGGTATGTGTTCGGACCTACAAGTTAAGGAGGTTGAATATATATATTCTTAATAGTTCTTTTGAAAAATTGCAAATGTAGGTGCAAGAATAAAGGAACTACCTATATAAGCATGAAGTTTAGCCGCTTCAAGAAGCTGGGACTTGGTTTCGACATGTTTATGAAGGATAAGGACATAAGCTAGTAAAATATAGTGTCAAGATAGAACATATTCGTATGTAAACTTTTGTGTACATTATCTTCGTGTATTCAATGTGAGTTCTCAGGGTTCAATCCTTAGAGACACCCGGGGTATTCGAATATTTGGAATGTGTAATGTACTAATATGGAATTCAATCGTTACGATATTTCTTTTATGCAAAAGTTTGATTGTTTGAGATGACTTGTTTTAGTTAATCAAGGATTGCACTAAAATAGGGGAAGATTGTTGGATATTTTAGTGTAATTGGATTAACTTGATTGATTGGTTATTGTTATAATGATACATCATTTAAGTATGGAGGTGCGGAGTGCACGCTTATTTAAATTCATTATGATGTTAGGGGCGAAGCTCCTTAATAGATGAACTGGGGTCCGGGGGCAGCGCCCCCGGGTAGCGGGGTCCAAGGGGCGGCAGCCCCTGGCGGGGTCCAAGGGGCAGAGCCTTACTCCCTAACACCTAAATTTGGTAGAACTCTGGAACTCTGGGGTCGGAAACCTTTTGAAAATCAGTTATTTTCGGTTAATATTCCCAACGGATGCACTGTTTCGTCAGCAGCTGCACAGGTTCGTCTTCTTCAAAATCTGATCAATTCTTCTGGTTCAAATATCTCGAATACACATATGAATTTTCTGATTTCTCTGAATTTTATCCGATCAAATAAATTTGGTAGAACCACCGAAATTGATTTGATCTGAAAATGATTATCACGACTTTCAGATATCCGTTTTTCTGTTCTATATATTGAATCTCCCTAACAATTAATTAATGGTAACGTATTAAGAAAATCAGTAATATAATATCAAAATTATAAACCACAAAAATAAAAATAAAAATAAAAACAAAAACATAATGATTATTATTATATTCTTGATAACTTATTAAGTAAATCTTATTATAATTTTAAAAATTATAATAATTATTATATCAATTAAACTTTTAAGTCAAAAATCTTACCAAATTATTGCGTCAATTAGTTAATTTTGTTATTGTGTCAATTGGTTATCCAAAACATGAATAAGAATTATCTTCTGTTCATTTGACTTGTCGCCTCCAATCTTGCAGGTTGCAAGCCGATGTTGCCTCCCTCTTTTGTCTTCACACTGTCTTGCATCATTTGTGTTTGATTTCACTAGCAAGGTAAGCTTGGAAATTGAGTGTCTAGCACTATATTGCACTATATGTGTTTAATTTGGAGGGTGGATAATAATTCCATCAGTGATTTATAAACATACGTAAATTGAGTGTCTTCATATTTTTTATTGGTCGTGTGGCAGTAATCCATATCTCAATTAAGAGTTCATTAAATGGATAATTATCATGCTCTACATTGCATTAAGAGGCGGACGCACGTTGGGGCATGGGTCCCTTGGAACCCCCATCCATTTTTAAATTATATAACTATATAAGTAGGAGTACTTATTTTCAAAAAACATTTAACAAGTTATTTTGTAGCGCAATTGGTTCACTAGTTGCAATATTAACCTTTGATATTGTAGGTTCGAAATTTGTCACTAGCATGTATGTGTTTTTGTGGATTTTGTTGTGTTGTTTGGATTTTCTCATAACTTGGCACCTAAATAAATATATTCATCCATTAATTTATTTGTGGTTATTTTTCTCATAGCTATATTAATTAATTTATATTTTTTTCACATTAGCAGATAATATTTTTTTTTATTTATGTAAATATTGTTATTGTAAGATCACAAAGTAGTGATCATTATATTATAAGAATAAAAATAACTCTTTCATTCCATAAATATGCATGTATATATATCATATAATATTAGTAAATTTAATTTAAAAGTTACAGTACTTTTTATTTAAAAAATCTATATTCTGCAATTATTTCAACGGTGACAGTGATGTCGTATATACTTTATTGTTATTGCTAATTTTAAAATTACTTATCTTTCAGTTCCACAATGTTATGTCGTTATTGTTTTTGGTGTCATTAACGCTAAAACACAACAATTGTTATCATTAATTTGGACCCCAGTATTAAAATCCAAAGTCTGCTATCGATTGTACTAAATGTGAAAAATCTGTAAATTGTGGAAATTGAGTGTTTCCATATTTCTTTTTGATTGTGTGGCAATAATCTGTAAATCTGTATTAATCCCAACATTTGTTGGGTCAAGCATCGTCTATTAAAATATTTGAGTGTTCATGCTTCCCAACAATTTATGGGGCTTTGTATTAATTAGCCTTATAATTATGGTAGATTTGATCTCTGTTGGATGTTTATTGACAATAATTACTCGTGCAAACTGAATTTTAGCCATTAATTAACTAGTACTACTATTGTTTACTATACCTGGGCTATTTAGTCATTTGCATTTTTCGACTATACCATGTAAATCTATAATTGAATTAATTATTGATCTATTATCCTTAAATTTAATTAATCCATGAGCAAATATTGACACTACTCCTCATTTGATGAATGTTTTATTGCTGATCTCCTCCAGATTATTTGATATATATTAGATTTTTCGATTTTAGTACTGATTTATGAATTTATAATATTATATTTTGGATTATCCGGATCAGATTAGACACAATAGTTTGGATTTCAGATTTGAATTTTGGGCAAATTTTCATTAATTTTTGAATCTTCAGATTAGATTGGGATGGACAAAAATTCAACCATATGCCAATGCTTTTATTCATGTTCTATTTTCCTTGATTTTATTCATTATATTATTCCTCTTGGCATAAATATGTACTACTATAATATACAGTATACTCCAACAAAGTACTAATGATTTTTTTGGAATTAAAATGAATTTTCTGATTCAAAGATTCCACAGCAAGTCAACTGATGCTTCTGAAATTCAAAAATATTTTTAATGAGGAAAAACAATAATGGAGGGAAAAATTCCCAGATGTCGCAGGATGCGAAATTACAATTGCACCCCCCACAAACCTATAAATTTAAATGGAAAGCTGCAATAAATGTAATTTGCTGTCTTTACAAATCCCCCAATACTCTTTTAAAAGAATACTGAACCCTCTCTCTCTTTTCTCTCTTTGCAGAAGCTACACAGCATATAGATACAATCAATCTGTACGTATCGACTCGGCTACATTTCTCTGCGTTCACTTCCGCTGCTCTACCGGTGAGATTTGTGATTTTCGGTGTTTTACTCGTACCGTTTTGTTCCAATTGAGAGATGATTGGAGTGTTTTTTTAATTTTAATTTTTTTGATGCAGGAAACAGTGGAAGGATGTCGATTGAGGTGGGGGAAGGGAGCGAAGAAGTTGAAGTTGAGTTGATTGATCTGAACAAAGAGCCGCCGGTGGAGAGGAAAAGGAAAAGGGGGGAAAAGAGTAATTCGAATCATAAGGGGAATGGGGGGGCTGACGGTATACCTAAAAGTAGTAGGGTTTTGAGGTCGCGAACGGTAGCCATGAGTGATGGTGAGAAACAAGTGATTGGTATGGAAATAGTGAAGCTGGATGACAAGGTCGAGGAGGAAGGCCAGGGTGTTGAGTTTTTGGGCATGAGTGAGGCGATTGATGGGAAGAAGAAGGGTAGGAGGGGGAGACCTCGTAAAACGGAAGGTAAGGGTGAGGTTTCGTCGCCGGGTCAGCAGAAGGAGAGGCTGGGGAGGCCTCTGAAGGAGAAAGGTGCAATAGTTGTTTTTCCTTCCGGTAGTCCTGAGGAGAGTGTTAGGCGGCGTGGGAGGCCTCGGAAAGTGGAAACGGAAGCTGTGGCAGCTCCCTCATTGGAAATGGTAACATCTCAACCGGAGAAGGTTGGCAGGAAAAGTAATGGGGGTGGTAGAGGTCGAGGAAGGCCGAGGAAAGCAGAAACTGAACCTGTGGCAGCTTCCTCATTGGATATGACAATAGTCCAATCGAAGAAGGTTGGTAATGGAAGTAATGGGGGTGGTAGAGGTCGAGGAAGGCCGAGGAAAGTAGAAAGTGAAAGTATTGCTTCGTCATTGGATGAGAAACATTTGCAGCCGAAGGTGGTTGATGGCGAGAGTAATGGGGGTGGTAGAGGTCGGAGAAGGCCACGGAAAGTAGAAAGTGAAAGTCAGGCTTCGCCATTGGAGAGGAAATATTTGCTTCGGAACAAGGTCGATGATAGTGGTAATGGGGGTCGTAGAGGTCGAGGAAGGCCATGTATTAAGGAAAAGGGGGAAATGTTACCAAATGTAGAGAATGGGGATGTAGGGTTGAAAATCAAGAAAAAAGGTGTCAAGAGAGGTATAGACCGTAAAGAATCAGGAGATAAGGTTCTGTCGAAGAGGTTAAAGGTTGGTAAGAGTGATTTGAGGAATGGTGTTTTGCAGCAGAAAAAGAAAAAAGAGATAAAAGAAGGTGCTGAAGATAAGGAAACGGGGTTAAGGTATCAGAAGCAATTAATTAGGGATGAAATAGTTGCTATGCTTAAGAAGGCTGGATGGTCTGTTGAATACAGGCAGAGACTTTCCAAAGACTACCAGGATGCAGTCTATGTTGATCGGGATGGGAGAGGTCACTGGTCGGTGACATTGGCTTACAAAAAGCTTAAGGAGAAGATTGATAATGGAACTGCCGATAATATTGATGTTTTGGCATTTACTCCTATCCCAGAGGAGACCTTTAGGATGCTATTCAGAATGACTCAGCCAGGCAAGAAGAAAGGTAAACATAAGAAGAATGCCACAGTAAGGACTATCAGAAGAGCCACTAAGAAGGAGTCATCATCTAAAAGTAAATCAGCAGGTGGGAAGATTAAATCAAGACGGACTTTGTTGGCCCGTAAGCCTAGGAATGGGTCTGATTCTGATGATTATGAGTTATATGATGGAAAACGTACTTTGCTTGCGTGGATGATTGATTTGGGAACCGTACCCCTTGGCGCGAAGGTGGAGTATAAGAGAGGAAGGAGTAAAAGAATGCTAATTGAGGGAAAGATTACGAAGGAGGGAATCTGTTGTAATTGCTGTAATGTAACTCATACAATACGGGGCTTTGAGTCTCATGCAGAAAAGACACCTGGAAAACCATTTCGGAATATATATCTGGATTCAGGGAATTCTCTCCTTCAGTGCTTACTAGATTCCTGGGGAAAACATGTGGAAACTGTTAAGATTGAATTTGTTTGTGTGGATGTGGAAGGGGATGATCCAAATGATGACACATGTGCTGTGTGTGGTGATGGTGGTGACTTGATATGTTGCGATGGTTGTCCATCGACTTTCCATAATAGCTGTTTGCGTATTGAAGTAAGAATGCATGGAACCCTCTTCTCACATTTAGCTTTCCGTCTTTTTTCTTGGCCCTTAACTATTAAATGCGATTCACAATATCTACATTGACAAGTGGCAGCCGAAATTTGATTTTGTACATGCTTTAACAATTTCTGTTCTCAAAATTCTAAAGTTTGTTACTATCCTTATAATCATTAACACCACAAATTTTAAGCAATGTAAAGTTCCTTTAATGATGCTAGGTAGGTATTGAATTGTTCATCTGTGTTGAACTGATGAAATTGGCTGTGATATTTATTGTAATTTTATTTACTCTGACATTAAATGAGTTTACTCTTTAATCTGACCCATTCTAGGAGTTGGATATTATGATTTTTCCTGAATTGAAGTGGTCTAGCACTCATAAGTTCAATTTATGCAGATTCCTTCCGGAGATTGGTACTGTGTCTACTGTTCATGCAAGTTTTGTGGCTCTGCATGTGAAAGTACCTCAACCAGTGATGATGAGCACAATTTATCTTCTGAATTGTTGGCATGCTGTTTGTGTGAGGAAAAATGTAAGCTTAATATGTGCCTCCATGTTACCTAATGGTCTCTGAACTTGTCTATCCTTGTTCACAGCTTATGTAATGGTTTTCCTAAAAGAAAAGCTTATGTAATAGTTACTTCTGAACTGATTATTAACGATTTCTAACTTTTTGCAGTTCACTTGCATTGCACCAAAGAGACGATAGCTGACGATTTGCATGATGAAAATAATTCCTTTTGTGGGAAACAATGCTTAATGGTATTTAATGCTTGCTTTCACAATTTAATTACTTTTGGCTTTCAGAAAATATTTACGTTACTTGTGATATTGGTTCGGAGAATATTTATTTTACTTATTGCTGACATACCTATATGTAATGCCAGGTGTCTGTGATAATTTTCTTAATTAGTATGTGTAACACGCCAAAAGATACTAAGTTTTTCAGTTATTTTTTTACTTTCTGTTTTGTGTCCCAATAGTGACATGATACGATAGAGTAACCACCATCCCTAAACCAAAACCAAGACCCACTGATTTAAATAACCTTTAGCTTTAAGGCATAAATATTTGTCCGGTAACATCTCTAGGCTGTTGAGCCATGGAGGGTGGGGGTTGAGGACTATTAACAGTACGAATTTTTGATGGGCTATGCTAGAATGTTCTTGGAATTGGCATACGGTTCTACCAAAATGGCAACCCAAACTAATTAGAGAAGTGTATTAAATCATCTTTTCAAATTTTTTTTTTTTTCCAAAGAAAAGATACACTACAGGTTTCTCCATTGGTGATGTCCTGATTGCGTTCTGTCCTATGCAAGATTGTCCGGTGATTATCTCTCCCAAGACAGCACTATTCTATCATTATAACATGCTGCTAACATTCCATTAATCTACTAATTATCTTCTAAAGTTGCTTTTAGCAGTTGTGCAGCCAAAATGATAACACTTCAACATCTTTGGCTTAAACTATCAAAGCCCACATGTACTATTAACTCATCATTTAATGCTTGCAACATATGCAATGTCCCTGGTAGCTGTCATTCGTGCCTTTCTTCCTAGAATAGCTAGCCTTTTCGAATTCTTCAGGAGAGGAATATAATGCTACGCATTAGGAATTCTCAACCATTTGTTTTCCATCCATTCGGTTAAGAAACAAATGATAACAAATTACCAGAAAGATGTGGCTAGAATAAAATGAGGCACAATATGAGATTTCATGTTAGGATGGAGAATCGATGCCAAAACCTCTAAAAATAGACAAATGAGAGATGAAATACTCCTTGGCCAAACCATTTAGGGCCCATTTGGTTTCTGGAAGATATGTCAAGATAGGTAAAGCAAGATAAGAAACTTGGGCTTTGTGTCAAGATACACACATAAGGTTTTTTCGTTGTTGTTCGGTAAAGAAAATAATATCTAAGATTGTGTATTATATAACACATGAAATGGCCTAATTACCCTTATTAAAATATATTTATATATTTCCTTTTATGTACATATAGGGATGAAACTATTAATTAAATAAACTAATTTAATAAATTATTGCTTATCAATCATCTAATCACGATTGTAATCGCCCTCTATCAAAGAAATTCTAGGAATTGATGGCAGTATTCTTGGCCATTTGGTATCCCTTCGTTCTTTTACATAAATAAAGTAATTTAGGATTTGAATAAATCAGGACCTGATATTTAATTATGGAGTGAAAGGCGGAGGACAAATGATACAGGGAAAGTGTTTACTAAATGCACAAACCAGAAATATTGCACATGAGATGTATTCTGAATTAACTGAAAGGGCTGACTTTGATAAATAGCCTAGACGTGCATGCCATTTTGTTCAAAAATAAGCCAAAAAGTGAAAAAGTACGTCAAATGTGACTATACAGCATAGAATAGATGCTTTAAATGTCAAGATTTTTGTAGAGACCGCATATGTGAAACCCCCACATAATAAATACCTTTTACGTAGTTCTATCTAAATAATACTAACAACTAAGATTACTAAAGAAATCTGCAGGGAATGATCTCTATCATGATAACATTTATTGTTTAAACATACATTGTTCTTTCTGTGTTAGTAACAACATTATGCTTTCCTTTCTGGCATGTGCACCTAGTGACTTATATTGGACTTTTTGAAAAATAAGATTTCTTTTCAACTAGTTGTCGCTCGTGACTTAGCCGGCCCTTTTATTGATCCTATCTCTAGGTTGATACCATTTATGCACTATCAAGCATTTATGTGCTTTACAGTGCATAAACTTTAAGTGGGTTTCATATGTAGAAGTCACTCATGACACTTACACCTCACATCAGGTATTCATTTTGCTGCTTGAATTGCTACAGCTCCAAATTTTCCAATTAAAATTGGCCCTCTAAAAGTCTGAAATAGTGAAATATTTTTAATTTATGACTCATTTATTAGTTTGCCACTGATATATCTCGCATTCTCATCTACAGATCTTGGACCGGTTACAGGATCTTCTTGGTGTTAGACATGAAATGGGAGAAGAATTTTCCTATACCATTCTTCAGCATCGTGTTATTAATGATGATGCATCACTTTTTGGTAATTCCTTGAAGATAGAAAGCAATTCCAAGTTGGCTGTTGCTTTCTCTGTTATGGATGAATGTTTTGAACCCATCATTGATGACCGAAGTGGAAGCAATATGATTCATAACGTTGTCTACAACTGTGGGTAAGCTTTTCCTACCTCACTTTTTCTCACTTAGGTCTTTACTTGTCAATATATGTTTCGGTATATGGTAATTTGATATACTTTTGATGGTAGTCCACTTCATGAACTTGTTTTAGTTTCACATATACATTACTCTCTTTCTATTCCTTATAAGTGTGCTCATTTTGCCATTATAGTCCGTCCTTAATAATGTGTAAAAACGGGCACTTTCCATTTTTGTAAACTACCGTACCATTAACCCCTTGTATTTTACCCTCACTCTATCAACTTTTTTACGCAAAGGCCAATCATGACCACACATTTACCTAACATTTACAATTAAATACAATATCCCTACAACAATCGTGCGGTCCTCATTCCTCTCATCTATACACTTACCTGTCATTTACTAAACCCGTGTCGAAAAAAGTATGAGCACACTTATAAGGGCGGAAGGAGTATAATCTTTACCTTAAAGTGTTTAAAACTAAGAGCTTACTATTGAATAAGTAGAAGAAAAAGGAAAAGGGCATACAAAGAGAGGGCTAATCAAATTTTCTGTGCTTTGTCATATATTGTTTGAATGAAGAGTTAGAGTGTAACTAAGTTATGCACGAATGTGTTACCTACAAGAGTACAGATTGAAGCCCATAGTTTTGGAGAACAATTGTTGCCTCTTTCCTACTTTAATATGTTTAACTTTCTTTGGTATATTATATGCTAAAATGCAGTCTTTTACTTGTTCTGGTTAACATTGAAAGCAGGCACTGTTCTATTTTAGTTTGATTTCAGATAAACTGCAGATTTCATTCTTCAATCTATGTTCTATTTTTTGTAGGTCCAATATTAGACGGTTGAATTTTGATGGATTTTGTACCATAGTTCTGGAGAAGGGTGATGAAATTATCGCGGCAGCGTCGATAAGGTCAGTGATTTTGATTTTCTATACTATGGTCTGTATGGACCTGTACGTGTTTTATTTACCTTATCTGTCTGATAGACAGTGCTTTAGATGTACCTCGTGAATTAGTAAGTCTAGTATTGGCTGACTAATTCATGAAGGAATTAGCCTTGTGAAAATATATGTTAATCCTGCAAAGCCCATTAGAATCTTACTTGAAGAAGTAGCATTTTTCAGTGACCATCCAATTTCATTCATCTGTTGTTTCTTGCAAAGATTTTTTGTATTGTTTAATGTCTTTCGCCAGTCATCACTCGTCATGGATTCCTGGAATCGGTCAATCTGATGTTATGTACACAGTCCACTTAGTTTTTCTTTTGGTGCCTGTTTAGATCCCTAACTAGTATCTATCTACTGAAAAATGTCTTTATGTGATTTCTGAAAAAACAGGATCCATGGCAAACAGTTAGCTGAGATGCCTTTTATTGGAACTCGATTCAATTACCGGCGTCAAGGGATGTGCAGCAGGCTTTTAACTGCAGTTGATACGGTATGCTTTCTTTCTTTAGAAGATCTCAGTATTTTTTTTCCGTGTAATGCATTATATGCTGTAGTGAAAAATGTCCAAAGTTCCCCCATTATTTCCTTTTTGTGGGTAAATATCCATAAATTTCAACAGCATTAGTTTATTGCACAAATTCTGGGATCTGATGTATTTTTTGGTCTTTCTTTTTGAATTCTACTGCTATCAATAAATCCATCAGCGTTCCCAAAAAATAAAGGCAATTTGCCACCATCGTTGCGCAAATTTGAATCTTCCTTTCTTGTTGGTCTGATATGATCTATTTTCCTGATTATGATTTTTGGTATCATTGTGTACAATCTCGTCAGATTCTGTCCACTCTCGGTGTAGAGAAACTGGTAATACCAGCCATATCTGAACTGAACGAGACATGGACGAAAGTATTTGGCTTTGTCCCCCTTGAAGAATCAGAGAGGCAACAAATGCAGCATATGAGCATGATCGTGTTCCCAGGGGTGGACATGCTGCAGAAACCTGTATCTGGCCAACAGTCCGTTAAACCGGAAAACGAGTCAGCAGGTATTGATCCTTTTTTCTGCTTATATATGTGCGTGCATGTGTGTGCAAATCTGGTTCATGTTTTAGCATAATTTCATGCTGAAGCCACAGCTACCTCTACTGCAGCTGAAGAGAAGCATTGTAACGCCACTGGAGCCGAAGCTGCTGCTTCAGATGAAGATAAGGCTCGGACTGTCGGGGAAGCCACAGCCACCACCTCCACTGCAGCTGAAGAGGAGCAGTGCAAGGACACTGGAGGCGAAACTGCTGCTTCAGATGAAGATGAAGCTCGGGCTGTCGGGGAAGCCACAGCTGCCTCTACTGCAGCTGAAGAGAAGCAGTGCAACGACACTGGAGGCGAAGCTGCTGCTTCAGATGAAGACAGAGCTCGGACTGTCGGGGAAGCTGCTGCCTTGCCCGATCCATCGTTGAGCAAGGAAGGTGACGCCTTTTATGAGTCTATTAACTGCGAATCTCATAATGGGGTCTGTCGCTGCAACCCTGATGAGCCCAAGGAGGAGAGTCTTCCCTCCAAAGCCAATACCGGTATTGACTGCAACGTCGAAGCACCGGAGCCGGCTGATGAGCCCAATGCCTGAGGAGGTGATGGGTTTTTGTTAAATAGGGAGACTGTTGTAAATTGTAGTGACTCTGGTGTTTTGAGGCAGGGGTAGTGAAGCCGGAGCTTACTTTTTTAGAAAATCCCTTAACTAATATAAACCCAATTAAATAGGGGTTTAATTTTCCCAACATTTTAGCCGAGATGTCTAGAGTTAAATTTTGTATAGAACATTAATCACCTGATTATTGAATGTACATCTTTTTGAGGAAGTAGCTTAATCTCGTGCTAACAAAATTGTATATTATACGGGTCGTGAAGGGCACGACACGACAAGTGCAAGATTGTGCATGCACCATTGTTGCACAATAATTGCACAACACGGTCGCGATGTTGCGCAATAATTGCACAACACAATGAGAATGTTGCGCGATAATGACACAACACGAGACAAATATGAAAAAAAAAACTTTTGTGTGTGTGTAATATATTGTTGACATATATAACATTGTCTTTCTTTAAAAATGATGACATAATCTAACTCATTGACGATGACGTTCACATATGATTTTTCGACTGTCATATCACATATATATAATCATACAAACATTCGATGATGTACAATTGCAGATAAATTTAAACTTTATGGTCTTTCCTAATGTTCTTCAAAGTAGTGCAAACCATATTTTGATAAATTTTCTGATTTTTTCGATAATTTATCAATTTAAAAAGGAATAATTGTTATTTAAATCATAAATTTCACGGTTAGTCCCATAAATTTTGAAACTTTAAAATAAAATTATAAATTTACAATTTTTTCCAATCGTTTTGTGATGGTCAAATTTAAAATTGTCTGTGACACCAAAATCACACAGTGCAAGACAAATTATTGTTGTTTCAATTAACTTCCAACATAAAATAACGTTTTTTTTGTTCAAAATAATACTTTAGTTACATCATATGGAGTATGATTGTGTCATATTCATTTCAATTTTAATAATTAGTAGTAATACAATAAATAGTACCATAATAAAATGTTGAATTCGAGTTATATACTATTGGGCTACAGCCCATCCGGCCCATTGCACGATAAGGCGCGGGAAATATAAAACCGGAGGGAAAAGGAAAAGCAAATCCGCGCGGGAACAATTATATCAGCAAATAATATTTGCTTTTACTTTTCCGCCTCGATAAAAACCGATATTTACCTTTTCTACCCAGTTCCACAATACAAATTCATTACAGCAGAACTCTTGGTCAATTCCAATTCTCCTAATTTCGAGCCCTAATTCAGCTATGGAGGGGAAGGGCGCGAAGCGACGATTGGTTCAAGCGACGCTGTTTCCTCACAAGGAGCCTGCAATTAATGCCAGTGAAAACTGCGTCTCCGACAGAGAAGATGCGGTGGTGGAAGAGGAGGAGGAGGATGAGGAGTGGTGTGGCAGTAGCAAAAAGCGGAGGGGAACTAAAAGGAAGGGCAATTCTAAGCTGAAAAAGACGCCCCGAGCTAATGCGAAGAAGGTACCTTTGTAGATTGTATCGATCACATCGTGCATTGTCCTATGTTTGATATTTACTGGTGAAAAAGGGGGATTTTTTGGAGTTTTATTGGTAGGGGATTTTCCTTTGAATTTAGTACTATTTTATAACAATATATGCGTGTGAATGTTTTGATAGGGGGTAGCATATCATATTGGGTGCTCAAATTACGATATATGTGTGGTAAGAAGAATATTTTGCGAATTTGATAGGGAAATTTCCCTTGGAGTTTTAGTTGATAGGGAAATTCCTTGGAAAAAGTCAGTTGATAGGGTTTAATACTTTATAAACATTCAGTTCAGCTATTATTTTTGTCTGAAGTAAGGTCCTATGAAAGAAAGTAGTTGTGGATGACTTTGCTATTCAGTCTAGATGTATTCATGTTTTGGTTTGGAATGTTTTCTCTTAATCTAGCTGGATCATTTATCGAATGAATCTGCTTATGATAGATATGGTTTCTAGTGCGCCCTTTCCCAATGTTTGTGATCCAACATTTTTCCAAGTTTATTTACTTGGAGGCTCTGCATCTGTGTATATGACAAACACAGAACTTCCAAAGGGACCAAAATAAAATGGAGTAGCTGAGTTTGAACAAAAGATAATCTAAACAAGGATATAAGTTGGAGCATGAATGCATGATTGTGGTTATGAATTCATTCACTGGAGGTACTAGGAAAATGCTAAACAGTAACTCTATGGTGACATTGTAGTTTTAACCTAAAAGTCACAAGCATGCATTCTAAGGATTCAGACATTTGATATTATCCCAAAATGTATAATATATAGTACTACCTCTGTCCCTTGCTACTCGCATTATGCTTTTTTGGCCCATCCCAAACTACTTACACTATTTCTATTTTAAGAATTAGGGTATTTAATTTATATTGATTATCTATCTTATGAATGCATTTTTTTTGTGTCTTCTTGACTTTTCAGGAGATAGAAAATGGTAAAGAAACTCCAACAAAACAAGTTAATGCTAGTGACTCCCCAGTTATTCCTAGTAAGTCCATAACCAGCCGCAATTCTCCTGATACTATGTCTTAAATAGGATGAGGATTAGAGAATGCTATTCCTTGCTTAGCCAGTGAGCTATGTCATAGAAAGCTACATTTGAGGATCAATGGAGTACTTATTCCATTGTCATGCTTACATTTTTTTGCAGAGTCGAGTTTTTTTGTGAAGGTCTCTGAGCAGCGTCAGCTGAAAAGGCAGCAAAACCAGCTTGTATCTGCAGACTCCCCTGAAGAAAATGGTGATATCTGTTCAGTCCCCAGCTTTGTTGCAAGTATGTTATTACCATGTGATTTCTGAAAGTTGAACGGGCTCTGATTCATACATAGCTGTTATGTTGTGTTACAGTTGTTCTCTTCCATTTTCCATCTCATCGAGATGCTGCTGGTGGCTTATCTCCAAGATATTTGACATCATGTAGAAGTCTACACTATTTACTAACTTACTATCATTGATATAATTATCCTTAGATGGTAGGACTACTCCTCAAAAGAAGAAGCAGCAATGTAAATCAACCCCGAGGAAGGAAAAGAGTTCAATTGCCAGCAAGAAGATGAAAAGGGGCAAAAGAGAATTACAATTTGATCACATCCAATTTGATCTTCCATCGGATGAACAGCCTCTGCAAAAACTCCCTGATCAAAGATTGGAGGCAAATTTGACAGCAGAGGTATAATAATCTGATAGCCCTCTCCCAGATGTCTGTGTTTTTTCTGTTTAATTTTGTATAGAAGAATGTTTATGTTTCACCAAATGTGTGTATTTGTGGACTTCTCTTGACTATTCAGGAGATGGAAAAAGGCAAAGAAACTCCAACAAAGCAAGTTAATGTTGGTGATCCCCCAGTTGTTCTCAGTAAGTCCACACTCAGCTGCAATTCTCATGATACTTTGTCTTAAATAGGATTAGGAGTAGAGAATGCTACTCCTTCCTTAGCTAGCGAGTCTTGTCATAGAAAGGTACGGTTAAGGATCAATTATGTACTCATGCCATAGTCTTCTTTCATTTGTTTGCAGAGTCGAGTTTCTTTCTGAAGGTCTCTGAGCAGCGTCAGCTGAAAAGGCAGCAAAACCAGCTGGTATCTGCAGACTCCCCTGAAGAAAAGGGCGATATCTGTTCAGTTCCGAGCTCTGTTGCAAGTATGCTATTTCCATGCCAAGTTCAGAAAGTTGAACGGGTTTTATTTCATTCATACACAGTTGTGCTCTTCCATTGTTCCCTCTGCTGGTGGTGGCTTATCTATGAGATATTTAACATAGTAAGAAGAAGATTATACTATTAACTGACTTGCTATCATCTATAAAATTATCCTTAGATTGTACGACTACTCCTCAAAAGCAGAAGCAGCGGGGTAAATCAACCCCAAGGAAGGAAAGGAGGAGTTCAACGCCCAGCAAGAAGATGAGAAGTGGCAAAAGAGAATTACAATTTGATCTTTCACCAGATAAACAGCCTTTGCAAACGCTTCCTGATCTGAGATTGGAGGCAAAATTGACAGCAGAGGTATATTAGCTTAATACTCCCTCCCAGATGTGTGTTTTTGTGTTTAATTTGGTATAGAATGTTTATATTTAACCACAGTTTGAAGGATTATTACATTTCATTATTATACTATTAGAGTTGGTTTCAGAAATTCTCATGTTTGTAGGAAAACACACGCATGTTTTCTGGACGACAAATTCATCCCTTTTTTATGTCAAGGAAAGGGGGGAAAACAAGTCAATCGTTGACTGATCCAGAAAGCAATTGGTCCTCTATTGGGAGAAAGGAAAAAGGTGTTGCTTTCAACCCTATCCATGTATATGAGAATGTTCAGGTATGTTCTCCATTTGTTTTTTTACAACTAGAACAGAGGATGTTCTTCAGCAGTTCTGCTACACATGCAAATGTTTTAAGAGGTGATTTCTTGTGTAAAATTTAAATCTGCACGCAGGACTATCATTCAACATTCAATTGGGGACATTGGATATTTTCTGAAAGAAATGCAACCAGTGAGCTGCAATGCGGAAGCGCACCACTTTATGAAGGATCCATGGCTTCCTTAAATTTTGATAACTCTATGAATGTCCCACTGTTAGCCCCAACATCATTACACCAAAACCATCATCAGTGTTCTGTACCACAAGAACAGGTTTCTATTGTAGATCAGGATTTAAACTTGATGCCAAAATGTTCAGAGGATGTGCCTGCTGGATGTATTGAATCCGTATTGCAGGTAATATTTAGTAGCTATGTTTGACTTGTGGTTTAGCAGTGTTGATCTACATGATGCACTTGATGTACTAGGAATATGTTCTATTCTCAAATCGTGGAACCCCATTCTCTTTTGCCAAATATTTTTGTATGCCGTGTCAAGAGAATGATTACAATATTTTCAGGATCATAAACAGGAAAGTAATGGTTTTGCCAGCAAGATTCACTTAGGTGGGAACTTGGATCGCCAGCTTGAGGAGAAACTTCTCCAGGAAAGGTAATATGTTTAATTTGTTGTTATGTCTTATGGAATGCATTATAGAAAGTATCTGAGGAGGAAAATTTGGTAGAAAACCTTATTTTTAATTTCATTTGAAAAAATAGTTTCAAAACTTGTAGCAAATGTTTGCATTGTGCCACCCGCTTTAGACACCTGAACACCCATAGGAGTTAAGAGTGCATTAACATGGCAGAAATGATTGTGAAATATGTTTTGTTTTGTTACAAACCAGGATCATGTCTCATTATCATGCGAGTCACAACCAGCCTGAGAATTGCCTATGGACGGACAAGTACCAGCCTCTGAATGCCAAGCAGGTTAGTATCCGACACATGATCTCACAAAAAATCCAGTCTGATTCCTAATCTGTTGTATTTTTAATTTTATATTTTCACAGTTAATTACATAATAAGATAAATTCATTATAAATAAAAGTGACTTTCTGAAATATCTCACGTCAACATTCTATGCAATTTGAAGCAAAAGCATACTGCTTAAGTTGTCTATCTCTTTATCTCTATGTCAGAATCCATCTTCTGAACTCATCTGTAAAGAAAAAAGTCGTAAACATGGTTTTCTTGCCAGATTTGTGGTAATCCCGAATCGGTGAACTTTTTACGGGAATGGCTTCATCTTTGGCACACAAGGGGTTCTCTGATCATTAGGGGTTGCACTGACGAAGTTAATTCTACTCCAAAAGATGATGATTTTGATTATCAGCAAACTGATGATGATGGTGAAGAAAGCTTGAAGAATGTTCTTTTAGTTACTGGACCTGTTGGGGTATACACTATTTAATTTTAGCTTTTCTGTTTACAAAATTTTAGTTCTTATAACTGCTTTGAGTTAGGGTTGTTATTGAACGTAGTTGATATGTTGCGTGTACATGTTTGAACTTGAATCTGAAACACTAAGCTTGAGATTGAGTACACTTTGATCAAGCTTAATGTTACGTGCTTGATCTTGATCTGCTTGAAATCGGGATGAACTCAACCTTGATTCAATCATTTATTATACGAGTAGTATAAACCTGCAGTAAATAATTTAAATTATACTTATTATTTGTTGTTTCTTGTAGTTAGGAGTTAGGACATACTATAAGTAAAAACCTAAAATATTTTGAGGACAAATTAGTGAGCTTTGGGATCCTTGTGAGCCAGGTACTGCTGGGCTCAATTTCTATCCCCAGTGATACTTGAAAAAGCTTCAATTCAAACAATAACTTTGAGCTAGTCTCCAAACCAGTCTTGAGTAGCGTGTACTTTGCCCACTCATTGTCGGTTGGCACCCTTACTTTGGAAGAATTCATGCTTCATTTCTATTTTCTTCCATTTTCCCTCTCTTAAGTTGGTATAGTGCTGCGACTAGGGTTATTGAACAAAAATTGATGACTAACTTAGTTAAAGATAGCCTTCCTTTCCGAACTGTGATTACCTTGATGGAGATGTCATACAAAGTCAGTTTAAATTCCATCCATCATACTGTCACATAAAATGTTATCCTTTCAGTCTTAGTTTCTTCATGTTATTGAATAACTAATGCATAAGTTCACCACAAGTCTTAAAGAAAAAACAAAAATGCCCTTGTTGATCTACATTGCTTGCTTTGTCTTGCAGAGTGGGAAATCTGCTGCCATCTATGCTTGTGCCAGAGATCAAGGATTTCAAATTATTGAGGTACTGCTTAATGGAGAGTAAAATTGCTAAGTTTTATTTCATGTGATAATAATACACCTTCCATCCCCCAAAAGTAAAGCATGTTGGTAGAAAATGTGTGGTTTTTTGGTTAACAATATGTGCTTATTTGTGTACTAACTTCTGAAGGGGCATGCTTATTAGTTGAACTTTGTTAATTCTGTTCCACCAGTTTTTACTTTGTTTTAGTGTGGGCACACTCAATGAATGAAAAAACACTTAACTGCAAGCTTATAACATCGTTTCAGAGATTGCCTCCCGTTGTTTCATTGTTTACATGCCTCTAGCCAATATTTATAAATTATGGTGTAGTGTTCATTGTTTTGTCCCATGATTGTTCATGAGTTTATTATGTACTTTAAACCCAAGCTAGCTGACACGTAAACTAATCACTAGATTTACTAGACAATCAAGTATTACTTGAATGTTATTAGGTACCTTAGGTTACCCACTGACCTCTAGAACAATAGGACTTTATGTCATGAAATTCTGTATATGTTTGTATGCTTTGACCATGTTTTATGTATGTGTTAGGCTTAAAAGTTTCAATTATAATTGGATGCTTGTTAAGACCTCGTCTGGTTCATGATATATCTGTTTTGTTTCCCTTTCTCCCTAGATCAATGCATCAGACTGGCGTAGTGGAGCACTAGTGAAGCAAAAGTTCGGGGAGGCTGTTGAATCTCATTGGCTCCAACGGTTTGTCTAAAAATCAATTTTAGATTTCTTATAGTGCCAAGCTTTGAGAAACCACATTTTTCTGCAACTGAGTGAATGAATACATTGTAAGCATAACATGATGTGACAAGAAAAAGTGAAAAACTAGAATCCAATTGATATGGAAAATAGTTACTCTGTTAGGACTCAGGAAGGGTGTCTATACAACATTGCCTTTCAGAAGCTAAGCACAAAGGCAGAAAAGGTAAAAAGGATCGAAGTTGAAGGTCTTAATTATTTTGCTTGGTAGGATATCGCTATAGTACTAAAGTTGGTAACTCGGTATCACATGAGTAGTTAATAGTCTCAGTTTTTATGTGCTTCCGGATGAGCTGACGATCCCTTCATCACGGGGTTAAAACAATGTTAGGAAAATGATTAATTATAGATTAAGTATAAATATGGTTCAAGGTTTCCTTAGTTGCACCCACCTATGTCATTTATGCAGTTCTTACAGGCTGTACTGACTTACATGAATGGATACACAAGTTAAGAAAATCTGAGCAGGTTTCTTCCGTGTCTTCTTTGTGCTTTGACTTCCATCACCATCCAAGTTGGCTAATCAAGGCCTTCCAAATGCATATTTAGAAGTTGCATGCCCAAAATAGAAGCTGTAGTTTGTACATCATTATTGCTTGAGCATAATCAAGGACATGAATTTATAAGTAGAATACTTGTTTTGTTTCAGCACAGTAGAAAATGGAACAAGTACCGAAAAAAAATCCTTATCAAACTTCTTCAGGGCCGTTGACACTGATATGCAATGCTCCAATGATGAAGTAATTGAACTGATACACTTGCCAGATGAGGAGTCGGGGGATGTATATTCATCACCTAAGAAATCAGTCAATAAGAGACCTACTAATTGTCAGAATGAAGTGAAAACCTTGATTCTTTTTGAAGATGTGGATGCTTCGATTTCTGAAGATCATGGCTTTATATCTACTATACAGCAACTTGCAGTGACTGCCAAAAGGCCTATGATATTGACAAGCAATAGTAAGACCTTGTATTAGTAAGTTTCCTTTTCTCGCCTCAAGCTGACTAACATCTGTTCATCAATTATTAGGTGGCAAACCTGCCCTCCCGAAAAGTTTGGACAAGTTGGAGTTAAATTTTTCTCTCCCATCAGTTGAGGAGCTACTTGGACTTGCCAATATGGTATGAATTGCCAGTGATTTTATTATAAAATCCTGTTTTGGTTATCTCTCATTTTTACAGCATTGTGCTGCCATTTTAGATTTGTGCTGCAGAGAAAGCTGAAATTCATCCGTATTTGCTTCAAAGATTTGTCAATCATTGTCGAGGAGACATCCGCAGAACTATACTGCTACTCCAGTTCTGGTGTCAGGGTCAAACTCTTCGGACAGGCAAGTTTCATCAACTTGTTTCTTCTTTGCAATATTAGTCTGAAAAAAACAAAGGAATCAAGTAACCACATGCAGAGTGAACTTGGATTGTCAAACGGCCTCATTTAAACTTGTTTTTTTATCCAGGGAATGATCAGCCAATGACATATTGGCCAGTTCCGTTTGACCTTGATGCTGGACATCACATTTTACCAAAAATAATACTTTGGGCTTGTCCTTCACGGCTCTCGGAGCTGGTGGAGGTAGAGATTGCCAAGTCTTTGGCATTGATAAGGGAAACCGAAAGTGTCATGGGTGAAATTAAGGTTGATGAGGTAAACTATTATAGCTCTGAAGATATACGTATGCGAGAAAATGAACAAGACCCTATTGAGGTGAAGAAGGAGAAGATGTTAAGCTTTCAGTCACTTGATGAAGCAGAATGTGCACCATTTGAGGTTGATCCAGAGCTTTTGGATATCTGTTGCTCTCCAGTCGCATCGACTCAGAAAAATAGCCGGAAAAGGGTTAATACAGTTCTTTCCTCAGATTCTGAAGATGAATTTGCATGTGGAAACATTCCTCTCACTTCAACTGGTGAATTACATGAGATGAAAAACACTTTTCATTGTTTATCCACTGAAATACATCACAACCCAGCTGAGCCAGCCTTTCAATTCAAAGTTGACAATTTGGAAGAAAGTTGTTCTCGGCTTCCACAAATTGTTGATAATTCCCTCGTGGAGGATGCAAGCAGATTACATGACATGTCAATTGTTCCAGAATCGACTTTTGTCCATGAGACTGAGATTATCCAGGAAACAGAGTTATTTTCCACAACTGTAACTTATTGTAATTTTTCCAAAGAAGCAGAATCAAATTGGGCATTCCAAAACCAAGATTCAATGCCCGACCTCAATACTGCTGCTGGTTCTCAGCTGGCTAAATCTTTGCATATATTCCCGAGTGACCTTGAAATGGTAGGAAGCGATTTTGTTGCTGTTACAGCTTCTGGATGTCAAGAAGAGGTTGGGGATTCTCTTTCAAAATCTGAGCCAGATGTTCCTAGAGAGTTTCAACTTTTGGATGAATGTAGTCGAGTGGATATCGTGAGGACAATGAAATCCCTAGGCTGTGCAGTAGCTGATCGGAAAATTGATATCATGAAAGAAACATGGAAAAGCCTTCATAATCAGTCTGGGAATTTCAAAAAGTACGTCACTGCAGAAGAGAGATCTACTTGTCAAGTTTTGAAATTTTCACATGGAATGAGTAATTTGATCTCAGAGGCTGATTTATTACTTAAAGACTGCCATACGTTATTATGTGTAAGTACATTGTCCATTTAGATGCACCTTTTTCTTTACCATTCAGATGTGCATATTGAAATATAGGTTTTTCTACCACAGGATTCTTTGTCGCCATTGATGATTCCTAGTGAAAAAACACATTCCTATAATTATGACGATAATCAATTGGAGATTTCATCAATTCTAGCTCAGCATGGAATGTGCTACTACGCTAAAGAAATTGCTTCGTTACAGTCAACAATGGGATGCCAAAACAATTTGGATTTGGCCTCAGAGATGTTGTCGTCCTCAGCAAACTCAGTTGCATTAGGCAAACTGGCTAGCCAGAACAGGAGAAAGGCCAATAGATCTAGTACAGAAACGACAGAATGCTCTTATATTCTAAAAAGGTATGAGATTAAACTCACTTGATGTCCAATCTCATTCACTTACACTGTTTGTTTTCCTCTTTAGAAGGCGGAATAAAAGTAATTAGCCACAGGCTATTTGTTAGCATAAGATATCTATTCTCGGTGATATAAACCTCGGTCCCTTTTTCCCTTTTTGCTAGTGTTACCTATATCCCACGATGCAACTAATTCCAAACTTATCTTGTTTTGAGAAGCAGTGAATCAGACTTAGCCCTTGACGATATACTTCATACTGCAGTCCCTTCAAGGTCATACCTAGCTGCTAAGGGTAGTGCATTTCATGAATACATCTCAACATTAGGCCAGATTTCAAGATATGAAACCTCTCGTTTGTCCAACTCTGTCGACAATAAGAGAAAGGGAAGAAGGTATGAGCTCTCTGTCAAGCTTCCTCCTGCA
Organism: Salvia hispanica; assembly: GCF_029641045.1. NCBI lineage: Eukaryota > Viridiplantae > Streptophyta > Magnoliopsida > Lamiales > Lamiaceae > Salvia > Salvia hispanica. The sequence continues at coordinate 32,106,553 of NC_142697.1, read as the reverse complement.
ATGCTAGAAATTTATTGCTATGCTAGTAACATTATGTTGGTTTTGCACAGAGGTCGTGCCCCTCAGAACTATTTGTGCGGTTCGTTAGCAATGTCATCAGAGGAAATACAGTTGCTGGATCGGCATACCAGCTACGGAGAAGGTCATCGTCTTGCTGGTGATGGAAGTCTCAGATAATAAATCTCAGGCAACATTTATTTGCATAGTTAAAAGCATGCTGATTTCAAAGGGTTCTTGTTGAGGGAGGTTCATTAATTTTCATAACCACAGGAGATTTTGCTAATTGTAGGTGTTTTTTTTGTTTATTTTTTAGTTGGAATTTTAGGCCCAGTTGTAGCATTTTAAAAGGTATAGTGATCTAGCTCTTGTTCAATTAAATACGATGGAAAGTAGCAATAAAGGGTCATATTTATATGACATGCTTAGAAATTTTCTTGATCATTCTTATGCTTAATTGATGTTGGATATTAATTTTAAGTTGATCTATCACACTTTTTGAAGAATCGAGTTATGACCATAAAATTTGTACTACTCCAAATTTCAAAAGAAAGAAATAAAAATTCATATATTTGTTGACCAAAATTATAAAATTGGATAAAATATCCATATACGTTGAGATCCTATAATATAAAGTCACTGTTTAACCAAAAAACATAGAACGCTCTTGCAAGATCATCCTTTATTTTAGTAGTATAATTAAGATAAATTTCCGCTAAAACTCAAGAATTATGTACTGACATGGATTAATAATTTAATGTACTCAAATATGTATCAAAAGCATCAACTTCAACCTTCAATTTTCTTCCTTTTTTCTCTGTCCCCAACTCTTTACTTTTGTAATAGTATTTTCTATGTCCCAACTTAAGTGATGCATTTCATGATGACATAAGAATTTTAAAAGTTTACTCCCTTCGTTTCATAGTGAAGACATTTCTTTTTGCCACGGAGATTAAGAAAAATTATGTTAAATCAGTTAAGTAAATGAAAAATAAATTAGGAAATGAAAAAGATAGAAAAATGAAGAGAGAATAAAGTAAGAGAGAGTAAAGTAAGTGAGAAGAAATGTGTTCACTTTTACTAAAAAGAAAAATGACTCCAATACTATGGAATGTACCAAAATAGCAAAATGACTTAACTACTATGGAACGAGAGATTAGTATTTAGTGAGTTAGAAAGAGAGAATAAAAGTTCAATTTTGTCAAAATAGTAAATGTGCCACTTAGTTTGGAACGAAGAAATACTAATAACTGGTGCCTACTCCATGGTTTATGTTTGGCGAAAGCTTTGAGCTTCCGAAGTTTGGAGGTGGAAATTGATAGTTTCATTGGAGTGTCCATCAATTGTAGATCTATAGTGCAAGGCGTGCGTGACTTGCTTCTAGATTTTGATTTGGTGGTGGTCAACCTGCATAGGGAGGAGAATTTTGCTACGGCTTTTCTATCTCATGGCACTTATAATTTTCATAGAGGAGTTCATACTTTAGAATCCCCTCTCATAGGACTTGGTATTTCGATGTTGCACGATAGACTTAGTATTTTCTTATGCTCGCTAATTTATCTTTGTAATCAGGTGGTAACCTACCTTCTCTCACCGAAAAAAAGTAGAAACTCATCACTATTTGGGAAGAATAAAAAGACTCAAACCGGAAAGAGAGAAATGAGCATGTCAAAAGACATTAGCATTTGCAATAGCTAAGAAGTTAGAAGTGCTTACATACATAGATACATAGCTAGGAAGTAGAAGTTAGAAGTAAACATATCCAAAGTTAGAAGTGCTTAAATAGCTAAGAAGTAAAAGCATAGTTGTATAAAGAGATCAGCACAATTCAGTCTCAAACTTGAGTGAAATCCCCATACTGAAGAGCTCCTGGCAGAGCAGCTTAGCCCCATAAGGCACATTCACTCTCACCACATCTTCCACAGCCTCACAGAATCGACAATAGGGCCCACGAACCCTCCGACCACCAACCACCGTTCGCTGGATCACACCCGCCACATTCTTGCACTTCCTGCATATGTGCATCTGGGACGAACCACTGAGGGTGAACAGCCGCTTGTGCAGGTTGGCTGCTGCACCGTGGGCTATGAGGCAGTCTCTTTCCATCTCACCAAACTTGATACCACCGAAACGCTTCCTGTCAGCCACGGGCTGACGAGTAAGAGGGTGCAGCGGCCCGGTGTTCCTGAACTTCACCTTGTCCTCAGCCATATGGGTGAGACGCTGGTAGAATGTCGGACCCATGAAAATAAGAGTTTCAACTTTTTCACCTGTGCGTCCATCGTACATTCTTTCACCTCCCCATCGGGAATACCCAAGCCTGACAGAATGTCACAGTCATAAGTTGCAGAGTCTAGATACGCTACAGCACTGTAAATGGAACAAGAGGGGCCAAAACAGATCTCATGGGTATGGCAATTCGATATAGAAACCTTTTCTTCAAGTTGTTTGATATGATCCAAGGGAATATATCTTCATACTTCCACTGATTTAGTGAGAGTAGGCTGGGGTGAAAAATAATTAACTTTTTGAACAGTCCTAACTAATAAGCATAACTTTTTCTGCCCTAAGATGATGTATTCAATTATCAATGATGAAACGTAAAAATTAGGAGTCAAATAACATTATATTCACAAGTAAGATGGAAGCCGCTAGTAGTTACACTTTCATTTCCAACACTTGAATTAATCTATTATGAAGTCAAAAAATTAAAAATCTCTAGCATTGATAGATAAATACCTGTGAAGTTGGGACGTTATATCTTCAACAGAAGGAGTGCAAAATGGGGTTGCATATTTTAGTCCACCAGACCACCACCAAGTGCAATCCCTTTGCCTAGGGCAGCCTCCAAAAGTTGTCCAGGCGTTTGTCGAGAAGGAAATGCATGTGGGTTTATCACAATGTCTGGAACTATTCCTTGAACGGTAAAAGGAAAGTTCTCCTGAGACTCCAGAAACCCCAGAACACCTTTCTGCCCGTGCATGCTCGAAAACTTGTCCCCCAGGCATGGAGAGCGAACCTGGAATATCCACAAGTGTACCCAAGAACAAGACATGGGAAAAGGAAGAAAATTAGCATAAGTGCATTACAGATTTGGTCTTCTGTGGGTTCACCTACAAGAATGCATTCTATATATCCCAGTGTAAACAGCACTAGTAGTCCCTTAAAACAGTCACATGCCTCTGAGCATACTTTGATTTTTCGTCATTTCATTGAAGAGGCAAAAAGTGTGTATAGAAATGCGAAATAGGAATACACAGTGTATCATACTACTATCTAGCATTTGAGCATACTTACTCAGCCGTTAAAGTGTATCATACTCTTTAGTCTTAAGCATCTAATTCATGGAGTTACGGAGGCAAGGATAAATTATGTTCCCTAAAGGAGCCTGCTCCTAAAGACAAGCAGTGTCATACAATACGAATCTCAAAGAGTTATTCACTAAAGTAGACTACTCCAAAAACTGTACAAATACATAATCCATAGTATGAAAAGCCAGAGAATCAGCAAAGAGAAGCAAACAAAGAGTATCAAGAAAGAGAAAAAGTCGAGGGAAATCACAGTAACTCAGAGTATGAGACACCACAATCACAAAGAGTGTATTTCAAGTTGACAAGTGCGAACAAGCAGAAACTGTATGTACAGAAGAAATGATGGATTAAGCAAGGACATGGAAGGCAGTTACATTCCTCATATCATAAATAATGAACAGATCTAACGGCATTTTTTGCTTTTCGTGCTTCTTTTTAACATTACATTTTTTAGAGAGAATAGTGAGACTATATTCTGAAATATAAATTTACCTGTCTTAAAGATACAACTGCAAAGTTCTTTCCTTCATCACTGGCTGACAGCACAACCTTTTGAACCATGCCCCTTTCTGTATGCTTGAGCTTGATGCTATGATCGACCCCCGAAGCAGCATACTTGCCGATGATTATGTCACCAGTATGGAGATTTGCTCCAATAAAGGGAAAACCGTCATCATCAAGGCTGTCAACACGCCCAATCTTGCTCTGCATCTTGCCAAAACTAACAAATTCATCAATCTTGGCCCTTTTCCCCACTACTTCTGAATTTTCAACTTCTGCTTTATAACTCCTAACATGTTCAGTTCTGAACATGCCACGCTCTAAAGAAGCACGGTTCATCACAAGAGAGTCTTCTTGATTGTATCCAAGATGGACATTGACAGCCACAATAGCACTCTGTCCGTTGAAGAAATTAGGCCGTGGCATCATCCCCTTGTGGTGTTCAGAGTACCTTGACTTCCCTAGGCAATCTGATAGCATAGTTCGGAAAAGAGGCCTCTGGGGATAGTATAGCTGATGAGAGTTTGTATCAACTCTAATGTTGGGGTTTGTGGTTAAGTAACCTATGGCTTGCTGAGAATGCTTGGCAGATTGGTAAAGAACTCTCCTAGCATGATCATGATTGGCAAAGGGAACTATCCCACAGTTCAAACCTAGTAGGATTGAACTATCAAACTCGCAGTGGGTATACTTCACAGGTGGGTTATCTAACACAGCTGTGAACAGGTAGTCAATTCCCCATGCAGTCTGACAATCTTCCTCCTCCTCTGGTCCTATGAACTCAACTAGGCCATTATCCAGAAGGGACTGAAATAAAAAGTCTCCTTTCAAATCTTTAATCTTCTTTAAGTTCTGGACAACAAACAGAGGGCGCAGTATCCTTCCAGCATCAGCAAATATACGCACTTCATCCTGATGCTGATCTCTTTTGATCTCAATCTACAACAGAAAAAAAGAGAAAAAAAAAGAAATCAGTACACAAGAAATAACATATTACAGCCACATGTCTCAATTTGAAAGGGAATTGCAGCAAAGCTCACGCTAACAGCACTATAAAAGATGTTCCACGTTGAACATTCACCACCCTTAAAGCGATATTATCATTATGTTTTCAGCTTTTACAAAGAGAGAATGTGGATGCTAGATGCTTCAGATTACAAAGAGAGAATGTGGATGCTAGATGCTTCAGATTACAAAGAGAGAATAGTCTCAAGGTAGAACAAGAATGTTCTCATACATATCAAAAGTAGACGAATGTGTATAATAAGAGACGTGCAGATTAGACAACACTACTGATCAAATAGCACGGATGATAAACTTTAGGAATTGTGACTATTTGACGAATTATGTGATGCTAACATGAAAGAAAAAAATATTAACAAATTTAAAAACCATAAGCCAAAGAAAAGCAGCAGCAAGTCTAGACTTATTCTGGGATTCCAGCATGATTAACCTACGTAGTAATGGGACATTATACACTTCAAAATATTCATTCTAGTATCTACCAAGTAAAATGCTAGAAGAAAAGATCATATGAGTTGAAGACAACCTGCTGAGGTACTTCCATTTTGCGGCGCTTGTGTCTCAGCTTAGCAACAAATGACGACGAATCTTTGCACACTCCAACCCAATCTCCATCCAGAAAAACTTTGTGTCTCCCACCGAGCAAACAACAATCATCATCAACCAAATTTTCCATTCCACACTCGAGAAAGTTTTTTACAATGCTTTCTCGTCCCAGCATATTATTACTGACAAGACCCAGGCTGGCCAGATTCTTGACCAGATCACAGTTTTCTCCATCTGGTGTAGAGAGAAAGCAAACCTTACCCCAGTGAGATGGGTGCCTGCAACAGCCAGTTTGACAATCATTGGATACTTATTTTCTTACCCAAAATATACAATGCTGATACCAAGCTCCTTATAATGAAATAAAACAAATCATGAAAACTTACGGGTATCTAGCATCACTAACCCTGCCTGTGTATGAGACCAGCTGCCGAGTTCTTCTCATATCACACACTGCCTGCAAAGAATTTGTTCGCCTCAGATTAGCAACTACACCAGACAGCCTTTCCATTCTCTTGTAAGGGTGCACCCATGCTCCAGTTGAAAAGGCTCTGGAAAGACCATTAGTGATGATCGAGGCATCCAGGTAGTGGTCGATGGACTGCACCTCTCTATCTTTTTCGAGGTCTCTCTGTATGGATTTAACCACTTGCCTCTCTGCATGTTTGATATGTACAGCAAGTTCTCGTTCAAGAAGCTCACCTGCCAACTCCACTCTCTTGTTCCTAAAATCATCTCTGTTGTCAACTTTGCGCCGTCCTCTGTAAGCATCCAGCAGGCACTTGACCATATAAGCAAGAAAAGAAGCTTTCTGCTGCCGACTCCTAAGGTTGGGAAAGAGATAGGTGTCTATTAAAACCTCCAGTGATTCTGTAGGTGGAAACTTATGGCCCTGCATCAGTTTCATGATATGCCCTACTGCATTGCCAGCCTTACAGAAACCTTCAAATTTCTTATCAGCGTCATGTATTGATGGCATGAGTATATTTGCAATTGTAGAGTCCTCCTCAGTGTCAAGACCAATCAGCTTGACCACCTCTCTATCATTTGGAACACCCAAAGCAAAGAACAAGAGCCAAATAGGAACCTCCGTGAAATAAAAGTATACAGTAAGGATCTTGTCACCGGCTTTCAAATGTTCCACTTTTGGAACTAACTTTATATACACTCTTGTCCTTTTCAAGACTGGACGATATGCAATGGTCCAGATAGGATCTTTAGCCACCCACAACCTTTTAAGGCATATTTGCTCCTGGGCAATGAATGTCTACACCAATCGTTGATGACAATTAATCAACTGTTTGAAGCAACTTTAAGCCAACAGAAGACAATGAACTTGGTACAGCTTAAAATGTCAAAGGATTTTTCATAATAAAGTAGTGTAGCAAAATGCCAATATTGATAGCTTATGCCAACAACTTAGACTACTAAGCTTACTAAAATCATTCACATATTAAATTACTAAAAATTAATTTTCCAAGTTAATTAAAATTTTCCATTAGTTGGAACAAGAGACAGAAATAATAAGATTTAGCAACACAAAAATCAGATTGCAATAATTTCTCTCAGTATTCCAATTTTTTACTAGTTAGTAGTACTATGAATTAATGAAACAGTAAGTCTGACCTTCTCAGCCCTTGATAACAAAATAACCTCCATGATCAAATTCACAATCTTTTTTTTCTTTACCATCAGGTTCGGGTCTACTCATCCAGCACAAGTCTGATTTTACCATGACAGGAAGTCTCCCAAAGTTAACTTCAGTCTGATACTCATTCAATATTGTCTTCTCAACAACAATATTTACACCAGTTTTGAATTTGTCACTTCTGGATGGACTTTCTGTATACACCTGAAAGGATGAAATTATTAGAACAACAATATTCATTCAATATTGTCTTCTCAATAACTTCAGTCTGATACTCATTCAATATTGTCTTCTCAACAACAATATTTACACCAGTTTGGAATTTGTCACTTCTGGATGGACTTTCTGAATACACCTGAAAGGATGAAATTATTAGAACAGATTGGAATCTGAAAGAGCAGAAGAGAAACAAAATGAAGGTGGTGTCAGAAATCTACGTATCTGCATGAGTTTGTGGTGCTCCTCCAAGTGGGAAACCTGGGATTAGCTGACAAACTAGTCTAGAATTATTAAATTGGTAAAGCAACTAAGGTTTTTAGAAGAAAGTGTATGAGCATTAAACCAAGAATCTAATTGCTCTGTAAATTAGATAGTTTTAATAGCTTGTCAAATATGCAATCAGATGCTCTAGCAACTATAAAACGCAAAAATAACTATGCATACATTGAAAATATACACAAAAAAAACTATGCATACATTGGAAATATACACAATCTCAAATTATTATACTACAACGAAGAAGAACAGACCATCTATTTACCTGAAGATGAGTCCCAACTTTGATCCTGGATGAATAGGTCATATTTTGAAGATGAGCATGCCTCGGCAAAAGCTCCCAAAACTCTTTAGCACCATCAGTTGATGAAAACTTCTCACCATTCCAGAATGTCGGGTGATCAAGCGTGACTTTTCCAAACCTAAGCGTTGCACGCTTCCACTCACCATCTCCCCTTTTCGTAGGGTCATATCCGGGTTCGATCATAATCTCCCCAACAGAGTCAAAGACTCGTTGAATCCCATGCTTAACAAAATCATTATAAGAGTTTATCTGGTGGCTAATCAAACCAAACTGCTCAAAAAATGGTTATCAAAGCCTTCTTACAGAAACCTTTCAGGAAGCTTTTGTCAAGTTCTTGCAGGGCACAGTCCACCTCATCTTCAGAATCAGAATAGCCGAAGTCTACATCATCATCAAATTCCATCCGTGTCGAACCATTTGAAAACTTCTCGTTTATGGTGCTAGGTCCTGCTTCTTCTGTAAAATCCCACCCATCCATCTGTACCCAAAGTCCAAACTTAATAAATCACACTCAAGTTTTTATGTGCCCTAATTGGTATAAACAGGGAAAACTGTGTTCGTGCTCCATCACTATAGCAAGGTAGTCAAAACACTATGAGCCAAAACGAAACAGCTCCGGATAATGAGGAAAATGCAGTATATTGTGATGTTAATTAACAATTCCAGAACCACAAAAGAGTTGTATTTCAAACAAAATCACGTTAGATCGCACAAACAACCACTCCAGAAAATGTACATAAACCAAAATTCCCCAACAATTCTCACAAACATAAGGTCACATTGACATTTTCCATCATCCGCGTGAAATACAAGCAACGAATCCACATGCATTTCCTTTCTGTAAAACGCACATTCCTAGCACAAATGCGGGAAATATTTCGAGTGGAAACATACAAAATATAAAAAATACTGCGAAATCAAGTAGAATGGGAGAAACCTACCTTGATTCCAGCCTATTTGAACCGATTATTTTCACGATTTTTGGTTCATCCACTTTCATATAAACTCTGCAATTATGTACTCCTCCTCCAGCAGTGTCAGCTTAGAGTTTTAACAACATTTTCTCCTCAGCTAATTCCACTAACAAATTTTAGTCATTTTATTAATTAATATTAAAATATGACTCAATTTTATTTTTTTATTCACTTTTCTTTAATTTTTAAAAAATTTATATTGAGTCGAGGTAGGAAGTAATAGCTTCACATTAGTGAATTTTAAGAGGGTTTATTTGTACAAAAGTTTGAATATTACCTAGTTCAGGATTTATTTATATAAAATTTTGAATATTAACGAGTCACTCCCTATCACAAGTAGTCGTGGAATCCAATGACATCTCACATGATCACAAAAAGCAAAGTTTGATTAGATGACAAGTCACTTTTTATCACAAGTGGTACTGGAATCCAATGACATCTCATGTGATTACGAAAATCAAAATTTGATTAGATAACGAGTCACTATCTATCACAAGTGGTGATGGAAACCAATGACATCTCATATGAAAGTGGTGGAATCTTATGCTCAACAAATAACTTCTACATATTTACCTATATGTTTCAAGAAAAGTACACACAAATCCCCTCACAATTATTGAGCCAACTCTCCCTAAATATGTCATCAATCTTATTGAAGGCAATGAATGGAAAGAAAAAAACTATTGAACAAAATCAGCAACTCGATCAACTAATTAAGGAAATAGCTATTTGGCCAAGAACTTTGTCTTCACAACCTACAACCCAGATGGTTAGAGCTAAGAGGAGATACATTGAAAGGAAACGCGAGAAGGGTCATGATACTATTTTCGAGCAGCACTTTGCCGAAGATCCAATCTATCCTCCAAATTTAATTATGTAATAGTAATAAATATTTTATGTAATAATATTATTATGAAAAAATTATATAATTAAATATATAATAGTGTGGTTTAGGTGGTCATTGATGAAAATAGGTGTGGTTGGTGATTGGATGAATATTCATGATGTAGAAGATGATGTGAAGGAAATAAAAATGTATTAAATATTAAAAAAAAATGGATGATTGGGTTAGGTGGTTGCAGATAAACATGGTCTAAACTATCATTCATTACTCATCATATTTTTATCGTAAATTAGAATTTTTAGACTATTAGTAACAGCTCGGAATTATTTTTAGAAGAGAATGTAAGTTGCTAGACAATCATTCACAACTCGAAATATTCTTATTTGGAATAGTATTATTCACGATTAAAACTACTCTTGGTTGACAATTAAGGATTTGGGTTGTCAATTTACAACTTTTGCAGAAATCAAAGATGTAAAGGCAGGACAAATAGGCTCTTCTCATTACCAAAAAACATGTAGGCTATTAGATTTGTGGTTCTCTTACATTAGCCTTCTCATACAAGAATGAACTTCATCGATCAGCATTGGTTAAAATGAATAAGGCTGTAATATATTTATATATATATATGTATGTATCATATGATCGGTTAAGAGGGGGCTGTAGCCTGTAAGGAAGCATGAGCAAGAGTCACACTTTGCTGTCCAGTTTGTCGCTGACCAACGGGAGCAGCTCCGTTTTGCTCCGTGGAGTGTGAGGCAAGGCGGGCGCTCCCGGGGTTTGGTTCGACAGCATCTGCCTCACGTACCCGTAGAAGGTGCACCCCACGAGCGTCACCCCACATCCAATGGCGTTCATGACGGAGATCGGATTCCGGAAGATGAGCCAAGAACACGTGAACGCAACTGCAACCTGACGTGACAAAGGGGAGTCGGATTTCAAGAATTAACGCGAGGATTTCAAATTTCGATCGATACGCACCTTGAGATTTCCAGCGACGTTGAAGGTCACAGCAGTGGTGGAGTGAATGACGTAAAAAATCGAGAAATTGAGGCAGAAGGCCAGTACTCCAGACCCGAAAATGATGACGAGGGATGAAAAGAGAGAGGGGCACGTGAGGAGCCAGTCCGTGACCCCTGGCCCTTCCAGCACCATGGCCGGTCCAGCCAATATCATAGTTGCGAAAGGAGCCATGTAGTAAACTGTGTTTATGCTGCAGTCGGCTCAAAAACATCAACTTATAATCAGTAGATATCAAACGGAACGAAGCTGTCAAAGCAAGACGTCAAAAGAATTTTCCTAAGACGTCGTGATTATATAAACGAGGAGTCCTTTGAACCGAATATTTTCCTAGAACAAATTCTTTCATCACAAATACTTAGCTCTCTCTTCCCTCCACAAAGTTATCAACAGCAGCGACACAAACTAAATAACTGTTGAAATGAATCTCAATACAGCCGAGAACGATGAGAAAAATATGTTTCTTGGGAGGGAATATGATGCACTAATTAGAAAGGAATACCCTTCTATAAAACACCAGTGAGAAAGTAAGGGAACTTATTCGAGAAACTATTACTTCAAGTCAAAATCAAACTTAGGAAAATGGACGTCGAGGAAGAATAAATCACGAATGCTATTATCTCTAATCTCTTTGTTGTTATTCTTGGTCAGAAACAGTTTATGATGGACATGTAGAGGTGAAGAAGGACTATGATTGTTACCTGTCAAATTTGTACCCGTGCAACAAAGACTCTGCAAGAATGGTTTTTGTGGATGTAGCAATGCAACCAAATAAAGCAGCGCAAAATCCTAGCATGTTAAAACTCAGCTCTGTGACTGACGAGAGTAGAATCCCTCCAACAATCGGAATCAGAGCAGCCCAAATTCGCCAGTCGAAGTGCTTTTTCCAGATTAGCCACTGCAAGATGACTTTCAAAAGCCAAAAAAGTTATTCAGCAATGCCACGCTAATTTTTCAAAAACCACCAGAATTTCATTCAATATAATCTACTCCATCAACGTTCATTCATGTAGGTAAACGGAAATTGTTCGCAAATCATTTGTATGTGACATCCCAGTTTTTCAAGATTGGCTTCTAGCTAACAGTTCTAGACATATCGAGATTGTGATTTGAATTTCATTCAACACTCACCTGTTGTTGCAGGGGTGAACGACTTGATCGTTTGCATGAAGGAAACAGGAATATAGCGAAGGCTCACGTTTCCCAAAACAATGTTTATGCAAAATATAAACGACATGGGAAAAATTCTCCTCCAGCGATCTTCTGGATCAACATGAATAAGAGGCTTAAGTTTCAGCACTTTAATAACCAAGTATGCACCAATTGCCGAAGCAATGAAATGAATACACGATACTGTTAACGGAAACTTGAACTCCAGCTTCTGCAAAGATAAAGGCAGTTAATTTTGCAAGCAACAACATATGAACAAACAACATAGTAAAAAATTCAGCAAATTGACACACCAATCAATATCCAGAATACACACAATTACACTCTACAAACATACACATATAAAAATGAATACGGCATGTAACTAGACTGACGAAAAGTCATCCACATACGATGCATTTCAACAGGGATTTGAGCATAAATTCTCTATGCTGACACTCACACAATGCAATCTAGATACATGTTATTAACATTGAAACAAATAGGCAACCACTACATATTGCACATTCAAATTATGCAACCACATATATGTACAGATGCACATTTATACTAGGCTATTACTAGCAACACTGATATATAGATATATAAACACCCCTATATCCACCAGGCCAAAAAATTCCAACTTTGAAGCTAAAAGGTTCAAACTTCACAGAGCACAAATGCTTCAAAATAAGAGAAAAAAAGGAAGCATTGCAATCAGTATGCACTATTCAAGATACCAAACACACATAATTCTGAGTTTAATCAGCATCACAAGTCTAAAAATGTACCAATTCATTCCACCATTTAGAGTAACTTCCATTCAAAATATTGGAAGAGTGAACACAAAATATTAACATCACAGCAAAAAAACCTCAAGAAATCAAACAACACATCTAAACTCATCACAAACCTGAAAGATCCATTTGTTCATGATGATAACAGTGACATTGAAGCCCCACCATTGAACAATAGCCAGTATAGATCGAATTACACTCCACTGGCACAACCTGCTCTCCTCCATGATATGATCGAATAAAAATTCGATCTTTATCCCGAAAAGATATTCAAAATTCAAGACAAAGAGGCCCAAGAAGCTGAAAACGGAAACCCCAGAATGAAATTCAGTGAGAAAGAATTGAATTTGAGTAGCGGCGCAAGGCTCAATGCAGCCTGCCGGAATTATGCCATTATAAATTCCGAGGAAAAAGGGGAGCTTTTTATGTGTTTGTTTGATAATTTTGCTACCAAAATTTGATTTTGAGAAGGAATTTGAGACGTCTTTGAATGGAATCCATGGAAAATGGACCCCTCTCTCTGTACTTGTAATGGCTTCACACAAATTGTGTTTATGGGAATTCCAACTGTTACGTATTTTTCACAATACTATTAGTTTTATTTAGTTTGTTTGTTTTTTAAAGCAAAGTGCAGTAATTAATTACTACAAAAACTCGATTTAATTACTACTCCTACTATTATTAGGTGGCCAGAATTGAGCTGGCTATTTATTTTCCAAGGTCTTTTGGCTATTTTGAATTTTCCTTTTTAGGGGACGTCAGAATGGAAAATAGATAAAAGTATAATATTCTATTTATATTTGATATACAAATTTTAAGAAATACTACTATTAATAGTAAAAATTTGATAAATATGAATCATATTTTTACAGTAGTTTATTAATAAAATAGGAAAATATTAATTGAAAAAATTGACGAAATATGAATCATATTTTTAGTAGTTTAATATACTAATAAAAACGAATATAATAATTTTATGTAGGGTGAGATTCACTAGTAATTTTTAAATTTAATTAAATGTAGCTTAATCAGTTAATCATAGTAGATAAATAGATGGATGCATTAGCGTGTATGTTAGGGAAATGATAAAATTCACTTTATTGATGTGTTAATGATGAGATGGATACTATTCATTAATAGGAATTGGAATAGCAATTAATTTAGTTAATAAATGAATGATAACACAAAAGTAACGCAATAACAAAATGGATGCATTGAATACTTATTTCCAATTTTACCATTTTGGTGGAGGCCGAATTTGGTCTGACTTTTTTATAATTAAATTTGGTCATATTTTATGCGAATAGTATTTTTTAAACAAATCTTTTTTTGGTAATGACTATTCAAGTTTTTCTGTGAGTAGATCAGTTGCTCTATTTCAGGTCAGAAATCTCCCACTTATAATTGTACAAAATTGTTGCTATTTCTTCTCCCGGAAAATAAATGTATTAATTAATTGGATGGATTTCAGATAACATTAATTAGACACCGATAACCGAAAACATAATCAATTTTCATAATAATTTTACGTAAATAAATAAATTTGGTACCAAATCAGCCTAAGCCCCACATATGAAATAAAATGGCCTATATTATTATTATTATTATTATTATTATTATTATTATTATTATTATTATTATTATTATTATTAAATCAATTGGATAGAAAGAGTAATATATTAATAATTAATTACTATAGAGAAATATAGTTTTGATCGTAGCAAATTGGCAATACCTTTTGAGGTGAGTATTGAATATTTTTCGAATACAAAATAGGTGCATCAAAATAAATAATACAATACTACTGTAAGTCAAGACTTGGGCGAATTACAAATACTAGCAATATATTTATCGTACATCTTCGTGTGTTCCTATTTTCCTGAAAAACAGCATTGATATAAGGTGTCAAAAATGGCATCGCCATAGCTTGTCATGTGCATATAAAGATTGTTTAGGGGGAACTTTATTATACTACTCTTATAATTTATGTGTATTATATCGAGATGATCGATTACAATTTTTGTCCCTATACGTGAAAAGAGATTAACCATTCCATAAGGGGATTATCGATTTTCAAGATTGTATCCCAGATTAAATATGTAGTGTATTTGGTTCATAGGATTAAATTCAACAATTCAGTCTTAGATGGATAATCATAAGATAATTAATCATAACTAACCCATTATAACTAAAATAATCTCATAAACCAATCCTAAATTGTATATTGGTATTAATTTATCTAGGAAACCGAATACTACCAATATTATAGATATATATTTAGTTCCTATATAAGTTTTGTTTATGACAAACAATGCACATATTATTACCATAGGCATATACATAGTACCTCCATCTAAAAAAATCTTCATCAATCGCATGAGTTTTAATACAAATTTGTAAAATAAAAGAGATAGTAAAAGATAAAGAAATAGTTGAAACGTTGATGTGTCTCATCTTATTAAATAGAAAAATCTTACTATAAATTGATAGAAACTAATCTGTACAAAATAATAAAAATGACTACATGAACGAATGTATTACGGAGTACTATATGTTAATTCAACATTCATACAAAATATATATAATGAGTTAAGAGAAAATAAAGTATTAAAAAGGGTAAATATTTTTTATTATTAAAAATGAAATGACTAACATATAGTAGCACGACTGAAAAACTACTACCTCCGTCCCAAGGAAGATGACCCATTTCTTGGGCGACATGAGATTTTATGCAGTTATATTTTGTGTGTTAAGAGGAGAGAGTATAATAAGAGAGAGGGAATAAAGTAGAGATAAATGTGTTTCCATTTTCAGTAATGGGTCATTTTAGTTGGGATAAACAAAAAAAAATAGTGGGTCATCTTCAATGAGACGGAGGGAGTACTACTTATACTTATAATATATAATAGGAGACAAAATAAAGAATTCCAACCTTCCAATGCCCCACAAAAAGTACAATGAATATTCATGGAAGATGCTTGGATACTTCCAAATAACAAATTCACGTTACTAGGGCCAAATAGAATTAAACAAAATCAAAATTCTTGTGCTCCATTCTACACACTGGAAGACAAACACTACAAGAGAGCAATGCCAAAATTCTTGAAATCTCTTATTCCATTTAATAAAATTCAAGGGAAACAAAAAAAATTGTTTAGTTGATAAAATAATTTTCTCTTTTAACCAATAAATAAGAGATTCGAGCCAATGCAAAAACGAGTTAAATAAAAAATAATGACTACATCCATCCAAAAAAAAATCAGTCATTATCTTTTCCATTTTGATTTGTCCAAAATTAGTTCATTTATACCATTAGGCATTAAGACGCATCACTAAACACTACACACTACTAATGGCGTGAATTCCACTTTTAACTAATATTCCTTCAATCATTTTTCTCTTTTTCTCTCTTACTTAATATTTTCGCATTAAAACTCGTGTCATCCTTCCTCTATGAAACTATTTTTAGGACACAAAAAGTGTATTAATCATCTTTAAAAGAGCAACATGCTTCTCATGCTTGTAACTAACTTGTAGCCTTTTCTGAGGCCCAGTAACTAAGTAGTTCTTCCTTTGTCCGTCATTAATAATTCCATTTGGGCAAAACACGAGTTTTAAGAAATACTCCATCAAGGAGCGTGAATGAAAAAAGTTAATTGAATGTGATACTTAGTTACAAAAACTAAGTATCACGTGAGACATGTAATGACGAATATCCCGAAATTGCAAAATGAAACATTTAATGACGAATGAGAGTGTACATAACAACAAACACCTGTATAATTTCCCTTTGGAAAAGTGCCAAACATCATAGTTAGTAGCATGCGTGCATAGTATGCAAAGGTGGCCAATTTAAGAGATGATGTAAAAGTCACATAAGTAAAAGGGGTGGTTTTTGGTGAAGCAGCAAGCAAAGGTTCACACACTTAAGGAAATAAATAAATTATTTCACTACATTATAAAAAGGGTGGTGCACATGTAGCTAAGATATTAATGAGCCAAGCATGTAAGAGAATCAATTCTAACAAACTTGCTGTGACAATTCAATAAAGGCAAACAATGGAAACACTGCACATGGTCAGGATTCAAAGCTTCTTCCAAAATAAGATTTGCTATCAGTTTTTCATCAACAAAAGATTACTATTATTTCAGATCAAAATTCACCTCTAAACAGCAAGTACAGTAACTGAAATGACCACTGTTTCTCGCCTTACTGCCTAAACATAAAAATCAAATATCTATGAGTATGAAGCCAGCATGATACGCGAATTTTGTCATATAATTCCACTATGCACCTAGAAACAAACCTATCACATCAATAATAGATGTCAACAGAGTACGCCGATGCCCAGGAAGAAAGTAAACCAGGGAAGTGGACAAGTACCAGACCTTAGACGCAGTCAAATTCAAAGCATTGTTAATTGTGCTCCTAAGTTGGTGAGAAAGCAACTCAGAGTGGGCAAACTTCACAATCTAGTATTAAATTGATTCTATAAGCCCAGTCCACTAAAAAATGTTGGTAGATAGGCCCATCCAAGCATATACTGAGCAATCAAGCTTAATCTGTAGCAATTTCAATATTTCATACTTTTCTCTTTCCCATAATTTGAGGCCTCAGTAGATTGGTCACTCAACAAGACAGTTGATAAATGTGCAACATGCTTCTCAAGTGTTTTGTGAAATGACAATTATGACATAACCATATAACATCTAACAACTGTGGACATACAAGAAGTTGGTAATGTCACGAGGCAGATTATTGGAGTAGAACACAGGGCAGGATACTTGCAAACTTTTTCTAGTTTCATTCTGGTACCAGTTGATGCTACTTACCACAAAATGCTGGCATTTTTCTCACATCTGGATCCGATGACCTTCTACATAATGAGTCTTTCCTTGGAAGGGTTTCCTTCTTGCGCAGTGTCTCCAGCTGCAATCAAAGAACGAGGTGCATGACTATGAGAGTTTGCATACAAGACCAAGAATACTTCAAAACCATAGTGTAAGAGACATAATGCACTTTTTCCTATCACTCTTTAGTAATTTTAGGACATCATGGCCTCAAAATTAAATTTCAAAAAATAGAAAATTGCTATTGTTCTTTCAAGAATATAACTGAAAGAAAAAAAGCAAGGATATCTCTTGTAGCATAACTTTCTATAATTCCATAATCATACAAGAAGTTTCTTAGGCCAGATTGGGAGTAGAACATGGAGTTTGGTGCAATTAATATGACAAACCAGCCAAACCTTAATGGCCAGTTCGAAAAAGTGAACTAACATCTGAAACCATCTCAAGAGAAACCAGATATTGCATTTGCTATACATTAATGACTGGTGGGCAGAGACTGCCACATACTAATAAGTAATAATACTATACAGGATCACATTCTCTTCTTAACTATGATTAGTACTTTACTATGCATAAAAAAGATGTAAACACATAGAATCAACGGAAGCAAATTATGTTTTTCTTTTCTAATGGTCAGGAAGTAGTTACTTGAACAGCACACATTTTTTTAAAAATTTCCATTTAAACTGATTATATTCTGGAATTCTAGTTTGAGGGCCTTTTGTGTGCCAAAAAGACATAACTGATAACTACGCAACTACCTCGGACACGACTCCGATCACAATAGCCTCCATTTGTTTAAATCAAACTATGAACCTACAAGCACATAACTTTATTTTGTTTAACACATCAATGAGGTTTCAGCTACTCTCTGGACTAGTTTGATCACCGAAGCTAGAAATGCGCATGGAAAACAAATTTCTGCTTAATTCTTCCTCTCTTTTACTAAAGCTACCCAAAACTTAATTGCTGTCCAACTTCAGCTGTCAATTTTTTACAAGAATTTTCTACTGTACTTGGTGACCGGCCCCTTCTCATGCTTGGAAGTGTTTAATCCTACCAAATCAGTGTCTACTTCTACTAAACCATTACCATTGATCTTCGTTGCGGACTGACTAATTGACTATTCTCTTCCCCGACTGAAACACCACTTGTAATACTATTTCCCCCTCGCTGAGAGACAAATTATCGATTGTTTATTGCTTAACACAAAACTGAAAGATACATTTGGTTTACATTAAAACTTTCGTCACTCAACATGATTTTGAAATAGCAATCATAGTAACACAAACTTCCCCTAATTCAAAGAATCTGTTTCGCAATTACCATATGCTATCAAATATCAAATTACATACATATGAAACGAATCATCAACAATTGAGCTTGAATAAACAAAATCAAAATAATGCTCAAGGTACAATAAACCTCCAATTGCGCAACTCACAACACATCGATGCAGCACCAGGCGAAAAAAAAGCGGAGAGTGAAATTACCAGATACGGCGACAGGAGCAACAACATCGCCGTAGATAGCCTGCAGAGTGGAGAGTGGGACGAGAGCCTTCTCCGGATCAGCCTTTGCCTCGGCGTATAGCGTCTGCTTCCATTCCCAAATCGTATTCTTCATCTGACTGTTTGTTTTCACCAACGCCTCGTTCTCCGCCTCGAGCGCCCGGACCGTCTGCGTCTGCTCCCACGACCGCGCCGCCAGAGCGCAGAACACGGCTCCCATAAACGTGTTCACGACGGCGTCGCTGCTGGCCGCCCGATTCAGCGCTCCGATTACTCGATCCATTTCTCTCCGGCGAGGGTTTTGCCTCTTTGCTAAAACCTCTAGCTGATTTATTTCTCTCGGGCCGAGTCCATTAGGCTTTTCAACATTAATTACGGGCCGGGCCCGATTTCCATCGGGCTTCCATATATCGGCCCAACACCGAGGAGCCTATTATTATTGGCGCGAAGGTTTGCAACGAAAATGAAACATTGAAACGCTGTAAAAGCTAAATTAAATTAATATTTTGATATGATTAAAACGAAATTCCAATAACTACCTTTAAATTTTTCTCCTAATATTATTTTCAGTTTTCGGTAATTTTGTAAATTGTATTTTATTTAAATCACTATAATATCCTACCTTCATTTTAATCATATAGATTTAATTGGATTTGTTAAAAGAATTGAGAATGTAATTGCCTCATTGGTAAGGAAAAATATGAAACTTTCTATAATGCCTAAATTTTTTATGATGAATTAATGCTTGAGAGTTAAATAAAAATACATAAGATTTAAAAGTTAATTAGAAAAGTGAATTAAGCTACTATTATAATTGTGGGTGAGGAAAAATTATTATTAAAACATTCTGTATCACAACCCTTTACAGATCCAACCAAATATTGGGAGAGTTTATTCTCAAACAATCGTTTGATTCGCAAAACCTAAAATCGGTTAAATAAGTGAGAGAATCTGATTTGACGCAATCGAATTCACAGAAAATCCGAGGCGAACATTCTGCTGTGAGTTTTTCGTTTCGTTTCAAAATTTCCTTGTTGGTTTTATCTAAAATTATCAGTTTTCTGGAATTTTCAATGTATTTCTGAACTTCAATTGACTGTTATTCGTGATTTAATGCATGAATTTTTTCCCATCGCTATCGTAGTTCAATTATGCTGTGAATGTGGAAAGGTTTCTTTGGGTGGTTTCATTGAATTTCGTGGTTGGTTAATTCATGTAGTTGTATTATCATAAATTCATAACACGGATAATCTATCGCGTTTCTGTTCCTTTGCTGAATGCAATTGGTGGCTTGGCTAATGTTTTTGATACATCAATTGGCAAAGTTCACAAACAGGTTAATTACTAAGCACATGAAAGCCTAAATTTGCTGAAATTGTCTTAGGGATTCTGTCATGATGTTGCACCTTTTAAAGAAAAAGAAAATGTTGAGAAGGTTATACTTGTATTTGGGCGAATGCTGTTAGAAATCGTGAAAATATAGCCTATTGTATGATGAAGTGCGAGTTTGTAAAGTTAAGATAGCTAGCCTAGTGATCTAAAACAGGTTCATATAGTCGATGCAAATACTCATGATATTTGGGTGTTTTGTTGTAATTGCTAATCACCCTTTGCAAAAGTTGCAGTTTGGAGCAAGTTTAGTTCATGCTGAAAATTTTTAGGATGGGAATTTATTGGTTGGATATGTGGTTTGGCAGTTAGAGGGTAGGATGTACTGTGAAGTTTCTTGTATGGTTCATCTATGTTCTGTAGATAAGGGTTTAGCTTGCTGTTGATTAATCGTTTGTGTCGTTGCTTTAACGTACCAGGGGTTAGTGCGCTCTTGTTGCCTCACAGCTGATAAAATGGATGGTAATAGGTTTGGAAAAGGTATGAAAATTGCTTATAATGATGAGAGTTTGTTATTACTTTTTGGTATTGCACCATGGCTCATTTTGAGCTTGTTTTCCCTTCTCTAATTCATTTCACATGGACATAAACGAAATTTCTATTGACAAATAGAAAGCATATGCTGAAGATGCATAATAACCGCTTCCTAGAGCTAGCCTTTTAACTCTTTGTAATAGTTTGAACATTATTGTGGAGTTTCATTAGGTTCCATTTGACTTTAATGGGCCATGTCTTTTTAGACATAATGAAAAAGCCTAGAGAATATGTGGAGTTACCAAACAAGTTCAGGTTCCTCTTAATTTTATTATTCAAGGAACAGATGGCGATTAATTTAATCTAAGTTTCTGATAGTCTGAGATGTAATGACTTCCCATTTCAAGACTGGTATGCCGCATTTCAGAGCCACAAATCTGTAACATTTAAGTCTGGTCTTGTGAGCGAAAGGAATTCAATCTTTTTAGATGTTTCCCTTATCAATTATCTCAATTGCATTTCCAACATTATCAGCTTATGATTCAATTAACATTCTAAAGTAAATACTAACCAACTTGGCACTCTTGCGAAAGTAGGGCCAAGAGAACTTACAGGTGCTCGAGATCTTATAAGTCACTTCAAGTTGTTACCTCATCATGACTTTTTCTGCAAGAATCCACGTCCTGTGTCAGTACTGGACACACACTACCTCTCCAACGTTGTTGGTGACACAGAGATCAGGAAAGGGGAAGGGATGCAATTGGATCAGCTTGTTCAGACTACATTTTCAAGACATAGTTCTGCATGTATAAAGCCATTTAACTTAGATTTACTTGGAGAAGCCTTCCACCTTCAGGAATCAGCACCTGTCAACTTGTCTTCTGTAAGAAATTCATCAAGTAGTTCTTTGATATTTTGCACGTTTTTCTTGAAATTCCCATTACAGTCATTTGTTTGTTCTATTACGACTTTCCAAACTTAGGGCTCAGCTTGAGTTTCTCTATATCTAGAATCATAGCTTAACTTTGATAAATTTTTAGCTAAAATTAGTGATAACAACCATGCTGTTTTTTAGGCCGAGAAGGGAATCCCCACGATTGCTGTAAAATCCAAAACTGAGTCCAAAGTGAAGGACAAGCACAGAAAGCACAAGGACAAACACAAGGAGAAAGATAAAGACCGTAAGAAGCACAAAAGAAGTAAAGAGGAGAAGGAGAAAAAGCGAGAGAAACGCGAAAAGGTTTTTAACTAATGCCACTCCTGCTGCTTTTCTTTGGTAAAAAGTGTAACCCAATCTAACAGTTTATAGATTTACAAGCTAGTCGAATGACTTTCAACTCTTGCTTGCTTTGCACCACCATTCTGTTAAGTGAAGCACGATGTCCTTGAATTCTCCCCTTTTCTTTCATTTACTAATTGAGAAGTGTGAGAGGAAACAGAGATGTCTTATAAGTGGTTACAATCAGTCTTGTCCGAACTGTAATTTGTTTCACTTTTATACCAATCTCAAAGTTTTTCATAAATTGACTCTGATATGTAAATCATGATGGTGAGTTCAGAGAAAGAAGCGAGATGGAGATGATGATACCAGTGGAGTTAAGAAGCACAAGAAAAGTAAGGTAACATGGAGAAGAACAATATTGGTTATAGCTCCTTGATCTTTTTTTTCACCAATGCCTCTTTCTGTTCTCACTTGTTTGAATTATATGCAGCATAAGAGCTCAAAGATTGACGAGGTGGGGGCAAAATGGTTTCCAGCATAAAGGGCTGTCAATAACCTCTCCATGTCTGTACGTTCTGAGGTACAGCTACGAACTTTGCAAAACATTCTATGTTCTCCATTTTCACGGTATTCTATATCTGAGGCTTGAGCTAACTGAAAACCTAGATCTTACACAAATTCGCACAAGGTTTTGTCATTTTGGTGTTACCTGATTGTCTTCCTCGATGCAGAATATCAAGAAAGGTGAATCGTTGTATGAATTTCTTTCAAGAAGATGTCAATTGCTACGAATGATATATATGCACACGCTGGTGAGTGTTGACAACTCATGATGCCTTTCAGTCGAACGTATGAATATCTGCTCGATACAACTACAGTTCTTTGTCACCATTGCTTTTGGAATTAACTTCCAGATTAGTAGTCATTTTCAGTATTATACTAGTATATCTTACAGATGAATGACTTGAATTAGACTTGGCTAAATTTGATTTCCATCTAATTTATCCCATGCTTTAAAAAATTTCATTTCTTGCCCATCTTTAGCAGCTGCAGCGATGATTAATTTATAAAATACTCCTACTCTATTCATTCGGATTAAATGTCACATATTGATTCAACATAAGTTTTCAAAATACTAGTACTATAAAATAATGTGTGGTAAAAAGTTAGTGAAATAATATTTTATGAGTAATAAAATGCGAGTGAAATGAGATAATAGAAGATATGCTTCATTAATTAAAAATAATAAAAATGAAATAAGGCATTTAAAGATGGAAGTAAATTGACACTATATATTTTTTATATAACAAATATTACATTGGTCTTATATACTATATTAAATGAATAATAATTCAATTGTTAAAGTCTATTTTGGTAATCTTAATTTATTTTTCTATTTACAAAAATTGAAGTAACCTATCACGCTATCAATAATTTGACAATGTCTAATAGTACATCATAAGTTACATTACATGTCGTCTTAGTCATGAGATTGATATTAGTGTAGCCAAGTAAATCAAAAATTTAGGGCATCCACAATGGGCAGACTAAGTCTCGCCCTATGTACCGCCACGTTAGCATTTTATCCTCCGCCTCTTCCACCTGCAATGGGGCGGACTATAGCCCGCCCTAAGCCCCGCCCTAAGCATTTTACTTCTATTTTGTATTTATATAATTTATGCAAATATATCAAGCAAAATAAATAAATAAAAACAACACAATTAAGACAAATCCTACATTTACTTAATTAAAAAAAAAAAGTTACAAAATAAGAAATTAAAAAAAAAGTGCACTACATATAAAAAAACCCCGGCTAGTCTAGAGTAGTCCCAACATGCGGTTGTGGCCATCGATCATCCGCTGGATGCCTTCGATTTGAGCCGGGTTGGTCGCATGCATCAGGGCGTTGTGCGCGTCCAACAACGTCCTGTAGTCGGAGAAGGCCACCAAATCCGTGTAGGCATGTGACGCAGCCGAAGTCGACCTCGGGGTCAGGCTTGGGGCCTGGTCAGGCGGCGCCGCAGCGGAGGAGGTCGCCTTGGCCTTGGCCTTGGCAGCCTTGATGCCAAGGGGACGCCGGGACATCGGTGTGCCGGAACTCTTATCCTCAAACATCGGATTGTTGAGGTCCATTGGAGATGCGCCACTTTCGCTGCTTGTATAATCAGTGAAGGTGCGCTTTGACGCCCTCTTCTTCGCCGCCGTTGATTGGGGAATCACACCACCAACTAACTTCTGCTTCTCCTTCAAGAGCGCCCAGGATTGGTAGTGCTTGAACTCGCCGTACAATGACATGTAAGATTGGATTGCTTTGTCGCGCACATCCGTGAGACTCTCGTCGCTGCTCTGCTCCCTCTCGCACTTGTCGTACTCCCCCACGAACAGATTGACCTGCTTCTTTATTTGATTCCAGTGCTTGCGGAGCGACTCCCTTTGGCGCTTGTAGGCGGTCGACGGCTTAGCCTCGTTGTATTTTTCGGCGATGCGCTCCCGATACGCAGTAACCTTCTGGTTGTTGGCGAACACCGGATCCTCTGAAACATCAATCCAACATCTCGTCAAGACGATGGATTCTTCCGGGCTGTAGTTCGTTCTTCCCGGGGCGAACTCTTCACACACCGCCGTTTGCGGCAACTTCTGGGCTCATGCCTTGGTCTGCTTCTTCTTGGTAGCGGAGCCTGACGCGGCGGCAGAGGCGGAGGGATCGGCGGCGGCGGCGGTCGGCCGCGAGCTACTGCGGCGGCGGGTGTGCGGTTAGGAGAAGGCTCCATGTCTGACAGTCCGTACGAGTCCGTGCTGAAGTCGGGATCGTACTGGGCGTTGGTGTCGAATGGTCGGTATTCATTAGGTTCTGTACCCGACCATCGTGCACCACCGAACATCGGACTATTCGGACTTGGATAATCTCCGGGATTCATTTTGTTTAATGTAGAAAATGTAGTGTGAATTTGAGAGTGAAAGGAGTGAAAAATGAAGTGAAAAGTGAAAGGTATATATAGGTTTTGAAAATTAAATAAAATTAAATTAAAAACTGAAAACGCGTCGCCATCGTCCATCACATCGTCCGCGATGCCACAGTGGCGGGCCTTGCAACGGACGATGAGCATCGTCCGCGCTTCGTCCGCGGACGATCGATCGGGCGCGGACGATAGTTAAACCATCGTCCGCGATGCCAAAGTGGCGGATGATGCGACGAACGATGCATCGTCCATCGCATCGTCCGCCCTATTGTGAATGTTCTTAGGTGTGATTTGGTGAACAAATACCTAATTGAAAAAAATCAAGAGGTCATTTTCTATTTGCCATTCTTGCTAATTACACGACAAAAACACCATCGGACTCTAAATGTTACGTGAAAGTTATATTGGCATTATTTATTTTATTTCATACTACATGTTTAGATTATTTTTAATATACTAAAACATATTATTAATGTTATTATTTTTATAAATTGTGAAAATAAAAGCTTGATATCTCTATAATTTTAAATTAAATAAAATAAATAATAATTTAAAATTATTTGTTATATAATTAGTAAATTAATCATGTTAATCCTATGTATTAAAATTGAATTAAATTTCTAAAACGAATCAAATAATGCTAAACATAGACTATATGAGAACACCTTACACGTAAACGAATGATAGCCACATAAAATTAAACGATACAATGATAATTGCTAACTAATTAGCGATCTCAAACTAAGATTAAATCTTAGCCATTAGATTAGAAGATCTAGTGGTTGAAATAATATCACATGGATTATATTTTTAATTAAGAAAATTAATAAAAAAAATTAGAGGATATTAATGTCATTTTTTCTCATTAAAATAATCTTAAAACTTTAAATTTATGTAACTCTCTCGATTTAAATTATTTTTTCGCAAAAAAATTTATCAAATTAAAGATAATTTTATAAGGATTCTAACGAGATCTCAATTGCATATGTTCCGACGATGTTCGGATGATGAAATTTGATATTTTTTATTTTAGTTTTCGTAAATGTTGATAACCAGATTTTTATCAACAAATACATCAAAAATCTTAATAAAACCATGTAAAAATCTCAATAAATGTGTGTTGATATTCTTATGTCATATTGTTGATATTTGTAATACACTATGTTGATATAAAAAAAACATTCACGAAAATTATCATATGATAACATAATGACGATATTACCCTTTTGTTGATATTTTGTCTACTATTTATTAAGATTCGTAAAATTTAATCTCATCCACTCATTTTAAAATCTAAAGGTGGAGATTTGGACTTGATTTTAGATTAGAGTGCTATAAGCATTAGAATATGACACCTATATTAAATTATAAGGAGACGTTGAGCTATACTTTTCCTTTGCGGGATAAATGGAGTACTCTACTGGAGTATTTTTCAGGCGGTTGGGTTCTAAAAACTGTGAAGAAAGGTCAAAGGAGTATATAAAAAGTGAAATGATGTATGAATGAGTATTTTTTATATATTAATATTAATAAAAATATGAATAAAAAATTAATTATTTAGTTATAATGTGTATTTACTATAACAGTATAATTTATTAATTATACTGTAACAATAAAATGAAATAAATAATTATGAACAGATAAAATACTCCCTCCACTATGCTCAAAATGTCCACATTCTTGAATAGTTAGAGATTTGAGGTAAAGTGTTGAGTATGATAAAACAAAGTGAAAAAATCTGGATAAATATTTTAAAAAAGAGAGAGGAAAAAGGAATTTACGTCGAAATATGAAAAATGGGCATGATTAGTGGGACAAATTAAAATGGAAATGTGAACATTTTAAATGGAGGGATAACAAATACTCCTCCGTTTCTTCATAATTGAGTCATTTTTCTATTTTGGGAAGTTCCTTCATAGTTGAGTCATTTACATATATGGTAACTTATTTCTCTTTCTTACTTTATTCTCTCTTATTTTTTCTCTCTACTTTATTCACTTTATACTTTATTCTCTCTACCTTTTCATCTCTCTTACCTTTTTATCTATTTATTTAACACATCCAACATTTCATTCTGAAACTCCGTGCCGAAAAGTTCCGCCTCAACTATGAAGAAATGGAGGGAGTAAGATAAGTACAAGTAAGTACTTATTCTATCCCATTAATAATGAAACGTTTTCCTTTTTGAGTTGTCCCATTAAAAATAAAACGCTTCTTAAAAATAGAAATCATATTATTTATATTTTTCTTTCTCTTTTACTTTATCCCCTCTTCTTTAACTTACAAAACAATGCTACATAAAATCATACGCCGAAAAATAAATGTTTTATACTCCCTCCGTCCCACTTTAGGAGTCCCGGTTTACTACTTTGGGGTGTCCCACTTTAGGAGTCCCGGTTAGAATATTCCTTAATTGGTAATAGGCCCCACATTCCACTCACATTTTTCCACTCACATTTTATTATAAAATTAATATATAGAAATAGGACCCACATTCCACTATTTTTTTTCACCAACTTTTTTTTATATTTCTTAAAACTCATGTCGAACTCAACCGAGACTCTTAAAATGGGAGGAAGGAAGTATTTATTTGGACGGGGGCGTATGTATTAACGTTTGCAGGGACAGTGGGAATATTTTGTAACTCGAAATAATTTGAATATGAAAACTTGCTAGGCACTTTGGTTCGCAATTCGATTATAAACTACACACTTCTATGAGGTAGTAGAATAAATTAAAAAGGTTGTATCCCACAACTGCAATATATTTTATTAATTTAAATAATATTTATTGAATTAAAATAATTGAGTCTTTAATTTGTTATAGTTTGAAAAAGTTTTTTTTGTCGTCGTACGAATTTTAAGAAATTAGCGTCTGACTTTGTGAAAAAAATAAGGAAATGAGTTAGTAATCATATATTGATTTTTATAATAGACGTTGACTATAATGAATTAGATGAATAGTGGATCTCCTTACCTAATATAAAAAATAAATAAATGAGACTTTAAATAACGGACATCTCAAAATAGCAAAATATGATATTATTTTAAAGACGGAGGGAATATTAAATTAGGTGCATGTGATACACTTTGCAATATTATATTGGTCCCTAATATCATAAGACTTTCAAAAAATTGGGTTCCCACAAACTTTCAATTTGACAAATAATATCACGAACTTTAACCCGAGTTTGTTATTTTCACATGCGAAAAAATTCCAGCTATATTAACGAATTAAAAACACAATTTTTGAGGGTGTGCTTCAAGAAAAAATATCCTCAAAGATTGAAGAACTTGAAGTTCTCGAAGTTGTTGTCGAGAAATTACAAAAAAAAAACACCGTATCATGATATTATTTGTCGGAATTTTTTCGCCGGTGGAAAATAACAAACTTGGGTAAAAGTTTGTGATATTATTTGGCAAATTGAAAGTTCATGGAAAAAAACCAACATTTTGAAAGTTGATATTATTGGCTAAGAGTAGTGATAAAATGCAAACTCTATATATATTCAAACTTTTCAACATAGTTTCAACACAATGTCAACGTAGTATAAATTTCAAGATTTTGATGTCAACACAATGTCAACAGTTGACATTGTGTTGATATTATTTTGTCATCTATTGACATTTTTTAACGGTCCAAATCATAGTTTCAATTATAATCATTTATATGAAGCAGGCTATTTGAGCTAGCCCATCAGACTTCGGGCTAGTTCTACTTAGGTTACGAGTTTGATGAAATTGTGATTTTTCCAAACTAGATTGATTGGCAGATAGACCGCACATATTGGAAAAATGAAACTCTGGTTATGCATTATGGATCACCTTATACTTTTCTTACAACATCTCTTATTCCACCCCTCACAAACATAAAATATGATGGTGGACTCATTATTTATGTTCGTGAGAGGTAGAGTAGGAGATGTTATAGGAAAAGTATGAGGTGATCCTCACCGTTATGATCCTCACTGCTTATTATGAGACAGGAATGAATATTAATCAAGTTATACTACCATCACAATTCACATGCATCATGCATGTTGCACACCTAGCCACTAAGATTTCATTATAAACACAAACCTAGACACCTTTTGTTGATTCATTCCCATTATTCCAAAAATGTCATCTAAGTCCAGCAATGAGAGCAACTCCGACCTCCCAAAATCCCCCTTCTGGGAGGAGCCAGACGCCCTGGCCCTCCGCGAGGGCTTCTGGCTCCCCACCTGCCTCCTCGACTCCGCCGCCTCCTTCCGCCAAAACTTTCAGGCCCGCGAGGGCGACGTCGTCCTGGCCTCCCCAATCAAAACCGGCACCACCTGGCTCATGGCCATCGCCCACTCCCTCCTCCACAAACCCAAATCCAATGATGCCAACAATGCCGATGCCGATGCCCTAGCCAGCAACAACCCTCACTCCCTGGTCCCCACAGTCGAATTCGAGCTGTGGTCCCCCACCACAACCGTCAACATCTTCGACCCCACCTCCCCGCGCCTCCTCCACACCCACCTCCCTTTCTCCCTCCTCCCGGCCTCCCTCTCCGCCTCCGCCTCGAAAATCGTGTACATCGCCCGAGGCCCCGAGGACACCCTCGTCTCCATGTGGCACTACTTCAACGCCGTCGCCGCGCCGGTGCCGCTGGAGAAGGCGGTGGAGTGCTTCTGCTCCGGGGCCCACCCCTTCGGCCCCTTTGACCGCCACGTGGCGGAGTACTGGCTGGAGACCCGGAGGCGGCCGGAGAAGGTGCTGTTCGTGAAGTACGAGGACATGAAGAGGGAGCCCGGGAGGGAGGTGTCCAGGATTGCCGAGTTTCTCGGGAGGCCGGTCGCCGCGGAGGGGGAGGTGGAGGAGATTCTGTGGCGGTGTAGTTTGGAGAGGCTCAAGAATTTGGAGGTCAATGCGGCTGGACATGCTGCTTACTTTAGGAAAGGTGAAGTGAGAGATGGGAAGAATTATTTGACGCCGGAGATGGGAGATCGGATTCATCGGAGCGTGGGCGTTAAGCTCGAGGCGCTGGGCCTCTTTTTTTCTGACAGACGATGAAGCGCAGTTCAGTTCAGTAATGTTTAATAAGACGTTTTTCATCCAACTATGGACGTGAGTCAAGGATTGTGTGTGTTTGTAAGTGTATGACTCAGTTCGGTTTAATAAGACCTTTTTCATCTAACTAATTATTGCCTTCGTCCCATTTAAGTGGAACATTTCATAAACAAGATTTTATGCAGTTTTGTTCTATGAGTTGAGTACAGCTCAGAAAAAAATAATGCTAATGTTTTTTTTTACTATATATAATAAATACTAGTCTAAGCTGGTAGTGATAAAATACAAACCCATATATTGTACAAACTCCAACCTTTTTAACACAGTGTCAATACAACGTCAACACAGTACACGATTTTAAGATTTTGATGTCAATACAATATCAACACAACGTCAACTGTTGACACTGTATCAATATTTTCTATTGCTAAAATTTGTTGACATTTTTAATGGTTCAGATAAGAGCTTGGAGTTTCTATAATATTTAGAGTTTGCATTTATTTACCTTCCAACCTAAACTTACCGATGCAGTGAGCCATAGCTCAACAAAAATAAGGCCAGCCAAGAAAATTGCTTGACATATGCACACACACTAAAATCGATAAAGCAACAAAACTAACATATGTAAAGTGAGGCACCATTTGGTGATAGTATTGAAGCAGGATCTCTTTTTTTGTCTTTTATTAAGATGAAAAAAATATAATCTGGTACGGTTTAAGGTTTAAGATTTTTGAACAAATTGCATTATATTAATAGGGGTGTGTGGGTAGGATATGTTTGATGGCAACAAAACATAATTTTTTTTTTTTATTTTGGGGTGAATTTGGAAATGAAGTCCCTTAATAGGAAACTTCTTCCTCTTTTTTTTACATTATGCAAATAGGAAAATTGCTAATGTGATTGGCGTTTTTAAAGTTGAAAAACGCCAATTCGATTGCTGTGTTTACAAAAATCAACATGTTTAGTAAAAAAACATGAATACTTAGTTGCCCAAATAGTTTGATGGAAGGATTAGAATAATTGTAATTGTCATTAAGCTATCATATTTGATTTTCATTTGATCAACACAATGGGTAGAATAATTGTAAAACGCTAATACATTTGGCGCGTTAAAAAAATGTCAATCAATTGGCGTGTTCAAAAACACACGTAGGCATTTTCCCACAACTTCCGTTGTGATTGTAAAGAGTCGTTGGCGATAAGTTCTATGTGGGGAAATCGTCGGTTTAGAGATTGGGTTACGGATGACTGTTGATAAGAATAAAGAGAGAAATCGACGAAGGGGGGATGGGTCTTGAAAAAGAAAGAAAGGGCGGAAAGTTTAATGAGAAAATAAAGAAAGTGCGTGGAAATTAGGTTACCGATTTTGAAAACTTTGCGCTAGAGTTTAAAGGCGGATGAATCGGATTGACAGAAAATCTATTCACAACGACACTGCTACAATAGGAGTGCATTAATTATTTTTATTCAGCATATCGGCGATAGATGTGAATTTATTATTCGGTTGTTATAAAGCGATTTTGGTTCGCAAAAGAGGTAAATTAAATTTATGATTATTTTTCCAATTTTTTTTTTATATCTCAATACACAAACTTTCAATTTGTCACATTAATACCCTAAGAAAAATAGGTTAGAAATTGAAATGATGTGACAAATTAAATTTTATGTGGAAATAAAAAATATCAAAACTATTGATAATATTTATTTAAATTTAATTACGTTTCACATCTCTCTTGTTTTGCATAGTCGTTGGCTCATCTCTTCATCTAAATGGTTCGATCAAATTATCAAAATACTAAGGCGAACTAGTTGAAGGAGAGATTTTGCTGAAAATTTCAAAGATCTAAGATAAGGAAATGAAGTGGCATTTCCTATTTTTTAAATAAATTTTAAAAAAATTATTAATATTAAAATGGCATCATTTTAATGGTTTTTTGGTTTTTTAGTTTGCTTTACCACTTTCAATTTCTTCCCCGGTTTTTTTAGGGAAAAATAAGATAAGTCAAAATTCATGTAAATTGAAAAAATACATGGTGGTTTTTTGCCCAACCTTAAAATAATTATATTATTATTATTATTATTATTATTATTATTTTGAATTTAGATATCTAAAACTAATAAAAATGCATAGAATAAAATCATCGCTTGTATTAAAAACACCACAATAAAAATAACATGGATTAAATAACTTATAACTCAAAAATAACATATCACTCCCAAATTTATTCTTAGCACCTAGATCAACAAGTCATGATGCATTTGGCACTATCGGCGCATAGGTCATGGTGTTGACGTTGGGGTCCAATTCAACTTGAGCCGATTCGGTCGGACCACTCAACGGTTGGCGGCTTTGTGGCTCATAGGATAAGTGTAGGATGGCACATGTGTGCCAAAACTCTCCTCGGTAGGAAAGTTAAAGTAGTTGGTGTTGCCGCCCATGGTATAGTTGCTTGAGGCGGTGGTCTTCATTCTCTTGGGGTTGCCTCCAGACTCAGCGCCACCACCAAACTTAGGATGCTCTTTGACAATATCAAAGATCTTCTCAAACTTGAAGTCTTTTTTCTCTTCATCCGAAAACGTCTTCAAAGCCTTGAGCCGAATGTCGTCCCAACTATGGCCGCTCGCCCACACCTTCTGGAAGATGTTTGCATATTTGGCCACCTCAACGGCCACCCGATCCCAATGTTTGTGGAGATGGTCCCACTCGCGCTCACATGCCCATTTGGGCTTCATTTGGTTGTATTTTGCAGCGATTTTCGTCCAAAACTGGCACACTTTTGGTTGGTGGCTACCCATGGTCTCCTTAGACACATCAACGTAGCAGTGAGCCACCACAATTGTTTCTTCAAGAGTATACCATTTCCCCTTGGCACGAGAATCCAAAACAACCTCTGGCGGTGGCGGGGATGGTGCCACCACAGGAATAAACTCAAAATCGGAAATCCCATAGTCCTCTACGTTGATTTTAGAGCTGCGTGCATCTTGGTCTGGGAGTGCCGGTTGGTACCCTGCTTGGTCCCACGGTGCTACATTGTCGAAATCCAATTCCAACGAAGCGCAATACATAAAGAAATCGTCTTGAACTATTGATGGACCACCAACATTGTTATTCATTGCTACAAACTATGAGATATTTAGAGAGACAATATAGAAGAGGGATATGAAATGAAGTGAGGAATGCGGATATTTATAGGAAAAAATGTAGTACTATTAAAATGAAAAATAAATTATATTAAAAATTAAAAATAAAAGCAATTTTCTTTTTCAGCCAACGCTAGTACTGCTATATGGCCAAAAATAGGCCGCCATTATTATTTCCCTAATATTGTCTCCATATTCAGTATTCAATTCAATTTTCCATTCTACTTATATATTCATCTACATTTAAGAATTACTCCTCTGTCCTACTTTAACAGTATCTGTTTATAATTTTAGCGTGTTTCACTTTAGAAGCCTCGCTTAAAATATTTCATAAATGGTAATAATCCTCACATTCTACTATCATTTTTTCACTCACTTTTATTATAAAACTAATCTACGTATAAAAGTAGGATTCATATTCCAATATCTTATTTCACCACCTTTTCTCTAATTTTTTAAAACCTATGCTGAACTCAAATATGACTCCTAAAGTAGGATATTATTACATTATAAATTTGAAATATCAGACTGGGTGCTACATAAGAACAAACAATAAATTTATAATATATACCAGTTTTTTACTACTTAAATAAAAATATTTAGCTTGAATAAATTACCAAAATACATGACTTGGCAACTGTGTCGAGTCGACCCTCTGGGTTGCACTTAAATTTTTTTTTTTAAATAATTACAATTGAATAAATTTAAATATGCATATTTATATAATTAATAACAATATACTAGTATTTCATGTAATTCTAAAATCATCCAATAAACATATATATATGAATTACAATTCCAATTAAAAATATAAAATCTTATAAATAGTTTCGTACTTCAAATATAGCCACTTTTAGTTAATATTCCCTCTGTCTCAGTGTAAGTGATGCATTTACCTTTTTTGACAATAATGAATTCAATTCTATCTCCTACCTTATCTTCTTATCTCTTATTCTTTTTCTCACTTAATTCTGCTTTATTCTTTTCTTTTTTCTATTTTATTTTTTTCTACTTTATTACTCATTCCGTCCTAACTAAGTTGAGTCGTATTCGTGTTTGGGGTGTCTCAACTAAATTGAGTCGTTTCTTTTTTTGACAAAAACAAAACGTTCAATCACCCTTACTTTATGTCATCACCTAATTTACTACTATCTCTTTTATCTTTCTTACTTTATTCCACTCTCCTACTTTTCAACACAATTTCTTAATTTTTGTGTAAAAAAGTTTCGACTTAACTTAGTTGGACTTAGGGAGTAGTATTTATGATTTAATTCACTAAACACAACTATCTAAATTCATATGCCTAAATAGAAAGACTCGCTTAAATTGGGCCGAAGGAAGTAATATTTAATAAAAAATTTAAAAATACATATGAAATTACTAAAATATAATTTAAAATAAATTAGCCGGTTATAAAGTGGGTCTTCATATGTAGAAAAAAACACTTAATCTAGCCGAACCAGTTAGTCGTGGACTTAGGCCTAGCCGTGACGCTGGTCGGCCTTATCGTCCCAACCCATTCAACAACTCTATGTTATGCATAAAAGGCGCTGATTCTCTACAATGGGCCAAGATATTAGGATTTGGGCCTGAAAATAGTATATGGAGTAGTAAAAATTTAGGTGGATTAAAACATTACTATTATTCAATCAAATAAATACATGTAGATGTCTATATTATGAATTTATCAGTTTTATAATCAGATTTAGAAGTCATGATCAAAACTGAAACCAAAACCAAAACCAAAATTAGAGTCTTGGCCTGATTTGGGCCTAGGCCAGATCATTTCGCCCATTTAGTAACTTTACCAAAATGTGATATGCATAAAAGGCCTCACTGTCTATAATGGGCCATTATATTAGGGGTTAGGTCCAATGATAGTACTCCCTCCGTCCCATTTAAGATGACACGTTTTTCTTTTTAGTCTGTCTCAACTAAGATGACACATTTCCTTTTTTGGTAACTTTCTCTCTCCAATTAATACATTCAACCACTTTTTCTCGCTCCTATTAAAATATTCATCTTTCTTTATATCTCTACTTTAATGCTTCCACCCACCTTCTCTCTCTCCAATTAAACACTTTAACTAATAACTCCTAAAATCCCGTGCCGGCTAAGCAATGTGTCATCTTAGCCGGGACGGAGGGAGTATTTAATTTGTATGGTTATTAGTACTCCCTCCGTTCTTGTTAACAGAGACATTTCTTTTTGGCACGGAGTTTAAGAATGATATGTTAAATGGATGGTGAAAAAAGTAAGAGAGAATAAAGTAAAAGAGGAAAGTATTTTTTGGCAAAAATAGAAATGTCTCAATTAACTCGGAACTTTCTAAAATAGACTAATGACACTATTAAAATGGAACAGAGGGAGTATGTTTTATCCTCCGTCCAAAACTAAGATAAAACATTTTTCTTTTTAGCTTGTCCCAACTAAAATGACATATTTCTATTTTTGACAATTTTTTCTCTCAAACTAATACACTCAACCATTTTTTTCTCTTTCAAATTAAATATTAAACGTTCTTACTCTTTCTATTTAATACTTACTTGCATCAATTCTCTCTCCATTTAACTATATTAATCAACCATTCCTAAAATCTTGTGCCAACTAGAAATATGTCATTGTAGTCCCTCCCTAAAAAATACGAACGATTTCTTTTTTTTTTCCACCCCTTAAAATTATACACTCTTTTTCCCCTTTCTAATTTTATCAGTTTGATAACTATATCATTCATTTCAACACTATTGATATGGATGAAATTTCTTAATAATTAAATAGTAAGATGCTCTATCATGTGCATAGCTTTTCAATGACCTTATCTACTTTGATTCCTTGGTAAAGACCTCAATCTTCCAAATTCTACTAAATAGAAAATTAATGCAATCTGAAACCAACAGGCTAATCCAAATCGTCTGCAAAATTTAGAGAGTTTGGGGTTAAAGAATTTACTTCCATAAAATTCTAACTCAATTAATATGCATTAGATTAGCTCACAATATAAGTATGGTTGATCTAAAACTCATGAATTATCCCAATAAATTGTGCTAAAAAATTAGTACTAGAATCCCACTAACAAGTAACAACCCATCTCAAGTGAACTACATCTAAAAGATTTGTGGTTGGAATCGCTACAAACTTAACTAAATAATTAAATGAAGGGATACTATAAACGCACGTAGAGGGTGATGTCCTTGAAGATAATTAAATAAAGTAAAATCCACCAAAGGGCAGAATGCCAGAATCCTCTATTTATTAACACAATTAATCTAAGTATCCTGAGATTTTATAATTATAGGGAATGAGGTACCTGAATACAAAAATCGAGTCACTCTAAACCACATCTTCTTCTTTTTTTTTTTAATACAAAAATGTACCCATGAACACAAAATTTCTTTAAAAAAACTAAACAAAAACCACTAATTTAATCAAGATATAATAAGATAAAAAAATCGATGGTCAATTTTGGGAAAGGGATGAGTCCAACTAGTTTGAAAAGGATGAGCCTATTTATCACCAACTAATTAAAACAGTGTAACATCACACTATAAATTGCTAGGACCAATGATCCCTATCAACAAAAGCTACATAGAATATAACTAAGAGGTTAAATTAGTCGAGATGAATTTTGTCACATCAGTTATTTTAGGAGCAGCCTAAAATTAAAGAAATTTAAGGTTAATCCAACACCTTAATGCACAACTATTTGTAATTAATTACTACTTACTAGTATATAGTAGTCACCTGGTCCGGAAAGAAATGCACTATATCTAATCACTACCCAAGCATCAATTTAGAGCAAACAAAATGAAATTATATGGGCACTTTGTCAAACACAAAATATACAAGCCATATATTTTGGGATTTCCTGATTGACGGGGATATTTCTAAATTTTGAGCGATTAATTGTGTTGATATACTCATGTAACGGTGTTAATATGTACTTGTGTCGATGTGTTAATATGTTGAATATACTATGTTGACATTGTTTATTATCAATTATGGCGTTTATCTTGCATGTCTTTACTGAATATTGATATAGTGACAAGTCTTTATTTTCAAATGAGTAAATGAATATAAATTTAAAGGTAGTAACAAGTCTTTATTGATAGTATATTGGTATGTCCGTGTTGTTTAATTGAATTTTATAAAATAATATTTACATGTTGATATTATGATTGTATTAATATTGACATGATATGTTGATATTTGCGATGATATTCCAATAGGTATATGATGAATGTGGATGTAATTTCCAAATAATATAGACTAAAGAAATGTAGGAGAAATTTGCAAATCCAATGACTAAATCATGTAAATATATTGTGTAGTAGGACTACTATAATAGGAATAAATTGAAATATTTTGAGAATTAATTGAGTAGAACAAAAGAATGATTACATTTTTAGCTTATTCTAAAAAAAATAAAAAAATTTCCACATGATCTTAATTCAAGCCATTGGATCAAAAAATCTAAGGGCTAAGATTGGATAATTAATATCTAAATCTTAATTTTTTTTTTCCAATTACATCCATATATATACTTGCTCCCATCTCATTCTTCTCTCATCAGTTATCTTGTTCTGGATATCCCAAACCAAATTCTTGAATTTCTTGCCTCATCACACACAAAGAGAGAGAGAGAGAGAGAGAGAAAGAGAATGGATTGCAGTAGAGATGAGAGGCGATGGTGCTGTTATCATCCAACAGAAATGGTAGTTGGAGTTTGTGCTTTAGAGCACTCCCAATGGAGTTCCCTTATTTCTCCCTTATTTCTCCCTAACTCCTGCCACATCAGCGCCACATCAGCATCACATTTTATCCCCAGTTTTTAGCCAACCCCTACAATGGTTTCTCCCTTATTTCTCCCTTATTTCTCCCTAACTCAACATTTCATTTTTACATCATCACTAATTTAATTGTTTTATTTTTATATATAATAAAGCTAGCTTATTTAATTTATAAAGATAAATCAAATAAATAGTAATAAAGTTCGTTGTATTAAACACGGGTACACATTACAACGAAGAAAATTAAAAAAAAAAAAAGTACACGAATGGAAATAAAAAATCAAAAAAAAAATTCAAAGAAAAAAAAATTCAAGGGCGGTGGGCGCGGTTTCTATTTGCCCACAATTCTTCGATGATATCGTGTTGTAGTGCTTGATGGGCCTCCTTCTGGTGTATGTCCATGAACGCCTGGAACCGTTCATGTTCGTTGTGCGGTACACCCTGGCGGGCGGACTCGGTTGAGACACCGTGACTCGATGATGCAACACTTGGGTCGTTGGTGACGTCGAGGACGCCTTCGTGTTCATCTTCGATGATCATGTTATGCATGATGATGCACGCATACATGATATCGGCAATATCCCCCTGGTAGAAAAAGCGCGTCGGACCCTTTACCAGTGCAAATCGCGATTGGAGCACCCCAAATGCCCTCTCCACATCCTTGCGCGCAGACTCTTGCGCTCGGGCAAAATACCTTCTTCTATCTCCGAGTGGGCATCTGATCGTCTTCAGAAACACGGGCCATTGCGGATAGATGCCGTCAGCCAGGTAGTACCCCATGTTATGCACATTGCCATTGGCCGTGAATTCGATGGAGGGGCCTAATCCGTTGATCCGCTCGTTGAAAAGGGGCGAGGAATTGAGAACATTTAGGTCGTTGTTCGACCCGGCTATACCAAAATAAGCATGCCAAATCCAAAGCCGTTGGTCGGCAACGGCTTCAAGAATGATGGTGGGATGCGTACCTTTGTAGCCGGTAGTAAACTGGCCTCGCCACGCGGTTGGGCAGTTCTTCCACTGCCAGTGCATACAGTCGATGCTGCCGAGCATCCCCGGAAAGCCGTGGGTCCTCCAGTGCCAATCCAGTAGGAACTGGCAGTCAGCTGCGTCCGGCGAGCGAAGGTAGTGCTCCCCAAATATCTCTCGCACGCCCTGACAGAAATTCTTCAGGCACTCGTTGCCAGTCGTCTCGCCGCATTGCAGATACTCATCGAACATGTCGGCGGACCCTCCATATGCCAACTGCCGGATGGCAACAGTGCATTTCTGTAGGGGCGATAGTCCGGGCTTCCCTGCTGCGTCTCGCTGGAGCCGGAACTCGGGGTAACGCGCGGACAACGCATTAACAATGCGCAGGAAGAGGGAGCGGCGCATTCTGAACCGGCGACGAAATACATCTGCCGGATAACGTGGTTCCTCCGCGAAATAATCGGCGAACAGCCGATCGTGCGCACCAGTGTGGTTGCGAGGGATGTATCGGCGCCGCCGGCGGATTGGCCGTTGGGGGGGTGGCTGCTGCATTCGAGCGATCTCGCTTTGTATGCAGCGGGAGATATAGTTGTTGATTGGGTTGTTGGCGAAACCCGCTACATCCCATCCGGTGGGAGCGGGAGGTACCTCTTCTTCGGAAGAAGAATGTGATATTTCCTCGTCGGACTGAGCACGAGACGATGAATCAGAACTCATTTAATAAAGATGGAGAGAAAAAAGATTGAAAATTTGTGTGAATGAAGTTTGTGGGTGATGAATGGAGGAAGAGGATGAAATATTTATAGGGGTGGGATAAAATAGCCGTTCGGCCAAAAAAAAAAAAAAAAATTTTAAAAATCGCCGATTATCGCCGAGCGTCGCCCACAGTGGCCGGCGATCGCTCGGCGATAATCCGGCGATAAATCGCCACTCGGCGAAGCAACGGTAACATTATCGCCGAATTATCGCCGACTTCGCCACAATGGCCGGCGATAATTCGGCGATAATCGGCGATTTATCGCCGAGAATTCGCCACCTCCATTGGGAGTGCTCTTATGCTTGAATGAAAAGCTCTTAGTTGTTGCAAAGAAACGCCAACGAATTACTCACTACTCTTTCTTACCAAAAATATTTGCTCTTACAAATCCGCGCAGATCCCACACTCCTTCTTCTCCATCTCCAGAAGGTCACATCTCTCTCTCTCTCCATTTTACACAAAATACACACACCGATATGCCACGTGGAGTTATTGATATTTTATTATGATAATGGTATGAAAGAATTTCATCCACGTCGATCATATTTTTATTAAAATTTTTAGTACTTGATAATTACTGTTGATGAGTTGGCTTCTGGTCGAATTGCATACTGACACGAATGTTAAGAAACTTGAGGTGGTCAAATCGGCCGACTTCGCTTGTCGTTTTCGACTGAACTTGAATGTGATTAGTTAGAATCGAGCCGAATGTGAGGGCGAAATTCGGTTGGAGTTCGGTCTCGTTTGTAATTTCGGATAAAATTAAGAGTTCAATAATTGTTGAATAGTTGATTTTTATATTGGTATGGGAAATTATGATTTGATTATGTTATAAGTGTGGGTAGAGAAACGATTTGGTGGGCAGTTGCTACTTTTTGACTAAATTCATCACCAAAATAGTTATAATAAATGGTTGCATTGTTTTTAGTGAAAGATATTTTTGGATCGAGAGTTGTTTGATGTAATCAAAAAACAAACTTTGCAGTTTGCACCATCCCAACATTATGTACTATATCATTACAAAATAGTACTACTACTAATATATATCCATAGATCGATATTATTATACAATGTAATATGTAATTAATCCAATAATAAAGCAACAAGAATTTGATTTATATAACAATTTCATGAAGAATATTTTGTGGTTTGGTTTTTGAAAATTCTTGGATTTTTGTTTGTGTACTCCTTTCTTCTTCTTTTTTCTACCAAGCAACTAATGATATTTTCTTGAAACAATTGTGATCTTGAATTATTCTCATTGTATTTTTTAGTTGGGGAAGGGGAAACAATGAAGGTTGAACCTTAGACTTTTCTCTTTAAACATAGAAGATTCATAATGTTTGGATGTCTCTAAAGTGACATGAATTATCACCTTTTATTGATTATTGATATCTGTATAGTTTTCAACTTTATTCTAAGTCATGGGACCATATTTTGTTAGCAAAATATATCTAATTTGGTTGGCAATGAATATATGCATAACACTTTATCAAATGCAGACTCATTTATATCAATCAAGTTCGAAGAGAATGGTGTGGCCTCATGGGACAAAGGGAAAACGTCCAAAATTGCACATGATGAGAAATATTGTGATGAAAAGTTCAAGAGTGTGGTCGAGCACACGAAGCCACGCATGTCGCTGAGGTGGCGGAGGCGGATTGGTCACCTCTTCCACCTCATCAAGCGAAAGAGGCCGGCCAAGGCCAAGTCAGCACCAAGCACCTTGAAAGGGAGAATGTTAAATATAGGTGGATAAGGTGACAAAGAAGACTAGAAGAGGGCCAAAGAATAAAGGGTTTTGCAAGAAAAAAAGACACCCTAGCTTCCTTTCTTTTTTTCTTTCACTCCCACAATTTTTTTGTGTAGGAATTCATCACATCACACCATATATATATAATTGAGATGTGGGATCTAGTCAAAATTGCATCTTGCCAAAAAAAAGTCATTTAATTTTGGTGAATTTCAAGACCAAAATTCTATGTATCCATTACTAGCTAGAACATGCAAGTGACATGTAGATAAATGTATCATGTGAGATCTATGCTTTAATTTGTATATGAAAGTTGAAACATCAAGAAAGTAGCACAAATTTGAATTATTAGGTGCTCCAATGATCAAGGAAGCAAGAGGGCCACAAAAACATAATGCTAAATCATGGCCTCTTCCAATTAATCTTCAAGAATTCAGTTCATCAACACATGCATGATGATGAAACATGACTTTCTTTTTTGCTATCTTAACACTATTCATTTTGAAAGCTTAACCCCACAAATTGCAAAATGGGAAGGGATGGATGCATGTGCTAAATTGCTTGTATGCCACAATTCTTACAGGACCACAATTCTTGGACATTATTGATTTAGGTGTATTTCTCTTGACCAAAATTCAATAGACAGCTTGATTTAGTTGAGCCTTGTTGTTGGAATGTATTCTACTTTGTTTAAGCATCCTTCCACATGAAAGTTGTCCTTGCTTATATTTTTCATTCTCATCTTAAGTTTTTCTTATTATAGGTGAACATGGAAAGGGAAAGATGTTTCTTTTTTCTGGTTAATTAAGGAAATTGTTCATTAACTCAGATGATTGAATCAAGCACGAAATTAAAATGGTTTGATAGCTCAACTGATCTGCAACAATAGTTACTGGCTTTTGAAAAGATGAAACTATAAAATTAAGGTGTTTGGATTGATGGATTAAACAAGATACTATCTGGTACTTAATCGCGGAACAATGTCATGCTTGATTAGATTTGACTTATGGGTCATGTACTTTCGAATAATCTCAATTCTCAAGACAATTTGATTTTGTGGCATCGAATTTGATAAAATTAGTGATCATATGTGAATGTGGGTTGGCATACGGTGACATGTATAATACTGCATTATTGAATGATCTAGTATCAAAGCAACATTGTTTCATTGTCCAACAAAATGTAGAAGAAATAACATTTCGTGACTAGCCTTTCCATAATATTCCATTCCCCAAATATCAAAATTTGGGACATTTTTGTTAATTTTGATCATATATATGAGTGATTAGGAATATTTCTGTTATGAGACAAATAGTTCAGGTAATTAATTTTGATTTATATATAGTTCACGGTATTATCGTTGAGAGATGAAAATATCAGATTAATTGTAGGAGTACCGTTTTTAATCTAGATTTTTATCCAAGGTTTCTTCAATTCATATTTGGCCTAATCTAATATATATGCATACTTAACAAAAAGATACTCATAACCCCCTCCTAACCGCAAAATTAATTTTAAAATTCACTACCATTTCATAAATCATGTGAAAAGTACAAATCTAGATCTAACATTATATTATTCCCAAGTATTAAACCATAAACAAATACCACACCCTAGAAGCATGAAAATATTTATCACGGAAGCTCGGTGAGCGAATATCACCGTCCATTCACGAATACCGAAGAGATCAGCCTTTCGAATCGTCTTGATCAAATGTCTAGTAGCTCCGACTCTCCAAGTTCCGTTTTCTAGACATGTCACTGAATTATCATACCATAGCCAACACACACTCTTTTATACACACACAATATCACATGCATGTATATAGAACTATATATAGATTCTTTGTATTAAGTGCACATGAATTCCATAGAGAAAAAAGATAGTGAGATGAGGAAAGAGTTGGTGAAGAAGGGGCCCCTTCCTTATATATCATCTACCATACAATCTTGAAAAAATGTGGGCTTCATAATAAAGGACACAAGCCTTTATTTTGCTTTTCATCTTAATCTCCCATTTAAAGATAAACCCTTTTTCTACACCAAGTCAAACCAACTTTTATGAGCCCACACTGTTTTGTCACACTTTTATGTATGTTATCCCTACGTCCACACATAATTATAAAATATTTTGCATGTCGATTGTTTAAGTAACATGCTATATAGTCTGATATATCTATGTCAATAAAGTGTTATGTAAAGTAGTTATACTTGACATATACTACTACTACTACTACTTCTATCCACAGAATGTTGATAATATTTATGTTGCCAACATTTCTAGTGATCAACCAATGCCGATCATGAGAAGACTAGATGTAGCGATTCGGGTGAGATCCAATTTTTAATTCACTCTTGGGATCCAGGCCATCCAGGGGGACAACCATGGGTCTTCTCTTCTCGAGAATCTATACATCTCTTATCAATGTATGACCAACTATTTCGACCACTGGTTTAGGTTCTCGGCCTCAAAGGGAAAAGAAAATGGAGCACATAATACCGATTATCACTTACCAAAAACTACAAGATCACCCCCTCCATTCTGTGGCAACAGAAGATTGTTTGTACCACTGGTTTAGACAATCAATCATAGTATCAAATCTAACATACTAAATTTTTCTGAAAAAAATAAATACAAAAGCCAACAACTTAT
The DNA here is from genome assembly GCF_029641045.1 of Salvia hispanica. NCBI lineage: Eukaryota > Viridiplantae > Streptophyta > Magnoliopsida > Lamiales > Lamiaceae > Salvia > Salvia hispanica. The sequence goes on along the minus strand of NC_142697.1, from coordinate 32,062,442 downwards.
TGTTGCTTAAACAGTGATCTGAAATCTTTGAATTTAAGAAAGAACTGTAATTCTTGGTGCTTCTCATCAACAACTCTCTCTCTCTCTCTCTCTCACACACACACACACACACACACATATTTTGTACTAGGACACAGGAACAAAGAAGTGGGACCTTTGTAGAGCTTTTAACAATTTGATATCTCAAGTATGCAGCAATCACTCTGTCTTTACACCGAATATAAACCACCTTTCACAAACTGAGAGTGAAGTATCGCAGAAGCAATGGACAATGTCAGGGAGATTTCGCTATCTCATCAGCAAATCATTTGCACATACAATATAAGAAGCTTCATTAGTCGTAAGTTCGAATCGTTTAGCACCTTATACCTACAAGACTTAAGAACCTTAGAAAAACCCAATCTTGAGCACGCCAATAATAGATACACAATTGACAAGTCGGACGAAAGCAACAAATCGACGTTCTGGACAGGTAGGCCGACACTCGACAAAAACTGAATCACCAAACAATGAACAAATCACTGGACTCTAACTACCGACATAATCCCTACATTTGATGCAGGTTTCATAGTTTTGTACACATCCGCTATCATTCATTCAGCTCGACCATGTATGGATTTGCTAACAATGATTAAGTGGGCAAGCAGAGATAAAAATACGGAAAAATTCAAATTCTATACAAGCAGCTTACCTCATGCTTCTTACTTACGTATTGAAACATGGGTGCCAACATGACTTCTTCGGTGTTAAGCATTAGGTTCGATGCATACATGGTACTGATTCAATGATGATCATCATGAGACAAGAGGAGTACCAAAACCAGCTGAACTAGGTTGCAAGGAACGAATCCTGATGTCGTACTTTCTCTTACTGGTGAATTCACTGCTAGAGGGTGAATCTGACCCGTCTGTTATGAGGTGGATAGGAGAATCATTGTTCAGGTCAGAAGCAATTCCAACAAGGTTCCCACATTTCCGGCATAGGAGTTTTGTTTTCCGACTGAAAATACCACAAGAGTGCTTGAAGATGAAGTAGGGCACACAACTAAATTCTTCGGCCTGATTGAACCGACTCTCATCAATTGTGAAAAATGATATGATCCCTTTCTTGATAGATTTTCCATATTTGGAACCAATGGTAGATGTATTCCGACTAGATGAGTTCAGGTTTAAATCATAGCCACAGGAACCACAGCTGCAGAGAGAAAAAAAGTATTCACTTCAACCCAAGCATCACAAATGAAGCTCAATTTGAAACCAAATAGAGATAAAACTTTATGAATGCATCATTTAGACAATCTTTTCAAGCAGAGCATGCAAATTTTTAAGTTAACAATTAAAAAATAGATTGATAAATGATCACCACCCACTAAAAAACAAAAGAACACTAAAGCAAGAACACAACAATCACAGTAAAAAGTACTATGAGAATAGAAGAAATTCATCTTAAATAAATCAACATAACAATGGAATGTTAAAAAATAATTAAGTGTATATGTACATACACATATACATATAGTACATAATATTTGTGAGTAAGGGGCCGTTTGTCTTTGTGTGGGTATGCATAGTAGATATGGAAAAAAATTCCTTCCCGATCTTCATAGTTACTGGAAAATAATGTTATGACGAACTGATTGGATAGAATTACTACAAATTCTAAAATAACTCAGTAAATCTCATCATAAGATTGGGCCGTCCAGCTCTTGTCTTAGCAACTACAAACAGCATTTTGTGCAATCCAAAAAATGCTCCTAAAAGTTCAATTTCTGTCACCCTTATAGCTTATCATAGCTTACAATACATGGTGGACCTTTGACCACTGCAGAGCAGAGCCTCCCACATTTTTACAAATTGATATTGTACTAACACCAACAATATGGATTGTCTTGATAAAGCATTTTGATGCAAGTTCTCATCTTCTCTCAAATGAAAGAATCAGAAATTTCCCTCATGTCATGTACAATTCACTAGTGTAGTATTATCTAAGACGACTTGAAATAGTAAGGTGTTCCCAGAAAATTTTCCCTCTAAAGCTTCTACAAAGAAACTATTGTATATGTGTTTGTTCTGTAAAAGTATGGTTAAGGCTACAAAGCCCACATCATTCAAATAGTGAGGAACAACACTAGTATATACAGTAGACACATACACAAGAAATATCTGAATGCATGGACTCAATTTTTAAGACACACATTAAACAGCAATCCATATTTAAGACAGATTATAAGTTGCCGGCCCTCATTTACGCTTTTCTATTCAAATTCATTACATCAAAATTGATGGTTTTCAAGTATCTCAATTTACACCAACATTGGAACATGGACTGTGGCCCCAAGAAAATTAAAAACAAACGCTCTTCCCAGGTGACACATCAAAAACCTCGAATTTGCCACCTTATGTACTTAACTTGGTGGTCTCCACTTTCTACACCCCCTTCCTCAATACACACACAATCACACACTCAATAACACCTTATACTGCCTATGTTAATGTTGAAGCCAAAACCACTTATATAGCTTTTTGCATGGCATGGTCTCTACTTTTACTCAGTTGTAACCTTAGTGAGAAGCTCAATCTTAGGAATGGACCATTTTTTTAAGAAAGTGTGGCATTGAACACAAATAGGCTAGTTATTATAGAATCCTTGCAATATTATGCTACGAAAGAAAACGTTTTAGTCAAAATAAGAAACACCAGTTACATTTTGCTTAAGAACCCCACATCCAACCATCAAATAACTTCTTGCCCCCAAATTTATTAGATAGACTAGACCATTCAAAGAAAGCGTAGCTGGGTTCATAATTTAATGCATTGTCCGTGGTCCACCGTTTATATGCTGCAACCAAGAACATTAATATGATAGTACACTTAGGCTGTCAAAAATTGACCTAAAACCATTAAACCATATATCCTTTGAAAGAACAATAATAGTCATTTCCTATGTACTCTAAACATTCATTTGGTGTCACGATCTCTAAATAGTCATTTGGTGAAACAACTTCTGTGTTTTTGCTGTCGGTGTACATACAGCGTTTGCACTACACTACACACATTAAGGGGAACGGAAATCCCTCCCGCAAAAAAAAAAAAAAAAACACTAATCTAACCTCAATATGATCATTTCTGGATGTGATGCAGTAAAATTGGTCTCATTGCAACTTATAACTCAAACCTAGTAACAGCTTTAAGCCTATAACATATCATGCACCTGATCACCTCAAAAAAAATTTTAAAAAAAATCATCAATTCAGCATATTCATAATTCACACACTCTAATTCCTCAATCAATCACCAATCACTGCCCTATATTCTCAGTCAATCTAATTGAAAGGAAATGAAATTATCATCAACATAACGGCAGCCATCACGCACCTGTAAGTAACATCTCGCCGCGAACCGGCAAAGGAGGCTGAAAACTGCTGATTCGAAGAATAACTACCACCGGAAGTCTCCATGAGAAGTGATAGGCGGAGAAATCGATGCGGCGGTGGGGTTTAAAAGCGACAGTTAATTGAGACGGCGTCCACTGCAACAATCAAAGAGGATGCAATCAGTTACCTGAGTAAGACTCGAGTGGGTTCTCTACTGTGATTATTTTGTGATGTTGTTTTAGATAAGCGATTGTAGGAGCCACTGGTGTCACTGCAGGGGAGATAACCGGAGAGAAGTGGGAGATTATTTCGGGTGAGATTTGTATTTCGAATGAATTTTTACCTAATTCCACCTTCTCTAATATTTGAATTTTGAGATATTAGAATTATTGGAAGAATCACTATTTTATAAAATTTGAATTTAACTGAACCCGAAAAATTCAAGAGATCCGAAAAGTTAAAATATTCAATTATGATACAGAAATATTTAAATAAAATAATATTTGAAAATTATTATATTAAATAGTACTAGTACTATATTTTATTTAAATAATATTGAATATATTAAAAATAATTCGGATGTTTAGAAAAAATCATTTTAAAAACACCGATGAAATATTTGGTTTGGTGCGATTCGATTAGATTAGAGCATCCGCAATGGTCGGCTAGCGACCGGCTAGCCGATTCGTCGTGCTGGACGATCGGCTAGCCGAACCATTGCAGTCGGCGAGAGCGAAAACGGCGAGCGCTTCGGCGTGGGCTGGCCGATCGCTCGGCGCTGGCCGATCGGCTAGCCGCCATTGTGGCGGCCCGATCGGCCAGCGCCGATTTTTGTTTTTGTTTTTTTTTTTTTATTTAAAAAAACCTATATAAACGCGATTTTCGTTTCATTTTCATTTGCACCACTTGTTTTAACGAGTTTTCTCTCTCTCTAACTTTCTGTACAAGAGCATCATCGAGCGATGGATCACAACAACGAGTCCAGTCCAGCGACGAGTGGATCTCAGACTCCCACGGTACCTGTGGGATCCTGGATGGGGGCAGATGGGCCCGGGGTTTAACATCCCTTGGAATCAGATGATGGGGATGATGGCCGGTGCCCGGGGGGGGGGGGGGGGTATGCCATGGGGGATGCCGGGCGGCGGGCAGCCAGCGCCCGGGTGGGTGGGTATGCCCCAAATGCAGCAGCAGATGATGAGGATGATGTGGCAGGGCGGGATTGGGGGGGGGGGGGGTGCAGGGGTCACCGGGAGGGGACACAGTATATCGGTCCTCGCTTGATTTTTTGACGGTTTCGTCTCACACGTCGACCCCAGTGGAGACGCAGTTAACTGGCGATGACCTTCTGTCATTGCATGATATGGGGATCGATCTCGGGGAAGATGATACTCCCGTTCCAGCGAGGCGGGCCGCGCCGAAGAAGAAGACGAGGGGGAAGGGGAAGGCCAAGGCGGTCGGCGAGTCATCGCAGCCCGCTGTTGATGACACCCCTGGCCGGAGGAAGTGGACGGAGGATGAGTACGTCGGGGTGGCCAGGGGGTGGTTGGAGGTGTCGACGATCCGCTGGTTGCGAACAACCAACGGATCGTCAACATGTGGGCGAAGATCAGAGCTGCCTATAGGAGGCACTGCCCGCACGGGAAGGACTTCAGCCCGGAGGAGGTCCGAAAGGGGTGGGAGCGCACCAGGGCCGCGGTGGGCCGTTTTTCGAATTTGTACGCCAACGCCCTCCGTCAGCTCAGGAGTGGGCAGAATGAGGACGACGCCCGGAGGATCGCCGCGAGTCAGTTCCCCTTGCAGGGGAAGTATAAGGAGTTCACCTTCTGGGAGTGCTTCTTGTTGCTGAAGGACTCCGAGAAGTTACGGGCGGGGTGCGACGCTGGGTGGCCGAAGAAGCAGCGACTGCACTACAGCGGTAGCAGCGGCGGATCCCACGACCTCCCCCCGGATGCTGAGGAGTTTTCATCCCCTCCTTCATTTACTGGTCGCCCCCGCCCGGTTGGACAGAAGCGGTCGCAGCGGGCTGCGAGGGGCGGATCCCCCCTATCGCCCCGCGAGGTCCAGTCCTCCGCCCTCCCACCCGCCCCACTCGAGTACACTCTCCATTCGCGTAACCATACGCGGGATCAGATGTGCAAGGTCTTCCAAGAGTGGAAGACCGCCACTGACCCCACGGAGAAGATGTTTCTTCACGAGATGCTCAAGAGCATGCAGGTTGATTTGGAAATCGCGAGGGCACGGCTAGCGAGTTCCGACGTGGGCTCAGATACCGGGGGCGGTGGCGGCGGCGACGGCCACGGCGACGGCGACGGCGATGAGGAGTAGAGAGTGGCGGGGCTCGTGTGTTGAAGCCCCTTTTTTTTTAAAAAAAATCATGTACTTTTTTTTAAAAAAATCTTTGTACTTTTTTTAATGGAATGGATTAATTTTCCCGTATATGTGTCGTAAATTTAATTCCGTATTTTAATCGTAATTTTAATTCTGTAAATGTAGTATATTTAAAAATATTTTTATTGCGGCTGGCCTAAATCTGATGTGACAGGTGAATTTTTTATTGTTGCTGACGTGGCAGGGGAGAGAATGGCTGGCCTATTGCTGGCCTAAGCACCATTGCGGATGCTATTATGTCTGGATGTCCATGTATAATTTATTGCACTATAAACTAATGGAGATGACCTCTTTTACTTAGTATTGCTATTGCAATGTAATTATATAAATACTTTCTAGAAATAAATAAATTAATTGACATATATAGCTAACAAATATTTTGTTCCATTTTATATGTTTAAACGTTTCTTTTTCTATAACACTTCTTCTATTGAAAGCATATGCTCCAATTAGTGTTCTTGTTTTTTTTTACTGAACGAGGGTGTCACATTTAATTTGAAAATTGATGTACTGGTTTAAATAGATTGGATATTTAAGATCGAAAATTTACAAATTAAACAACAGTAACGCGATGGAAGATATGTATATGAAACCTTAATCTTTTACTCTTACGTGAATAATGGGTATTGTGAGGCTATGAATTTATATGAAATGAGATGCTTGTTAGTTAAAATTTCCTAATTCGATTCCATTTTACGTATAAAAATGTTAAAAGTACATAACTGCAAAATTTAGAATACAAACTAGTAGTATAAAATTATGTTTAATTATAAAAATAAATTTAACCATAAATTAGTCATCATAATAGAAGCTCTGTTCTGGGGCAGAACGGTAATTTTAGCAGAGATTCAGTTACCGACCCGGAAGTATCGGGTCGGGTCACCCGCAGGTCATTGGTTCCCGTTTCTGTGTATCTGCTCTCTCCTAACTCCAGAAACAAAAACGAAGAAGAAAAGGAAAATTCACGAGCTTGGTTCAATGACTTCTGGTAATCACTCTCCATCTCATTTCCTATCTAATTATGTTTTTGCAGCAATAAATTCAATGAAACTTGAATTTACTAATTGTTTTGGTTTCGTATATGATCACTGTAATTTGTTGTTTACGGAAAGTTTGATTGTAAATTGAGAGAGGTATATTCTATGTTAGGCTGTTAGCAAGTATTGAAATTGATTGATGCAACCTCAATGCTACGGTGTAATTATTTTGGAAGTTTTCATGGTATTTAAAAATTTGAGGCGAATTATGTCGACAATCGTTGATCCGTTGAATTTTTTTAGTTTATCTAGTTATGTTTCTGCTGAATTGTACACTACGGATGCATGTTCTGAGCTAGCTAGTTTCATTGTTGTCAGATTATGCGGTTAAACTTGCTGCGGAGCTCGAATCAGCTTCGCGTTTGAAAGCTGCTCAATTCTTAGTGACGCAGAGGCCGTGGCTTGGTACTAAGTTAATCTCAGTTTTTCTTTCTCTGTGATTGTATGCTAGTACGTATTAGTCCAATTCCTATGTCAATTGTGTTGTGCGTTGTTTTCTAAATTTTAAGTTTGGGATTTTGAAGAGACAATTTTCTTGCTATTTGACCTGATCACGGGTGTTATTGTACAATAACCACGAAAACACTCCGATGATTTAGCGATTTTGAATGAAAATTCACTAAATCCCCCTTCGTCTCCACTTGTATCCGCCAGTGGTGATTTGGCCATTCAACTGAAACAGCTTGTCTTGGCTTCTTGCTCTGCAGATCTTTATGGGGTTAATGTCAGACCTGTTACTCCTTTCCGTAGCTTGAGCAAACCGTTTGTTGATACAGCACTTCTGCACCGCAGCTTGCCAGATGAGTTGCTTTTTGAGGTATGGCTCTGCTATGAAGTCTTGATAATCTATGGTTTTTGTAGCTTGTCAGGACATTGTGACTGTAGTTTACTCCCTCTGCAGATATTTTCGAAGATGAGTCCTTATACCCTTGGGAGGGCAGCTTGTGTTTGTCGAAAATGGAGGTATACTATCCGTAACCCTGTGTTCTGGCGAAATTCATGTTTAAGGGCTTGGCAGGTAACTGTTTAGTTACTATCTTTTCATTATTGACACGTGCTTATGTTCTTATATTTTGTCCATGCGCTGCAGCTGAATGGAATTGTGGAAAATTATAAGATTTTCCAATCGATGTATCATGGCTTATGGCGGAAAATGTGGCTTTTAAGACCAAGACTTCGGACTGATGGTAAAGTATTCTATTTGTAACTTTAAGTTGTTGTGTTTTGCATCATTTTCCCAATTTTCTGTAAATCTGCAGACGGGAGAAATAAAGCTTTTCAATTTTCCACTTCCAAATCTAATGGTTGCTCTCAACTCTAAACCCCTGTAAGAAACTTTGGGTTTAGGGCATGTGAAGTAGTCTATCTTCTCAAAATGCAAAAGAGCAGTTTGTTGACACAGCATCACATCAAAAGAACAAATAAGATAATCCTAATAAAACCTTGAGCATAAGAACTAATCAAACCTTTCAATGTGTTAGCCTTAATGGTATCTGGATGGGTGCGGGTTTTGTTGACATTAATTAAAAGTGCTTCTAGCCAGCTGTAGAGTTTTCTTTACGCGTTATAAGAATGACAATGATATAAATCTTCTACAACGTGTTCATCTTAGATCGAGTCTTGTACACTGCTAAATCTGTGACTTGGATTTCCAGGGCTTTATGTCAGTCGGAACACCTACATTCGTGTTGGGCTTGCAGAGGGGAGAACCACCAATCCTGTGCATATTGTATGGTTTTTTTGGCATTCTCTTTTCTGTTCAATAGAAGCCCAATAACTTAAGAGTCTGATCAATTATTTCTAGTTTTATGAGAGAAGGATGAAGTCGGGAAAGGGCCGATATATATCTATGGCTAATATCAAATGTAAGATCATTGTGTTCTATATCAGTCCAGTGACAGTTGGGTAGACTGTATATCATTTGAATTCAGTAAACAGTGGGTAGAAGGAAGAAAATCAAATTATTGTACATCTATGACCTTCCTTTGTGTGCTGTTAAACCTTAATTTTTGTTCCTTTACTAACTAAATAGTGAAGTGACTTGGGCATCATCTATGATTTTCTATTTTTTTAAGATTTTTGTGGGAAAATGAAAATGAAAATTTGAATAGACAGAAGTGGATAGCAGTCCTATGCTACTCTTCACTAATGTAGCTTAACTAAACTAAATTTAGAGCATTGTTTTTTCCCTACTTCACATTTGTTGTACTTTTTGTAATTGTGTAAGGAATTTTTGATCTCATTCTGCAGGTTTGTTATTACCGGTATATGCGATTTTATCCTTCTGGAAGGTTCCTCTATAAGGTCATAAGGAATAGTTGTTTTCAAAGCTTAGCAATTTCGGAACTACTTTACTATTGGGGAGTCTACTTACCATTAATCTCTTTGGTTTCTGTCAATAGAACTCGTCCCAAAAAGTAAAAGATGTTGCAAAATACATGAATGTTCGTTCAGCAAGATCTGAATCATCTGATAGTGTTTTTAGCGGACAATACACACTTTCTGAAGATAAGGTCAGTTTTACTTTTGCCATCCACTTCTAATTTTTTCTAATGATGTAACCCATGGAGGAGAAATTTATATTTCCATCTTTTGCTAATTAAGGTGGTATATGGCTATCCACTGAACTTATTTGCACGTGCGTGTATTGGATTAAACTTTTTGTTACTGGCTATTACTAGAACGAATAGTGCAGTAGCAATAAATGCAAGAATATTTACTTCTATAATCTCATTGGTTTTTACTTCACAATAACTCGTGATTTAATCTATGATAAATCTTTCGTCTATCATCTGTAAATTCAATGAATGAATGATTTAGTATTTCCACTCACAGGTTGAAGCTGCTATTCTGTATCCTGGCTTACGCCCAACTGTTTTAAGAATCCGCTTGAGGTATTTCCGTAGTTACTCTGCAATTAGTTTTCTTTTTCCAAGAGACCTTCTAGCACACCCCTTATAAGATTTTCAAGATAGAGACACTTTTTTATCAATTTTTGAGGTCTCATCAGGCTATCTAATTGATATATTAACTTTAATTTATGAAGACCAGTTTATATTCTGGTCAATCCTTCTATTAGAAAACTATATCTCTTGCGAACCCTTCAATGTATTTGATAAGTTATGGAAGCCACTGGTTTACTATTAAGTTTGTAACGAATGGACACAGTTGAGCTGGAAAACTTTGCCTCTTGAAACAAAGAAGTAGAAGTTGGAGATGTCAGGGGGTGGGCTATGTCCAGATTTTAGCTGTTTCTTAGAGAAATGGAAGCCCAAAACACATTTCCAAACACCCTCAATTTGCTTAATTTGATCCATAGACAGTTTTTTAATAGTACTTGCAAATTTTACCTAACTATCTGTTGGTCCGAATAACTGCTGTGGGTCATATGGATCACTGTCACTAGGGCCACAGGCAGAGGGAGTCTAGCACCCTTCGTATTCGTGGGGGGCATGAATGACAGGTCTTGACTGAACAGTTAAGTTTCTGTCGTGTGAATTGTGACAATAGTTTGTTCATTCCTTCCTTTCCATCTATCTCCTGGGGTTAACTACATTTTGCCCAGGAAGATTAATATCTGCATGTTAGAGTTATTGGCAGTCCTCATCTTTTACTATCAACACGAAGTTGATATTTTTATCATTATATTCTATGAGCAACGATCTTAGTTTGTGTTTCAGAGAAGTGTGATAACTTATGTTAGTCAGTCATATTTCATTACTCTACTGAATGAATGTTGGCCAATTATTTAGTGTCTGCATATAAATCTCAAGCAATGTTACTTTCTATTTACCATCTTTGTAATCAGTACCTTTGAAAATAGGTTAAGGGGGACTGTACAAGGCGCTAACAACAGAATGGATCTGATATCACTTGTCACAAGCGGCGTGAATGATGTCGAGGCCAGTGGATCCGATGAGGACATCCTCGGAGTAGTCGAGGGGTGGGAGGAGGATGAAACCCACAACCCTGACGTCCCAGCAGTTTCGCACAAGAGGGGTCTCACACCTTTCGTCTTTGTCCCATTCGACGAAGTAAGTAATCGCTATTGATTCCTCAATCCACCATTTTGATTGTTTCATCACAGAAATTTACAAATCATTACAGGTTGAAAAATCTGTATTGAACCTGCCTGTGGAGAAGATGGATTATTTTGTACCTGGTTGATCGCAGCCATCATCGGAGAACCTTTTCGTTGTAAAAGAGAAAGGATTGTTTATGGCATCTGTTGAATCACTACTACATGGTATGTACAAAGAAGTTGTGTTTTATCTGCTAAAACGTGTGTTATAGTTATTGTATGTAAAGGTTGTGGAAAATAAGTGCTATTCAAGAATTAGGCTTTTGGTCATGTGATAATGTATAAATACATTAGAGATTTTATAAATAAAAAACTTTGGTCAAGATTTCACATGTAAAATCTGCTGAGATATTAACAGGTGAGTTGTCTCATGTCTATGAAGTAAAAAGAGATCAATATAAATACTTCGTGAGCATCTGAGGTTGGATACTTGGATGTCTCACTTTCATGATTCATGTATTAGGTATGTTTCAATTTTGAGGTCGTATCAGTCTCTGTAAAATCTAATACAAATCTATCACAGACATACATAATTGTGTATAATCACAACACAAAACAGGATGCTCATCGTGGACAACATTATTCAAGCGCAAAATATGGTTAAAGGCGATGGGGAGAGTTCGACTGATGAGTTCAGATTCAAATACAGCATCAGCGAGGCATGATCACATGCTAGACTTGGGATCGTCCTTGTGCACTATTGAGTTCCAGTTTGGGTTTCGAGGAAGAAATGTATCCTGTCCAACCCACAAATTAGTTGCAACTTTTGAGAATCGACACTGAATTTCAATCAAAAGCATGAAACAAGAAAAATATTTGGCTAAATAGCACTCCAATATAGTCAAATACAAAGATAGTTGTATTAACTTTTGTATTTTGGGTATAATTGTATATCTGATGCAATCTCGGATTTATTGCAATTAAGATCCAGTTTCAATTTGCAGCAAATTAAACCAGCTCTTCTAAATTTTAATGCCAATGCTTAAATTGATATGCCAAGACTAATCACACGTGAAATAATTTTTCCGGTGGTTATAACAAATGGAACTCATTGAATTCAAACACAATGAAGAAGGTCGTTGCTAGTGCTTGAAGACAAAGACGGTGCAACATAAATAAAAGACGGTCGCCAACCGGAAGTAAACTCAGGACACATGAGGAACTAATAATCTCGAAGTTTAGAGGTATGTACTATGCTACAAATTGAAAAATTGGGTCTTCATTACAATAGTTTAAAATTAGATTAAAACTACATATATAAAAACTACAGCAAGACCCTAAGATTGGTATTTAACTAACAATCATGTTTGGTATAATATACATCGAATCATCATAATTATTTTAGCTTGATCATATATTATACACTTTGACCAATTAAAACACAAAAACTACAAGAACCTACATAAATTCTCCATTAATCAATCTAAAGTCATAATTCAGCATAGAATAAAAACTTACCCTCAATTTAAAAAGCTCCTAATTTGATAAAAACTTGGAATTTCGGCACTTTAAATTTCTTAATGACTAAATCATTGTAGTACTACAAAATTTGCCCTCAATTTTGACCTCTCCACTCAATTTCAACAAAACCTAGAATTTGGGGATGAAGAAAGAGTTTAAAACTCAATTTCGATTTCTCAAATTCAAATTCGCGCGAAGTTGATGAATGTTTGAAGATGAGGAGCTTACAGAGACATAAGAGCAGGTTGGAATGACGGAGAGGGAGTGATTTTGGGCGTGAGTGAAGGCGGCGGCGCAGAGATCGGCGGCGAGGCCTAGCCCCCTCTTGCTCGGCGGCACATACGTATGAGTTATGTCAATTACTTTGCTGCCCCTCACCTCGTATTCGATGTATGCTTTTTTATCTACGGTCTCGAATTTCCTCTGTGCTTCATTCCAGACTATCGTATTCTTCTCCTCCGCCATTCTTTCTCGCTCCGATTTGCTTTTCGTCTTCACAGGAAATTGTGAAATTGGAAATGTAATTGATGATTTTAAATTGGTGATAATTCACAATACTTGGGACATATTGGTCCTAAATAATTGACTAATTTTATATTTTAATAAAAATTAATAATTTTAATATTTTTATTGTATCTTGTATTTAATTCGTTTCCCGTTTATATATTACTCTCTCTGTCCCATTAGAAATGAAACGTTTATCCCAATTAAAATTAAACGTTTCCCAAAATAGAAATAACACTCTCTCTACTTTTTTATATCTCTTACTTTACTCTCTATTCGTTACCTTACAAAGCACCACTGCATAAAATCTTGTGTCGGAAACCAAATATTGCACTTGCATATTTATTGGAACGGAGAGAGTATTTATTTTCTTATCTACTCTATCATTTATATAATTGATTTATATTATTTTCTCTTTTGTATAAAAAAATATATTCTCTTTTACCCATACAATAGCTCATCTTGAAACGGTATGGGTTTTAATTCGCATGTAGTGAAAATAGTGTTCTATCTTATTAGTAGTGTTTATATTTAAAAATTTTCTTGATTAAAACTAGTCTATTTTATGGGATAATAATAAAAAATGATAAAAACTAGTCAATTTTTTTATGGGACAAATGTCAAAAATGATAAAAACTAGTGGTAGTAGAGTATATTTAAACTAGAGAGATGAAACTGGAGAATGGATGGAATATGTTGTAAACATCACTCAAAATATGTAAAGTTAAGGGTGGCGAAACGGGTTATCCGTGGGTACTCGCACCCGACAAGTCGGGTACTCGTACCCGATTTTAGCAAAAGTTGTTGTCCCAATACTCGGCCGGCGACATACTGGGATTATCCGATACCCGTGTCGGGTATCCCGTACCCGACATTGCGGGTACCCGTACCCGACCCGAAATCCTAATAAAAAATTTGAAAACCATAATAACCGTCAATGGTCCCTGATTTACTTTATTAATATCGATGGTAAACGTTGAATAAATTGAGAATAAAAGTGAAGGGACACTCTATAGCTAGTTCCTGTGAGTTTTCAATTGTATGTTCGTTGGAATATGATAATGTTTTAAAAGAACTCTCAGATTATACTATAAAGTATAAAGTACTTCCACTACTCCGCCTTAATAAAGACATTTCATTTTCTTCACTCATTTTGGAAATATAATAATATAAATATTCCTCTCTACATTATTATTTCTCTTACTTTATTTTTTCTCCGTTCTAAATATTTATTTTTAATTTTTCAAAATGAGTGCGTATATGGCTATTATTATTTAACTATTTACTTTTTTTCATCCACTTTAACTATTTGAAACACCTCTATTAATATGAAAAGGATGGAGTATTAAAAGTGGAATATGGCTAATACTAATAATAACGGGTATTATCGGGACTAACAGGTATACCCACGCGGGTAGCGGATATACCCGCTACCCGCAAAATTCTAAAACACACTACCCGATCCCGCCCCGTTTCCCGTTATCGTCGGGTAACGGGTACCCAATACCCGGCAGGTAGCGGGTCGAGATGAGAATTACTCATTACCCGCTACTCATTTTGCCACCCCTATGTAAAGTACTGTTACCTAACTTGGTAAGTACGTGAACAGACTTGTTACTATAATTTCTAGCAGGACCACTATAGAAAAGTGGAACGAGGTTATATTTACTCATCATATTAGCCCCCGTATGCAATATATTAGGTGATCTCTTCTGGTTTTCATCTATTTTTATCACATCATTATTGCCTCTCTCTTTAAAATTTTTCTAAAACTTTAACAGTTTTCAATTACATTTGAACCGTAACTAATCATAAATTTGCGAACTGATTTGGCTTATCAGAACACATTTACTTTGACATACCCTTTTTAAAAAAAGATAGCGATTCCATGTTATGAATTGAAAAAAAATGTGTGGTCTCTTTAATTTTTTCTCATTACTTTCATATGCTATAATGCTCAACCTTTTGAATTGGTCCAAAAGTTGAAAGCTTTACTTTAATAATGACTGAATTAATAATGCCTTCTAATGCTTTGACACTATCAAACATAAGTATGAAAATACATGGTTGTTTAACTTATCTTCAGATTGTTCGAAAATAATTTATCAAAAATGATCGAAATTAATTTTGCCACATATTCATAAGTTAAGAATAATCATAGATCCAGTTATTAAAAACTCAAAAAAGCATAGCCTCGAATCTACCAAATTAAATTATAGTACTACTACTATTCATAAAAACATAATACTCTCTTCGTTCCGTAATAATGAAGTCATTTTGGCATTTTGGTACGTTCCATAGTAGTAAAATTATTTTCCATTTTAATAAAAGTCAACTTATTTCTTGTCGTCTACTTTTTCCTCTCTTTTCCTTTATTCTGTTTACTTTTTTCTCTATCTCTTACTACTTTATTATCATTTTATTTAATACATTACACATCATTTTTTTAATCTTCGTGTAAAAAAGAAACAATCTTACTACTATGAAACGAAGGGAGAAGTACTTATCTAATTTATTAAACTCATAAAATTTGATACATTACATGAATTAATTTTGTCCGAAGTTCTATTTCATTAACCTACCAAAAATATCAAGGCATTCTAATTTGTAACTCTGTCAAAAATTGAATTTTGTATTTTTCTTATCATTATACTCCTAATATCCTTTGTTTGAGTCAAATTATTATTTCTCTCTCTAGTAGGTAGAAATTAATAATTATTCAAAGAGATTTAACATTAAATAAAAGTTGTTACTTCTCTTAATATTTTTATAAAATTATCTTTTTATTGTTAAATTGCATAACTTTATTCATCAATCCCAACAAAGCAAAAAAATAAGTCAACTTTTACCCAATTAGATTTGACTTCTCACTTATCTTCAATCCAAAAAGCCAATAATTAAGCTTCATTAAATAAAGAAATCAATTTTCCTCTCTCTCTCACACAGTCACACACACACAACAATGGCGGACACGAAGGTGGAGACGATAGCAAGACTGGCGCAGTGGAAAATCGAGAGCTTCGGTCCAACCAATCTGTACAAGAGATCCGAGCCGTTCAAAATCGGCATTTGGAACTGGTATCTGTAAGCTACCGCTTTTGTGCCTATATCTACGCTTACACACCGTTTTACACATGACGGCGATCGTGAATTTCCGATCGGTTGTTTCAGGCATTTATCGGTCGAGAAGAATCGCTCCGTTTACATCAGGCTTTTCCCCGAGCCGTCTCGTGTTTCGAAGGAGCAGCCGCCGATTGCTCGCTTCATCATTCGTGTTTCCACCTCCGCCTCCAATCGCAGGCCCTACGTCTCGCCCAGTGCGTATCTCTTTGACTTCGTTGACCTTTTTTCTGATCGATTCAGCATTTTTTGTGTGGTTTTTGTTGATTTTGCTGGATTTTGTTTATTTATTTCTATTTTGCTCTGTTTTTGTGAAGATTGAATAGCTTTTAATTGGGAAAATGTACTCAATTTCACCTCATGAATGCATATTCAACGCTTAACCAGTAAACGCCTATTTACTTTCTGCTAAATCGAGTCTATAAGTTTATTTGAGTCAATTTATTGATCAACACCTAAAATTTGACCTCGGTTTAGATTTGAGAACCTTTTCAATTTATCTGGCATTTTTTGGTAAATAGGTTTTTACTAGGTTAGATTTGGAAATGCAAGCATTTATCAGGTTAAATTATTAGTAAAAAATGATACTCTACTGAAGAAATTAAATGCTGTAGAATTAGCTTCTGAGTTCTGAAGATAAGGAAATCAGTTTTTTAGATAAATTTTGGGGGAAAGAGAATCAAGAGATTATGCAACAAGAGTGTGATTCGATCATTCATGGTATCAAACAGGCAATTTCCTCTCTTTTGTGCATTTCTCTTCCGACTTTGATGTCAGTCTAATTCAAAGGATTCTTTGTTTTGGTGGCTTGCATAGGGGGTTGGTGATTGTAAATTCAAGACACTCTCAGACTTCGTGTTGAACACTTCATTAAGGTAGTGTTCGGTTTCTAAGATAAAATAATACCAAGATACAATCTAGGATTGAGTCGTGAGATTATTTAAGTCATAGGGGGTTAGCTATGACTAATTATCCCATGATTATCCATCTAGGATTGAGTTGTGGGGTTGAACCTCATGAACCAAACACACTACAAATTTAATCTCGGATACAATCTTGAAAACCGAACACTAATAGTGTGCTTCTTTGTTCTTTCCTGAGTTCTAACAGGACGATCAAGTTCTGGTGTAGAAAAAAAAGACATAAGCTCATTATGTAGATGTTTTAATTTTTCATGAAAAGACTTGATAAGTGTGCATATCATCATTGGATATATAGAGAAATGCACCCCTCACCTTTGTTCGAAAATTTACACTCACTATTTTGCATGTATATTTCTATGTATATGTAGATGTGTTACTAGATAGTAGTCTTTTTGTTATAATTAATGTTCGTTATCTTATATGCCTGCAGTTCACGAGAGACTACTTCGTTCTAGTGATGACTTTGCTTGCCCTATCGATATTAACTTTCAAGGACGTTTTGTCATTGATGTTGAGTTTCTGGACCTTAAGATCTGCCCTATAAATGTGAGTGTTGCAACATTTTTATTAGAAAGTAGAAATAGACTTGAGATTCATGCTGAGAAATATGTAAGTGAAACGCATCATTTGCTGTCGCTGCTGAACTTCAGGGTGGAGAAGGCAGTTCTATATGGCCCAGCGACGGCCTGATGCAAAGTCAAGCGAGCCAAAGCACTCTCAGATGTCTCTGTCGCATGCTTGACGAGGAGATTCACGCAGACGTCACCATCAACTCCTCCGATGGATCTCTACGAGCTCACAGAGCTATTCTCTCCGCTAGTTCTCCTGTCTTTATGAGCATGTTCGAGCATGATCTCAAGGAGAAAGAGTCTTCAACAATCGACATTGAAGATATGACATCCGAGTCCTGCATGGCCCTCCTCACTTACCTGTACGGGGCGATAAGCCAGGAGGACTTCTGGAAGCACCGGCTGGCATTGCTGAGCGCGGCAAACAAGTACGACATCATGGACTTGAAGGATGCTTGCGAGGAGAGCCTGTTGGAAGACATTAACTCAGGGAACGTGCTCGAGAGACTACAGGAAGCTTGGCTCTACCAGCTTGATAAATTAAAGAAGGGGTGCTTGGCGTACTTGCTTGATTTTGGCAAGATTTATGATGTGAGAGAAGAAATGAATGATTTCTTCAGAAATGCAGACAGAGAGCTAGTTGTAGAGATGTTCCAAGAGTTACTTGCAGTTTGGAAACCAACATAAATAATTATTGATTGTATTTGTATGTAATATATTACCACTACTCTTAATAATTATTATGAGTGGAGAAAGTGTATTGAGTGTAATAGTATGATGTTAAATTGTTATGGTGAAACATGGAATTGTATTATAGTCATTTCTTCATATTGGATTTATGGTTAAGAGCATCCATAATGGTAATAGACTCTCTTTTCCTGCCACGTCAGCAGTACTAAAAATCCACCTGCCACATCAGATTTAGGTCAGCCATAGACCAGCCGCAATAAAAATAATTCAAAAACAACTACTACATTTTACGGAATAAAATTTACGATTAAATTACGGAATAAAATATACGGAAAATTCATTCATTTCATTAAAAAAAAAGGTACATAGATTAAAAAAAAATACATGATTTTTTTTTAAAAAAAAGGGCTTCCACACACGAGCCCCGCCACTCTCTACTCCTCGTCGTCGCCGTCGCCATCCTCGCCGCCGCCGTCCTCGCCGCCGCCACCCGGTGTATCTGAGCCCGCGTCTGAACCCCCTACCAGTGCCTTCGAGGCATACAAATCCAACCGCATGTTCTCGAGCATCGAGTAGAGGAACCTCTTCTCCGTGGGGTCGGTTGCGGTCTTCCACTCTTGGAAGACCGCGAACATACGTTCCTCCGTCTTTGCACGCGATAATAAAGTGTACGCGCATGGAGGTGGGGGGGCTGAGATGACCTCATGGGGCGATAGGGGGGATCCTCCCCTCGCTGCCCGTTGCGCCCGCTTTTGGCCAACCGGGCGAGGGCGACGAGCAACGGATGGAGGGGAGGGAAACTCCTCAGCATCCGGGGGGAGGTCGTGGGATCCGCCGCTGCTGTCGCTGTAGTTGCCGGAATAGTTCAGCCTCTGCTTCTTCGGCCACCCAGTGTCGCATCCCGCCCGGAACTTCTCGGAGTCCTTCAGCAACTCATAGCACTCCCAGAAGTGGAACTCCTTGTACTTCCCCGCCAAGGGGAACTGACTCTCGGCTATCCTCCGGGCGTCGTCCTCATTCTGCCCACTAGTGAGCTGACGGAGGGCGTTGGCGTACAACGCCGAAAAACGGCCGACCGCGGCCCTAATGCGCTCCCACCCCTTCCGGACCTCCTCCCCGCTGAAGTCCTTCCCGTGCGGGCAGTGCCTCCTATAGGCAGCTCTGATCTTCGCCCACATGTTGACGACCCGCTGGTTGTTCGCAACCAGCGGATCGTCGCACACCTCCAACCACCCCCTGGCCATCCCGGCGTACTCATCCTCCGTCCACTTCCTCCGGGTGAGGGTGTCGTCAACAGCGGGCTGCGACGACTTGCCGACCGCCTTGGCCTTCCCCCTCGTCTTCTTCTTCGTCGCGGCCCGCCCCGCTGGAACGGGAGTGCCCGGATCGCCGAGATCGATCCCCATGTCATGCAATGACAAAAGGTCATCGCCAGTAAACTGCGTCTCCATTGGGGTCGACGTGTGAGACGAAGCCGTCAAAAAATACAGAGAGGGACGATAGACCGCGTCCCCTCCCGGTGACCCCTGCATCCCGGGATGCATACCGTGCTGCATCCCTCCCTGCCACATCATCCCTATCATCTGCTGCAGCATCTGCTGCTGCATCTGGGGCATACCTCCCCACCCCGGCGCTGACTGCCCGCTGCTCCCCTGGCTCCCCTGCCCCCCGCCTGGCATCCCCTACGGCATACCCCCCTGCATTCCCCCTGGCGCACCGGCCATCATCCCCATCAACTGCCCCCAAGGGACGTTAAACCCTGGGCCCATCTGGCCCCATCCAGATCCCACGGGTACCGTGGGAGTATGAGAGCCGCTCGTCGCCGGACTGGACTCGTTGTTGTTGTCCATCGCTCTATGATGCTCTTGTGCAGAAAGTTAGAGAGAGAGAAAACTCGTTAAAACAAGTGGTGCAAATGAAAATGAAACTAAAATCGCGTATATATAGGTTTTCAAAAAAAAAAAAAAAAAAAAAAAGGCGCTGGCCGATCGGCACGCCACAATTGCGGCCAGCGCCCCTCGATCGGCTAGCCCACGCCGATTTTCTAGCCGATTCGCCGCTGGCCGATTGCAATGGTTCGGCTAGCCGATCGGCCAGCGCCGCGAATCGGCTAGCCGGTCGGCTAGCGGCACTGTGGATGCTCTAATAGTTTGTGGGTTACTGAACTTTGGCAAGCGCTTGTCGTTTGATCCATGAGAGCACCAAAAATTCGAGATGATTTAAAAGTTTATAGAATGTATTGTTTGTATAGCAGTAGCTTATAAACTATTTAAGTTGGTTAAATAACAAGGATCATACATTTTATGAGATGTTTTAAGAGGTTAATAGCTGTATAAATGGTCAACGTGGTTAAATATATGTATACCCATCCTCAATTAAAACAATGTTAATTGGTCTTTCAAACAGGTGAGAAAATTTCATGTGTTTTCCGATTGAAGCTCTTTGGGGTAATTGGCAAGGTAGAAAATAGTACTACTCCATTCGTCTCAGCTCAAGTGATTGATTTCTTTTTTACCTTTGTTTTGCGAAGATGATAATAAATAGTTAAAGTGAAGAGAATAATATAGAAGAGAGTCGTATATACCTTATTCACGTTACTTTGTTTTTCACTTTAACTATTTATTATCATTTCCCCAAACACATGCCGAAAAACAGTCAATCACTTGAGGTGGGACGGAGAGAGTAGTTCGCTTTCATATATATAAAGTTGACTATTCGAATATGTAATTTGCTAGAGAAAATGAGGTGAGTCGGGCTTGAGTAAAAGCCCGTTTGAAGCCCAAATATTAGGTATGATGAAATTGAATCTAGGTATTGGGTAAAACCCCAAATATACACCACATACAAATTTAAACAGATATAATCCGACTTTGAGCATTATCCAACCGTTTACATCTTACAATCTTACATATGGACTTCAAAAGGAAAACAATGTGCATTCACAAAAGAGGAACAATACAATTATACAAAGTCCATCTCAAACACATACTACAATTCAAATTTAAATATATGAAGCACAATATTTTCAACTCAACTTAAAACAATGTTAATTGGGAGTATTTGAAATACAATAAGTAAAAGACCATTTTTGACACAAATAAACTCTCATCTTTTACTAGGAATTATCATGAATTATCCATCGAAGTCGAAGTTACCTTAGGTAGGACTCACACTCCTCTGATGCTCACAAGCACTTCTTGTTTAGCCGACTCCATCGATTTACTGTAGGCTTCATCATTCTTTAGTAATTCATCAGTCGCTTCCGACAAAGATTTGATTTCGAGATGCAACCTGACAGCCACATGGTGAATGTCGAAGAGATATTTCATGCCGAGTCTGGCCCCTGCACACATACGCTCTGCTATCTCCTTGTGTTTCTTGACGGCAGTCTCACGCTTCTTCAGAACAGATTGGCGCCATTTCCCGAGCGCAGCAAACAGAACGGAGCCCGCAGCTGCCAACGCTCCGATCACTGCCCTCGCCCCCGCACTCACTGGAACGACATTCGCCGCAACGGCCGCGGCCACTGCCACGCAGATCATGGCCGCTGCATTGGATAAGACAGAATGCCATTTCTTCAAGGCACCAATGGCATCGAGCTGCTCGCTGAGGCTCCCGTTCATGGATTTCAGCCGCGTCTCCATCATTAGATGCTCCGTATATAGAGAGCATGATTTATATATGAAATTGTCGACGATAGAAGAATCATGTGGAGATTGTTGGAGTGATGAGCAGAAGCGGGGCGTGTTGAGGCCGTTCACGTAGTGGCTGTGGGCAAAAATCATCATTTTTTCACAATTGGGAATGCCCTTCTGCAGATCACCAAACGCTGAATCAAAGTCATGAGACATCAAGCACAACGATGACTGTGAGAATGAGAAGAATGGCTGCTGGGTTGATACCTAATATAGTAGTAGTATGTTGTCTAAGTTACAAGATCAACATCCTAATTTTTAATACTTGCTTTCATAATCTGCCTAATCCTAAATACTCACTTTATTAAAGTAATCAAAATGATTAATATTGTCTAATTTACAAGATCAGCATCTAATTTTTTTTTATTTGTACTCTTTTACGTAGGTTTGAAATCATGTGCGCTTTCATCATCTTGCTAATTAACAACATTTTTATGTCCCTCGCTGTATTAAAATATTGCTCCATTTAGTTAATTATTTTATTGTATGATTGGTCATACAGGAGTAAACTATTTTAATGTATAATAAACAGATTGTTACATCTGTGGAAGTGGGAGAACTAATCGGAATAAAAATGGTCAACTAAAAATGAGAACAATATCTATATGCTATGGTACTATACTAAATATTTTACAGAATGCTGTAAAATGACGTACTCCGCTAATATTGATTAGTTACGCTGCTTCACAGGAAAGATGACAGAAGCTTCCATGCACCATTATCTTAGTTTACATTTATCATTTTCATTATTTAATGTTTTCATAAGTATTTATATATTAATGCTCGTGTTGGCGTTACTACCTAATATACCTTTGCTTACAAAATTACAGTGTATAGTTATCTAATCATCTTAGTTAAAAAAAAGTTATCTTAATCATCATTTAAAAATCGTTCAAAATATGTTGTGCCTTCACCCATATTCCTTCTTATTTTATTCAATTTTTTACAGCAATAAAAAAAAAACTACTACGTAATGGATATAGTTATTCTAACTTAATTTATGTAGAAAATAAGCATGAGTAATAAAAGATTTTCGATTAATATGAGAATAAAGTAATTGCAATTAAATAATGATCATATTCACATCTCTTGAATTAATTCAAAATTATAGTATTATAAAAATAGTAGTTCCATGCTTCAATAAGTTCTTCGTGGAATAAATAATCCAACTACCAAATCATCATATAAATTTTCTATACCAATTTGCAAGCCTTAGGCAGTGACGAATCATTCCAGCCCCATTAAAATATTCTTGAGGGATGGTTTGACAATTGATAAGTTGAATCATGCTTTGTGCACATAACATCGGAGAGGGGTAATCCTTCGTCACACCTCTTTCTTTTCATTTTTATTGTCAACTAATTAACTTTGTCAAAATCTTTGAAAATCATCCTTAACCCTGCTAAGCTGGTCATGTCGATAAAATCAAATTCTTGGATGTTGACATTGTAGAAAAGAAAGAAAATGTCCCAAAGAAGAAGAAATATTTAAATAAGGTGGACGAGTAAAGTAAAAGAAACTGTCAAACAAATGTCTTATATGAAAATGTTTCAGTTATTATGGAAAATTGATAATGTGGACTAGTTCTAATGGATCACATCAAATATTTATGTATTTTTATATATTGTTATTTTTCTTACAAATTTTTTTGTGTAATAGTGTCAAACCACCCGTTAAAGAATTAACTATGACCAAATTCAAATCATTGGATTGATTTTGGTTCAACGAGCTAGATTCAACCTGGATTGATTGTTCTGGAGACAAGAGAGTTCTGAAAACATACAATCAACGTATAATCTCTCTCAACTCCTTAAATTTTGTCACATTTTTCTATTTCGATTGTTCCACAAAATTTGTTACATTTCACTTTTATCATTTTTGGTAGTGGATCTTATTTTCCAAAAACTCATTTCAACTCACATTTTATTATAAAACTAGTATATTAAAGTAGGGTTCACTCTCCATTAATTTTTTCAATCCACTTTCTATTGCATTTCTTAAAACTCGTAACCGATTAAAGTGTGACAAATTTGAAGGGGCGGAGGGACACTATCATTGTGCCAGTTGCATATCTCAATAGAAATAAGGGGTACAACTATACCCACAAAATTTTATTGATTAATAGGAGTACTAACGTTATACTTGTATGAATATAGTAATTTATTGATAGCCTAGTGGTCAAGATGCACTATTCTTGCGTGAAGGGCTTGGTACTTGGTTCATCTTCTCCATGCGCTTCGCCTTTTAACTTCTTCTTTTTTCCAAACTCAATTTGTTTCACTCCTCTTTAGTTTCCTTAAATACGTCCTTTTTAATAAATATTCTCTCAATGCATTTGTATCAATTCAATACAAACTGTGAAACTGACATGCTCTTTTCAAATTTAATTTGATTTTCATTTATATTTAATTTTCAATAATTACATTATTTTTAATAGATATTTATATGCCTGGTTATGTATCATTAGTAATACTTTGAAATAAAATAAGTATCATTAGTAATAATTTATAAATTAACCTCTATATAACAAACAGAGCATCGATTTTGATGAAGAAAATAAAGAGACTATATTTGAAAAAACTGAAAATTTGTGAAAACAAAGCAAAGAGAAGAAAATGAATTAGCCGAATTTCGAAATTTTAGAATGTTGAAAATATTTTTCGCACCCATGTATCAATAATCTTAGATCTAAGATTCGTGTATTTTGGCGCAATAACCATACCTATACGTATGTTCGAAGTTGGAATACATATGATAGTTTCAAGTGACACAGTGCTTGGATTCAAACCCTCAACTATATTAAACACAATTTCAGCATATGCTACAACTGACATTTCCTATCAAAAAGGAAAATTTAAAGAAAAATCAGTGACACCACTGGGTTTTCTGGTCACTATTTGAACCAAAAAAATTAGGAGGGGAC